>NC_072429.2:11895000-12520000 GCF_028878055.3 Symphalangus syndactylus
ATAGTGCCTCTTGGAAACCCAGTGATTTTAGGTACTGGGTGTTGCTCAAGGGCACAGCCGGTCT
The DNA here is from genome assembly GCF_028878055.3 of Symphalangus syndactylus. Taxonomy (NCBI): domain Eukaryota; kingdom Metazoa; phylum Chordata; class Mammalia; order Primates; family Hylobatidae; genus Symphalangus; species Symphalangus syndactylus. The sequence continues at coordinate 11,895,065 of NC_072429.2, forward strand.
AATATCCACATTTCCTTTATGGTCTGGAAAATCCTGGGACAGGATCGCAATGCTCTGTGCAGTTGTCTGTCTGCATTTCCAGGAAGTGACAGAAATGTAGACGTCGGGCCGAAGAACAAGGAACACCTATTCCGTCAGACAGCTGAAATCATTTTGGGTTTGGATGAAATGAACCACTTCCTGGGAAGATTAGACCTTTTCAGAGGAAATTAGGTTGTCTCAGGAAACGAATTCACTTTAATGTCAGCGTGGGGTGGAGATTTTAGAGGATGGGCAGAGAATCTGATCCTGCCGTGGACACCGCTGAGGCTTTACTTTTGTTGTCCGTTCCCCAGAGAAGCACACGCAGTAACAAGACTGTACCCCAACCAGACACCCAACTCTTGCCAGCTATCACTGAGGCTGGCCGCGCTGCAGACTTCCACCCCCAGGAAACTAAGGCGAAAGGATACACATGTGAATGGCTTTTCATGAATGCCTTCTGCAGGATTCTCTTTGTTTATAATAACAACAGTTAGCATGGATTGAGTGCTTACTGTGTCCTGGGCACTTTTCCTGTATTATGGCATTTAATCCTCACAAGAGTTCTCGGAGGTGATACTATTATACACTTAAACACCCCACTTAACCACTTCCCTTTACTGTTCCGTTTAATGAGAAAGACAACTTTTAACTTCAGTAAAACAGGAGTTTTTTAACCTAAATGGTAAACTTTCATAGGTAAAGTAAAAACCAGGGTTAGAATTTAATTGACTGACCCGTCCGGCTGTCATTTGCTTCCATGAGGCCGGGCGCGGTGGCTCACGCTTGTAATCCCAGCACTTTGGGAGGCCGAGGCGGGCGGATCACGAGGTCAGGAGATCGAGACCACGGTGAAACCCTGTCTCTACTAAAAATACAAAAAAATTAGCCGGGCGTGGTGGCGGGCGCCTGTAGTCCCAGCTACTCGGAGAGGCTGAGGCAGGAGAATGGCGTGAACCTGGGAGGCGGAGCTTGCAGTGAGCCAAGATTGCGCCACTGCACTCCAGCCTGGGGGACAGAGCCAGACTCCGTCTCAAAAAAAAAAAAAAAAAAAAAAAATTTGCTTCCATGAATAGGTGGGACTGTCCGCCGTTCTAGAAACTTCCTATCTTCCATGGATACTTTCCCCCACTCTGGTCATAGCTGGTGGATCCCATGTTGGTCACCTGATTCAGCTGTGCCAATGGGTCCCTTCCCTGAGGCTTGGTCTTGGGATGAAACAACATGCAAGTCAGTTTCTCTCTGGTGGCTGAAAAGGTGGCATTAAAAATCTCAGACCATGTCACCACGTATCCTACCTCAGAAGAGGCAGTCTATAGTAAGAGAAAATAAAATTGCTTATAGAGAAAAGCAAAGAAACAGTGTTTCAGAACATGCCGTGTCCTGATTCTGGTTGTTCCTGAGTCCAGCTGAGCAGCCATCCTTCCTGAGGCCCAGTTCTTCACCCCTTCCTTGGATTGATGTACCAGTAAAGTTCTCTTTTTACTTAAGAGTTTGAGTTGAGTTTCCTTTTTTTTTTTTCCTTTCACTTTAAGTTCTGGGATACATGTGCAGAATGTGCAGGTTTGTTACATAGGTATACATGTGCCATGATGGTTTGCTGCACCTTTCAACCTGTCATCTAGGTTTTAAGCCCCGCGTGCATTAGGTATTTGTCCTAATGCTCTCCCTCCCCTTGCCCCCACCCCCCAACAGTCCCCGGTGTGTGATGTCCCCCTCCCTATGTTCATGTGTTCTCACTGTTCAACTCCCACTTATGAGTGAGAGCATGTGGTGTTTGGTTTTCTGTTCCTTTGTTAGTTTGCTGAGAATGATGGTTTCCAGCTTCATCCGAGTTTGAGTTGAGTTTCTAACACTTGCAACCAAGGGTCCTAACTAATAAATATATGAGGCGTTCCCTGGGGGCCAGATCCAGTCCACTGAAAGATTGGGTGCGGCATAGGATAAGAGAGGTTTCAGTGGCACCTCCGTTCCTGTGAGTCCATGCAGGGTCAACTCAAGGCTTAGAACTAAGAGCCAGGGCCACCATCCTGAGCTGACGTCTGTATCAGGCATTGCCGTGGCAGAAAGACAATTGCTATACGCTAGTCAATTCAAGCTGTGTTAGAACACCAAAGCCCACAGAGGAGGTCAGACTCTTCGTCAAGATGCTGAGAAATTCAGTGAGAAAATTAAACCATTTTACCTCCAGATTCCTTTATGAAGCTGAAAGGGCTAATTCATTTGATTAACAAGGGAGATCCATCCAAGCAGTGGTGTGACACAGTAGCTGGGAATGCAGGCTTGGGGCAGATGGCCTGCAGCTGAATCCTGAAATCACCCCAGGTTGCTGGGGAGCCTGAGCCTGACTCTCCGTCCATGAAGTGGGGATAATAATGACTCCTTCTTTATGGTTACCATAAGGAGTACATGGGATGCCCCGTGTAGATAGGGCTGCGCTGTGTGGGGAGCACTGCGCGGACCCTAAAACATATCCATGGAATGACCCTAATGGATCTTTCTGGAAAGAAGGGGGCCCACCATCAAGAGAAGTTGCAAAGTGCTGCACACCTTGGCCTCCTTGGAAAGTTACAAGCATATTAATGTATTAAAGGCTCTGAAAAGTTCTGCAGCTGAAACCTTTTTATTTTTTATTAAAACAGTGTTTCCCACATTTAAACACAGAATCAAGTTTTTTTCTTTTTTCCCCACACAACACGTTAATGCCAGCCTAAATATCTAGTATCCCATCTTGAGTTAATTTTGCCCCAGGGCAAAAACAAATAACTTCACCAATAAATCTGCTGTGGAAGGTCTATATAGCCCATCTAACTTTCAGATGCTATTAGCGTGGTTTATTCCTTCTGGGTTGGCGGGACTTACTTGGTGTTCATATTTACAGAACAATGGGCAAATTATATATCTGTCTTGATTTACTAGGAGAGAATAAGCAAGTCACCTTGGTTTGGGGAAATTTCTAAATGAGGCCACCATCCTAGGAATACAAACAAACAAACAAACCAAAAGTGTGTTTTTTATCTGCACTGGTTACTAAGGAACTAAATGTTTAGAAAAAAAAATAGCTGTAAGAGAACCTGCATATCACAGCATACATATGACAAACTCACAGCTCAGGACAGGTAGACATCCATGAAGTGTGATGATGGAACAAGGGACGAGATCATGAGTCTCAGCTCTGATTTTTACTGACCGTGACTTTGGGCCAGTCATGCCACCCTTCTTTGCCTTAGTGATCTCTTCTGATCCTTGAGAAAAATATTACTACTTCCCTTCTGCAGCCATTTCTATAATCAGGTGAGGGTATGGCTGTGAAGGAATTTTGTTATCAGGAAAGCCTGTAAACTATTGCCCAAATGATATAAAATTCGTTGTGTGCATATTAAAAGAGCATAAGACAATCGAAGTTTTGTGGACAATGTTTGTATATAATAGCAGTGGGCAAACTTTTTCAGTCAAGGGCTAGACAGTAAATAGTCTAGTCTCTGTCACAAGTCTGCAACAGTGGAGTGAAAGCAGCCACAGTGATAATGTAAATGAGTGGATGTGGTTGTGTGCCAATAAAGCTTTATTTATAAAGATAGGCGGCCATGAGCTGTAGTTTGCCAACCCCTGATATATAAGACCCACAAGAAATCTGCCTAAAATAAAAGCTACTGTTTGCAAGGATGATGAGATTTGGTGGTACTTAAAAAAATTAATTTTCATTTAATATTATAATGATCCCTTTCTGGTGAGTAACATAGGCATCTTTTACTAAACTCATCATGTTCTAATAAGATTCCAAGGACTGTCAGGGGATTTCTACAGGCAGCAGTACTGTGGGTCCTGGGAACAGTTTTCAATTCCCACTTCCTTTGCTTCAAATTCCAACTCAGTAGGGGTCCTGGGGACCGTTCCCACATCACAGCCGGGCCCGTTTCTGTGGGAGGAGGGGCCTACATACCATTCCAGAACGGCTTAGAATTATGCAAGCTGGCCGCTTCGTTTTGTTGGCTGTAACTAGATGGCCTCACACAAAAAACCACGTTATATTAGAGGTTCTCACTCGGGGCAATGCTGCTCCCTAGAAGATATGTGTCGATGTCTGGAGACATTTTGGGTGATCACAACTGCGGGGTCAGCGGGGGGCGGGGGGGGGCGGGGGGGTTGGGGGATAGGTGGGGGCGGCATCGCTACTGGTATCAGGTGGGTAGAGGCCAGCAGAACAACCCCCATCACAACAGAGAATTATCTAGTCCAAAATGTCGATAACGCCAAGGTGGAGAAACCCTGCTCTATACGGATGAACCTTACGCTCAAAGCAAATTACCGTTTACTTATTTACACTTCCGTGCCCCGCTTTATAATAACAAGTTGTATTTTCCCCAGATGCTTTAATGAAGTCGCTGGTATGGACGTGAGGCCAGCCTATTTTACGATCCACACCACCGGGAAAATACAGAGGGAAATTAGCGTAGTTAATATTGATTTGTTTTATATATGATGAACTTAAATGTGAATTATATGGCATAATGTACCCTCAATTCCTCCTGGGTCTGGGTTAGGTAAAAGGGGAAACAAGTGCGGTAGCAGCTGAAGATCATTTATTTGCAGACATATGTGTTAATATGCTTTTTCTTCTCTCCCTCCTACTTGTACAAAGACATTAAGTTTAATATTAGTAGTAAGGGATGGAGTAACAGAACGGAGAGTGCGTTCTGGAATCTTTCAAATGTCATACAAAGACCACTGGTGATTATAATAATAATAATAAAAATTAATAAGAAACACTTTCTGAGCATGTTCTATGCTCCCAAACCCGTGTTGGGACAACTTTGAATACTGTCTCTCCGAGGCTGGCAGCATCCCGGGGCGGTCCACACTACCGTTGTTCAGAAGTTTAATGACTTGCCCAAAGTCATCCAAGTCCCTAGTAGTGGCCACGGGAGTAACTTAGACAGTCTGGCTCCAGTCGTTAACTCTTAACCCCAAGTTTGTATTTATCTGTCTCCACGTGCCCCCGTCCCCCACCCCACGAGCCTAAAAGTTCTCGTTTATAGTCCCTTCAGGGCCCAGGACCAAGCCTCCCTCCCTGCCCCTGAACTTAATCTAATTGAATCAAAACCAGATTTCGCCTCCGCGGAGAGTGAGCTTCTCGCAGGCGGCCGCGCGGGGGCGCGCCGGTGCCAGCCATGTGGCGCGTCGCGAAGGAGGCGCTCAGACTAGAGCCCCAAACCAGCCCCGGGCCTGCGGGAAGGGGAGGGAAGGGAACCTTTCTGGGGTAGGGGATTGGGGAGGGTTTCTGCGAGGAGGACCCGCCGCCCCACTTCAACACATTATCGCATGTTTTCTGCATTGCAAAGACAAATATGATTCAGGGATTGCCTATAACCACTTAATTAAGTCCTTACTGTTGAAACAGAGTGATGAATTCAGCAACTGCCCGTTTAAAATGGCGTGGAAATATGTGTTTTCCAGGCCAGACACTGGGCTGTTCACAGGCTGTCTTCCTTTGCTGTCCCTGGGTAGCGGGACAGTCGCCAAGGGCTGGTCTTCATCTGGAAAAGAGAGTTTGTTCTGCAGGCCTGTCCATTTCCTTCCAGAGAGTTATTTCCCCTTTCTAAGCCCCTGCTCACAGGCCCTAATGCTCCAGGTGGCATCTCGAGAGTGACCACCAATGTGACATCCCAACTCAGACACTCGAGAGTGAGAGAGGACCCTTGGATAACTGGGTCAGAACAACGGGCATGAACTTCTATCTCCCTTCATCCAGCAAGGACACCTGGGAAAGCTCCCCTGGTCTCATCCCACTGCTGGGGACGCCACCCACTCAGCAGGTGCAAGGCTGAACTAACCTCTCTCTGGTGTTCACCTGCTTCTCCTCCCTTACTCTCCACTGCAAGCCCGTTCACAGAATGGCCAGTTCCTTAAATGGTTCATCAGCTGAATGGCTGATAGTTCATAAAGAGTTTCTCTTTGACTGCAGAGCAGTACTCTAATGCAGCTCTAGAGCAGCTCTCATGAAGATGCTCTTTTTCTGAACATGAATATATCACAGACCTTTTCTACCTCCCTATTTAAAATGAAAACCCCCTCCCTTCTATCCATCCTCCTTGCTTTATTTTTCTCCAAGGCACTTGTCATTACGTAACACTATAACTATATGTTTTACTTAGTTCTTGTCTGTTATTTCGTGTCTGTGTCTCCAACTCCTGGAAAAACTCTGTAAATTGCTCTCAGTCTCAGCCCCCTGAACTCAGCTTGAGTATATAGATCTCTCTGCTGGCGAGGTTGTGGAGAAAAGGGAATACTTATACACTGTTGGTGGGAGTGTAAATTAGTTCAGCCATTGTGGAAGACAGTGTGGCGATTCCTCAAAGAGCTAAAGACAGAAATACCATTCAACCCAGGAATCTCATTACTGGGTATATATCTAAAGGAATATAAAGTATTCTGTTACCAAGACACATGCATGTCTATGTTCACTGCAGCACTAATCACAAGAGCAAAGATATAGAAACAATCTAAATGCCTATCAATGGTAGACTGGATAAAGAAAAGGTGGTACATATACACCATGGAATACTATGCAGCCATAAAAAAGAACAAAATCATGTCCTTTGCAGGAACAGGTATGAAGCTGGAGATCATTATCCTTAGCAAACTAAGGCAGGAACAGAAAACCAAATGCCACATGTTCTCACTTACAAGTAGGAGCTAAATGATGAGAACACATGGACACATGCAGGGGACCAACAGACACTGGGGCCTATGAGTGTGGAGGGTAGGAGTGGGGAGAGGATCAAGAAAAATAACTGATGGGTACTAGGCTTAACACCTGGTGACTAAATAATCTATACAACAAACCCCCATGACACAAGCTTACCTATATAACAAACCTGCACAGGTACCCCTGAACTTAAAATAAAAATTAAATAAATAAATAATTGTTAAAATGTAAAATTTTAAAAATTGTTAATTTAAAATTTTTAAAAAGGTCTCAGCCAGGTGCAGTGGCTCACCTCTGTAATCCCAGCACTTTGAGAGGCCGAGGCAGGCAGATCACGAGGTCAGGAGATTGAAACCATCCTGGCCAACATGGTGAAACCCTGTCTCTACTAAAATACAAAAAATTAGCCAGGTGTGGTGATGCACGCCTGTAGTCCCAGCTACTCGGGAGGCTAAGGCAGGGGACTTGCTTGAACCTGAAAGGTGGAGATTGCAGTGAGCCAAGATCGTGCCACTGCACTCCAGTCTAGCGACAGAGCGAGACTCTGTCTCAATGTATAGATCTCTCTCAATCTACCCAGTAGACACTACAGTATCTACCAGTTTTAGCTGATGGCACCTATTGGGCACTATGCTAATTACCTGCATGACAAAATAATCTGTACATCAAACCCTCACGACATGCAACTTACCTATATAACAAACCTGCACACATAACCCTGAAGCTTAAATAAAAGTTTTTTAAAAAATCAATGTGGGCCACTCACTGAAACACAAGTGCTGTTTCATCCTGAGAAATGCTGCCTCTGTAGGGCTGGAGAAGGTGGGGTGTCTACTTTAACAAGCATCCCTGCTCTTCTCAATCTGAGAGGGTGGCAATAGATGCTGCCCTTTGGCAATAGACCCCCGCCCCCGGGGCCACCCCACCCCCTCTTACTCTCTAACCTGCTTCCAGGTCCCACCCTCCAGCTCAGGCCTCTAGTCCTTCCTCCACTTGAGATGCCAAAATAATCTTTTGTAAAGCAGAAATCTGTCCCTATTACTTCCCCACTGAAGCCATTCAGAAATCCTCCTTGGCTGGCCAAAGGAAGCTGTGAGAATAGTGTTTGTGGCATGGCTGCTAAGCTCTGGGGCCTTGCGGGAAGCAACGTAGACTCTAAATCTCAGTAAACTGTAGACAAGAAGAGTTCCTCAGGGTTATTACTAAGTTTCTCAACCCCAGAACTATTGACATTTTGGACAGGACAGCTGTTTGTGGTGGGGGCTGTCCTGTGCATTGTGGGGTGTTAGCAGCATCACTGAGCTCCACCCATTGGATGCCAGTAGCAGCCCCACCCCCCGCGTGACAACCAAAAATGTTTCCAGACATTGACAAATATTCCCTGGGAGTCAAACCTCCTTTCTTTTCCCCCTGGTTGAGAATCACTGGATTATTATGACTAAATAAGAAAGATTCATGGAAAGCATTTAGCCAGTGCCTGGAATATAGAAATTGTTCTTCAAGAATATTCAATATTTACCCGAACTCATCACTCCAGGCTTCCCTCCTGCCCCTTTGTCATCTTTAATGCATCCATCCGTCTCTTCCTGCAGTTAGGTTTCTTCTTCTTCTCTCTCTCTCTCTCTGTTTTTTTTTTTTTTTTCAGATGGTGTCTCACTGTTGTCGCCCAGGCTGGAGTGCAATGGTGTGATCTTGGCTCACTGAAACCTCTGCCTCCCGGGCTCAAGTGATTCTCCTGCCTCAGCCTCCTGAGTAGCTGAGATTACAGGCACCTTCCACCACGCCCAGCTAATTTTTGTTATTTTTAGTAGAGATGGGGTTTCACCATCTTGGCCAGGCTGGTCTCGAATTCCTGACCTCAAGTGATCCACCTGCCTTGGCCTCCCAAAGTGCTAGGATTACAGGCATGAGCCACCGTGCCGGGCCGGGTTTCCTCCTCTCTTGACATTTGACCCACTGTGTTATAACTGTCTTACATTTTTGTTGCCTCCTTACCAAGACTGTGGGCAACTCAAGGGTACAGATGGCGTTTCATTCTTGTGTGTGTCTGTGGTACCTATCACACAGTTAACAATAATAATTGTCGGCTGGACGCAGTGGCTCACGCCTGTAATCCCAGCACTTTGGGAGGCCGAGGTGGGCGGACCATAAGGTCAGGAGTTTGAGACCAGCCTGGCAAATATGGTGAAACCCCGTGTCTACTAAAAATATAAAAATTGGCCAGGCATGGTGGCCTGTGCCTGTAGTCCCAGCTGCTCGGGAGGCTGAGGCAGGAGAATCGCTTGAACCCGGGAGGTGGAGGTTGCAATGAGCCGAGATTGCACCACTGCATTCCAACCTGGACGACACAGTGAGACTCTTCTCAAAAAAAAAAAAAAAAAAAAGTCATTGTCATTACACTAGTAATGACAACTTACCAGGTCCTGATTATGTTCTAGCACTGTACTAACTATCTTCCTTAATCCTCATGACAGCCCTAGGAGACTCATGCCATTCTCATTCCTCCTATACAGACGAGGATAGTGAGGCTCAGTGAGGTAAGTCGCTCGCCCAAGGTGCAGCTAGACAGCACTCAAACCTGGGTCAGTCTGGCTCCAGGGCCCATGCTGTAAACCAGAGCTTGGCAAACTTTTTCTGCAAAGAGACCAATAGTAAATATTTTCGGCTTTGCGTGCCAGTCTCCGTCTCAACTGCTCCAACTCTGCTGTCGTAGCACAGACGTGGCTGTCAGTATTGTGAAAACGAGTGAGCCCAGCAGTAAACCTTTATATGGAAACTAAAATTACAATTTCATATCAATTTTTGGTATTACGAAAAATTATTCTTGTTTTGATTTTTTTTCCAACAGTTTAAAAATGTAAACCCTGTTCTTGGCTCATGGACCATACAAAAGCTGGTGGTAGGTCCAGTGAGCCCCAGGACAGTAGTTTCCCCAGCCCTGTTCTTAGCCAACGCACTCAGACAGAAATGACTGTGAGCCAGGAAGACCGTGGACACTGGAAATCCAGATTCCTGTTTTCACGGCACCAGAGAGTTGGTGCGGCCTTGGCTTTGCCCTTGACTTCTTTTTTTTTTTTTTTTTTTTTTTTGTGAGACAGAGTCTCACTCTGTCGCCCAGGCTGGAGTGCAGTGGTGCAATCTTGGCTCACTGCAGCCTCTGCCTCCTGGGTTCTAGCAATTATCCTGCCTCAGCCTCCCGAGGAGCTGCAACTACAGGCACGTGCCACCATGCCCAGCTAATTTTTTGTATTTTAGTAGAATATTCTATTTAGTAGAATTTCACCGTGTTTCCCAGGCTGGTCTCGAACTCCTGAGCTCAGGCAATCCACCCGCCTCAGCCTCCCAAAGTGCTAGGATTACGGCATGAGCCACCGAGCCCGGCTGCCCTTGACCTTTTTTGAGGGCAGCCATGATTACAGGTCATGGGGAGTTATGGATGTAGTTGTGTAGCAGTTAGGTAGTGCAGATCCAGAGCGGTCCAGTAAACACCCAGTGTGTGTAGATGCTGGAAAGGCTTCCTGACAACACTCAACACAAAGCTGTGCGACAAGCCCTCTCGTGTCAACCACAGATGGCATCCCTTATTAGGAGCCACTCCATCACAGCCATTTCTTCAGGGTCATCCTCTGATGCCCAAATCCACCTGTGCAACTCACCAAGAGAAACAAGAATTGTAAGACCAAGCAAAAACTCCACTGTGGGATGGTTATGGCAGAAAAATGTGACCTTAAACACTGAACCTTGAAGAAATTTCAGGCAAGAAGTCTTGATAATTCTTCAAGGCTCCTGATACAAGGAAGTTGTTTTGGACTGCATGTTTGCATCCCTCCTGCAAATTCACATGTTGAAATCCCAGCCCCCAATGTGACAGTGTTAGGAAAGGGGACCCTAACAAGGGCGAAACCCTCATAAATGGGATTCATGCCTGCTATGGTTTAAAACTTCCCCCAAAGTTTATGCGTTGGAAACTTTAAGAGGTGAAACTTTTTAGAGGTGATTAGATCACGAGGGCTCTGTCCTCCTAAATGTGTTAATGCTGTTATCTCGGGAGTGAGTTCCTAAAGAAAGGATGAATGTGACCCCTTCTGTTCTATCATGTGTGAGTACTCTCTGGCCCTTCTGCTTTCTGCCATGGGATGACACCGCAGGAAATCACCCACCAGAGGCAGCCCCTTACTCTTGGACTTTCCAGCCTCCAGAACTGTTAGAAATAAATCTCAGTTCCTTATAAATTACCCAGTCTGTGGTATCTGCCATAGCAGGACAAAATGAACTAAGACAGTGCTCTTATAAGAAGAAATGTGAGGGGCCGGGTGCAGTAGCTCACGCCTGTAATCTCAGCACTTTGGGAGGCCCAGGCAGATGGATCACTTGAGGTTAGGAGTTCAAGACCAGCCTGGCCAATATGGTGAAACCCTGTCTCTACTAAAAATATAACAAAATTAGCTGGGTGTGGTGGTGCAGGCCTGTAATCCCAGCTACTTGGGAGGCTGAGGCATAAAAATTGCTTGAACCCAAAAAGCAGAAGTTGCAGTGAACCAAGATCACACCACTGCACTCCAGCTGGGTGACAGAGTGAGATTCTGTCTCAAAAAAAAGAGGAAAGAAAAAGAAAAAAATTAACATAAAGAAGTGAAGATAATTCCATATAAACCCATATAAACAAAAACTGATTGTCACTAGTAGACCTGCTCTGCTAGTAATGATAAAAAGAGTCCTTCATGTTGATATGAAAGGGCATAAACACATAAATAAAGTTGGTAAAAGTAACTGTGGAGATAAATATAAAATTTAATATTAATGTATTTTTGATTTGTAACTCATTTTTCTATAAGATTTAAAAGAAAACTTCATAAAACACTCATTATAAATCTATATTGATGGGACCATAATGTATATACGTGCAATTTGTGACAATAACAAACAAAAGGTGGAGGGGTCAGAGCTATATAGAAGCAAAGTTTTGCATATTACTGAAGATAATTTGGTATTAATTCAAACTATATTGTAGTAAATTAAGGTGTTAACTGTAATCTCCAGGGTAACCACTAAGATAATAACTAAAAGTATACATCATGAACTAAACAAGAAGGAAATCAAAATCACCAACTAGAAAATATCCATCTAACACAAAGGAAGGTAGCAGTGGAGTAACTGAGAAACAAAAAGTACATGACATGTAGAAAGCAAATAGCAAAGTGAAAAAAATAGCTACCTTCCTATTAGTAATTATTCTAAATGTAAATGGATTAAATTTTCCAATCAAGCTTAGAGACTGCATAGATTGATTAGCAAGAACTGACTTTTTAAAAAATGTGATCCAACTATTTGCTTCCTATAAAACACTCTAATACTAATGACACTAATAGGTTTAAAGTGAAAGGACAGAAAAATATATTCCATGAAAACAAGTTAAAGAGACCTAGAATGGCTATATTAGTATCAGACAGAGACAAAAATTGTTATGAGACAAAAAGGACATTATAATAATAAAAAGGTCAATCTGTCAAGTATATATAAAAATTATAAACATATACACACTTAAAAACAGAACCTCCAAAATATACCCAGTAAACACTGACAGAATTGATTGGGAGAAATAGACAGTTCAACAGTAATAGTTGGACACTTCGACACCCCCACTTTTAATAATGAATGGAACAACAGAAAAAATAAACAAGGAAATAAAAGACTTGAAAAACACCATAAACCAACTAGACCTAACAAATATATATAAACATTTCCTCTAACAACTGCTAAGTACACATTCTTCTAAAATACACAGGGAATATTCTTCAGAATAAATTACATTAGGCCACAAAAGAAGTCTCAATAAATTTAAAATTTTGCAGTCATATGAAGTATATTATCTGATCACTATGAAATGAGATTAGAAATAAATAACAGAAATAAATCTGGATGGTAAATTCACAAATACATAGAAATTAAACAACATACTCTTATACAACCAATGGACCAAAAGTAAATCACAAAGGAAAATAGGAACTCTTCTAAGAATAATAAAAATGAAAACAAAACACTTCAGATATTATGGGATGCAGTGAAAACAATGCACAGAAAGATATTTATAGCTGTAAATGCCTACACTTGAAAAGAGGAAATATTTCTTTTTTTTTTCTTTTTTTTTTGAGACAGAGTCTTGCAATTTTGCTCAGGCTGGAGTGCAGTGGTGCCATCTCAGCTCACTGCAACCTCTGCCTCCCGGGTTCAAGCAATTCTCCTGCCTCAGCCTCCCGAGTAGCTGGGATTACAGGCACTCGCCACTGCATCCAGCTAATTTTTTGTATTTTTAGTAGACATGGGGTTTCACCATGTTGGCCAGGCTGGTCTTGAACTCCCGACCTCGTGATTCTGTCACCTCAGCCTCCCAAAGTGCTGAGATTAAAGGCGTGAGCCACCGCACCTGGCCGAAAGATTTCAAATTAGTCGCCTAACTTTCCATGTTAAAGAGCTAGAAAAAGAAAAAATGAAATAAACTCAAACCGAAAAGAAAAATAATGATTACAGCAGAGAGAAATAAAAGGGAATATAAAAATAGAGATAATGAACCCAAAGTTGGTACTCTGAAAAGACCACAAAACAAAATTCACAAACCTTTAGCTAGAGAGAAAGAAAAGAGCACTCAAATTATGAAAATCAGCAACGAAAGCAGGGAAGTTACTGTAGAGAGAGAGATGCAAAAATTCTCAACAAAATTCTAGCAAACTGAATCCCAGCAGCATACTAAAGATTATACACTATGACAAGGTAGGGACTTATCTCAGGAGTGGTTCAACATAGGACGATCAATCACTAAAATATACCATATTAATAGAATGAAGGAAAAAAACTACACAGGATCATCTCAGTTGATTAAAAACCGTGTAACAACACCCAACATGTTTTCATAATGAAAACAGTCAATAAACTAGGAATAGAAGAGAATTTCCTCAACCTGATGAAGGGTATCTATGAAAAACCCACAGATAACATTATACTTCATGGTGAAAGACTGAAAATTTCCCCCGTAAGATCAGAAACAAGACATAGATGTCCACACTTGCCACTTCTCTTCGACATAGTACTGGAAATTTGAGCCATGGCAATTAGCAATAAAAAAAAAATAAAAGGCATCCAGGTTGGACAAAAAGAAGTGAAACGATCTCTATTTACTAAAGCTACAATCTCATATGTAGAAAATACCAAAGAATACACATAAAAGGAAACTTTCATATCTCATAAGCAAATAATTTAGCAAAGTTGCAGGATAAAAGATCAACGCACAATAACCAGCTGTATTTCTGTACACTAGTGATGACAATTTGAAAAAATAATTAAGAAAGCAATTTATTTACAATAGCATCTAAAAGAATAAAATATTTAGAAATAAATTAACCAAGGAGGTGTAAGAATTATATACCTAAAACTACAGAACACTGCTCAAAGAAATTAAAGAAGACCTAAATAAATGCAAAGATATCCCATGTTCTTGTATTGGAAGACAATATTTTTAAGATGCCAATACTCCCCAAAGTGACCTACAGACTCAATGCAACCCCTTTTAAAATTCCAGTGGCCTTTATGCCATAAAATGGAAAAGTCAATTCTCAAATTCATATGGAATTACAAGGGACCTTGGTTATCTAAAACAATCTTGAACAAGATGAATGCAGGAAAACTCGCACTTCCCTGTATCAGAACTTTCTACAAGGCAACACTAATGTGGTACTGGCATAAGGACACACATACAGGTCAATAGACTAGAACTGAAAGCCCCAAAATGAAACCTCAGTTTTATGGTCAATTGGCTTTTGACAAGGGGCCCAAGACCATTCAAGGAGAAAGAATTATCTTTTCAAAAGATGGTGCTGGGTCAACGGCATACCCACTCATGGCATGTACAAAAATCAACTCACAATATGGCCGGGTGCGGTGGCTCACGCCTGTAATCCCAGCATTTTGGAGGCTGAGGCGGGCGGATCACAAGGTCAGGAGTTTGAGACCAGCCTGGCCAATATGGTGAAACCCCATCTCTACTAAAAATACAAAAATTAGCCGGGCATGGTGGCACACTCCTGTAATCCCAGCTACTCAGGCTGAGGCAGGAGAATCGCTTGAACCTGGGAGGCAGAGGTTCAGTGAGTGAGATCACACCACTGCGCTCCAACTTGGGTGACAGAGTGAGACTCCATCTCAAAAAAGAAAAAGAAAAAATCAACTCACAATAAATCAAAGATCTAAATGGAAGAGCTAAAACTGTAAAACTCCTGGAAGAAAATATAGGGTAAATCTTCTCGGCTTTGGATTTGGCAATGAATTATTACATATAATGCCAAAAGCACAAACAATTTAAAAAATAGGCAAATTGGACTTCATCGAAATTAAGAATTTTCATGCATTAAGGACACTAGCAAGAAAGTGACAACATAGCCCACAGTATGGGAGAAAATATTGTCAGATAATATATCTGGTAGGGGTCTGGTATGCAGAATATATGAAGAACTCTTGCAACTCAACAACAAAAAGACAAGATGATTTTAAAATTGGCAAAGCATTGAATAGAAATTTCTCCAAAGAAGACATACAAATGGCCAACAAGCATGTGAAAAAATGTACAACATCAATGGTCATTAAAGAAACAAAAATCAAAACAACAATAAGATATCACATCATACCCTCCAGAGATCACTTCACACCCTCCACCCTCCAATTTTGTCGAATAAAAAAAAAAACAAAAGTTGGTCAGAACATGGAGAAATCAGGACTCTTGTTCATTACTGATGGGACTTTTACTTGCCATAGCTGCTGTGGTAAAGCTAAGGCGGTTCCTCATAGAGTTAAACAGCTATGTGCCCATGATCGTTGACATCAGGTGTTCAAACAAAACAAGTCTTTAACATTGTATACACATGTTCATAGAAGCCTTAATTATAATAGCCAAAATGTGGAAACAACTCAAATGTCCATCAACTGATGAACAGATGGGCAATGTGGTCTATCCACACAATGGAATATTATTCAGCCATAAAAAAGGAATGAAGCACTGACACATGCTACAGCATAGAAGACCCTCAAAACCATGATGCTAAGTGAGAGAAGCCAGACGCTAAAGGCCACATTTGGTTTTTTAGCAGCGTCTTGCTCTGTCATCCAAGCCGGAGTGCAGGGGCGTAACCATAGCTCACCACAGTCCCATCCCCCTAGGTTCAAGTGATACTCCCACCTCAGCCTCCTGAGTAACTGGGACTACAGGCACATTCCGCTATGCCCAGCTAAATTTTTGGTTTTTAGTAAAGACAAGGTCTCTATGTGTTGCCCAGGCTGGTCTCTAACTCCTGAGCTCAAGCAGTTCTCCCACCTTGGCCTCCCAAAGTGTCGGGATTACAGGTGCAAGCCACCACATCCGGCCAAGGTCACATTTTATATGTTTTCATGTATATGAAATGTCCAGAATAGGCAAGCCCATAGAGTTAGAAAGGAGATGAGCGGTGGCCAGGGAAAGAAGGAATGTTCTTACTATGTATTTGAATGAGTCATATTTTCAGCTATTTTTAAATTATTCATTGATAGTTACTCCCTGCTTCAAATGTCCGTGGCTTTCTAGTGCTCCTAGAATAAAATCCAGACTCCTTCTCGTACCTTCTGGCCTTTGCTTGACTTCATGACATCTCCCCCTGGTCTGCTGCATTCCAGGCACACGGCCTTTATATTTATTATTATGTCCTTCTAGACCATCTCAAGGCTTCTGAAGACGCTAGTATCTCTGTTGGCAATTTTCAGTTTATCCCAGAATCCCACCTTCCCGTCACTCAAGTCTCAGCTTACAAGACACCTTCTCTGGCCACTAGAGCTATACTTCCTATACCTTGCCCCCTACCCCATTCCTCGTCACTCTGTATCATCTCCTCCTTCTTCTGCATAGAACTGAGTCATTTCTGATATGATCTTGCTCATTTATTTGCCTATTTAAATATTGTTTATCTCCCTTTCGACTGTGGGAGACCCAAAAGGCTACCAGAAAAACCTGTTCATCAAGCAAAGCTAATTGTACCGGAAGCTCTGCAGTAAGGGACAGGACAGCCTTAACAGAGTCTCAGTAGTGTACTGAAAATGGAAATTAAAAAAAAAAAAAAAAAAGATATTTGTGGCCGGGTGCGGTAGCTCATGCCTGTATTCCCAGTACTTTGGGAGACTGAGGTGGGTGTATAACCTGAGGTCAGGAGTTCAAGACCAGCCTGGCCAACATGGTGAAACCCCGTCTCTACTAAAAATACAAAAATTAGCTGGGCGTGGTGGCGGGTGCCTGTAATCCCAGCTACTCAGGAGGCTGAGGCAGGAGAATCACTTGAACCCGGGAGGTGGAGTTTGCAGTGAGTTGAGATCGTGCCACTGCACTCCAGCCTGGGTGACAAGAGTGAAACTTCGTCTCAAATAAAAATTTAAAAAAAGACATTTGTAGGGTTTTAGGTCCTGAGACAGATGATTTTAAGGCAGATTTTGTAAGGTAGAGAACTGATTGAAATTGGGCAGAGTTGATGACATACTGTCCTGGATTGGTGGGCAAAGGAAGGCAGGGGTCTTAAAGCAATTCTTGACAAGAAAACTGTTAGTTCTAAAAAGTACACTATTTAGTTCACAGTCTTACCTTCTAGAATCAAACTTATTTTGTGTAGCAGGCAGCGAAGTTAGTTTTTGTTGGGGTCCCTGCATTGTTTAACACAGGAACAAGGAACTGTGCTAGTTCAATTCTCTCCCCATAAGTAGACGGCCTGCTTGCTAAGAGCAGCAACCCTATTCACCTTCTTATTCCTGCCTCTTGTTGTATGCCAAGAGCCTAGCCCAGGGTCTGCTGTGTATGTTAAATAAGCATTTGTTGATTATATTAGCAAATTATTACTTCATCATTAACAGTGACTGGGACCCTGGGCAAGACACTTTACTCCTGCAAAATAAAGATAGATAAAGATAAATTAATTGAGTTCCTGCCATTGGCCAGATACCCTCTTAAATGCCATGAATTCTGTTATAAACCAAGCTAGGTTTTCACTCGCATGGGACAGAAACTCTGGTGCAGAAAGGCAGATAATACAGCAGCTAACAAATGAAGAAACAAAGTAATAGCAGACTGGGGGAAGCCCACATTTATGTGCAGCTCTTGTTAGTAAGCCAGGTGCCTTTTTTGAGAAGGAACCTAGAGAAAAGTTACACTCCAGTGAAACTCATGGCAAAGACAGGTTTCTTAAATTATATTTCATTAGTGTTTTTAGTACAAAAGCAATATGTGCTTTTCGTAACAAGAGAAGTAATTTTCTTAAGTATATAAAGAAAAAGTTAATAAATCCACCATCAATGCCACCAAGCATCTGGCTGGTAGGGACCCTTATATATATTTTCCCAGGTTTATACAAATATCTAAAGATATATATGTATATATATAGGGCTCTTGTCTTATTCTATTTTTAAAAAAATAGACATACTTGGGTCCGGTGCGGTGGCTCACACTTGTAATCCCAGCACTTTGGGAGGCTGAGGCGGGCAGATCATGAAGTCAAGAGATCGAGATCATCCCGGCCAACATGGTGAAACCCCGTCCGTACAAAAAATACAAAAAAATTAGCCGGGCATGGTGGCACATGCCTGTAATCACAGCTACTTGGGAGGCTGAGACAGGAGAATCGCTTGAACCTGGGAGGCAGAGGTTGCAGTGAGCCGAGATCGCACCACTGCACTCCAGCCTGGCAACAGAGTGAGACTCTGTCTCAAAAAAAAAAAAAAAAAAAAATGGACGCACTTTATGTGTGGCCCTGCAACTCAGTTTTTACACCTAGCAATGGATCATGAATGTTCCTTCCAGGTAATAGGTAAAGATCTTACTGAGTCTTTTCAATAGCTGTGTAATAGTTGAAAGAGTAAAAGCTGCCTCCCGTGTTTAATTAATCTCTACCATTCCTTGATGTTATAGATGCACGATTAATGTTCCAGCTCAGCAAAACCTGGCTCAATCAACCATAGCATTTTTGTCTTGTTTGAGACAGAGCAAGATAAACATTCTTTGTTAGGTGATCACGCTCAAATAGCTAGTGTTAGCAACAAGCTCTCAGACATGAAACGTAAGCCCAAAGGCTAACATTTGATCAGAATTCTTTATCATTTAAATTCTATTTTCTTTTATATTCTAGCTTTAAACTAGCACAAGCATTAGAGTGTGGTGATTCTATTTACAGTAATGGTGGTGATAGTAATATGTGTCTGACACTTTTGGGAATCTCTGTTGTAAATATTTGTAAGGGATGTACCTTTTGAACTGAACAGTGAATCATGACAATACTTTCCAACGGATGTAAATAAAGAGAGTTTTTGTTGGAGTATTTGAAATTTAGATGGTAGTGTGGACTTAATTGTTGGAAAAAAAATGTTCTTTTTAAGAAAATGCTGAGCAAATGTTCCTTTTTTCTCAATGATTTGTAAGATTTGCTTTTTAGTTGGGAACTTTTTAAAATCCTCCCAAGGGGACTTAATACCTCGCCTCTGTCTGAGAGCTTTTAAAAGGTTCCTCAACTCCTTCAGGTTTCAAAGTGCTCTTTGGTCGAGGGTTGCCAGCGTGAGGAGAGGGCAACCTTGGGGCACCAAAATCATTTCAAACTCCTGGTTGATGCCCATTCACAGCAAACAATACAGAGCCAGGGTGAAACGCCTCAATTCCAAAGACAGAAGGTCCAGGCTCAATCCTGACCCTGCTTCCTCCCAGATGAAACCTTGGACAAAGCACTGAGCTCTTTTGAACCTTAGTTTCTTTATGGTAAAATGGGAGGAAAGGGAGCAGTTCCCATGTTGAGGGCTCACAACGACATATCTGGGGCTCCTGACCTAGCCCCCAAATCGTAGCTGTCATCATTATGAATAAAACATAATTTCTGATCTCTAGAGCTTACCCTCTGTAGGGGAGAGAGATGCGTCACCAATAAGTATCATAGATGAAGGCACAACTACAGGAGGAACCAAGGCCCATGGGAACTCCACGGCAGCATGTGGAGCGAGGCCACTGCAGCTACTTTGAGAACTATAGGTAAGGCCGGGCACGGTGGCTCACACCTGCAATCCCGGCACTTTGGGAGGCCGACGCGGGCGGATCACGAGGTCAGGAGATCGAGACCATCTTGGCTAACACAGTGAAACCCCGTCTCTACTAAAAATACAAAAAATTAGCCGGGTGTGGTGGTGGGCGCCTGTAGTCCCAGCTACTCGGCAGGCTGAGGCAGGAGAATGGCTTGAACCCGGGAGGCAGAGCTTGCAGTGAGCCGAGATTGCGCCACTGCGCTCCAGCCTGGGCCACAGAGCAAGACTCCCTCTCAAAAAAAAAAAAAAAAAAAAGAGAGAGAGAACTATAGGTAAGAATTTGCAGAACAGAGAAGGTGGAAGCAGGAAGGTCTGACATCCTGGCAGTGGGACCTGATTATATGAAAACATGGTGAGAAAAAAATAGGTCAGGTTAGGAACGATGTTACTGAGATGGGTGGGGAAGGGTGTGGCAGGAGGTGGTGGCAGGTAAGAAAACTCTGCTTCCATGGGAAGACCTGGATTTGGCCTCTGTTATCCATGATTGTAGAACTGCCCAATCATTCAGCCCTGCTGACCACTGTGGGTGTCCCATGGTCCTGGATCCCTGGAGAAGCAGTTAAGGCCACTGTGAAGCCCCCATCCAAGCTTTCAAGCCCATTCCCAAGAGAGAGGGTGCTGTGCCTGCCTTGCCTCTCATGTGTTTGCTACAATCCTAAAACTCTTCTGACACTGAAGAAAAGCTGTTTCCACTTACAACCCTTAAGAGGGAATCAGGCCTTTCTGCGCTGACGCCCAGGGTGGAACATAACCGTGATTTACACGCCGTAAACTTTTGTGAGTTTTATTCACCTCAGTGGGCTGATATTATACATTAGGCACATGGGGGAACCTCAGTGACTGCAGGCTTTCTGTGCAGCCCAGCACTAGGTTTGGAGAAAGACAAAGCAGGAGAGGCAAGAGCAGAGCATACCCTGGTTTTCAGATGCCTGGTTATGCCCCCGTCGGCATCAGAGGTTGCAAATTCCTGCCCTAAAGGCCAAAGTCCAGCTCACTACAGTTCTGCTCAGCTGACACAATAAGGACCTATGCCTTCCTGAAAAAAAAAGTTTGTCAAATACAATGCCAAAGAGCAAAGTGGATGGAAGAGTAGTTGATGGGGTTACATACCCAACTTAGACCCCTCAGCAGGGAGGCTCCATGAGAACGGGACTTCATATCTAGGTGGCTGTCCTCAGATCAGCTCCTGGCACAGGGTAGGAAGCTCAGAGTTGGCCTTTTCTGCTCCTCAGACACCCTGTATCCTTTCATACTCCTTCTCTAGTTCCATGACCTCTGAAAGTCCAAATTCCTCCCCTAATTTCCAGCTCTGCCTCCTTCTCCTAGGTCCCCATCGCTGCCCTTGGGCAAATCATCCAACAGTACAGAAAGGGTTGCTTCTTGAGGACCCACGAACACTTAATTGAGCACAAGTTCTGCTGAGTTAGGCAGCCTCATCAAAAACCTGGAAAAGAAGCAAACTTCCTCCAACTCTGCACCTTCCTTCTCTCCTCCCCATTCATTCTTGGTCCTCTCCCTTTCTCCTGAGTCATCAGGGAAGCTCCAAATATTCTTCCTCGGTTATGGAGCTTTTTGGTTCTCCCTGACAGCTAGTCCCAAGCTCTTGTACTCAATTAAATATCCACTTAAGTATTCCAGTCATACCATCAGGCCCAACATTTAGGGGGATAATCCATCTTCAAAGGTGTGTGAAAATTATAAATAGTAAGAAATGTTTTCTTTTTAAGGGGTTCACACTTAGTTCAGAGAGAAAGGCCAAATCCCATTCAAGAGAAATAAGATTTGATTTTCCTGAGATTCATCTAGAATTGTTATATATTAGTTATTGATTGCATAACAATTACTCCAAAACTTACTGACTTAAAACAATATTAATCCTTTATTATCTCACATGTTTTCTATAGGTAGGAATTTGTGAGTAGCTCTGCGTGGCAGTTGTGGCTCTCTCATGAGGTTGCCAACAGAGGTCGGCCAGGACTACTGCCATCTGAAGGCTTGGTTGGGGCTGGAGGATCCATACGAACAGTCTAGACAGCAGTCACAACACAGCGGTTGGTGAGAGGCTGCAATTCCTCTCCATACCATTGTCATCTCCTCAGAGCTCTTTGAGTGTACTTACAGCATGGCCGCTGACTTCCTCCAGAGCAAGTGATCCAAGCCATCAATGTGGAATTCACAAGACCTTTCACAGTCTAGTTTCAAAAATCTCACACCATCTCTTCCACCATATTCTGTTGGAGGCATGTGCAGATCAGCTCTGATTTCATGTTAGGAAGAGGCTGCAAAAGGGCATGAATGGCAGAGGGCAAGGACACCTGCGGGCAGGCGGCATCTTGGAAGCTACCAAGACTACCACAACCAGCTTATAATTTATCTACGTTTTCCTAATGCCTGTCCTTTCTCCCCCATTAACCCCTGTTGTCACTTCCATTTCTGCCAGTTTGGTAGCTTGGTCCATTAGCTCTTACAGCTCTTTTACTTCCCTGATTTAGGATTCATCTCCTCCTTCCTGTAACAGTTAAAAATAAATTATATGCTTGGTAATCATAAGATGGGGATTTCACACCCACCTCCATACAACTGTTGTGTAATAAATGGGCATAACTTGCCTCCTGCAGCACCTGGCTCGTATAAGGTATACAATAAATGCTAATGGTTCTCATTATTATTATTCTTTCTATTACCATTATTACTAACTTGATCACTATCAATACAACTATACCATTATGAACTGCCTTGTGAAAAGTCTAGCCTGGAAACTTACTCCTGTAAATGGGGAAGGAAATGAATGGTAGAGATCACGAAAAGCTGCATTTCCCCTTTCCCCACCTTCGTGGCCTTCAACACACAGTAGCATTCAAAAGAAACCCTTATCAGTCCCCTAGCGCCTTAGGGTTTCATCCCAGAGCCCAAAGCCACATCTAAATTTCTCTCTAGACACCCCTCCTCTCCCTGCCTCCGTACCCCAGCAGTTGCTTTTCTAAGCCTGCGCTTTGCTGCTCTCCTCCAAATCTCCAGCCTGTCTCCCGTATCTTCTTCTGCCTAATCTTCCAAACTTTCCGACCTCTTTTTTTCTTCTTGAAGAAGATTCAAAGGAGAAATTGAAAGGAGTGTTTACACTCCACATCGTGCAACATCCAAGCACTTCCTAGAAATCACTTCACAGTCACTGTATCCTAGAAATCCATTATTATAGACACATTAGTCCACCATCGATTAAGTGAAATAACAAAAACAAAAACAAGCTGATCATTCACCAAAAACAATTTTGAGTAACTCTAGAGTTCCCAGGAAACACCTGAGCTGTATGTCCAAAATTCCATTTCTCTGCTGCTTCTGGGATCTTCCTGCAAGCGTTGACCTGTGCATCCCCAGCGAGAGGCAGGCAGCCAGACCCCAGCTCCATCCCCGCCGGTGTGTGGCCTTTCCAAAGCTGCTCTTTCCCATTCTCGTTTTCCTTAGCCTCACAGAGTTATCTGAAGATACACAAGATGGTGCTCACCAAGCCTGAAGCACAGCGCCTGGTACTGGGAAAGTACTTAATACATAGTAGCTATTTGATCCCTGGTAATATCATTCATGGGGTAGCTGAGCTATCAGCAAGTGACCTCAGTTCCTGAGATAGAACCAGAGGAGCTGTCTCATTTACACATATGGCCCAGAGACAGGACGAAGTTTGCCTATATCACCCAACAACAGAACAGAGCTAGAACACAGAACTCCTGATGGGCAAGCCCTTTGTTAACCAGTGTATAAAAGATGGTAAGTGGGAAACTGCTGGAAACCACAAAAGCACCGTGTTCCAGGAGTACTTGGTGATTTGGAAAGCTACAGAGTAAGGATTCAAGTCTGACACCACTACAGTGAGCTGGCACATCAATTTTTAGCCTTCCAGTGTCTTAATCTGTAGAAGGGAGAAAATAATAACAGCTATTTCGCAGAGTGGTGGTAAGGAATTCAGTTAGAAAATATATGTAAGGAACTTGCTAAGTAATGGGGTGTTGGGGTAACTCCTTATGCTTGTGGGATTAGGTTGCACTTTTAGAAACACATAAGAAGAGGCTGAGTGTGGTGGCTCACACCTGTAATCCCAGCACTTTGGGAGGCCGAGGAGGGCAGGTCACGAGGTCAGGAGATCGAGACCATCCTGGCTAACATGGTGAAACCCCGTCTCTACTAAAAATACAAAAAAATTAGCCGGGTGTGGTGGGAGGCGCCTGTAGTCCCAGTTACTAGGGAGGCTGAGGCAGGAGAATGGCGTGAACTCGGGAGGTGGAGTTTGCAGTGAGCTGATATCGTGCCACTGCCCTCCCGCCTGGGTGACGGAGCGAGACTCTGTCTCAAAAAAAAAAAAAGAAAAGAAAAAAGAAACACATAAAAAGATAGGTCCCCTTCCTCTGAATTCCCATAGCACCCTACTGCTGTGTAGGGGCTCCCCTCAGCTGAGTTCACTGAGTCCCCTGGTATGAGCTTGCACAGGGAGGCATAGGCCATTTTAACATGGAAATATTCACTAATGAACTGGCCATTTAACGAACCGAGTCCTGCTCAGACACGGCTTCCCTTATCTGAGTTCTCTCAGCGCGCAGACGCGAGTCCATGCTCTTGTCATTTCTGCTGACTGTCCTGTGCTGTCACCCAGCTGTACAACCTAGCAAAAATACAGGATCGTATGAAATCAAGAGAGTCATGTTGGCTAACGGCTCCAATCACTCAGCAAGGCTTTGACAAGTGGGGAAATGGTGGAGTTAGAACAGTTTACAATTGATGAAAAGATCTTTATAAATGACAGCACCTCAAAGACAGTCAGTTTAAATAGCAACATTTAAAATGAGGCTTAGGAAAACAGGCAAAACCCTCAAATATTTTTATAAAACCGATCCCCTCCATGATGTGCAGTGGAAGTCAGATGCGATCTGAAGGGTGTGTGTACATAGCATGCTAAAGCCCAACGCCATTTGTTAGGTTAAGATTTTGCACACCAGTGCATTTATTATGTATATTTTGTTGAACATAAGATAAAAATAAACATCCACTGTGACTTTTTCATTTCATTTTTCAAGATAAAACCCCGGTCACACTTTTTATTTCACTATATTTGCTAGTGAAATTCTAGTTTCATATTTTAAAGCATCTACTTAAGTGAACTTTTCCTGCTGCAACTTGTCCTGGAAAAATGAGAATCTCTTTCTCCTTATCCTGGTTTCTAACTTGCTCTTCCCTCCACCTGGGATGCTTCCCTCCGAGACATTCAAGTGGCTGCTGCCTCATTTCTTTAGGTTTTTGTCTAATATCTCCTTTTCTCTCCTCTCTCTCCTTCCTTCCTTCTTTCCTTTCTTCCTTTCCCTCCCTCCCTCCCTCCCTTTCTTTCTTTCTTTCTTTCTTTCTTTCTTTCTTTCTTTCTTTCTTTCTTTCTTCTTTCTTTCTTTCTTTCTTTCTTTCTTTCTTTCTTTCTTTCTTTCTTTCTTTCTTTCTTTCTCTTTCTTCCCCTTTGAGACAGTTTCACTTTAGTCAGCCAGGCTGGAGTGCGGTAGCGCGATATCGGCTCACTGCAACCTATGCCTCCAGGGTTCAAGTGATTCTCCTGCCTCAGGCTCCCGAGTAGCTGGAATTACAGGTACCCGCAACCACACCCAGCTAATTTTTGTTTTTGTTTTTGTTTTTTTGAGACAGAGTCTCGCTCCGTCGCCCAGGCTGGATTCAATGGCACAATCTGGGCTCACTGAAAGCTTTGGCTCACTGCAGCCTCCACCTCCCAGGGTCAAGCGATTCTCCTGCCTCAGCCTCCCAAGTAGCTGGGATTACAGCGTGCCACCACACCCAACTAATTCTTTTTTTTTTTTTTTTTTTTGTATCTTTAGTAGATACAAAGTAGTAGGGGTTTAGTAGGGGTTTCACCATGTTGGCCAGGCTGATCTCGAACTTCTGACCTCATGATCCGCCTGCTTCGGCCTTCCAAAGTGCTGGGATTACAGGCGTGAGACACTGCACCTGGCTAATTTTTGTATTTTTAGTAGAGACAGGGTTTCACCATGTTAGCCAGGCTGGTCTCAAACTCCTGACCTCAGGTGATCCACCCGCTCGGCCTCCGAAAGTGCCAAAGTGCTGGGATTAAAGGCGTGAACCACTGCACCGGCCAAATGTATCCTTTTCAGAGTATTCTTCTAAATCTCCCTATCAAAATAAAGCCTCATGTACACAAACACATACACACACACACACACATACACATCATACTTCTGCATATCAGTACTCCCCTGCACACATACACACTCCCACACGCAACCTTCACACACACATCTACAACTACACAAAAACACACCACACACACCTGCACACGTGCACACACATTCCTGCACACACCCACACACAATCCTCCTATCTATTCCTCTTACTCCCCATCATGTTTTATTTTTCTCCATAACATTTACATCATCTGGCATGTTAAATATGTTTTTTGATTATTTGTCTATTAGCTGCCAAAAGATGAGAAACTTTATTTATTTTGCTCACTATTTTGTCTCCAGTAATAGGCAGATTTGTGGGATGGATGAATGGGTGGGTGGGTGGGTGTGTGTATGGATGGGAAGGTGTATGGATGGGTGGATGGATGGAAGAGTGGATGGGTGGGTGGGTAGACAGGTGAGTGGGTGGATGGATGGATAGGTGGATGGGTGGGGTGGATGGATAAGAGGGTTTATGGGTGGAAGGATGGGTGGGTGTGTGGATGGATGGGAGGGTGGGTGGGTGAATGCGTGGATGAGTGGGTAGATGGATGGGATGGGTGTGTGGATAGATGGGAGGGTGGGTGGGTGAATGCGTGGATGAGTGGGTAGATGGATGGGATGGGTGTGTGGATAGATGGGAGGATGGGTGGGTGAATGGGTGGATGAGTGGGTAGATGGATGAGATGGGTGTGTGGATAGATGGGAGTGTGGATGGGTGAATGGATGGGTGAGTGGGTAGATGGATGGGACGGCGGGTGAGTGAATGGATCCCAAAAGAACTTAAGGCATTCTGTTGAAATATTCTACTTAATTCTACACTTTCACTTCAGACTGGAGATGCCCTGAAGGCAGGGTCTATGGCCTCTTTGTCCCTTTTTTAACTGGTGTTTTAGGAAGCCTTATACAAACATGTTTTCACAAACATCAGATGGGCTGATATAAAGTCCCAGCAGAGTCTTTCCCACTCTCAACTTCTGAATATCCTTTAAAAGGCCCAGCTCCAAACTCTGACATCTGTAGAAGGTGCTGCTCCAAGGCCCAGGCCAGTGGCTTTGCCATGAGTGTCCCTGTGTTGTATAAGGAGGAAAACAGAGGACCCCAAAGCACTGAGGAAACTCCAAAATAAGCACTCAACCCTGAAGGGCTCAGGGCGTGGGCAGGAATAAGAGGAAGATGCTTCAGGAGGGTGTGTGAGGTGACTGTGGTAGGTCAGCTTGGAGCACAACATCCTCAATGTTGGGTTCCACTGCAGATTTATTAAAAACACCAATCTAATATACAGCTGAGAAACTGAGGCTCAAAAAGTTGAAGGATCTCTCCAAGGACCACATGTCAGCGAGTAGTGACATCAAGGCTCCAACCCAGGTTTGATGCACCCCAGGTTTAAAATTCTCTCTTTTACACCCAAAATGAAAGTAGAAAGGAGTTATTTTGTGGTTTTAGGAATGGCCTGGGAAAATAAACTGTCATCCTCCTTCTGAGTAAGGAGATAGTATGGAGTAGGGGACACCAGGGGGCTCTGGAGACTGGGACCACAGAGAATGCCCACTTGCCCTGATTCATGCTGACTTGGGGGCTTACCCTTTCTGTGACTTGAGTTTCCTCATCTGTACTGCAAGAGCACTAACAGGGCAAACCTTGCTTGTGGTTATGAAGATTGAATAACATGTTGCCTGGCACAGAATAAGCTCTCAGCTGGGCATGGTGGCTCACGTCTGTAATCCCAGCACTTTGGGAGGCCAAGGTGGGAGGATCACTTGAGCCCAGGAGTTTGAGACCAGCCTAGGCAACATGGCGAAACCCTGTCTCTATAAAAATACAAAAATTAGCTGGGCTTGGTGGAACACGCCTGTAGTTCCACCTACTCGGGAGGCTGAGGTGGGAGGATCATTTGTGCCCCAGAGGTCGAGGCTGTAGTGAGCTGTGATGCACTCAGCCAGGGTGACGAGCAAGACCCTCTCTCAAAAATAAATAAATAAAAAAGCTCTCAAATATACATTTGCAATAATTACTGCAAATAAGTATTATTTATTACTATTCTCTGAGAGTTCAAGACAGTTGCAAGGAAATAGAGCTGATAAAAGGGAGTGATATGACACATATCCCCAGTGTCTTCAGCAACTCATCCCCTCTGTCCCTCAGCCTCTGAACAATTCCATGTTTCACTGTTTTATCTAGTCACTTCTACTTTGGTGTCCCTGAAGCACTTTGTACAAATGTTTATGACAAAACTTAGCCTCTCTTCAGTTTTCCTGTCCCTGTGCCCAGCCGACTGCACTTTCCCCCACACAGGGAATAGATGGCAATCATGAGGCTCTAAGTCCTTGCCAAGGACTGCACCAAGCCCATTTTCTGAACCATCCCAACTAATCATCATAGCTACCCTAGGAGGGCTATTACTATCCCCACTTAAGGGGAGGAATCTAAGACCCAGAGATGCTAAGTGGCCTGCCCAAGAGCATCCTGTATGTGGCACTGTTGGGATTTGAGCCTAAGTCAAGGGATCAATCACTCCAGAAAAAAAGAAAGACGAGAGAGAGGGAAGGGGCTCAGATAGAGAGGGAGGATGGGACAGGAATATCACTTTGGACAAGTTTATGGAACCAGGAAAAGACTGTAAATGAGCAGAGACTCACATCCCCTTCAGAAAGAAATTGAAGTGTGTGCAGGCGCGCATGTGTGCGCATGTGCACGTGTGTGTGTGCGTGTGTTCATGCATGTGTGCATGTGTGTACGTGTCTGCGTGTGCTGCCTGTGGTCGTGTGCATGTGTGTGCGCGCATGTGTGCA
The DNA here is from genome assembly GCF_028878055.3 of Symphalangus syndactylus. Lineage (NCBI taxonomy): Eukaryota > Metazoa > Chordata > Mammalia > Primates > Hylobatidae > Symphalangus > Symphalangus syndactylus. The sequence goes on from NC_072429.2 coordinate 11,923,927, forward strand.
TGTGCATATGCGTGTGTGCGTGCATGTGTGCGTGTGTGTGCATGTGTGTGTGTGCGCGTGTATGGGGGTGTGTGCGTGTGTGTGTGCACATTTGCATGCAGCTTTTACTTTCTCAAGTCATACTTAGCAAGTTCACTGTCTACACTCCATTAGTCCAAGGAAGCCCCTCTAGGATCTAAATGTAAAATCAAAAGAAGGGTCACACATTCTGCCTGTTGATCTCGTCTGTGTTCCCCATCTTCTGTACTTTGTATCAGACAACTGAATAACTATAGCTATGTCCCAGAAACCCAATTTCCTTCCAAAAATAGAGGGCTTTAAAGGGATATATGCGTACATACATATGTATTTACGTAAATACAGAGGCGCATAGCTTTTTTGAAAAGCTATGAACAAGGCATCTGTGGTCTTCCTAGTAAAGAAGGCACAGGAATCTTAAACTGCCCCTCCCTGTGGCCAGTGTAGCCAGAGGCACGTTGACAGCTATGGGCAACTGTTGGCCCCATTTGCCCCTCCCTGTTCTTGAACCTCTCCAGGTGAGGGAATGATGGCCTTAATGAAAACGTCTCTTTCTCCTCCCTCTGAAGACAGGGATAAGGATAGGCTGGGTGCGGTGGCTCACACCTTTAATCCCAGCACTTTGGGAGGCCGAGATGGGCAGATCATGAGGTCAAGAGATCGAGACCATCCTGGCCAACACGGTGCAACCCTGTCTCTACTAAAAATACAAAAATTAGCTGGGTGTGGTGGCACACACCTATAATCCCAGCTACTCGGGAGGCTGAGGCAGGAGAATTGCTTGAACCCGGGAGGCAGAGGTTGCAGTGAGCCAAGATCGTGCCATTGCACTCCAGCCTGGTGACAGAGCTAGACTCCATCTAAAAAAAAATAAATAAATAAAAATAAAAAAGACAGGAATAAGACCAATAACTACCATTCAGACAAAACTTTACAGTTCATGAAGAACTTTCAGATTCCTTATTTGATCCAATCATCTACCAGCCGTGGGAAGCAGAGATTGAGCGCCCACTCTTCAGATGGGGAATCCAAGACTCTGAGACAGAAAGATTGGCCACGGTCTGCACCTGGAGGAGCCCACGGTGGGCCCCAAGCCTGTCTGATTCCTGAGCCCTCGGGTGGGTGTCCAGGGGTGAACACCACCGGTGATCCCACATCAGGACCTCGGCCCAGCCACAGGCTTGAGGCCACTGGGAAGATGTGTGTCACTGAAACTGTGATGTCAGAGGCCCTCAGTTCCTTCACCTCCTGTCATGGCCTGCAGCTTCCTGGCAACCAGAAATTCACAGCCTGGATCTGGATGGGTCACTCTGCACGGTGGAGGGCACAGCCCATGAGTTCTCACCCAGCCTCGCCTCTGTGGCTCCTGCCCTCTCCAGCACCACCCTCAGTAGGAACAACTAGGGGCTAAACCTGCCCGGTCTAGCCTTGCTTCCCTTCCTCCCTCTTCTCCTAGGTTCTTCCCTTTTGTGCCAGAGACCCCAGGGCGTAGACCGATGCTTTTCAATGCATAAAATAAAATACAGCAAATGACAAAGGAAATTTAGAAAATGAAAATACAGTTTTAAGAATATGTTTTACAATATGCAATAAACTCAGCTGACACCTATCCTACTGTGGACCTTACAATATTAGAAACTGTAAGATCACCAATGGTTCATTTTAGTTTTAGAAGAACATTTTTAGTTCTAGAATGAATGAAAACAGGCAAATTTTGAAGCTACGCAGAGAAGCACATTTGTCCTTTGAGATTTATTTACGGAATTCGTTTAAAATTAGAAATAGCCGGGCGCGGTGGCTCACGCTTGTAATCCCAGCACTTTGGGAGGCCGAGGCGGGCGGATCACGAGGTCGGCAGATCGAGACCACGGTGAAACCCCGTCTATACTAAAAATACAAAAAATTAGCTGGGCGTGGTGGCGGGCGCCTGTAGTCCCAGCTACTCGGAGAGGCTGAGGCAGGAGAATGGCGTGAACCCGGGAGGCGGAGCTTGCAGTGAGCTGAGATTGCACCACTGCACTCCAGCCTGGGCGACAGAGCGAGACTCCGTCTCAAAAATAAAATAAAATAAAATAAAATTAGAAATAAAAAAACTTATAATTTTAAAAAAGTTTACAAGAAACTTGTATATGTGCATTTTGTTGTTGTTGTTGAGACAGAGTCTCGCTCTGCTGCCCAGGCTGGAGTGTAATGGCGTGATCTCGGCTCACTGCAACCTCTGCCTCCCAGGTTCAAATGATTCTCCTGCCTCAACCTCCTGAGTAGCTGGGAGTACAGGTGCACACCACCATGCTCAGCTAACTTGTATTTTTAGCAGTGATGGTGTTTCGCCATGTTGGCCACGCTGGTCTTGAACTCCTGGCCTCAAGTGTTGTGCCTGCCTCAGTCTCCCAAAGTGCTGGGGTTGCAGGCGTGAACCACTGCGCCCAGCCTGTTTTCTTTATTCTACATTAAATAACAAGATCTATTTGTTTGATTTAGCCATTCCGCAGTGCGTATGTATTTCAAAACTTTGTCATATGCCATACATATATACAATTTTTATTTGTCAATTAAAATAAGTAATATGAGAAAAGATCTGTCAGAACCGCAGACAGTCAAAAACAAGATCAAAAGACCATGATTTAATATCTAACATAATTTAAAGTAGTAATGAGCATAAGTGAAATAAAATATCTGCAAATGTAATGTGATATGGGTATCACAGTTATCAAAGTTACTGGTTTGGCCGGGCGTGGTAGCTCACGCCTGTATTCCCAGCACTTTGGGAGGCCAAGGCAGAAGGATCACCTGAGGTCGGGAGTTTGAGACCAGCTTGACCAACATGGAGAAACCCCCTCACTACTAAAAAAAATACAAAATTAGCCTGGCGTGGTGGCACATGCCTGTAATCCCAGCTACTTGGGAGGCAGGAGAATCGCTTGAACCTGGGAGGCGGAGGTTGCGGTGAGCCAAGACAGTGCCATTGCACTCTAGCCTGGGCAACAAGAGTGAAACACCGTCTCAAAAAAAAAAAACAAACTTAACTGGTTTGTAGCCTACATTCATAATATTTTTAAAATGCCCAAAATGCCCAAATTTCAGTGAGAGGTTAGTGAAAATAAAGAATTTGTTCCTTTCCCGTCGAAGTTGGCACATCCCTGGTGGGGGAGGGTCTATAGATTCTAACAGCCCTGCATACCAATTTTATGTGTGTGCATCGTTTAATCCTCTGCTGCTAAGCAGGAGCAAGGGAGTAGTATCTAGAAGCTCCAGCCCTACAAGGAGACAACACGAGTCCAAATCCCCACTCTGTCCCTCAGTTGCTGTGTGATCCAGGCAAGTTACTTAACCTCTCTGTTAAGTAAATAAGTGGTAAATATTCTCACCTCATGAGACTGCCACTTCGCCCAGTACCTGGTACACAGTAAGTATTTTAAGTAACTTTAGTTTATATTGATTCCTTTTCTTTGGGCCTTTTAAGAAAGCCCTACAAGGTAATTATTCTATCCATTTTTTTCCCCAAAGAAACTGAGGCCCGTAAAGGGAAAGTCATAAGCGCAGCATCACACGGGGTGCAGAGGAGAATTTTGTTAATCAGAGGAAAGCTCTAGAAAGGTAACCTGAAAGAAACACAAGTCTTGTCCAGGTGTGGAGGCTCATTCCTTTAATGCTAACACTTTGGAAGGCTGAGTTGGGAGGATCACTTGAAGCCAGGAGTTTGAGACCAGCCTGGGTAACATAGTGATGCCTCATCTCTCTTAAAAAAAAAAAAAAAAATCATACGGAAAGAAACACAAGTCTGGACAGTGAGGAGATACTGGGGGAAAAGGCAAAAAATATTCCATCATTTGCCAACGAGGCGATTTGGTTTCCAAATTCAAAAACACCCTTTCTTTCCCCTCAGCAGTCAAATTGCACTATCGCTGAATGCATATCTGTGCTAGTCATCATAAGAAAAGCTAGGTTTCTGTACAGTAGCTGCCCCTCATCATCCACAGGGGATGTATTCCAAGACCCCCAGTGGGGTCCACAGATAGTACCAAACCCTACATATGCTATGTTTTTTCCTATACATGCACTCCTATGATAAAGTTTAATTTACAGGAAACAGCAGATGCTGGAGAGGATGTGGAGCAATAGGAACACTTTTACACTGTTGGTGGGAGTGTAAATTAGTTCAACTATTGTGGAAGACAGTGTGGCAATTCCTCAAGGATCTAGAACTAGAATTACCATTTGACCCAGCAATCCCATTACTGGATATATACCCAAAGGATTATAAATCATGCTGCTATAAAGACACATGCTTGTGTATGTTTATTGTGGCACTATTCACAATAGCAAAGACTTGGAACTAACCCAAATGTCCATCAATGATAGACTGGATTAAGAAAATGTGGCACATATACACCATGGAATACTATGCAGCCATAAAAAATGATGAGCTCATGTCCTTTGCAGGGACATGGATGAAGCTGGAAACCATCATTCTCAGTAAATGATCGCAAGGACAGAAAAACAAACACTGCCTGTTCTCACTCATAGGTGGGAACTGAACAATGAGAACACTTGGACACAGGGTGGGGAACATCACACACCAGGGCCTGTCGTGGGGTTGAGGGCTGGGGGAGGGATAGCATTAGGAGAAATACCTAATGTAAATGATGAGTTAATGGGTGCAGCACACCAACATGGCACATGGATACCTATGTAACAAACCTGCACGTTGTGCACATGTACCCTAGAACTTAAAGTATAATAAAATTAAAAAACAAAAACTAAGTAAATAAATAATAGAAAGTAAATTTTAAAAAAGTTTAATTTACAAGTTAGGCACAGTAAGCAATTGACAACAATAAGTGACAATAAAACAGAACAAATGTAATATGCCGGCATCACTACTCTTGCACTTTGGAACCATTATGAAGTAAAATAAGGGTTATTTGAACCCAAGCACTGTGATACAGTCCATCTGATCACAAGATGGCGGCTAAGGGACTAACGGGCAGGCAGCAAATCCAGTGAATACCAGTGTGGATGCGCCAGACAAAGGGAGGATTCTCATCCCCAGCGGGATGGAGCAGACAGCTTCAGATTTCATTACGCTCCTCAGAATGGCATGCAATTTAAAGCTTATGAACCGTTTATTTCTGGAATTTTCCATTTAATATTTTCAGACCGCAGCTAACCATGGGTAACTGAAACCACAGAGAGCGAAGCCACGGATACAGGAGCTACTATATTCTCTGAAGCAGCAGTCTGCAAACTGGAGGAGGCGTGCGCTGCAGCACCACAGCCATTCCCCTTCAGGAAGCCACCCTCTGTCCCTCCCGGGACAGGAGGTTCTGGTAGGGCAGCCCTCCTACCATGATCCAGACCAGTGACAGTTCAAGAATCAACACGAGATCCACCCCAGAAGAATGAGGGTCAAATTGATGACTTCAGTTGGAGCATTAGGAAAAGGGTCCTTTCTTTCCCTGGGGCTGCTGGGTTGGTAGGATGGAAACACGGAGCCAATGTTAGTTCCAGGTTTTATCACCACATGGGGACAACCTGCCTGACCAAGAGAACAAAGCAAAAGGAATCGAGGCCAATAACTGAATAAATAATGTCCAATCAAGCCAGGCCTGAAGGCAGTGCCTTGCCCTAAACTTTTCATTTGTCTAATGCATTTGCTTTTTTGTTTAAACTATTATGAGTTGGGTTTCTGCCACTTGCAAACAAAATCATCTTAACTAATAAACTCTCTCCTTCATTTTCTTGCCTCTAACTTCCCTAGCTCAGCTCAGTGGGGTCTAGGGTGCTACCAACACTTGTAGGCGAGAGTCTGCTGTAGTTTCTGAGCCTATCTTTCTGATGAAAGGAGAATGTCTTAAACACCTCAACACTCACCCTCTGCCCCACCATCACCCAATAAAACCATCTGGAGGATCAGGGTCCCAGAGAAGCCCTTGAGGCTGTGTTGCTGGCTCTGGGGTTTGGCTCTGGGGTTCAGCTCTGGTTCTGTGCTGTGCTCCCCTGGCAGAATGTCAGGCCTTGAGCCCAGTTCTGCACCACGTTTGTAGTTCCTAGTACCAAGACTTCCATTCTGTTAGTGTGCAAGCATGCTATACACAGGCTGCCCCCAAAAATAATCACTTTCCTCCCTGCTGTTTATTTCAAGGCATGTCACCAACATATCGGCATCTTTCAGCTCAGTCAAAACCTGACTCATATCAAATTTTTGACACTGTTTCTATATCTGGCAAGAAAATCACTTGGAAAGTCAGACCTTGGGTAGACCATTAAACCGAAAATAAATTCCTTATGGAGATCATTTAAACTTAAGCCATTACAAATCCCAGCTATAAGAAGGAGGGCTAAGACTTTCTAATGCCCTGACAGTTAAAATAGTCATTAAAATCCAGCCTGATTCTCTAAGCCGTGATTTTAAAATCCTGTTGGGAAAACTCAGGAGGACAAAGTGGGCTTATTTGATGGTGGGACGATTACAGGAGCAGTGAGAGGAAAGAGAGTGAGTTTTCTCCTCTTCCCAGCTTCAGGGAGGCCTATTTGTACAACTTGCAGGGATTTTTCCAGGTGTGACCACACGGCTCAGAATAGCTTGAAAACGAAGGCAATCTCTTTCCTCTGGTGCACAGAGAAAACGACAAAACTCAGGCCATCAGTCACAGGATGGTGACAGGTGTGTGACTCCTCTGGCCGGGAATTTAGCTCTGTGCACTGCCTTGGATGAAGCCCATCTGACAGGGAGGAAACCACTGACCAGAAGTTCAGATGGGCATGAATGACAATAGCTAGCATCTGCTGAGTGGTTACCATGTGCTAGGCACCATTTGCAGGCTTTATCTGTACTGTCTCAGTTAAATCTAATAGCCCTATGGCATCGACACTAGTATCAGTTCCTCTGTACACATGAAGGAGCTGAGGCTTACAAAGACTAACTTGCTGTATTCGTTATCCATTGCAATGTTAAAAATTATTCCAAAACTTTGTGGCTTAAACTACTTTTATTAATTGTCTCACATTTTCTGTGGGTCAGCAATTTGGAAACTGTTAGCTGGGTGGTTCTGGCTTGGGGTCTCTCAAAAGGTTGTAGTCAAGACATTGGCCAGAGTTACAGTTAACTAAAAGCTGGAGGATCCACTTCCAATATGGCTCACTCAATGGCTGTTGGCAGGAGGCCTCAGTTTCTCACCATGTAGGCCTCTCCCTAGGGCTGCTTGAGCATCCTCGCAACATGGCAGCTGTCTGCCCCCAGAGTGGATGATCCAAGAGAGGGACCAAGGAGGAAGCCACAGTGTCTTGTATGTCCGTTTATGATATCTTGACTGTCATACAACACTTCTGCCATATTCTATTCATTAGAAGGAAGCCACTAAGAATAGCTCACATTCAAGGGCAGAGGACACAGGCTGTATCTTTTGAAGGGAAATGTATCAAAGAATCTGGACATATTTTCAAACTACCACCGTACCTTACAGAAGATCACAGTGTGGCTGAGCCAGATGATAAGACCCTGCTCCTAACCACAAAACTATTTTGCATCTCGGGGAATAACAAAACCTTCCTTTACTGTGCTGGGAAACATGAACTTAAGGTACACTATTTGAACAGATAAGACATGCGCATGATAAAATACCAAGATGATACGAAAATGGTGTACAGTGTAATGGAAGTCCCCCTTCCTACCCTGGCCCCCTAGCTCTTCTTTGGACAGGCAGCCTCTGCTGAGAGTTTCTCATGAATACTTTCAGTGATAGTCTGGGCCAGCAGTTCTCACTGTGGTCCCTGACCAGCAGCACCAGTGTCACCTGGGAACGTGCTAGAAATACGAATTCTCAGACCCCATCCCAGACCTACTGAATCAGAAACCCTGGAGGTGAGGCCCTGCAATCGGTATTATAACAAGCTAGTATCTCACATTTACTTAAAACAAGCCAGTATCTCACATTTACTTATAACAAGCCAGTATCTCACATTTACCTTGATCTTCTGGGGCCCCATGCCTGGCCTGCAGTTGGAGAAATCAGTTCAAGATGGTTCTGCCACAAATCTCACATGCCCAGGCCCCATAGTGTTTTCTCTAGAAGTGTAAGTTCATTTACCTGTTGATATCCTGCAGTTTTCCTCCTCAGGAAGGGTGTGTGATGTCAGAATCTTGTTTCTGTCCATGCCTTTTTTACTATCATTGAAACTCCGTATTTATGGAAATCAGATTGAGACCTGTGAATTTTGTTAAAGTCAAGAAAATGATATTGACAATAGGAATGATGCAGTTGTTTCTACCTAAAGAAGACAGAATATGTTAAAATTGTAATATTGACAAGTCAGGAAATGCCTCTTTATTTACCAAATTTATTCCAGGTACAAAAGTGCTCACTGTAGGCTCCTTTGGCTAGCAGTCCTCATCAATGTTAAGCATGATTCAATTTACAAAAATGCCAGTATTCCCTCATGTAGTGTTCTGGGAATGCATCCATGGAGTAAAGTGATGTCTGCTAGACAACTAGTGTACGCTGACAGTGCCAAGGTCCTTGACTTGTGTTAATATAAGCAACACATCTTACCTTTTCATATTCCAGATGTTACAAAAGCAGTTGGGCTCAGTGACTCATGCCTGTAATCCCAGAACTTTGGGAGGCCGAGGGAAGCGGATCACCTGAGGTCAGGAGTTCAAGACCAGCCTGGGCAACATGGTGAAACCCTGTCTCTACAAAAATATGGGCATGATGGCGAGTGTCTGTAATCTCAGCTACTCAGGAGGCTGAGACAGAAGAATTACTTGAACCTGGGAGGCAGAAGTTGTAGTGAGCTGAGATCATGTCATTGCAACTCCAGCCTGAGTGACAGAGCAAGACTCTATCTCAAAAAAAAAAAGCAGTAACAAAAATAAAACATTATACTTCATTATTTTCTAAGCATTAGATCAACAAGCAAGCATCTGAGACTTGTGACCATGTGCCAAAATATAAATACTGTGTGTCTGCGTACACATGTTCCTAAGGTGCGATGATGCCACATCGCCTTGCGTGACCTGGTCCTTCCACCTTATTCTGTTCATTAGAAGCAAGTTATGGAGCTCAGGCGTGGTGGATCATGCCTGTAATCCCAGCACTTTGGGAGGCTGAGGTGGGTGGATCACCTGAGGTTAAGAGTTCGAGACCAGCCTGGCCAACATGGTGAAACCCCCGTCTCTACTAAAAATGCAAAAATTAGCTGGACATGGTGGCAGTCACCTGTAATCCCAGCTAATCGGGAGGCTGAGGCAGGAGAATTGCTTGAACCTGGGAGGCCGAGGTTGCAGTGAGCCGAGATCACACCACTGCACTCCAGTCTGGGTGACAGAGTGAGACTCTATCTCAAAAAAAAAAAAAAAGAAAGAAGCAAGTTATGGAATCCAGTGTACACTTACAGCCTGAACTCCAGAGGGACAGGAATCACTGGGGCCATCGTGGAAGCTGGCTACCTCTGTGTGTGTGTGTGTGTGTGTGTGTGTGTGTAATATATGTGAATCTGTCCATGTAAAATGTCCATGTATCTCAGAAAGTTTCATCTTCTTATTAAAGATGTTCACTGTTTTATGTTTAAAATTATGAGTTGGCTGATTTTGTTGTATTATTATACTTACTCAGTCCGCATCAAACTAGGGGGAACAAATGAAGCACTGACAACTTGACAAAACTCAGAGGATTTAAATGGGAATTGGGTGGAGACCTAAACACCTAAAAATAGGGGATTGTTTAATTATGTCTCATTCTAATGATAGACTACTAGACCATCATTAAAAATCAGCATATTGTCAAAAATATACAGTACCATGAAAAGATACTCATAATACAATCTCAAGTTGAAGACTATGAACCCAATTTATTTCAGAATGCTGCCTGTATACACAACTAACATTTCTTGAGCACTTACTATATACCAGGCACTATGCTGACCACTACAAATTAATCCTATCATCTAATCCCCACAACTTCCCTATAATGTAGCTATTGCTATTTTTCAGATGGGGAAATGGAAGCACCCAAGGTTAAGAAGCTGCTCAAGAATGGGAGAAGTTACTTTCAAATAACATATTTATTTTCTTTCCTTTTTTTTGAGATGGAGTCTCACTCCGTCTCTCAGGCTGGAGATTGCAGTGGTGCAATTCGGCTCACTGCAACCTCCGCCTCCCAGGTTCAAGGAATTCTCCTGCCTCAGCCTCCCGAGTAGGTGGGATTACAGGCACCCGCCACCACGTCCAGCTAATTTTTTGTATTTTTAGTAAAGACAGGGTATCACCATGTTGACCAGGTTGGTCTGGAACTCCTGACCTCAGGTGATCCACCCACCTTGGCTTCCCAAAGTGCTGGGATTACAGGTGTGAGCCACTGTGCCTGGCCTCAAATAACATATTCCATAAGGGCCTAATGTCTAGAATATATAAAGAACTCTTATAATTCAACAACAAAAAACAAACCACCCAATGTTTTAAATGAGTAAAGAGCTTGAATAGACCTTTCTTCAAAGAAGATCTACAAATGGCCAACAAGCACATGAAAAGATGTTCAACATCACCAGCCATTAGGCAAATGCAAACCCAAACCACAATGAGACACCACTTTCCAGCCACTAGACGGCTACAATAATATTTTAAGGGAAAACAACAAGTGGTGGTAAGGATGTGGAGAAAATGGAACCCCCGTACATTGCTGGTGGTCATAGAATACGGGGCAGGTGCTGTGGAAGACAGTTTGGCAGTTCCTCAAAAAGTTAAGCATAGAATTATTAGCACAGAATATGACCCAGCAATTCCACCTTAGTTATATACCCCAAAGAATTGAAAAACAGTGTTCTAACAAAAACTTGTACAAGAATGTTCAGAGCAGCACTATTTGCTATAGCCAAAATGTGGAAACAACCCAAATGCGCGTCAATTGTTGAATGGATAAACAAAAATGGGGCATAGCCATACAATGGAATGTTACTCCACCATTAAAAAAGTGAATTACGGCCAGGTGCGGTGGCTCATGCCTGTAATCCCAGCACTTTGGGAGGTCGAGGAGGGTGGATGACATGAGGTTAGGGGTTTGAGACCAGCCTGGCCAACATGGTGAAACCCCGTCTCTACTAAAAATACAAAAAATTAGCTGAGCGTGGTGGTGCACACCTATAAACCCAGCTACTCAGGAGGCTGAGGCAGGAGAATCATTTGATCTCAAAAGGCAGAGGTTGCAGTGAGCTGAGATCACGCCACTGCACTCCAGCCTGGGCGACAAAGTGAGACTCCGTCTCAAAAAAAAAAAAAAAAAATAGAATTGCTGGATACATGCAACAACATGGATAAACTTCTAAACATTATGCCAGACACAAAAGATCACATATTATGTGGTCCCATTTATATGAAATATCCAGAATAGGTAAATCCATAGAGACTGAAAGTAGACTAGTGGTTGCCAAGGGTTGGAAGTGGTAGTGAATGGGAAGTGACTGCTTCGTGGTTACAGGGTGATGAAAATGTTTTGCAACTAAATAGAGATGTTGGTTGCACAACAATGTGAAAGTATTAAATGACACTGAAATGTGCATTTAAGAATTGTTTATTGTATTGTTGTATTTTTGTGAATTCTACCTCATTTTTTTAAAAAAAGAAATCTGCCCAAGGTCATTCAGCTAATAAAGAGCATGATCAGGACCCAGAGGGTCCGGGCTCTTGCACCCACTCTTCAGCAGACCAGGAAGAAACATACCAGACTATTAACTGAAGTTTCCTGGATGATGGGCCTGAAAATAATTTATACATTCTTCTATAAAATCTTGTCTTCCAATTTTTCTTAATAATAAATATATGCCATTGAATGATAGGGATCTGTGGGTGTCCTATATGTCACCATATAACCAAAGGCTAGTCTAGGGGATTAAGAAGGTAGGTGAGCCGTAGGTTTGCCCCTGAGTTCCCTGGCCCAGCACTAATGGCTCCTTAGGTTCTGTTGCCTGTTCTACACACCACACCCATCCAGCTACAGAAGACCCCAGAGATCTGATTGAATCCACAAGCTGCACAGAAATCCACGCAAATCTGGGCACTGGGGGAATGCACAGTCACCTTCTCCAGAGAGGGCCTTTGTTCTGAGCTACCCAATGGGGATTCCAAAAAAAGGGCTCCTTAAAAGAGCCCTCAGGGACCCGCGAGTTCAGTTCTCTGAATCTTTCCTCAAGAGGATGCCTTGGAACCCCAGGATTCATTCTGCAGATGGCAGGTGTTTGCAATTTTGGCAATTTCAAATGCAAGTGTTAAGATTAGTCTGTGAAGTTAGTTGTTTTTGAGCTTGAATAAAGATTTCCTAGCTCTACACCAGACTTACAGAATCAGAATTTTTAGGGATAGGGTCAGTCTTCTATACTATAGCCCTCCCTCCCTACACACACACACACACACACACACACACACGCACACACTCACACACAGCAAAGAGCACAGTTTTCGTCTCTGCTATTTACTGGATGCCCTTAAGCTGTGTAATCATCTGGAACCCTCAATTTCTTTGTATGTTAAATGGAAAGAAGAGGACCCAGAAAAACACTTGTCTCAAAGGGTTTGTAGTGATGGGGTAGTAGGAAGCATGTGATAGGCCCAGCCCTGCTAGTAGAGGATAAAGACGCCCTGGACATAATCAAAAAGAACTTGGGAGTCATTTCCACTGGGGTTCAAACCCACCACCACCATTTATTGACTGCGATGTTTAGAAGATCCTTCACCCTCTTCGGCCCCAATAGTACCTACCTCCTACGGGTTTTGTGAACATAATCCATTCTCGGTGCTCAGCCCATGATAGATACTAAAATAGTAGATGCCATTGAAAATGTTTGCCCCCTTCTTCCAAGGAAAAGCATGGGAACCCAGTGGGACTCACTGGGGATGGATGCGCCTTTCCCCCTAATTTCTTCAAGCCAAGCTACAAATGGTGTGTTCTATACACTTCAGGTATTAAGGCAACAGTCATACTCCAAGGTGGCTCCAGGGTCATCCTATTTTGTCCCCAGCTTTGCCGACTGAAAGGGAGACAAGGAGAGAATGACAGAAAAATCACAGCACTAGGTCGGTAACCAGGTAAACTGCTAAGATCCTGTCAAGTTTTATAATACTGGAATTCAAGAGCTGAAGCAGTTGTAGATTATCACATGCCTCAGAGTAGCCTGAACCTCAGGGCTACAAAGAGTGGGCCAGGAGGACATTTGTCCCAAGGTTCAGGTTCACAGTCCACTTTATCCTTGAGATACTCTTCCCAGATAGGGTTACATAATCAGTTGCAGAGATTCTGGAAAAGGATGTGATTCATCGCAGGGCTCAAACCTGGGTCCCCTTTGCTGAGCAGGCACCTAGGACCCACAAGGAAATGAATATACAATCATGGCTGCATAAGGCTGTTTCAGGCCTCATATATGATGGTGGTCCCATAGGATGATAATGGACCTGCCCTATACAGGGTTTTTTTGTTTGTTTTTTACCTTTTACACTGTATTTTTACTATACCTTTTCTATGTTTAGATACACAAATGCCATTGTGTTACAGTTGCCTACAGTATTCAGGAATGTAACCTGCTGTACAGGTTTGTAGCCTAGAAGCAATAGGCTACAGCTTAGAGCCTAAGGTGTGTAGTAGGCTATACCGGCTAGGTTTGTGTAAGTACACACTATGATGTTCGCCAACGAAACGGCCGAAGGACACATTTCTCAGGATGTATCCCAGTCATTAAGCGACACATGACTGTATACCTATTTTTCCTAAATCTTGTAATAATCTTGTGTCACATGCATTGAGTTTACATGTTTGTTAAAAAGCATCAAGCTTTCAACACCAATACTTTGCACTTAGTGTAAGCTATCTGTACTTGTTCCTGGCATTTTTCTTTTCATTATTTTTTCATTATTGAAGGAGCTTCACGAACTGGGTGTGGCCAGGCCTCTGGGGAGGCCCAGAACAGCTCCACCCAGAGCCTCTGGTCCTGGGAACGGACCCAGCCCGCCTGTGGAAGTCCCTGATCTCCTGCCGAACAGAGGGGAGCACGGGGCCTGTGCACCTGACGGCGGACACCCTCGCCAGGACTCGCCCCACAAAAGACGCCGGAAAGTGCCGCGGGAGAAGGGGGCTGCAGCCGGTGGGATGGGAAACGCGGCTGCCCAAGAGCCCCGGGCCGGCCGCGCCGCCCTTGTCCCCGGAGTGAACTCTCCCTCTGTGCGCGCAGCTGATGGCGGGGCGCGCGGCCGCGGCCCTTCTTCTCCCTCCCTTTAAAGAGAAGGGCGCGATTGTGTGGATTTCACAGTCTGAGCACAGCTGAAAGGGAGAGAATTAAGTCTCCCTCACGGCTCTTTTCAAGGAGGCCGAGGCTGCGATTCGCCTTCATTCAGAATATATGAAGCCTTTGTGCGGCGGGGCCGGGCAGGCGCGGCGGCCCCGCTCCCCGGCTGACACTCTTTACAGTGGAAACGTACAGTAATTAACGCGGGTTCCGCTCCCGCCCGCGCCCCGAGTTGAAGGGGCCGCCGCCTCCGTGCGCCTGGGAACCAGCGCCCGCCCGAGGCCGCATTTGTGCACCTGAGAACGCGGCGGCGCATTTGTATCCGTGCCCTCGCCCCCCGAGACCCATCCATTTTGGCGCGGAGCTGCCGGGCTGTCAGGGTGCGCCGCGGCCCCCGCAAGTGTTGCTAATCAAAGCTCAGCCGGCTCCTCCGCCCCGCGAGCTCGCGGCGGGGGGCGCTGCCTGAGCGGGGGGAGGGAGCCCGGGGCCGGCCGAGGTGACCCGGTGGAGGCTTCGCCATCTCTGATTGCGGGGAGTCTGTGATTCGGAAGGGGGCAGGAGGGGTGTAGACAAAATACTTCAGCCTTCCTCCATGGGAATTGTTACCATGAGACTGAAATTTAATTTATTTTTATTTTTATGTTTTTGGTTTAAAAGAGATGAAATCTGGCCCGTGTAGCTGGGGCCTGCCAATATTTTGGCTGTGCTTAGTTTTCAAGCTCTTTTTTTTTTTTTTTTTTTTGTCACTCTAGGTCGGATGATTCATGCTGGTAAGCATGTTGTATCATTTATGCAGTAATGCAGCCGAATAACTCCCTCCCCTTCAAGTATGTTCCTTAAAGAGCCAGAAGAATTTGTTCCTGTAGACTCAAACCTATGTTCTTAATAAAGGCTGATTGAAGAAATAGAGCTCTGGGAAAAAAAAAAGAGAAAGGTGGGGCTGTGGGGGGCAACTTGACAGCTTGCTGATGAAACGCCAACACGGCCCTTGTCCTCTCCTTCTGTCTCTCCTGGTGGTGTTACAATGTGGGGCTTAACACAAAGTTTTGCATACAAAGTTAATTTTTAAAAACCATCCTTCTCTCAGGGTCTGCACTAAAGGGATGCCAATGTTCTTATTTTGCGCTCTGTAAGAAGGAAGGCAATTTATTAAACTGGTAATTACTGAACTCAGTGCCCCTGGTTCGGTGTCAGGTTGAGCAAGTCATCCACTCTGGGCTGTTGAGGGTTTCAGAGTGGGAATCAGAGAGGTGGGTCACCTTATCACCCTGCAGCGAGCCTCTGGAAGCAGGTACTTCCATCTCTGGGCAGATCTCCACTTTCTTTGAGCAAGGTGGGAGCTAGTGACAAGCCCCCAAGGCTGACATGGCAGGCAGCTGCTGGACAAGATTCCTATTAAGGCGGCAAAGTGTGGTGTTCAAGCCCAAAGGCTCTGTCTGGGTTCAAGTGCTGCTGCGACCACTAACTTCTGTGTGGCATTAGACACAGGTATCCCACTTACTGTGTTTCGGTTTTCTCCTCTGTAAACTAGGGATAATGATACCTACCACTCAGGCTGTAATGGCCATCAAATGATGGAATACGTGTGAGCTATTGATTGGTTCACTATTTCTAACAATAACTGCAATTTATTGAACACTCAGTGTGTTAAATGCTTTACATAGATCACATCTTTCCCTCATCCCAATAACTGTACCAATGAATATTATTATCCCTACTTCACAGATAAGGAAACTGAGGCTCAGAGAGAAACAAACAGGTGAAGAAACTTGCTCTGTTGCAGATTCTAAGGGCCAAGATGCAATTTCAAGTCTTCCTGGGAGCTGAGAACAAGGGAGCAATGTAGCCAACAGTAAGATAAGAGGTGAAGGTTAAGATTAAGACTCTCAGCAGGTTGAGAAGCAAGGAACTTTTAACCCCTTTAAAAGGGGCCTCCAAGGTGGTGGTGCACAGCAGAATGGTTAAGAGACTGATCTCCAACATAAGAATAGTCCTGGGTTCAAATCTCATCTCCACTACTTACTGGTTGGGTGACCTTGAGCAAATTCCTCAACCTCACAGGAGCCTCAGACTCCTCATCTGTTAAATGGGCACATTAGTCTTTGCCCCATGGAGTTGTCGTGGAGATTAAAGTGGAAAATGTACGTCTCATTAGCTATTGTTACATGAACACATAGTCTCCCCACTTTGATTTGAAAGGTGCCAATATTGGCCCACTGGTAATAAATTCTTTCCCACAGATTGGGTGTTTTAAATTCCACCACTAGAGGATTATTGTCTAGAATGTTATATTTTACAGATCAGTTTCACATCCCACCTCATTTAATTCTCCCTCTGAGGCTGGAAATCTAGTTACTGGCTGAGCAGGAAGTAGCTCCCCTCTTGTCCCAATTCTCCCCCCTCTTTTTCTCCAGAAGTCTTCTCTGAGCACTTGTCCTGACTAGACCATCTGATAATACTGGCATGGCACTCTAAACCTGCCCTCCCCAGCACCTAACACCCCTCCGACTATGTGCTCCACTCCTGTCTTCCATGTCTGATTAGGGAGCCAGGAAGACAAGGACTATATCTACCCCATTCCTGTCTACAGGAAGCCCAGGACTCAGCAAGGAGCACCTCTAGTGCCCAGAGGGCCACCTTGAACTCCATTTCCCACTTAAAGGGACCAGCACTCATTTGGAGAAATGGTCGATCCCTTGTCTGGGGCAGGAAATATACAAGGTAGGCCTAGACCATCTTTTACCAGAAAGCAAAGGGGCTTTCAAAGATTATTGATGTTACCTTAAAAAGATGGGAGCCAACTTGGAAAAGCTTGTGTTGGACAAAGAGGGGGCCATTTACTCATCAACAAGAAAATGACTGGAATGGATCGAAACACATAAAATATGTTTAAATCCATGAGCCCATTGTCCTTTGGAGAAGGCTATGGAACCAACTCATCCTTTTGAGAAATCATAGCTGAACAGAAAGGATCAACATTCCTCCTCTCTTTCACACACTGACTATCCCTCAGGGCAACCAAATAGTTGATGGAGAGAAGTTTCTCTTTATAGACCTATCAGGGCTAATAAAGGAGTAGAGAATGATAGAATAGGATGTTGCTATTTCACAACCCCTAATGAAGAAATGCATCTAGGAATCGATCATCAACAGCTTTAAACAATCAAAAGACAACCAGCTATCAAGTGCCCTGTGATGGAAGAGCAAAATGCCATCCATAAAATCATGTTTCCAAAACCTTCATCTGATCAAGCTTCTAGATCTGACAATTTAGGAGAATTACAGGTGACAGAGGAAAATGCTAAATTATTTCTCAGGGATGCAGATTCCAGGAAAACATATAGGCAAAAGTCTTAGTTTTATCAACACATATATTGCGAGAAAAAAAGGAGAGGGGGAAGGAAACCCAACACATTAAAAGAAACTTTAAGAGACACCAACAGATCCTAATGGACTTTCTTTCCATACTAATTTCAATAATATGTAATTTTTTTTAATTATAAGACAAGGAAATTTAAATACTGCCTGCATGTTTAATGATATTAAGGAATTATTGCTATTTTTTTGATGGGATAATGATAGTATGCTTACTTTTTAAAAATTTTTTTTTATTTTTTAGAGATGAATGCTAAAATGTTTATGAATTAAATCATATAAATTCTGAGATTTGCTTCAAAATAATCCTGGAAGAGAGAAGTGGGTGAGAGTGGTTTAGATGTAACAAGGTTAGACATAAATTGATCACTGGCAAAATGGGGTGATGGTAAGTAGGAGTTTTTAATGCAATTCTCTCTCCTTTGTATAAGTTTGAAATTTTCCATAATAAAAAATGAAGGAAAACAAACTTTCTAAGTATCAGTTTCTGTTCATTAGAAGAGACATTTGGGAGTCAGCAAATGCTTATAAAAGGGGAGGCTCATACATTCCATGTAACTTATGGCTGATTTCACATAAATAAAGAACGTGTTCATTTGTGTTTGTGAGTTTCCTTGCGCTGTGAGCTCCGCAGTGGTAGCATCTGTGTTTTGCTGTTCCATATATCTGGCGCTGAGTAAGTGATCTGTAGATACCGAATGAATGAATCAATGCCTCTCAGGTGGAAGGCCAGGGCTAATGTTTCCATTTTATAGATGAGAACGCTGAGGCAGAGGGAGCTGATACTCTTGCCTGGAGTCAGATAGCTGGTTCATAGTGGGACTGGGACTCAAAGCTAGTGTCTCTGATGCTCCCCATTTAGAGTCTTTTACTTGGGGCATTGTAAGCTGGTGCGGGAAGCTAAGACTGGGCTTAAAGATACTGGCATTTATAAGCACATACTCGCCGTTTACTGGCTGTCCTCTGTGACAAACGGAAATGATGGTGACAGTTCACATTTCTTGAGGTTGGCGTTTTACCACAATTCACTTCTTTCATGCTTACAAGCAACCCCATGAGATGGGTTCTGCTATTACCCCAGGAGACTGAGACACAGAGGATACACGTGCTCTGGCTGGGCCCAGTGGCTCACACCTGTAATCCCAACACTTTGGGAGGCTGAGACGGGAGGATTGCTTGAGCCCAGAACTTCAAGACCAGCCTGGGCAACATAGGGAGACCCTGTCTCTACAATAAATACAAAAATTATTAATAGCTGAGTGTAGTGGTGTGCACCTATGGTCCCAGCTACTTGGGAGGGTGAGGTGGGGGGAACGCTTGAGCCTGGATGGTCGAGGCTGCAGTAAGCTGCCACGGCACTCCAGCATGGGTTTAGAGCAAGAACCTGTCTCAAGAAAAAAACAAAAAACAACAAACAAACAAACAAACAAAAAACATGCTCTGACCCTACAGCTCAAACCCTTAGTCTCTTCGTTAGATCCTTACCCCGCTGTATAAAAACCTTTGAAAAATAAAACTGTACTGTAGCATTCAACTAGGGGCTGGTGCTTCTCTTGAAGGAGCATGGCATGCTGGTCTGAAGTGTGGCCTCAGAGGACAGGCACATGCAAAGTCCATCTGACAGGAGCCGTCAGTTAGTGGGTACTTCAGAACAGCACTGCTGTCAACTCTCTCATTCTCCTAGTACAGGGAGTCAGAAATCCGGCAGTAAACCCCTACCCAGCCACACACTCCCTACAGTGTTCTAGACAGGCCCCTTTCCCTATCTGGGCCTCAGTTTCTCCATTAAAACCAAGAGAGTTGGACTAGACAGATGTCCCCAAAGGACACCGCATGCTCTGACATCCTTTCATTCAAACTGAAATTCTGTGATCCCACCAAGGAAGCCATTGGTGTGTCTGCGATGTCTCCACATCAAGCAGTTGGAGGCTCATTTTTAAGCCCTCATAGATGTCTCTTACAAATTATCCAGGGTCATGGATTAGTTTAAATACAAAAGCTTAATTTCCTCTGCTTGGCTACTGTTATAAGCAATGATCAAAAGGAGTCAAGGCACAAACACAGTTGGCTGGAGAGAGAATGCCGGGGATGCACTGGGGGCTGTTCCCTCCCTGCACCCCTCCGGGTTTGGAAATCTTTGGGGCCTGTAATTCACTGCAGCACTGAGCAGTGCTGAGATGAATCATAACATTTTGAGCCCTCAAAGAAAGGGAGAAGAAAGGGGACAGAGGCCAGGGAGAGGGAAGGCTCAGTGTTTTCTCAGTTAAATACATGTTTTCATTGCAGTGTGATGGGCTGAGAGCAATGAATGGCCGTGATTTAGTTATCTTTTGGATGGATGATTTTAAATGCTTGTTGGAAACGGCTTTCATGAGACTGATTCTTAAAGCCGAGGCACAGAGTGGAAGTCTTTGGTAAGGGAGTGCTGCTGGTCTTTCAGAGGTTGTAAAAGCTCGGGGCTTTGAGATTCCTGGTGCATGCTTTCTGTTTCTATGTTTTCAACTGGCACATGTTCACTTCCACCCCGTAATCCTTCAGGCTGTCATGAGACACCTTGTTAGAAGCAAAGAGAAGAGAGCAGAGGAGGGAGGGAAGATGTGACGAAAAAAGGTATGACTGTAGAATTATTCTAGTCCATGCAGTGTTTATGTGGGGCCTGCTGTGGTTTGAATGTTTGTGTCTTCTCCAGAACTCAGGTTAGCTTAATCCCCAACGCAACACCTTCTGGAGGTGATTAGACTATGAGGGCTCTATCCTCATAGATGGGATCAGTGCCCTTATACAAGGGCCAAGGGAGTGAGTTTAGCCCCTGTTTGCTCTTCTGTCCTTCTGCCATGTGAGGACACAGTGTTCCTCCCCTCCAGAGGCTGCAGCATCAAGGCACCATCTTGGAACCAGACAACAGCCCTCACCAGACACTGAACCTGGCAGGCCCCTTCATCTTGAACTCCTCAGCCTCCAGAACTAGGAGAAATCAATTTCCATTGTTTATAAATTACCCAGTATTTGATATTTTGTTATAGCAGCACAAGTAGAATAAGACAGGACTTATATGTGCCTAATACTGTGGGGGACACTGGGGGACAGGAAAGGAGATTAATGAAGGATGACCAGTGCTCGATGAATTATTAAACCCAACACTCTGCCCGGCTGTTCTTGGGAAAAATAAGTCAGATTTGGAAATCTTGCTCAGTCATACCTACTTGCCTCGAAATTCAGTAGTTTAGCCTTTTCTCCTGTGTTATCCCAAAAGGCACCAGAGAAAACAGCTACTTTAATCTTCGGTCGGTGCCCCAGTCCCTGCCTGCAGTAAGACCCCATCAGGCCATCACTCCTGCTTGAAAACTCTTAAAGGCTACTCAACACCCAGGGATCGGGACCAGAATCTTTCACACAAGGCAGCGAATTCCCCATGTAAAAGGGCTTTCTTTAGGCCAGGCATCATGACTAGTACCCGATACAATTTATCTCATTGTATTTTCACAGCAACTGTCTAAGTGCTGTTAGGATCCACCTGATGCATATGGAGAAATCAGGTTCCAGAGAGATCAAGCAGTTTGCCCAAGGACAAAGTAGGTACAGCAAGGATTTCAACCCAAGAGCACTGACCTAGAGCCAATACCCTTGAACACTGGGCAATACCACCCTAGTTCATCTTTCCTGATGTTCCTAATAAGCCAATCCAATCACCTGCACAGTTCGATAATATTCTACTCCATTTGTCTCTGTTCTCCTTCCCCACCTCCACCTGGAAAGGGATGTTTGTCCTTCAAGAAATAGTTTGAAGTTCACCACCCCCACCAACCCTGAAAACTCAGGTTCTCCCTTCTCCCAACTCCCACAGCTCTGACGCTTCCCTTGGTGACTGTACTACACTCCTCTGGGAGGTACTGTGTAATACCATGGCTCTTTCCCCAACAAACTGGAAGCTTTTTTAGTGTAAGACTTCAAGAAGTTTGCATAGTTTATAGGAGAAGATAGACATACATCGTCAAATAAACATAAACTTGTTTTTTGAGACAGGGTCTTGGTCTGTTGCCCAGGCTGCAGTGCAATGGCACAATCACTGCCCACTGTAGCCTTGACCTCCTAGAATCAAGTGACCCTCCTGCCTCAGCCTCCTAGGTAGCTAGAACTACAGACACGTGACACCACACCCAGCTAATTTTTAATTCTATTTATTTATTTATTTTTACAGACGAAATCTCACTATGTTGTCCAGGCTTGTCTTGAAATTCTGGGCTCAAATGATCCTCTTGCCTCAGCCTCCCAAGATGTTGGGATTACAAGCATTGCTGCTGCACCCGACCTCCTTTTTTTTTTAACTGGAAATCAGGAACTACGACTTTTGCATACTAATGTTCATGGCAGCACTCTTCACAAAAACCAAAAGGTAGAAACAACCCAAGTGTCCATCAATGTTTGAAGACTGGATAAATGAAATGTGGCATATACATACAATGAAATATTATGCAGCCACCGAAAGAAAGAAACTTCTGATACATGCTACGGTATGAATGAACCTGAAAATATTATGCTCAGTGAAATAAGTCAGACATGAAAGCATGAACACTATATGATTCCACTTATATGAGGCACCCAGAGTCGTGAAATTTATACAGACAGAAGGTAGAAGGATGGATGCCCGGGTCAGCAGTGAGGAGAATGGGGAGTTAGGGTTTAACAGGTACACTTTGGGATGATGAAAATGTTCTAGAGATGGAGCATGTTGATGGTTGCAGAGCACTGCAAATGGGAGGGAGGTGGGAGGGAGGGAGGGAGGTGGGAGGGAGGGAGGGAGGAAGGAAGGAAGGAAGGAAGGAAGGAAGGAAGTGCTCATGAGGAAAAGAACTGAGATATATGAGAAAGACTAATAATAAGTAACTTTCTTTTCTTTGTCTTTAATTTTAGATTCGGGGGTGCATGTGCAGATTTGTTATGTGGGTATATTGCATGGTGCTAAGGTTTGGGCTTCTAATGATCCCGTAGCCCAAGCAGTGAACACTGCACTCAATAGATAGTTTTTCAACCTTTTCCCTCTCCCTCCCTCTCACTTTTGGAGTCCCCTGTCTTCATTGTTCCCCTCTTTGTGTCCGGGTGCACCCAATGCTTAGCTCTCACTTGTAAGTAGAACATGCGGTATTTGGTTTTCTAACTCTCTTCCCTATACCATTCCCCTCAATTTTAATATAGTGGAACTGAAAAAAAAATTGCAAAAGAGCAACTGACAGCCCCAAGTGTGTTGGAGGGTATTCCTGCCTTATCTGATCTGCCTGCTCTCCTGGAGGGGTGGTGGTGGGGTGGTTATGAATTAACTGGGCACATATAAAGCCAATGATACCAGAAAAGTTGCAATTGCAGCAAACACCTCCCACCACGTACCTGCCAGGACTAACTTCAAAGGGCTGCATATTGGGAGGCCAAAGTGGGCGGATCACGAGGTCAGGAGATCGAGACCATCCTGGCTAACACGGTGAAACCCCGTCTCTACTAAAAATGCAAAAAATTAGCCGGGTGTGGTGGCGGGCGCCTGTACTACCAGCTACTAGGGAGGCTGAGGCAGGAGAATGGCTTGAACCCAGGAGGTGGAGGTTGCAGTGAGCCAAAATCACTCCACTGCACTCCAGCCTGGGCGACAGAGCAAGACTCCGTCTCAAAAAAAAAAAAAAAAAAAGGCTGCATAAATATTACCACATTATCTCTCCTCCACCAATCGCTCAGGTATACTGATATTCTTAGCCCCTAACTCATTAGAAAAAAAAAAAAAAGCCAGGCGCGGTGGCTCACGCCTGTAATCCCAGCACTTTGGGAGACCGAGGCGGGCAGATCACGAGGTCAGGAGATCGAGACCATCCTCGCTAACACGGTGAAACCGTGTCTACTAAAAACACAAAAAATTAACTGGTAGAAGTGGTGGGTACCTGTAGTCCCAGCTACTCGGGAGGCTGAGGCAGGAGAATGGTGTGAACCCAGGAGGCGGAGCTTGCAGTGAGCCGAGATCACGCCACTGCACTCCAGCCTGGGCGACAGAGCAAGACTCGTCTCAAAAAAAATTAAAATTAAAATTAAAAAAAAATAATAAAAAATAAAAAAGTCACGTGTCCTTTCGCTTAAATTTTCTATTTCCTGTGAAGTCCCGACTCTTCTGAGTACCTGTGATCCATCCCTAAATGTGTGAGCCTGCTTCCTCCTCTACTTCATGCTACCTGCCTCGCAGAAAAAAAGTAGGTGACAGAACATTGTAAACTATAAAGAGGTGTCCAAATGTCTGGTCTTACTCATTGGTTCTGCAGTGGGCTATAGGCAAAGCTTTGCAGTAATAGTACCACGTGCCTACCATTAACTGAGAGTAGATGGAGTTACTTGGCGTTCTGAAATGCTCTAAATACCCAAATAAATGAACTAACACAATCAAGCCGGAGCTCTCGGCATCACAAAGTGCTCTTTGTTCTTTTATTTTATGTGAGTCATTTAGTTTTAATTTATGATCATATTTCATAACCTACCAGCAAATGGCCTGCTGTATATTTTTGAAAAGTGATGAAGTTCTAGTAATGTGAGACCTCATTCTGGCCCTGGGTTTAGAAATCCATGTTCTGATAAGTGCAGAGAGACTGTCAGAGTTTGGGGGAGATTTTTACAATGTATGAATTAGTAATGTGTGAAATGATCAAATTTCTTTTCAATTACCTCAAAAGTCGAGATAAATTTCACAAAGGTTTACTGTATCCCCAGCTCTGGGTCCTGTGACCTACATATTAAGTCCTTAAAAAAGATGTGTTTCCCTCAACCCCTAGAGATACTAAGAGTTGAACATAGTTCAGGCTAGTAGGGATGACACTTTTTATTCTGAAATTACTACTTTTAAATTTCCTATCTAATTCCTACAAGTGCTCTTTTGCTTTAAAACCCTATCATTGGGCTGGGTGTGGTGGTTCACGCCTGTAATTCCAGCACTTTGGGAGGCCGAGGCGGGCAGATCTCGAGGTCAGGATCACGAGGTCGGGAGTTCGAGACCAGCCTGGCCAACATAGTGAAACCCCATCTCTACTAAAAATACAAAAAATTATCTGGGCGTGGTGGTGGGCACCTGTAATCCCAGCTACTCAGGAGGCTGAGGCAGGAGAATCGCTTCAATCTGGGAGGTGGAGGTTGCAGTGAGCTGAGATCGCCCCAGTGCAATCCAGCCCGGGCAACAGTGCAAGACTCTGACTCAAAACAACAGCAACAACAACAACAACAACAAAAACCTCTATTACTGGCCTCGAGGGGGCAGAAATGTTAACTATGCCTTAATTATGCCTTTGAACATACATCTGAGGGCTATAAGAAGAACCAGGAGTCTCATGTTACAGAAAAGAACACTGAGGCCTTAAAGACAATAAAAGGTTTTCTGAGGATTCCCGTCTCTTTCCAAACTAGCTGTAAGTCAGAGTTAGAACACTCTCCCCTTGCATCCCTCTTGGAGAGTGCATTAATTAACTACTGGACCATACTGTAAAACAAACTCTAAAGAAGAGTTTTAACTCTACACAATTTTATAACTCAGAAGGGTTTCATTTAATGCCGTGTTTTAAACGTTTTTCGCTCGTGAAATATAAGGACAAGTTGAACTGGCTCTATACAGTCTGGCTAACCCACCAGCTGAGGCTGTGAAAGTTTCTTTAATGTTCATCTGTGACTAGTCATCAGAGACTTGAACCAAATCAAGAATATTTTTGTAACTGCCTTGACAACACTACCTGGCCCATCTTGCCAAAGGCAAATCATTTTTATTGTTTTGTGAACCAAACCAACTTTTTAAAGGTTTGAACTCATGGCAAACCTGTACATTTTCCAAAGCTTTAAAAAGTCAGCCAAACCCAGAGCCCTCGAATTTTCCCAGAACTGTTACATGACTTGGTAAAACATTCACCTTCATTCACTGAATGGGCCCTTGCTCACTGAGTATCTACTATGGGCCGTGCAGTGCTCTGAGCACTAGGGATACAGTCCAGAATGAAACAGAAAAATCCTTTGACCTAATGGGCTTCCTATCTCTTTCCTGGCTGCTAATCCCTGCCCTGGTTTACAGATGCTAAAGTGAGGTGTAGAGAGTTGTCAGTGGCTAGCTTGAACTTGAGCTCAGAAACTCAGATATATCATGTGGTGTTCTTTGGTGTAAGCACCAAAATAAAAGGAGGAGTATAGCCAGAGCAATCTATTAGGAAGAAAGTATGACGGGGTTGGAGATTTGTCTTGTTGCCTAGCAAGCATACTATTTTGATCATGATGGCATGTTAAAAGATTAATAAAAATAGCAATGTTTTCTAAAAATACTTTTACTCTGAGCTTGGGAAAATATTATATATTTGATAAAATCAAATAATATACATATGGCCAGGCACGGTGGCTCACGCCTGCAATCCCAACACTTTGGGAGGCCGAGGCGGGCAGAGCACAAGGTCAGGAGTACGAGACCTGCCTGGCAAACATGGAGAAACCCCGTCTCTACTAAAGACACAAAAAATTAGCCAGGCGTGGTGGCGTGCACCTATAATCCCAGCTACTCGGGAGGTGGGAGGCTGAGAAAGGAGAATCTCTTGACCCGGGAGCGGGAGGTTGCAGTGAGCTGAGATTGCGCCATTGCGCTCCAGCCTGGGTGTCAGGTCGAGACTCCATCTCAAAAATATATATATATATTTATATGTGAGTATACACACAGACACACACACATATATAGTGTATATTATGTGTATAATGTGGACTCATAATATGTGGCTGCAGGGGCTGGACAGATATTTTTGAAAACCAAGACCCGCTTCCCATCCTGCTGTTTCTGATCCTGCTGCTTCTCTTAGTGAGCTACTTAACATTTAAGGTACAGAAGAACTGGATTTCAGGTTGCTCAGAAATCAAATCTCCGGAGCCATTTGAGCTAGTTCTATCTAGCTCAGCTGAACTGAACTAGAAATATGGCTCTCTCTCTCTCTCTCTCTTTTTTCTTTTGCAATATTGTTCTTTCACACAACTGCTATGTGACTTTGAGCAAGTCACTTTCACTCTGAACCTCCTACATGATATGATAATAAAATTCTCTTCTGCCCTAAGATTCTATAGTGTTGCCCTTCAATGTTATTCTGCCCTTGATTCGATATTAGCCTGAAATGTCATTTTGCCTCTGATGACAACTTCTTTTTTTTTTTCTCTTGAGATGGAGTCTCACTCTGTTACCCAGGCTGGAGTGCGATGGTGTGATCTTGGCTCACTGCAACCTCTGCTGCCAGGGTTCAAGTAATTCTCCTGCCTCAGCCTCCTGAGTAGCTGGGATTACAGGCGCCTACCACTGCGCCTGGCTAATTTTTGTATTTTTTTTTTTTTTTTTTTTTTTTTTTTTTAGTAGAGATGGCATTTCACCATCTTCGTCAGGCTGGTTCAAACTCTTGACCTCAGGTGATCCACCCTCCTCGGCCTCCCAAAGTGCTGGGATTACAGGCATGAGCCACTGTGCCCGGCCTACAACTTCTTATTTAAATCAATTCAGAAACCCAATGGACTCAAAGACCATTTCTTTCATCCTGGCTTCTGCTCCTATAGGAGACACAAACCCCAAACGGTGAATGCCCTGCAGCAGCAGCTTTCAGAGCGAGTTCCTTTAGAGTCAGTAGCTCAAATCTCAGCTTTGTCGTTCACCAGTGGCAAGACCATGAGCAAGTTACATAATCTCTCAAGGTCTCAGTTTCCTCAATTATAAAATGAGGATGATGTGTGACTGTGCTACTATGTGTATTAAAATGAAATCATGGAGTCCTTATGTAAAGGACTTGTTGGCACACAGAAAGTGCTCATTTAATTCAATTATTATCTAATGAGATGTACAATACATCTCTTCTTTTTCTTCTTAGTTGTAGTGAATTTTAATGATTCTGTGTTGAGAATTTCAGGAAAGTCCTGGGGCATCACAGGTTCAATACTCAGAATAACTGGTATGTGCTGAAATTCAGCAAAAAATAATTATTAACTTACTGCTGATTAAAGGCGAAAGAAGGTTGAGTTTGTGTGTTGTTAATATTGTCATTTTGGACCCCAAAGTGTCATTTCACATTCATCTTATTAATCTTATTCTTAAAAAATAGCCTGTGGGTCCTCTTTCTAGTTCCAGACTTAGCTAGGGATTGCATGTGGAGAAAAATGTGGGCATGAGTGCCCTGAAAAAATATTTCAGCAGCCCCAGGCTCTGGAAATCTTTCCTTCTGAGGCCTAATTTCCTTGGCATTTTCCTGCTATTTGTAAGGGGGAAAAACAGTTTTATCTTCTCATGAAAGTGGGCTGCGGCTTAGTGTTGTCTATGCAAGACACGGATGCCCCTAACCTAGTAATAATTTAGATCTGCACGCTCAGTCCCAAAGGCGGTGGCTACATCGCACTACCCTGTGCCAGCACCTCTTGAGGGCACAGAGGCTGAGGCATGTTGCCCCGCCCCCACCCCACATCCATTCTCGATGACTTCACTGCCCAGTTGCTTTCCTGGAATTCTCAATCGAGATCATGTTCCCCACACCCACCCCTGGGATTTTCTACGTTGTCTTTTTGGCTCCTCTCTGTTCCCATTGCTAAACAAAAAGAAATCCAACCGGAAAGACTAGACGGGGTGAGCCGCTGAGGCGGTGGGAGGGAGGAGGAGATGAACACTTGCAGCCTTCAGACTTTCCCCAAATTGGCCAATTTCACATCAAGAACTGCCTTATCCATCACCACTACCTTTCAGCTAATTCTCTGTGATGGGATTTCGAGAGGCACTTTAGCGTCTTATACACAATTTCTTTACAAAGTCAGTTTTTCCATCATCAAGCATTCTCAGCACTGAAATAAAAATAGGCAGAGCTTTGCCACTAAAATAGTGCTTTTTATATCAGACCCTGCAACCCAGAAACCCTTTTCAGGGAAATGTACACTTTGGTGGTTACACACACACACACACACACACACACTGTTCCAGTCTAGCAAGGACTTAACCTCATCCGGGTGAAAAGATGCTGCACAGCTATCTGTCAAGCTTGGCTCTGTTTCCTTGCTGTGTGACTTTAGGCAAGTCACCTCACCTCTCAGAGCACCCTTTTTATTTTATTAAGATGGGAATGTAATTCCCCACCTATTGCTTTGAGGGCCACATGAGATCCTGAATATGAGAGTATCTGGACACTGGCATATATTTTATACATAAATACAGGCGATTAAGAAAAGGTATGAAATAAAGGAAGTCACAGGCTGACTTCAGATGACACTCACCCCCTTCATCTTTGTTTAGAAGTGTAATTATTGCCTCCCCATGAATGGTAAACCACATAAAATGTAGACATGATGTGCTCTCTTGTAAAGTAAAGACTCTCAGCAGAAGCAGCATGGTGTAATGCAAATAGCTGGGGCTGGGGCTGACATGGATTTCTGGGCTCTGAGCTCACCCACTATGTGATTCCTGCCTTGCTGTGTCACCTCCTTAGGCAGTTTGCTGCTCTGGGAAAATGGGAGAAACCATAGTTCTTGAATTTCAGGGTTGATTTGAAGGTATAGAGTGAAAATGGAGTGCAGAATGCTGGGGGAGGGGCTGTGGAGGGCAGCCCGGAGTGGCGGAAGTGTTCAGGCTGGAGAGAGGCTGGGGCCTCAGTTGGAGGGTGAACTCCCCCTAGCTCACTTCTGGAAAATGGGGCTCAGAGTGCCTGCTTCACAAAGTTGGTGAGAGGAACTAATAAAATGCTGCCTGAACGCTGATTAAATAAGCACCTGGCTTTAGGTGCTGGTCAGCACACCTTAGTGCCCGGGACCCCAGGTCAATCTCTGGCCTCTGGGAGGCACTCTTGCCTCGTGCTTTTGTCCATGGGCTGTGGAATCACGGGGTTGCAAAGTCCCATCCCAGTTGGGGCACTGCCTATCTACCCCACCTCGGACGCATTAATGAATGATCTGAGCCTGGTTCACTTGACTCCAAAGGAGATGGTAATACCATCTCCCGGACGGTGGTGAAATCCACGAGCACTCACTAGCACCCGTGAGCTGATTGGTGTAAATCGCCGAGCAACAGTGTCTGGCACTTGGGAAGCGCTCAGTTACAGGGGGCTGTTATTATCTGCTTGGCTTGCTTCTTTGGGCGTCGAGGTGTAAGTTTAATGATGGGGGACAAGGGGCAGGGAGGAGGGCGCCTGGTCGGCTGCGATCTTCCGTGCCGGTGGAGCGGGCCGGGCCGGTGTCAGTGCGTATTTATTGATGGCAGGTATTTGGGGAGTAATTGAGCGCGGCGGCCGGCCCGGGGCGAGAGTGGGCCTCCACGAGCAATTAAATGTGATTAGGCAGAGACCTTCGGGATCCAGCTGGGTGATTGATAACCCGGCCGCATTCCTGCCGGGCCCGCGACATCAAACGGGCGGCCGGCAGCGGGCGGGGCGGAAGGGGCCGAGCGCCTGGACGCTTCCCTTCTCGCCCGCGACGCCCACGGTTCTATGGGGAAACCGGGTGACGCGCCCCCTTCCTGGGCAAGGGTCACTCCCTTGCTGGCTTGCCAGGTGCAGCTAAGGAGGGAAGGGCGCCGGGAAGGTCGAGGTGACTAGGAGCCTCCTGCGCTGGGCGCACCGCTCCTGGCGCGCTGGGCTGGGCTCCCAGAATCCGGCACGAAATCGCTGGAACCGGGGAAGAGAGAATGGAAAAGAGAAGAGAAAGGGGGAAGTAGGAGACGGTGGGAATGAGAATCAATTAGAAAACAAAAAAATTGAGAGATGCCATGGAGGAGCAAAGTGACAGGCAAAGAAGGGGGTGGGGGAAGAGAGGGAAAAGAGAATTAAAAATGAGAACTTGAAAAGAAGTTACCGACAATAAGAGGTAAAAATTAGAAAGGTATAGAGTGCGACAGACATGAGAAAGAATGAAAGGTGTAGGAAAGGTAATAAAAGCAGGACAGCAAAAAAAAAAAAAAAAAAAAGGAAGAGAAAGGTGAAAAGGAGGGAGTGCAAAAGATGAGAAAGGAAAATGAGAGACAAAAGAATGAGGAAAATTGAGCCGAAAAGTCAGAGGAAGCAAAGACAGGAAGGAAGCTAGCCTGGGTCCCCCCCTAGCCTTCCCCCACCCCATCCCTGTCCCTGACTCAGTTTCAGCAAATTCTATGCCCAGAGCCAAGCGCTGCCTGGTGCCTGGGAGACCTGGCATTTGCCCCCAAGAGCCGACTCCTTCCCAGCCCAAGCCATCAAGCCAGCTCCTTCCCCCTCCAGGCAGGGGGAGGGGAACCCCCACATCCAAGCCTGGGGTGAGCCTTGGGCTCTGCACCCCAAGCCTAGGCCGCTAGACATAATTCACAAGTGGAGGTGCTGGGGGTTCCCGGGGCTGTTGCCTCGGGACCCTGGAGTCTTCGGAGCCAGGGAACAGTTTCTGTCTGTGCTGACTCCACAGACAGGATCAAAACAGCATGAAAGAAATCAGAGGGAGAACTTCGTCGGCAGGAGCTGGACTTCTAAAACCCCCTTCCGCCCCCATAGGCTTCAATATTAAAAAACCCCCTAGGAGTCTCAGACACTGTATTAATTAGTGCAACCACCCATGAAAAGTTGGGTTTGGAGCGGCATTCTTTGCCCTGTGTGAAAAACCAAGTCTAATAAACAATTGTTAAGTTGGCCTGTTGCCGCTGGTAAATTACATAGCATTAAAAAAATAATGCTTTTCATATTAGGCACTAATTAAAGGTTGGGACAGCATTAAAACAAGATAGGGAGGGGGGAAATCAAAGAAAATATAAAAATGTTCTTTCAAGAGTTATGGGAGGTTAATAAAGTATGTCTGTTAGAGTGAGCCTACTTTGCCCCTAGCTACAGCCAAACTGGAGCCACCACAATTGGGTCTCAATAAGATAATGATATTCCTTTCTCTGCTATTAAAAGCCTCCCAGTGCAAACTTAAAATGATTTATTTAATTTAGGAAATTATGAGGTGTAACTTCAAAGCCTCAGCCGTTAGTAATGGAAAATACCAGGTCGTTTAAAATTATAATAATAATTGTTTGGAGGACTCAGGACATCAAAGTGTTTTCATCAACAAATGCAGAAAGGTCCGGAGGAGGTTGGAAAGAGTCAAAGGAGGTGGATGGAGTTTGGATTTGATTATTACGAACCTTATCAGGGCAAGACTCAGGATTCCTGCAGCCTGGTCCTCCGTTCTGCTTTGAAGCGGGCTATTCTGGAAAGTAATTTTACTGCTTTTTATTTAGTTTGTGGGAGGGAGGAGGTGAGAGGGTGGCTGGGGGTGGGAGAGGGGGTAAAGGGGTCCAGGAGTTGACCGAGGGCTTTTCCTCGTTGCTGTGACCACTTTAGTTTGTTAAAGAAGCCTGCAGCATCACCAGTGGGGGGTGGAAAACATTTTTGCTTACCAAAATGGAAGGAGAGGAGCGGACACAGTCAACTTCACCAAACAGGCCCTGTGATTTCGGGGAGGGTGTATGCGTGACGCGGGTTCTTTTATAAATGAGGTTTATGCTTATTTCAAACCCAACAGTGGAGACGGAGTGGGGGTGGGGGAATGGCCTCTCCAACCCGTGGCAAATGAGCGGCTTTTATAGCAAAGAATGGCCGTGGGAGTTTTCATTCGGTCAGACAAGGTTCTGCTCAAAGGCAGGGATCCTCTTTTCAGTCGGGTCAGGCAGACGTTTCGCCAGCCACCGCTCTCAGCCAGGCCTTCACTGCTTACCTCCTGCCGCCCTGCTCCCTCCATTCCCCCCAAGATCGCCCAGGCAGGGCTGGGAGGGGGAGAGGGGAGGGCTGGATCTGAGCCCCAGGTCCACTGTGTTAGAGGAGCAATGAGGGATAGGAAGGGGAGCTGGAGAGAGACTGCAGACCTGGGATCTCAGGGTCTGGGGATCCAGAGTGTTCCCCAGGCCCTGGCGTCATTTCTGAGACACCTCCTGCCTGATTTGCTCTTGCATACCCACCTCCTCCGCTCACACTGAGGCCTGGATTTCCCTGCCGCTACTTATCAGCTCTGTGACCTTAGTGAGCCACCTCTTTGTGCCTCAGTTTCCTCAACTATACATGACATCTATAATACCTCTCCAAGGGGTGTGTGGCAACTAAATGAGAACACGGGAGGGGAAAAAAAAAAAAAAGCCTAGTTCTGCACTCTGCAGGGGCTCCATAAATGCGATTTCTCTGCGCGCTTCCTCTCTTTCCAAAAAGCAGAGCTGTATCTCTTGAAAAGTTTCGAACAAAGCACTGAAAGTATGGAAGGGTGGGTAAATTTGCGTGTCAGGCTTCTGGCATCGGATGCAAGGATATCCAAAGCCCGCACACTAGCATCTTGCAATGAGCGCCTTCGCGGGTCCCTGGTGAGGGAGAATCCTTTTGCCGCCACAGGTTGTCAATCTGGCCTCTGAAACGCCCTGTGTGCCCGACCAAGCCTGACCGAGGCCCGGACCGCTGTGACTCGGAACCCAACCCCAGACTGCAGGCTTGAAGGGAGGCCCAGAGCAAGGGGGCGGCCCGACTTCGTGGACCTCCGGCTTGGTTCTCAGCTCGGTGAGATGGGATGAGGCTATGAGGCTGGGATGCGTATGTTTGAGCCTGAACAACTCTTTTTCCCCTCTCCGAGCCTCAGGTTTTGTTTCGGCGTCTGGGGCGATGGGGATGGTGCGCAGTTGCCCGGACGGATTCCAGTCTAAACCGCCAGCCACGCAAGATGCAGCCCCTTTTCTCCGGATCGCACTCTGGATCGCGACCCCGTCCTCCTGGGGACGAGCAGAGTCTTAACCTGGAGCCGGCATCTCCGGATTCCCCACCCGGGCTGAGATCGCCCGGGGCTGCGGGGTCCAAGCGGCGCCGGGAAGGAAGCTCGGTGGACAGGCTAATTAGGGACCCAACTTGGCGGCTGATGACGAAACCGGGAAAGGCTTTGGCCTTTGGAAAACGCAATCCTTAAATGAATATGGCTGGATTCCGGGCTGAGATTAGGAGTTCGAGCCGGAGTAGTCCAGCGGGACTGCAGAGACTCGCTTTCAGGTAGGTTTGGGTCGCTCCAGCGGCTCAGCTCGGGCGGAGTGACTGAGCAAGACAAAATCAGCCTCCGACTTCGAGCCGCCCCCTCGGCTTGGATCACTTCTGCGCTGGAGCTTGTGAAACCTCTGAACCACGTCGCCCGACCCCGGCCCCATAGGAAAAACGGAGTTTCCGGCGCCCTCTTTCAAAGTGCGTGCGGGCACAGTGGAAACGCGGGACGAAGCGCCAGTCCTGGTAGGTGCCAGGTGCCAATCTGCCCGCCGCGCTGTTTACGCAGCAAGAAGTCCTCGCATCCTTTCTGCCTCTGTTCCGAGTCACCGGAGCCTCCCATCCGAACAGTGACCTCGGAAAGGTATCAGTCATCAGGAACCACTTCAGATTTACTTGTGCAACAGAAAGCTGAGTTTAAGATCCTTCTCAGCGTCCTCCACCCATCACCATTTTATCGTGACGCCTCAAAACCCAAGCCTGACAGCAGTTCTGTATTGTTTCCACTGGGAGAGGGAGGCTGGGTAGCAAAGGGACTTGAATGAACCACCTTCCCACTTCAAACCGAAGAGTGTTTGCTCGGAGTCCACCTCCTTGGAAGGAGATAGGAATGGTAAACGGAATGCGATTTGACACACTCCTGAAAGGGGAGCGGCCTTCCATCCCCCAGCTCAGCGAATGCACCTCGTTACCATGTCCATTTGCAAATAGCTATAAGGACCCTTTTCCTCAGTTTTAAGTTTGATGTGTTGGTAGCTGGGAGATTTCAAGTTCAAGATTTTCCCCTTGATCATGTACAAATGACTTAGATACTGGCCGATCTCCGCCTCACCACTTATTTAAAGCTCATCTTTCACCGTACTTTTTCTGAAAAACTCCTCGCAGCAATACCACCTCTTTTCCATGAATAACAAGCTGCCAGAGGAAACATTTCAAAGTATTTCAGTAGTTTCAGTTCACTCCTCACCACCACCAATCACCCCAACATGGCTGAATCTGGCCACAACTCTTGGTTGATTTACATTAAAATATTAAAAAAGACCAGCTCCCCCCTCATGTGGGTAGCACTTTCGAGCTAAGCCCAGCTAAGAACAGAGAGCACCTCTTAAAATAATTGTGAGTTTGGACAAATTTTACTGCAATAAAACAAATGTTTAATTTAATTCAGAATAAGAGATAACTCTTCAATAAAATATATAAAATTGTACAAGGCACCCTTTCAAAGGGATAAAGGTATACTGGAGGGAGGGGAGAGATGGACAGGAAGGTGAAATACCAGGGAGCTTAATGGGCTGTTTGACAACCCCATTTTCACCAAGTCAAAACATGGCTTTACCTTCTGCCCTGCAACATGTAAAAAAAGTATATAAAATTTTCTAATAAGTTTAGGACATACAACAGGTACACACACAGAGAAAGCATATTTTTTTTTCTTTCTGGATCTACTAATTGTTCAAGAATATTTAGCATATAGGTAATGGTTACAAGATACTCATTTTTTAAGCAGAAAATTACTATACCCCCACCCAAATCACCTTTGCAATCTGTGAGGATGAATGTACCTAGTATTTCTCAGAAACCATCAATTCCTTTCAACAGGTTTTAACATTTTACTCCCCAATTATCTGAAATAAAGTTACCAACAGCCTTGAGAAGAATTAGGAAGTATTTCCAATTTTCTACCTCACCTCCAGGCAGTCTCAGGATTCTTCTCATCCCAGGTGTTGGTCTTACAAAAATATTCTTAAAAAAGGAAGAACTTTAAAAATATGTGTGTGGTGGGGCGGTGGGGGGCGGGGGAGAGATAGGAACAAATGTAGTATATAAAGAGGTTTCTTTTAATGCAAGTAAAATGCAGAAATATGATGTGTCCGGTTCACTTTGAATAATCGCTCCATATCTAATATTTTCTGTGTGCATTGTGTCTATTTCTAATATTTGTTTTCCATAAGCAGAAGTCAACAATCCCATAAAAATCATTGACTTTAGCACATTTTGCAGATAATCTGTCTCCCTCTTTAAGAAAATACAACAAATGGACTTACACAGTGTCTTTCGGGAAAGCGATATATAGAAAAAAAGCACATATGTATATAAATTTTGCCTTTTAAAATAATTTGAATTTTTACGTCTGCTGTATAAAAATGTATTATATTTTATTATATATATATTTATACATAAAAACCATCAGAGCCAATCTTTGTGAAAGGAGAAGGGGGCATCTGGAAGATTACACCAAGAAAATAGGGCTTGGTGCCTCCGCCTACAGAACAAATCTCAGCTATGTCGTGTGGCCCTGTCGGCCTAGCCGCTTAGGGTGGTGTACGCAGGGTTAGCAGAGCAGGAGTATTGGCTGGTACTGCCTTCTTGGAGAGGGAGAGGAAACCCTTTGAAACAAGCATCCATCATGGAGTCTATTGATCTGGTCTTCCTTAGGACAGGTGGTACATGCCATATCCCACTGGCGTGGCATAGAGTCCCACGGGCGGGATGGGAAGCACAGGTCTATGGAACGGGTAGGATGCTCCATATATGGACGCTGCCTGCAGGGGCGAGCTGATGGGGAAAGGGAGACTGAAGCTGGAGGGCAGCATAGGTTTTGCAGCCATTTTCAGCTTTTCCAGTTCTGCCTCCTGCAGTCTTTTCGCCTTGGCCCTTCGGTTCTGGAACCAGATTTTGACCTGGGTCTCTGTGAGGTTCAGAGAGCTGGAGAACTCTGCACGCTCTGCAATGGAGAGGTACTGTTTCTGACGGAACTTGCGCTCCAGAGCGAGGAGCTGGGATGTGGTAAAGGGCGTGCGCGGCTTCCGATTGGTCTTGTGTTTCCTCAGGGTGCAGGTGGTAGGGCTCATATGTCCTAGAGAACAGAGAGGGGAGCGGATTAGCAAAAGAAAGTTACATTAAAATAATAATAAAAAACCCATCTCCACCATCATCGCTCTAGGTTTTTTCCTTTCGGCCCTCCCCTCTCAACTGAAAGCACTTGGCTTTAAAAAAATCTATATATACATACACACACACACACACACACACATACACATCTATGTATGGAAAGACATACTTTGTTTCATCTTTGAAAAAGGTACCTTTGTCAAAATTATGTGTGTCTCTTGGGGGGAGGGGGACAATATATAAATGGTTAAGTTGCTTCGTTTTTTAAAAATGAGTCTTGTAACAAAAATTTTGGAAATATAATGATGTAACTGAACCTTCTATATGGAAAACAAACAGCATTAGAGATAATAGAAATAGAACATTTAGTGTAAGACAAGGGAATCAAGTGGTCGGTGAGAAATGAAACTCTATCTCTTCTGAGCATAATTTCTCTTGTCTTTAAAAATGGGAGACCAGGCTCATGATTATCCCAGCCTCCCTTGGATGTGGAGACAATTACATATGGGAAGGAAAATGAAAAAGGTTTTAGCAACCGGGTTAGCTGTTTCCCTTGGTCTCCTCTCTGAACCAGAAAAAGTGGATTGCGTCAGCATATTTATGAAGGATAATCGTGCAGATAAGGTCTGTGGTAAATTAATAGCATCTTTGAATTTGGGGGCAGTCCCACGCAATAAACAGTCACACAGCTGTCA
The DNA here is from genome assembly GCF_028878055.3 of Symphalangus syndactylus. Lineage (NCBI taxonomy): Eukaryota > Metazoa > Chordata > Mammalia > Primates > Hylobatidae > Symphalangus > Symphalangus syndactylus. The sequence continues at coordinate 11,961,164 of NC_072429.2, forward strand.
TTGCATCCAGTCCACAGATTATAAAATCTGAACATCATTTTACAGATCTGGATGTGGGATAAGGTTCTTGGCTGGGTGCTTCTGTAATATAAACTTTACTAAGACGAAGGGAAAAATTAGCTAGCCCATAAATGTAAATGTCAGGGGAAATCATGTTGCCTCCGAATTGAGAGCACGTGATGACATCTTAGTCATCCCCTCTACCCATTCTATGGCTTCGGGCAAATGTGTAAATGATTAGTTTGTCAGGGGGAAAAACAAGCAAAATAAAGGTATGCCAACAGCATCCAGACTCCACATTTAAAATGGATTCAATTACAGCAAATCACAGACTGGGACATCCTTGTGATTCCACAGCATCAACTAACTTTGGGCTTGTCTTCCTCAAGGGTGGGCAGGTGGAGGAGGATAGAGCTGTGGTGATAGAATGCTTAACAATTAATTTTTTGCATTTGGCTTTTACGAGCTATGCTAATTTTCCAAATGTGGCCACAGTATTAACTCTAATGTATTCATGGGAGAATGCTGCATTTCTTGTTTAGTTACTTTGGTGGCCCAAGAAAGAGTTTACACTTCATACTTGAGGGTGACACAGCACAAGTCCCAACCCAGCTTCCATTTCCAACAAGAGATGGCTTTGGTCTAGTGTCGCATTATTACCCATCGCTTTACTGAATCAAAAAGAGATAAGAGGCTTTGTAACCAACCAAAGAACAGAAATCTGGGAAAGGGAAGCATAAGAAACTACCATAAAAGTCTATACTTTTGCATTTGCTAATCCCTAAGTTACTAGAGAGCTGGGGAGCCACTTCTTAATTTACAAATTAACAACACTGTCAGAGACTCTCAAGAGACCTGCAAAATTCTCGCCCTTTCTAAACTAGGCCTGGCTCTCAGGAGGACCCAGGTGTCTCAGCTCAGATACCAAGTTCCTAGTGTGTATGTACTTTTGCTCCTGGCTCTATGTGGGGTTTTGAAGCACTACGCGCCTGGGCAGGGTAAATCCAGCTGCTCCTTCGGGTTACATTTGAATTATGAAATCCAGGTGACCGGGATCGCACATGTGTATCAAAACCATGAAGCTATGAGGCTTCCTCCCAATGCAACACTCCCCATCCCTCCACCCCTACCTAATTTTAAACCAGCCAGAGGAAGGATGCGATTATATAAGGCAAAACAGCGTTTATCCTACTTCCTTCAAATAACAAAATCAGGCCCAGGCGGGTAGCTCCCTCTCGCCCCAGGCTCCGTCGCCTGGCATTCTCAGGACCCACTGCTCCGACCACAGGGTTCCCGCTGCCACCTCCAGGCCCAAAGCACCAACAATTCTTTATGGTGTTGTTTTTTTTTTTTTACTTTAAGTTCCAGGATACATGTGCAGAATGTGCAGGTTATAAACTCGTTTCTCAGAATTTCTGGTTCTTTTCATGGGAAGGTCACAGCCAGGGCCCGAGGTTGCCTTACCCAGAGCAGGGAAGCTTGAGCACAGGGCAGGGATGTTTAGAGGGGTAATAGGTCATTGCCTTCCCAGACCCACAGGCCTAAAGGATGGCAGGATTCCTAATCTCTGGACACTACTCCATTTAAGGCCTGTATCATTGGCTGGGCATAGCCATAGGCTATGTACTCAATATTTGTTAAACAAATTAAGTCTTTTAATTTTCTGAGCCTCTACCTCACAGTCAATAAAGTGGGTAAGTAACACTAATCCCTCAATGTGGTCCACAGTACTAAAATTTTAAGAGTACCCAGAGCCCTGTCTGCCACCTGGTAGATGATCGTTAAATGGTCCCAAGCTTTTTTTTTTTTTTTTTTTTTTTGGTCAGGCCCAAACTGCCGATTCCTCTCTGAACTTTGCTGAAATGTCCTCATCTGTTAAGAGGCCGGCTGCTGCGCTACAGAGGAGATAAGATAATACGGTGAAAAGTACTATAAGGCACTATCCAAACTTGAGTTTAAATTCTTTGAGTCCCTTAATCTCCTCGCCCTTTGAATCTTTCAGAGTTTCTAACAGGGTGGAGAGAGACTGCCAGAGGGGACAGCCACTGACGCCTGGGTATATGGCCTTGTCTTGTTAACAAAATACAGTGCGTCTAGTCTTGAGGGCTGAATGATGTAAACAGTGAAAGGATCTCTCAGCTTTGGAGAAAGTCCCTCCACAGCCCCCACCCTCACCTTTCCTAAAGGTAGGGGATGGGGTGGAGGGAAATTAGGGGGTAGAGAAACCATAAAAGCCAAGAGATAAAAGAGGCTGTAAAGGATGACGTCTCCAAATTGTAAAAGGACCCAGGAACCAAAAATGGATGCTGAAGCGGAGAATTCTCTGCAGCCTCAATTCTCAAGTGGGGTGCAGGTGCGGATCTCTACCTAGTCTCTCTGGGGAGAGGACGCAAAAGTGGTCAGGGCATATCAAACAGAGGAGCAGGGAGTGGGCAACAGGTCCCCCTGGCCAATCAGTGGTTGTTAGTAACCTGGGACAGGCAAAGGCCGTCTTCTTTAAAAGCCTCAGCGTCCACGTCTGAAAAATAGGGTAGTCACAAGTCCAGTGTCTACAGCTGGGGGTTCTAGTGAGGATCTGGATCTGGTGAGCTACTGAGCATCACTTTGCAAACTCTCAAGCCCTGCTGGAATGCGGTTAATTATTACTGTGAGCCAAGAAGAGCTCGTGCGCTTCTGGCCCCAGCCCGCTCCCGGCGAAGCTCAGAATCTTGCCGGCGAGGTGCTGGCTGCGGAGACCACAGGGAGACATTTCCTTCCCGCAACAGACTCTGGTGCCACCATCCCTTCGTGGGATCCGGCTTCGACACCCGCGGGACTCACGAAAGAAAATGGTTTCTACTCAGTGTCCGGCTAAGCCCAGTTAGCTCATCTTTAAAATGGGGGCCCAACTCTCAGGGCTGAGTTTTGAACCTGTCTCGTTCCTGGCACATCCAAGTGCTCACTGAACATGGATCCATCTCCCTCACTCCCCAGGCAGAGACCCCGGGGAACAGTGAAACAACAACAAACCAAGTGGCCAGAGCGCAAGGCCGAGGGCTGTAGAAACGGACCACCGAGCGACCCCGTCAACCCAGCTGGGGTTCGCTCTTGAAAGAACAATCTGTATGTCGAGGGAGTCTGAGACACACACAGCGCGGTTATCACCCAGAGGGTGTCTTGAATGCGGACGGCGCGCCGGGCGCGCAGAACGCCCCGGGCACCCAGGAGTCCAGAGGCCCTGGGCTTGCTTTCCCGGGAGTGTAGCGCACGCAGAAGGGTCTCGGTACCCCCAGCCCGGGAACACCCGCCCCCCGCTCCCTCCAGTACCCCGCGCTACCTCCTACTCCTGCCCCGGCCCCGGCGCGCACTCACTTGGCGGCGGCGAATATCGGCCGGGTTCCTGCATCCACGCCGCTCCATCTTCTGAGTTTTCCGACTTGACCGAGGCGGTCTCGAAGGGCTTCACCAGCGGCCCGGGACTGTGCGCTTCCCGAGCGCCGTGCCCCGGCAGCAGCAGTGGCCGCAGGGTGGCCCCGGCCGAGGCGCTTTCGGCCGGCAGCGGGGACGCCTCCTTGGGCGGCTTCTTGTCGGACATGAGCGCCTCCACGCTGAATGGCAGGCTGGAGACCTTGACGCGGCGCTCCTCCGCGGCCCCCTCGGCGCCCCCAGGCCCCGGGCCTGGTCCGGCCACCAGTGCTGGGCCCTCTTCGTCGGGTGAAAACAGGTCATTGCCTTTGGACGGAGAAGCCATGACTTCTCTGCCCTACGTAGGTCCCGACGCGCGACTCCGCTGGCAACCCGGCAGCGGCGACTCAAACTTTTTTGCTGGGGAGACGGGAGGGGCGCGCTGGGAGCCGAGCCTTTCCTCGGAGGGGAAGTGGGAGACGCGCGCCGCCAATCCGCGCCGGGCCTGGCGCTGACGCCAGAGACGCTCGCCCCTGATTGGCTCTTCCCGAAGGGGCTGGCCCCCCCTTTTTTTTTTTTTTTTTTTTTTTCCTGTTTGAAATAAATTAGGAGTTAATTACAGGAGCAGTCAGCAGAGTTGTTATTAGGCGATCCCTGAAGGGTTATAATCACGCCGAAACTGAAAAGCCCGAGACCTAATTAAGAGCGATTATTTAAAGAGGAAGTTCGCCGAGTCCCATTTCTTCTCTCTTTTGACCCTTCTTTAAAAGGGAGCCTGCGCCCATCCACTCTCCCTCTACCGCCAGAATAAGTTCAAAATCCACAAACAGCATTGCAGAAACATTTATGAAGTCCCTACTATGCTTCAAAACTGGCTTTACAATTCCAGAGAGTCGATGCTGAAACTCACAGGCCAGTATCCCTGTGAAAAGAAACGTATGCACTTAGAAGGGTATCTCGCCACTAGCCAGCGCTCAAAAGCGCCCACTGTTATTATTATTATTATAACTCTTTCCCCTGGAAAAGAGAGGCCGGAAGGAGCCCGAGAAGTGGTCAGGAGTGCCTCTCTCCCAAGTGGAGAATTTAAATCAGTTGTCCCATCTCTCTCACTAGAAAGCAAATCCAGCGCACTTTTAGAAAGTTGAAATCTCTGTGCTTGTCTCCTGAATCTCCTTTCTGAGCGAGATCCGGATCCGACCTTTTTCTCAAGACAGTGCAAATGTGCATTCATGAGTTTGTTTGAGCCTGTGTTTGTCGTGCGTGTTTGAATGCCAGTGTTTGCCTCGGAGGGTAATGGGGGTGGCGGAGAGGAACAGTCGCCAATATCTAGTGCCTCCCTCCCGTTTGCAAGTCTCAGAAATACCGGCTTCCAAGTTTGCACACCCCAGGCCTACATACCATTTGGGGAAGCACATTTTTATTCATGGCACCTGGTTTTTTTTTATAAAAACATAGATGTCTCCACCCCACCCCCAAATTATACCCTCGGTAATTCCTTTCCAAAGCCTCAGTGATGACTGTCTCAGCCTGGGGAAGGGGAGAGCGAGCTTCGAGGATTAGAGGCCTCCGATCTCTCCGCTGGTCCTCAAAATGCCTGGCCTAGAAGGTTAGCTTCAAACCACTTTTTTCAGGCTGCGACTGTCTTTTCCTATATCTGAACGATTATCCTGCGACTGACGAGGTAAATAGGAAGTCACCCAGTTCAGGACCTCGCCTACAGCAGATGCTTGCTAAACATTCCCTAGAGCATTGGAAGGGAGAGACATTGTTTTTAATCATTTAAATAACCAAGGCTTGGAGGCTACCTCCCAGTTCAGGAGTATTAGAAACTTGACCCCTAGACCTACAGACCCTTATGTACCCTTCCCAATGTGCCGCTCTGAGGCACTGTTTCCTTCACTCCAAACCTTTCCCTGAAGTGAAACTGTGCTGGCCCGAGAGAACTGGAAAAAAGTATTACCTGAATCTTAGAGGATAAAAAGAGTCTGCACAGGCAAGTTAATTCAGTTGGATTAAAGAGGGTCCTGAAAAAGTAAAAGAGTAAATAAGTCCTAAACACAGTCTTCTAAAACTTCTGAGTTTCTCTCCCACTATAAAGAATATGCACAATTCTTCTTAACCAACTGGAGGCTCAAAAAAGTTTAAAAAAAAACAAAACTATGAAAACTACCTGGAGATGTATGCATTTTCCCCTTGAGTCATACCTGGTGATAGTTGATTTGATATGCATCTCAAATACAGTACAGGTAAATCCAGATTAAGTTCTGCACCTTCTGGATGTACAAGGCAAGATGCGGGCTATATATTTTGGAAGCAAATCTGAAATTCGTTTAGCCCTCAACTGCCAAGGTGTACGAAAGGGTTCAACTTTCAGTTAGGCTAAACGCAGCCAGTGTTTTATAATTATTCCTGAAAACTCCTTGCTAATATCTTTCAGCTATAAGGCACAGAGGCTCATTCCTGAGAAATTCGAAATAAAAATCAGTACCACTGGAACTCCTTTATTTTTAATGAACTTCTCTGGGAAAGGAAAAGCCAGGTCCCCTTTACTACTCTGGAATACTGAAGTTCAGGCAGAGACAAATAAATTACAAAGCCAGGAATAGGAGAACAGAGATAAAAAAATTACTGGTGTTCAAAATCAGAGTGCCAAGCTCTGACCATGAATAGGAAAGACGCTGAGAGAGAACCAGCCTGCTCCTGGGGTCTTTGCCAGTTCCCTCCCCAGCTCTCTGCTGAGGTGGAGACAAATCGGGAAAGGGGCTCACTTCTGCTGGGAAAGGGCTGGAACCGCAACACAACGCTAGCCCTTTATGGAAAGCCCCAAGTCTGCATTTAATCCAACTTTGGCTGCGTTTTCAGGACGTTTTATTCACCTTTTCCTGGCGGAGTGACCTTGGGCACTCTAAATTGCATCCTCCAGCCAGCATTTTTTTTAATCTCCAAAATAAGAGATAATAATCCTTACCTGAGATGACTCTAGTGGTGATTAAATTCAATAGGCTACCTAAAGTAACTAGAAGGCATAGGAGGTCGAGGTTAAAAACATTATTGTATATCAAAAGCAATCACAATGTATCGAATGCTTTCTCCCTGCCAAGTGTCGAAAGATAAGGTGCAACCCAGACCTTAAGGTAGGTTCTTTGTAAAATTTCCGGGGCTGAGAATTTGGGTCGGTCTGAGAAGTGTCCTGGTTTGGGGACAGTGATCTAGCGGAGAACTGGCTTTGTCACGTAGAAGGCACTCAGTAAATGTTAGTTCCCAGGGATGTATGCGTAGCTGCAATATTTGCTAGCAAAAAAGCGGGGTTCCAGTCGGAACTCAGCCACCAAGAAGCATCAACTCTGAAGGATGCTTTAGTGCCTGGACCTATCCAGGATCTTATTGGTTTCTTCCAACAAACCGCTGCTAGCAGATTATTTTCTCCTTTTCACAGATGAATGCCTAAGGCTGGAAAGCGCTAATACTCTGCCCAAGGTCGCGCAGGTAGAAGTGGGAGACCCAGGAATCTCCCCCGCGAGGCTGAGGCCTCTGAGCGCAGATCCTCAACCCTGCACCTTCCCGCGCTCCCCGGGGCGTGTTCCACCAGCCAGGCCCCTTCTTGAAGCAACCGCGTACGCGCACCGCGAGTCCCAAGGAGAAAACACTCCTTGCAAACTGTGGAGCGCTGCGCGCAGACCGCAGCGTTTGTAACCCCGAGGGCCGAACGCTGGATGCCAGCGGCTAGAAGGGGGCGGGGGAGGGGCAGCGAAGGGGGCTGTAGACGGGCCTGGGCTTCGGGCAGGCGCCAGGCGCGGGGAGATGAAAGGCGGGCTCCGGGGGAAGGGGCTGCGCCGGGTGACCGGCTCCAGCCGCGCCGGGCGCCCCGCCCCCGCCCTGCCCCGCCCCCGCTGCCCGGGGCAGAGGCGGCTGCCCGCGCCGGAGCCGCGTTAATTGCTCTCGGCCCCAGCACTCAGCCTGCGCGGAGCCGGGACAACCTCGCTCCAGGAGGAATGACAATTCGCCCTAATGGGACAACCTAGCTCCCAGAGGAGTGACAATTCCTCCTAATGGGAGCTCGTTAGCGGCCTATTCTACCGAGCCCGGGTATCAGAAGCGGGCAGACCCGCGGGCGCCAACATCCGCCAGGAATTCCACAACACCGCTCACCCTCCCCCCAAGACATTGGCTGTGTGACTTCGGGCACAAGGCTACCCCTCTCTGAGCTCATTTTTCTTACTGGTGTGTTGCGGAGTGGGAATGGGGAAGGTTCGGTCCTCTGGTGTCTAGAGAGATCACTTTCCGAGTTACACAGCCCAGGAAGTCGGGTAGACAGATATTCAGGGTCACAGCTGGAGGTTTTGGGGGTACAAACATCTCGCTTGCGAAGCTCTGCAAGCCCAAGCTGGTTCTTTCCTGTCCTCCTGTTCCCGCCCCCTAAGGTCCGGAGTCGGGACCGAACCCGGGTTTGAGCCGGGGCTGGAGAGAAGGATCCTTTGCCAAAAGCACGATGCAGATTACTGAAGGCGCCCTAAAGCCTGAGCTTTCTCCTCATTCCACAGATGAAGTCGTCCAGGCGCAGAGAGGGGAGAGGTTGGCCTGAATTCAGCTGTGGTAAAACCTAATTCAACACGGTGCCACTGGAAAAAGACCATCACAAGGATGGGGGCGGGGGAGGTAGAGGTAAAAGAAGCTGCATCTCCTTGCAGGTCCTACAGCCTGGAGAGGGGATGGCGAGTTCTTGGGGACATCTAGTTCTGGAGGCAGCAGGTGTGAGGGGAGGAGCTGTGGGTCGGCCTTCTGTAGCTCTATATTCAAATCCAGACCCTACTTCTCACCGTTTTCCGCCGTCACCTTGCTGGGTCTTGGTTTCCCCTTTCAGAAAATAGGCATGCTAATGCCCAGTCCACGGGGTTGCTGGTGAGAACTAGGTGACAAGCCTTACAAAATACCGAGTAGCGCTGAGTGTGCTGGAAGCAGGCGCTGACCCAGGAGACAGCTCTGCCTCGGATCTCCTAGAGCTAAACTGGCTTCAAGATCTCCTAGAGCTGAACTGGCTTCAAGTAAGGTTGAACCGTGTATTTCCTGTGAGACTGGATAAATCACGTCACTTTTCTGCACTGCAGATTCTGCATCTGTAACATGAGAGAGTGCCTAGTATTTAGTAAATGTGGGATATTATTCTCATTTCTTAAGTCATTATCGATGTTACTTTTTACCTCCCTTTCCAATATATCTTCCTGGGCATCGTGCACATTTGAAATCGAATGATGGAATACTGGATGATTCGAGGCATGGAACTCATTGAATGATTTGAGGCATGGAACTTTCTGGAGCGTCATTTTTTTTTCTTCTGTAAAATGGGAATAACTACCTACCTTTTGGGAAGGAAGCAGATTGGCAGATCTATCTAGTAAGAGGTGGAGATTAAGGGAAGAAGAAACTTTAGGTTTAGACAAACAGCAGGGAGTATCTCCTGTCTTCCAATCCCTGGGTACAGCTCACTGGCCTCTTCCCAATCCCGGCCTGATTGGAGGAAAGTTCCCACGAACAGGGCCGAGGCTGATTTGTCTGCAGAGAAAGACCCAAAGGACTCCCTGAAAGAGGTGGTTCCAGGAAGCTGGTGGCTGCAGCCCTAGGGAACCAGCCCGGTCATCCAGGAGAACACCTAGGGGATCTCGCCCTGCCATTCACAAATTTCTGCCCTCCCCGATCCCTTTCAGTTTACCCATCTGTAAAACCAGAATAACCACCCATACAGGGCTGAGCATAGGTGAGGTTTTAATCAAGGTTGAATAACCGTCAGCTCTCTCCCACTTATTCCTTAAGCAACCCTGTGGTGTACAGGCCCTATTCCTGAAGGAAGAAAGAACTGAAGCTTAAGGCTTGATACGGTTTTTTCACAACTAGAAAATACCAGGCAAAGATGCAAATCAGGATTTGGCTGATTCTAAAATTTATGTATTTTGCCTGCAGCAGAGGTTGCTGTAAATGTGAGAGGGGAGGCATCTGGAATTGCTCACAGCAATGAAGTATCTACTATTTCCATTTTCTTCCAACTTGACGGATGGGCTGTCGAGTCTAGGATGGGCTCAGTCACTAGCACGGACACACACATAAATTGCTCTCAGCCCCACCACTCTAGATTATGGCAAAGGGTACCCTGGATTATGGATTCCCAAATAATTCAACAGAAATCCCAAGTCTATCTTACTTGGTGGCCTCCAAATTGTTTCAGCTTCAAAATGCAGCAGACTACACATGGGGAAGATGGGAAAAGGAACTTTGAGGGGTTACTTAATAGGCATAATTATATTTTTTAATTAAGGCAGATAATCTCGTCCAGTTGCTCCACCCCCTGCTCCCAGTTGCCTGGTGGGGAATAAGCAGGGTTTGCTTTATTTGGAGGATAAAGACAATTAGAAGCAATTATTCTAAGTGTTGTTAGTCATTTTTGGGCGAGGAGTTGGGGTGTTGGAGCTGGGCCCCAGGCTTGTGCCAGCCTTCGGAGGGAGCTGCTGGTCATCATTGGCAGGAAGAGCCCTTGCCTTGGTAATCAGAAAACTGTGCATTTAGGTTTACTCATTGCAATGCTTTCACATCCAAAACCTCACTTGTTACTAGGAGTGTGAATCCCCTCTCCCTCCTCCCTTTCTGCCTCCACCCCTTCCTGTCTATCACCCCATTTCACCGTGGAGGTGAAATGTAGGTCTGAAAGGGGAGGCCACTTGCCAGAGGTCACAGAGGGAGTTAGGTAGGAGAATGCATCACATCGCTTAGGATTGGCCAGGAAATGCTCTGAGACTTACAGGGCCCCACTGATGTGGAAACCATGTCTTTTGGGGCCTGGATCCATGAAGACCCGATCTGGGGGCCCCCAGGATTTGTCATGCATTCACAGCACTGTGTCCAGTGCCCAGAAGAGTCTTTGGCATGGTGAGGGACTCAATAAATATTTGTTGAATAAATGAATAAATCCAGGTGGTGGTGGAGACTGCAGGGGTGACTCACTGAAAGGTTGCCTTCCCCAATGACTCCAGAATGAACTGTGAATTATGAGGGCTGCTCTCAGAATTGTAACTAATGCTGGATTGGATTCTTGCAGGGCAGGGGCAGAATTTTAACCTGTCCACTGGGAAAACTGAGCGTTGATTCCACCCCAGACCCAGAAAGTCATTAGACTTGCAATTAATTGTCACATTTCCCTATAGTTACTCATTTCACAAATGGGAAGAGTTGGGGAGGTTGTGCTTGCCCAAGATTTTGTAGCATCGAAGTGTTTCAGTCAGCATGTGACCCCAGGTGAATCTGACTCCAGACCCCTAACTGATTTCTCTTCATCATCCCTCAGATTGAATTTCCCTTATCCCTGGCTAAAAGCCAGAGACAGGCCAGGAGCAGTGGCTCATGCCTGTAATCCCAGCACTTTGGGAAACCGAGGCGGGTGGATGACCTGAGGTTAAGAGTTCAAGACCAGCCTGGCCAACATGGTGAAAACCCATCTCTACTAAAAATACCAAAAATTAGCTGGGCGTGGTGGCAGATTCCTGTAATCCCAGCTACTCGGGAGGCTGAGGCAGGAGAATCACTTGAACCTGGGAGGTGGAGGTTGCAGTTAACCAAGATCGCACCATTGCACTCCAGCCTGGCAACAAGAGTGAAACTCCATCTCAAAATAATAATAATAAAATCAGCCAGAGAAACTTGACATCACACTGTTATCTTTGCCGATTTGCTTTAGTAATATCTTGATCTTTCTACATGAAGGTGTGTTTCTACAATGGAAAAAAAGAGACCCAAATGTATTTAGGAAAATATTAAACTGATAGTTTTAAGTTGCTCATCCCCCTAATAATAGCGGTTGATGCTTTTTGAGCACTTACTATGTGTCATGCACTGTTCTAGGCACACAAGAGGCACCAATTCATTTACTTCTCACAAGCCTGTTGGTAGATGGTATCATTATTTTCATTTATTGAAAAGTTTGATTCTCAGACATGAAAAATCAAGATATGTATAATTTCTCTTTTTAATTGTGTATTTGTTAAGATGTCATTCCCTTATCCTCTACCCACCCTCCAACCCCAAGATAGAATAGTCACCACTGTTTAGAGAGGAAAAAGAAATTAGAGATATGGGTGGAATTTTTTGCAAAAGGCATTGTAATATCTTCACGATTTTATGAGATCCACAAACTTTAAATATAGTTAAGCGTTCCTCATCATGATAATACGATCTATAAATTGAATACCCTGTATGTATTATAGCTTGATAAAACTGGGACTTTTTCTCTTTGCCACCTTTCCACAGCTTATGACTTTTGCCAGTGAATTTGCAAGTCTTTGTGGGGAAGGTGGGAAAGTGAAGGGTAAAGACCTAGACACACCCCCCACCCACTCCCACCCACCCCCACTACCAAGAAGGAAGAGTTCTGATCTCTACCTGTCACTCTCTTGCTGGGTGACTTTGAAAAGATATTCCTGCTCTGTGGGTTCCTCATCCCCCTCACTAGCAAAAGGAGGGGGTTTAGTTGCATTCCAAGTCTGCTCTGGTTCTATAGTTGTTCTATGATAAAAAGGAGTGAATGAAAAATTCAGCTTCTTGTTCCTGTCTACCCCCAGGCTGACTGAGGTTTCCAGTTGGATGGAAGGATCATAGGAGTCAGACTGGGTAGGTTGGAAACCAAATGTTATCCTGTGTCCAGCTTGTCTTGGGACAAGTCCTCCCACTTCTCTGAGTGGGACTTCATTCTCCCATCAGAAAATGGGGGCCACTAATCCCTATTTCGGGGTTGAGGAGAATTACATGGGATCGTGGATATAAAATGCAAGGAACACAATTTCTTCTGTTCCCCATTGCAGGTCTCCCATTCAAGAAAGGAGGGAAGTTTTTGTCTCAGCAGATGGGAAGACTAGGAGGAAACCAGATGGATCATTGCTAATGACACAATTAATGCTAACGCTGTTGGTGTGGACAGTTGAAAGAGGCTTATGAAAATTATACTGCTAAAAACTCTCAGGGCCTTTTGGGCAGCACAAGAAAGCTGTGCCCAAGTGGTGGCACCAGCTTTTCCCAGAGAAATGATTTTGGAGAGTCTCTGTACAGGGTATGAAGTAACATCTAAGTACGTGACAACGAAGTGATTTCATTTTCAATGATGTCTGTTAATCCTTCCACTTTACTCAGGAGACTGTGTTTGGTGTTTTGTTTTATTTTGTTTTGAGATGGAGTTTCACTCTTGTTGCCTAGGCTGGAGTGCAATGGCATGATGTTGGCTCACTGCAACCTCCACCTCCCAGGTTCAAGTGATTCTCCTGCCTCTGCCTCCCACGTAGCTGGGATTACAGGCACCTGCCACCACGCCTGGCTAATGTTTTATATTTTTAGTAGAGATGGGGTTTCACCATACTAGCCAGGCTGGTCGCGAACTCCTGACCTCAGGTGATCCATCCACCTCGGCCTCCCAAAGTGTTGGGATTACAGGCGTAAGCCACCGTGCCCGGCCAGGAGACTGTCTTAGTACAACTTTAACACCACGATAATGATCACCAATGTCCCTGGGGACAAAGCACCAGGTTTCAACCTTCAGGAGACCACAGCATCAAGCTGGAAATAACACAGTATTGCTTTCACTCTACACATTTTCAGAGTTAACCCAGCTAAGGTTGATAAGTAATACTGTGACATAAATTTCACTTTACAAATTATTGTTAGTGTTAAAATGAGAACTTATTTTATGTTAAACATTAATTAAATAATAGCACTGTTGATACTGGGATAAAGCCAACAATCATAATGATTGTTCTTGGGAACAATTGTGTAGGTGGATGCCTGAAATTGGGGTTAACGCTGATTTACAGGAGAGAACACTGCATTTCCAACAGCACAAAATCTGGATGGAATCCTGCCCCACCTCCTTCCAGCTGGGTGGCCTTGGGCAAGTTACTTTCCCTCTCTGAATCTTGGATCCCTTATCTGTAAAACTATGAGGGTTGTGATCATTCTGACCTCCCAGGTTTGCAGGAAGAATTTACTGTGGAGATAATAGAGGACCACATTATTATTATTATGACAGAGATAATAGAGGCCTCCACATTTTCCTGGATGTTTGGAGTTGTTAGTATCATTAGTAAACAGTGAATAGGTGAATTTGGTCAAAACACAAACTTATTTACTCTGAACCTGGTTATCTACTAGCTGAGTAGTAATTGCAAAAGAGGGGAAGAATTCTTTGAAATCCTAGTTCTGTTTAAACATCACTGTATCCTTTGTTTCACTGGCTCTTCTTTAGTGCCTGGATATGGAAACTGCCATTTCCCTAGCAGGCATTTTTACAGTATCCATAGGACATCTATACTGTGTGGTCAAAATTAAGATACACCCAAGTTGCAGGCCAGGTACGGTGACTCACGCCTGTAATCCCAGCACTTTGGGAGGCCAAGGCAGCAGTATCACATGAGGCCAGGACTTCGGTGAGACCAGCCTGATCAACACAGTGAGACCTCCTCTCTACAAAAAATAAAACAATTAGATAGGCACGGTGGCAAGCGCCTGTGATCCCAGGACTTCGGGGGCTGAGGTGAAAGGATCACTTGAGCCCAGGAGTTTGAAGCTACAGTGAGCTGTCATTGCACCACTGCCCTCCAGCCTGGGCAACAGAGTGAGACCTTGTCTCTAAAACAAAAATAAAAACAAAAACAACCCCCCACCCCCTCATTTTTGAACAAGGGCTGGTTGCAGTGGCTCATACCTGTAATCCCAGCACTTTGGGAAGCCGAGGTGGGTGGATCACTTGAGGCTAGGAGTTCAAGACCAGCCTGGGCAACATGGCGAAAACCCATCTTTACAAAAAATACAAAAACTAGCCGGGCATGGTGGTGGGTGCCCGTAGTCCCAGTGACTCGAGAGGCTGAGGCACGAAAATTGCTTGAACCCCAGAGGCGAAGGCCGCAGTGAGCCTAGATAGTGCCACTGCACTCGGACCCAGGTGACAGAGTGAGACTCTGTCTCTAAAACAAACAAACAAGAAAACAAAAACACAATACCTGTAAGTTGCAAACAAGATGGAAAAAGGTTTTCACTTGTCCTTTTCGTAAATGATTAAATGCATTGCCTGGCGTGCCCTTTTTTCCCTTTCTTTCATCCTTCTGGCTGTTTCCCGCGTTTCTTCCCTTCTTCCTTCAGTATCTGTGCGCTGGGTTGGTGCTAAACCTGGAATGCAAAGACTACCCAGAGAGGTTCTTGCCTTCAACAGTCTCCCACTCCAGTGGGAAGACAGATCTACCAAATACCCAGTTACCCAATACTGATGAAGCCAGACTTACCTCACAGAATTTCTTTCTTTCACTCTCACTGTATTGGCCTGAAGACAGTTTATTGAACACTTCAAAAAGTTGCCAACAGTTAAAAATCAGGGGGCTTCCCATAGAAATCTGGAATCCTGGGGGCTGGGCGCAGTGGCTCACGCCTGTAATTCTAACACTTTGGGAGGCCGAGGTGGGCGAATCACAAGGTCAGGAGTTCAAGACCAGCCTGACCAACATGGTGAAACTCTGTCTCTACTAAAAATACAAAAATTAGCCAGGTGTGGTGGTGTGCACCTGTAATCTCAGCTACTCTGGAGGCTGAGGCAGGAGAATTGCTTAAATCCAGGAGGCGGAGGTTGCAGTGAGCCGAGATCGCACCACTGCACTCCAGCCTGAGTGACAGAGCAAGGCTTCATCTCAAAAAAAAGAAAGAAAGAAAGAAAGAAACCTGGAATCCTGGCTTCTCTGCATCAGTCTGAAGGAGGGTGGCCCTGGGCCGTCCAGGGCAGTTTCTCTAGACGGAACCTGCAGACTCTAGTTGCCACCAGCCAGGCGTTTGAAAGTGCAGCCCCTGTGGCAGGTACAATGGAATGTGGTACCAGAGGGACAAGGCATGTGGGAGCCCAGAGGGGGACTGACGGACCCTTGGAGGCAAGAGAAGGCTGTTTGGAGGAGGTGGCATTTGGGGTGAACTTTGAAGAAATTTGGCAGGTTGAGAAAGAGGAGGTGGTTTCTGGCAAAGGGGGCAGGATGTGAGAAAGCATGAGAAATGAAATGACCTGGTCTGTGTATTTGGGTGCTAAGACAGATGTGGGGAGTTGGGGCACAAGCAGTTGGGGAGAAAGACAGGTGGAGTGGGGAGCCAGGCCTTGGAAAGCTGCGGTGAGACAGTGAAGGGTTTTTTTTCTTTCTTCCTTCCCTCCCCCTCCCTTCCCTTCTCTGCTGTTTACTTTTCTTCTTTCTTTTCTTTTTTCTATCATCTTATCTTAAATGACTCTTAGAATTTCAAAAGCAACAGGTTTTCACTATGACCAGCAAAACAAATCAAAGACATGAAAGCAATTAATAATCTCCCTCATCTTTTCATTCTGCCGTCCAACTAGTATTAACAATCTTGAGGCTGGGCACAGTGGCTCACGCCTGTAATCCCAGCACTTTGGGAGGCTGAGGCAGGTGGATCATGAGGTCAGGAGTTCAAGACCAGCCTGGCCAAGATGGTGAAACCCTGTCTCTACTAAAAATACAAAAATTAGCCGGGTGTGGTGGCACATGCCTGTAGTCCCAGCTACTTGGGAGGCTGAGGCAGGAGAATCGCTTGAACCCGGGAGGCGGAGGTTGCAGTGAGCCGAGATCTTGCCGTTGCACTCCAGCCTGAGCAACAAGAGTGAAACTCCATCTAAAAAAAAAAAAAAAACTTGGCTGGTTGCAGTCACTCATGCCCATAATCTCACCATTTTGGGAGGCTGAGACAGGAGGATCACTTGAGTTCAGGAGTTTGAGACCAGCCTGGGCTACAAAGGGAGACCCTTGTCTCTACAAAAAAAAAAAAAACTAAAAAAAAATTAGCCAGATGTCTGTAGTCGCCGCTACTCGGGAGGCTGAGGTGGGAGGATCGTTTGAGCCAGGAGTTTGAGGTTACAGTGAGCTATTGTTGTGCCATTGCACTCTAGCCTGAGCAACAGAGTGAGACCCTGTCTTGAAAAAAAAAAAAAAGTCTGGTGTGTATCCTTAGATGCTCGTATCTATATACAAACACAAAAATAGCAGATATAAATTCAGAAAGGTGGAAGTTGATGGTGCCTTTGTGTGCTTGTGTACCTGCGTGTATGATATGCGACTATCTACCTTTGCAACCTGCTTTCTTGTTTAACTCATATCCTAGACATTTTATCATGTCAATCAATAACCCAATCCATTCTTTTTATATTCCATAGTAGTGGCATATTATAATGCGTTTAACCATTTCCTAATTGATGGATATTATTATATTTTTTATCTAAATTGTTACTGCTACTGACAATTCTTGAAAGAAAACTTTGCAAATGTTCATAGTTACACTCTTTCATTTATTTGTTGAGATGGAGTTTCACTCTTGTCCCCCAGGCTGGAGTGGAATGGCACAATCTCAGCTCACTGCAACCTCTGCCTCCTGGATTCAAGTGATTCTCCTACCTCAGCCTCACAAGTAGCCAGGATTACAGGTGCATGCCACCACGCCCGGCTAAATTTTGTATTTTTAGTAGAAACGGGGTTTCACCATGTTGGCCAGGCTGGTCTCAAACTCCTGACCTCAGGTGATCCACCCGCCTTGGCCTCACAAAGTGCTGGGATTACAGGAGTGAGCCACCGCGCCCCGCCACACTTTTATTTTTAAAGGTTTGATTTCCAAAATTGAGATTGCTGGAGCCAGGTGTGTGTATTTTTTTTTTTAATTATTATACTTTAGGTTTTAGGGTACATGTGCACAATGTGCGGGTTTGTTACATATGTATCCATGTGCCATGTTGATTTCCTGCACCCATTAACTTGTCATTTAGCATTAGGTATATCTCCTAATGCTGTCCCTCCCCACTCCCCCAACCCCACAACAGTCCCCGGAGTGTGATGTTCCCCTTCCTGTGTCCATGTGTTCTCATTGTTCAATTCCCACCTATGAGTGAGAACATGCAGTGTTTGGTTTTTTGTTCTTGCAATAGTTTACTGAGAATGATGTTTTCCAGTTTCATCCATGTCCCTACAAAGGACATGAACTCATCAGTTTTTATGGCTGCATAGTATTCCATGGTGTATATGTGCCACATTTTCTTAATCCAGTCTATCGTTGTTGGACATTTGGGTTGGTTCCAACTCTTTGCTATTGTGAATAGTGCCACAATAAACATACGTGTGCATGTGTCTTTATAGCAGCATGATTTATAGTCCTTTGGGTATATACCCAGTAATGGGATGGCTGGGTCAAATGGTATTTCTAGTTCTAGATCCCTGAGGAATTGCCACACTGACTTCCACAATGGTTGAACTAGTTTACAGTCCCACCAACAGCATAAAAGTGTTCCTATTTCTCCACATCCTCTCCAGCACCTGTTGTTTCCTGATTTTTTTAATGATGGCCATTCTAACTGGTGTGAGATGGTATCTCACTGTGGTTTTGATTTGCATTTCTCTGATGGCCAGTGATGATGAGCATTTCTTCATGTGTTTTTTGGCTGCATAAATGTCTTCTTTTGAGAAGTGTCTGTTCATGTCCTTTGCCCACTTTTTGATGGGGTTGTTTGTTTCTTTCTTGTAAATTTGTTTGAGTTCATTGTAGATTCTCGATATTAGCCCTTTGTCAGATGAGTAGGTTGCAAAAATTTTCTCCCATTCTGTAGGTTGCCTGTTCACTCTGATGGTAGTTTCTTTTGCTGTGCAGAAGCTCTTTAGTTTAATGAGATCCCATTTGTCAATTTTGGCTTTTGTTGCCATTGCTTTTGGTGTTTTAGACATGAAGTCCTTGCCCACGCCTATGTCTTGAATGGTATTGCCTAGGTTTTCTTGTAGGATTTTAATGGTTTTAAGTCTAACATGTAAGTCTCTAATCCATCTTGAATTAATTTTTGTATAAGGTGTAAGGAAGGGATCCAGTTTCAGCTTTCTACATATGGCTAGCCAGTTTTCCCAGCAACATTTATTAAATAGGGAATCCTTTGCCCATTTCTTGTTTTTGTCAGGTTTGTCAAAGATCAGATAGTTGTAGATATGTGGCATCATTTCTAAGGGCTCTGTTCTGTTCCATTGATCTATGTCTCTGTTGTGGTACCAGTACCATGCTGTTTTGGTTACTGTAGCCTTGTAGTATAGTTTGAAGTCAGGTAGCGTGATGCCTCCAGCTTTGTTCTTTTGGCTTAGGATTGACTTGGCGATGCGGGCTCTTTTTTGGTTCCATATGAACTTTAAAGTAGTTTTTTCCAATTCTGTGAAGAAAGTCATTGGTAGCTTGATGGGGATGCCATTGAATCTATAAATTACCTTGGGCAATATGGCCATTTTCACCATATTGATTCTTCCAACCCATGAGCATGGAATGTTCTTCCATTTGTTTGTATCCTCTTTTATTTCGTTGAGCAGTGGTTTGTAGTTCTCCTTGAAGAGGTCCTTCACATCCCTTGTAAGTTGGATTCCTAGGTATTTTATTCTCTTTGAAGCAATTGTGAATGGGAGTTCACTCATGATTTGGCTCTCTGTTTGTCTGTGATTGGTGTACAAGAATGCTTGTGATTTTTGTACATTGATTTTGTATCCTGAGACTTTGCTGAAGTTGCTAATCAGCTTAAGGAGATTTTGGGCTGAGACAATGGGGTTTTCTAGATATACAATCATGTCATCTGCAAACAGGGACAATTTGACTTCCTCTTTTCCTAATTGAATACCATTTATTTCCTTCTCCTGCCTGATTGCTCTGGCCAGAACTTCCAGCACTATGTTGAATAGGAGTGGTGAGAGAGGGCATCCCTGTCTTGTGCCAGTTTTCAGAGGGAATGCCTCCAGTTTTCGCCCATTCAGTGTGATATTGGCTGTGGGTTTGTCATAGATAGCTCTTATTATTTTGAGATACGTCCCATCAATACCTAATTTATTGAGACTTTTTAGCATGAAGGGTTGTTGAATTTTGTCAAAGGCCTTTTCTGCATCTATTGAGATAATCATGTGGTTTTTGTCTTTGGTTCTGTTTATATGCTGGATTACATTTATTGATTTGCATATGTTGAACCAGCCTTGCATCCCAGGGATGAAGCCCACTTGATCATGGTGGATAAGCTTTTTGATGTGCTGCTGGATTCGGTTTGCCAGTATTTTATTGAGGATTTTTGCATCAATGTTCATCAAGGATATTGATCTGAAATTCTCTTTTTTGGTAGGTGTGTGTATTTTTAACCTGAATGGGCACTGCTGGATGGCTTCCTAAAAACCCTGCTCTAGGGCACAGGCCCACTTGCAGTGTTCAGCTCCCCCTTTCTCTGCCAGTACTGGAGATCATTGCTCTGTTTTAACTTCTGCCATGGATGGTTTTGAGCAGGGGAGTAATAGAGTTCTATGACATACCTCTTTAAGAAATTATCGGGGGGTGGGGCGTGGTGGCTCATGCCTGTAATTCCAACACTTTGGGAGGCCAAGGTGGGTGGATCATTTGAGGTCAGGAGTTTGAGACCAACCTGACCAACATGGTGAAACCCCGTCTCTACTGAAAATACAAAAAAATTAGCTGGGGGTGGTGGCGGGCACTGTAGTCCCAGCTACTTGGGAGGCTGAGGCAGGAGAATCACTTGAATCCGGGAGGCAGAAGTTGCCCTGAGCTGAGATACACCACTGCACTCCAGCCTCCAGCCTGGGCAACAGAGTGACACTCTTAAAAAAAAAAAGAAAAAAAAGAAACTATCTGCATTATGCAAAATACTGAAAGCAATATGACCAGGGAGGAGGTTGCTGCAAAGCTTCTGGGATTGCTGAAGAGTCTGGAAGAAAGGAGTGGCATTCGAAATGGAGAGTCAGGGAGGAAACTGAGAGTGAACTCTGGAAGACGTAGAGATGCTACCTAACACATCCCCGGACTAGGGGGATGCCATGCTGGCATTGCAGGTCTGCACGAAGGGATGGGCAGTGGTCTCTCCTAATGCTGTCTTCATGCTATCCTCATGCTATTCCCATGCCACTCAAACGTTCTGTCCTCAGAGTTCTTTTTTTTTTTTTTTTGAAACAGGGTCTCACTCTGTTGCCCAGGCTGGAGTGCAGTGGCACAATCTCAGCTCACTCTAACCTCCCCCTCCCGGGTTCAAGCAATCCTCCTGCCTCAGCCTCCTGAGTAGCTGGGATTGCAGGTGGGCACCACCATGCCCCACTAATTTTTGTATTTTTAGTAGAGATGGGGTTTCACCATGTTGGCCAGGCTGGTCTTGAATTCCTGTCCTCAAGTGGTCTGCCCGTCTTGGCCTCCGAAAGTACTGAGATTACAGGCATGAGACACCACGCTCAGCCCAGAGTTCCCTTTCAGTAGCCTCATACACCCAAGTCCGGGTCCGAGGCAGCAGGCGACTTAGAATAGAAGAGCAGTGCTGCTCCATCCACTCCCAGTCTGGGTAAGTGGGCAGGGCAGAGAGGGCAGACAGATGTACCACTGTGCAAGACAAGCCTTGGACACAGCCTTGCCAATGGAATCACTAGGGACTTCACAAGGCAACTGGATAATTAACTGTGTTGTTTTATGTAATCCTCACTGATTTGCTTTCTAACCGATATAGCATTTGGCAATGGAAGTGTTAGAAGCAGCAGCAGCAACGGAATTCCCAAGGCTTGAATTCCTAGAAAAGGGCCAGGTAAGACAGGCTGCTGTTACTGAGGTTGGAATTTCTATTAATGCTCATGGGAGCCCTTGAGACTTTCTTTCCAGCTCCCTTTTGCCCTCTACCTTTTGCTCTATTGCCCCCTCTTTCTTTATTCCTCTGGCTCTATCCTTCTCCTCAACCCATAGAGGAGATTTATTTTCCCACAGGCCCCTGTAATTTCTTTGAGCTCTTAGAAAGTCCTGAAGCCCAGGATTGGGATCATTTTGTTCTGAAGGATTTCTCCAGACTCTGTGGGAAGCTGAGGCAGTTCTTTAGGGCCTGGGGAGAACCAGAGATTGCCATCAGTACAGGACAACCTGTCCAGCCAGCATGTTTGCTCAGCCTTTAAATGGTCCAAGAGAATATGGTAAATTTCCTTGACAATGGATCCATCCGACTTCGTAATTAGCCGCATTCTCAATGGAGCAGAATACGGCCAGCTCAGACCCAGTCACTAACATTTCTACTCTTGGCATGAGCTCAGAACTGATTCTTGAGCAGTCACATGGATCTCCAAGCTCATGGACGTCAAATAGAATTTAGCAATAGCAATGCTGGGCATTAAAATGTGAGAGGTAGAATGGAAATTACCCATTCTGCCTTTGACAATAGGTCCTCAAGTCAAAAATACCCAGGTCTTTTCTTGAAAGAAGCAGACCACATTTGCTAGCGTATTAGTTCTGATCTGGACATCGCTGCCATAGGAAGACCACAGGCTTCAGAGTCAGACAGAAATGTGGGGCTGTGTGGCCTTGGGTAAGTGGCTGACCCTCTCTGATCCTCATTGTCCTTGTCTTTAGAAGGGGAGGTAATCACACAGAGCTTGAAGAATTGTTGGGAGTATTAGTGATAAACTACAGCAAGCATTTGCCTGTTTGGGCACAAAATAGGCATTTTAATAAATGGCAGCAGAGGTTTTTGAAAACCGTTGACTGAAATGACTAACAGAGACCAGCTGACTATTTGAGAAGGAGGAGGAGGGGTGATGGGAATTGTTTCCCGGCTCCCACCCTATTCCATTTCTGAGGCTGGCTATCGGTTACCTAGGCGATGTCGCACAATGCAACCTGAGTGCCGGCTAGAACTGTGCGCAGCTGCCGAGGCTCCTGCGCTTCTGTGCAGGGCTCAGGATGAAGCCAACTTGGCCATGTGTTGACACCAGCAATAAGTCAGCTCTTGCCACTGGCAGAGGTTGCTGGGGCCAGAGACTAAACTCCCACGGTGAGAGGGAACTCAAAACCAGTTGGTATCATATTAAAAATAAATAAATCAATAATAAATGAATTTTTTCAAGAAACAGTAATTTATTTCAATTTAAATACAGCAGCAACAACAACAACAACAAAACCTAAAAAAAAACAAAAGCAGGTTGGTGTGTAGGGGAGGGGAGTTCCTCGGTTTTGTTTATAAACATAGTAAAAAATACATAAATGAAGGAAAAAAAGAGAGAGAGAGAGAGAGAGAGAAGCAGCCTAGAGCGCCTTTCAGGCTCACTTCCTCCATTTTTCATGGAGCATGTTTCCCATTACAAGGGGAAGTGCGGGCCACACGTGGGCAGAAAGAAAATATGCAGACGGGAAAGTAATTGAGGGTGTTGGGGTCGTGGGATAAATCTGTGAGTTCGTTTTCAAAATCTTCTTGAGTGCTCCATTACTTTTACTATTAAAGGCGTTTTAAAAGTCAACTCTAAGTCGAATTCGGCTGGAGCGAACCTATTCTGTCGTCATGATTTCCCATAGAATGTGTCTTCCCATTCACTCCCGGAAAGGACTGAGGTCATTTTCATTGCCCTGCCTCCATTTTTCTACGATTCATCTCCTATCCATCCTGCATGATCGGGTTTAGTCAGAATCCGGGCACTGATTTCAGAGAGGGTTCCCTTGCTGGCCAGGTGTAGCGCATATGGAGGAAGGAGGGTGGAGGGACAGTGTGCCACCAACCCACACATAGCCTTGGTGTTCTCTTTGCTACTGACAGGTGAGGAAACTGAGACTTGGGGGGAACAAACTATTTGCTCAGGCTTAGTCAGCTATTGTCAGGGTGAAGTAGGATCCAAACTTCGGTCTTCTGAATTGAAGTCGAGGTCTGGTTCCAGCACCACAATGGCAGCCAAAAATAATTCCTTTTCTTGGAAAATGCCTCCTTCTGGAGTCTCCTAGGCAGTATGGGGAGCAAGGTGGCGATATTTATACCCTTGTCTCGAACATGAAACTGGGGGGCCCTCTAAAGTTTGCAAAGGGGGCCAACGTATACAAATATCTGTTTCTCCCAATCTCCCTCACTCTCTCTTATCAACCAAGCATTTCACTGTGAAGAAAACCCAAGTGTCATAAAAAGTAATCGGGATAGAAAACAAATCAAGATCTGGTTTGTGAAGGGAAGCCAACATTCCTCATTATCAACAACACTGCTTCTTTGGATAAATATTTACCCAATCCAATTCTTCTTCCTTTTCTCCCTCCTTCTTTGACAAGAATGTCCCTCCGTCTCGGCAGCCACCATGGCCCTGCTGGAACAGACGACGTTCAATGTTTCCATCATAAGGCATGTTTTTCTGGGGTTTATTACTCAGCTGTAAAAATGTGCTCTAGGCAAAAACTTGGCATATTAAGTCTCATCTCAGAGGTAATTGGTGGAGGATTTTTAAAAACCTTATTTTTCCCTTTTTACAGACAATCTTGGAAAGAGAAACAAGAAGGTCAAGAATTTACTGCTGGAAACTACAGGGTTTGCCCCCGTGGGTTTTCCTCTCTAGTTTGGTTTGTTCTGCATTATTTTTGGTTTCCTCTAACCAGATATTTGGAGGCCAAGTTATAGAGGCTATAATCCCAGACATTCATTTATTCTTTCTTCAACAAATATTTACTGAGTGCCTACTGTGCACCAGCCACGCGGTTCTAGGATCTGGAGGTACAATGGCAGGCAGAAATATCGGTGTGGTCTAGGGTCTTATGGGGCTGAAGTGTGTACACAATCACACACAAACCCCACATGTTAACAGACAAAGTAAAACTTAACTTTGCAGTAAGCTCAAGGACAAGTGCCCCCAAGGAAAGGAGCAGGGATCTACGAGAGAGAATAACAGAGGGAAGATTCATAAATTAGATTGTGGCGGGTTTCAAGGACAGTGCTCTGGAGAAGTCACCCGTCCTCTATTGGTAAGCAGTGGCAAGGGGAAGAGTGTGTGTGTGTTGGGAAGGGAAGAGAATCCTTCCAGATTTAAGGACTGGTAGAGACCCTCAGTTGGGATAGGGCATGATGTGTTTGAGACAGTGAAAGAAAGAGAGTCTGTTTGAAGCTAGCCAAGCAAGGAAGAGTGACAGGAGAGTGGCAGGCCCAGAAGGCCAGGGTGCCATGGGCCACAGTCAGGAGTTGAGGTTTTATTCTAAATCGGAGGGAGACATGAATTAAATGTTTCATGTGGAGAGAGAGAAAATCTGACTCATATTTGTTTTTGTTTTTTTTTTTTTGAGATGGAGTCTCGCTCTGTCGCCCAGGCTGGAGTGTAGTGGCACAATCTCGGCTCACTGCAAGCTCTGCCTCCCGGGTTCACGCCATTCTCCTGCCTCAGCCTCTCCGAGTAGCTGGGACTACAGGCGCCCGCCACCACGCCCGGCTAATTTTTTGTATCTTTTAGTAGAGACGGGGCTTCACTGTGGTCTCTATCTCCTGACCTCGTGATCCGCCCGCCTCGGCCTCCCAAAGTGCTGGGATTACAAGCATGAGCCACCACGCCCAGCCTATTTGTATTTTTTTAATTTTTACTTTTTTCTGAGATGAGGTCTCGCTCTGTTGCCCAAGCTGGAGTGCAGTGGTGTCGTCACAGCTCACTGCAGCCTCAACCTTTTGGGCTCAGATGATCCTCCCATCTCAGCCTCCTAGTAGCTGGGACTACAGCTGCACACCACCACGCCCAGCTAATTTTTTTAAAAAAATACTTTTTTGTAGAGATGGAGTCTCATCACGTTGCCCAGGCTGGCCTCAAACTCCAGGGTCAAGTGATCCTCCCCACCTTGGCCTCTCAAAGTACTGGGATTACAGGCATCAGTTACCATGCCGGGCCATGACTTACATTTTTAAATGACCTTTTTGTCTGCTGTATGAGATGGGATTGGGTATGTGTAGAGAGGCAGGGAGGGTGGCAAGAGTGGATTCAGAGAGACTGTGTAAAAAAAGAGGCTGATGGTACAGTTCCGGCGAAAGATGATGGTGGCTTGGAAGAGGATGGTGATTATGCAGGTGGAGCAAAGTGGAATAAGAAATATTTTGAAGACGAAACCAATTCCAACTCCTTCTCCACAAGACTGCCATAGTGACTCATCACACATACAAATCTGATTGTGTCATTCGTCTGCTCAAATCCCTTCAGTGGCTCCCCAGTGCTCTTAGTGTAACCCCTAAATTTCTTTCCTTGGCTGCCAGGCCAGCCCCCTTCTTCCCTGGAGGACCTTGCCCTTCTCTGTGCCTTACCATCTGTGCCCTGGATATCTTGGCCTTCTCTGGTCTCTCAGAATGCACCTTGCTGCTTCCCTTCACAGGGCCTTTGCACATGTTTGTTTTCCTCTCCTGGAAACTTTTTGTTATCCCTCCCAGAGCCCCGAGGATGAAGGGCTGTCACCAGGAAGGAAAGCCACTTGGATTTTTCCTCTGGACTCTGTGTGTTCCTCCTTAGGGGTAGCCAGCCCTGGCATAAGGATGCCAAGCCGAGGTGTACAGTGAGGAGGTGGGCAGGCCTGCCTACCTCTTTCTGATGTTGATCTTAGTCCCCTCTCCGTAGCTGGGCTCTAAATGTGCTCACTTCAGTTGTTAAAGTGAAAAGTTGGGCACAGTGGCTTACACCTGTAATCCCAGGACTTTGGAAGGCTGAGGTAGGGGGATTGCTTTGAGGCCAGGAGTTCTAGACCAGCCTTGGCAATATAGTGAGACCCCATCTGTATATAAAATATACAAGAAAATGAAAAAGAAAAGTTAGATCAAGCTTTAATGTGCCCAAGTGAACAGATCAATGTACTGTAGTTTAGCCATCAAAGGCATGCAATGGGCCAGGCGCAGTGGCTCACGCCTGTAATCCCAGCACTTTGGGAGGCCGAGGCGGGTGGACCACGAGGTCAGGAGATTGAGACCATCCTGGCTAACATGGTAAAACCCCGTCTCTACTAAAAATACAAAAAAAAAAAAAAAAAAAAAAAATTAGCCGGGCGTGGTGGTGGGTGCCTGTAGTCTTAGCTATTTGGGAGGCTGAGGCAGGAGAATGGCATGAACCCGAGAAGTGGAGCTTGCAGTGAGCTGAGATCGCACCACTGCACTCGAGCCTGGGAGACAGAGTGAGACTCCTTCTCAAAAAAAAAAAAAAAAAAAAGGCATGCAATGATTGGCAAGCCCTCTGTAGTCCTCCTCATTCTCCAAACTCATGCTCTGTGCCATCAGCTGGCCAGGCCAGGTTCTGAGAAAGGAGCTAAGGCTTGATTGAGGACACGTTCAGGGACTGTGCTTCACCCACCTTATCTCGTCTGATTGTCTATCTTGTCACAACAAGTCTGCCAGGGAGACAGGGCAGGTGAGGACACTGGGGCTCACAGAGGTGAAGCAACTCACCTAAGGTCATCAGGTGGTAAGCAGTGGAGCAGGGTTCAGCCCCAGGTCTGCCAGAAGGCCACCTGTTTGCCAGGCCTGTACACCTCCTCACTGTACACCTCAGCTTGGCATCCTTATGCCAGGGCTGGCTACACCTGAAGAGGAACACATAGAGTCCAGAGGAAAAATCCGAGTGGCTTTCCTTTCTGGTGACAGCCCTTCATCCTTGGAAGAACCTGGGCCCTTTCTTCCTTCAGCCCTTCAATCTCACCTTCTCTCCTTTATTTTTTATTTATTTATTTTTTTAGATGGGGTCTTGCTCCCATCGCATAGGCTGGAGTGCAGTGGCATGATCTCGGCTCACTGTAACCTCCACCTCCCAGGTTCAAGCGATTCTCTTTCCTCAGCCTCCTGAGTAGTTGGGATTATAGGCATGTGCCACCACGCCCAGCTAATTTTTTTTTTTTTTTGCATTTTTAGTAGAGACAGGATTTTTGCCATATTGGCCAGCCTGGTCTCGAACCCCTGACCTCAGGTGATCCACCCACCTCAGCCTCCCAAATTGCTAAGATTACAGGTGTGAGCCACCACATCCAGCCTCTCATCTTCTCTTGAACAGATAGGGAGGTGGTACCTCACCAGTTGGATTCTTGGCTTCCCCCTGAGAACCCAACCTAAAACCCAGTAATTCAACAGTAAAGCAAGAAGAACCAGAATTTTATTTGCCTCTGTGGTTCCCATTTTCCAGGTGGCAATGTTAAGGCAGAGTAAGGTCAAGGTTAGCTCCAGTCTAACTCAACCCCTCTCAGCCAGGGCCCTGGAAGCCTTTAAGTGCAGACACCCAGACCCTGCACAGTTCTTCCTTGGTTGGTGCTTGTCAGAGCAGGCAGGGCCAGCAAGGCCATTTCAACCTTGCTGTCACACAGACGTAGAACAAAGCATGGAGACTTAGGCCTGGGGACTCAGTGCCCCTGGATCTCAATCTTATGTCTACTCCCTTGAACCCCAGGACCTCCTCCTCTGTATTCAACCCTCCAGATCACTAGCTTGGATGCAAGCCCTTCCTGAGAGCCCCCAGACCTCTGCTGGATCTTGCTGCCCTCAGGTCTTATTCCTCCAGCCCCACCATGATCTGCAGGGAGCTGGACTGCAGCCTCATCTCTCCCTAGGAGCACTGCTTCCTGTGGTATATGTGTGACTGATTCTCACACATCTGCAGGGACAGACCTGCTCCCAACCCCAACCCAAGACCATCAAATCAGAGTTGTATGGGTTGGGTTCGTGAATCTACTTTTTTTGAGACAGAGTCTCACTCTGTCACCCAGATTGGAGTACAGTGACACAATCATGGCTCACTGTAGCCTCAAACTCCTGGCTCGAGTGATCTGCCCCCCTCAGCCTTCAGAGTAGCTGGGACTGTAGGAATATGCTACCATGTCCAGCTAATTAAAAAAATATATTTGGCCAGGTTCGGTGGCTCACGCCTGTAATCTTAGCACTTTGGGAGGCTGAGGCGGGTGGATCACCTGAGGTCAGGAGTTTGAGACCAGCCTGGCCAATATGGCAAAACCCTGTCTCTACTAAAAATACAAAAATTAGCCAGATGTGGTGACGCATGCCTGTAATCCCAGCTACTTGGGAGGCCGAGCCAAATGAATCACTTGAGCCCGGGAGGTGGAGGGTGGAGGCTGCAGTGAGCCGAGATCATACCACTGTACTCCAGCCTGTG
Source organism: Symphalangus syndactylus (assembly GCF_028878055.3). Taxonomy (NCBI): domain Eukaryota; kingdom Metazoa; phylum Chordata; class Mammalia; order Primates; family Hylobatidae; genus Symphalangus; species Symphalangus syndactylus. The sequence goes on from NC_072429.2 coordinate 11,989,495, forward strand.
CAATGGGAGTGAGACTCCATCTAAAAAAAAAAAAATATATATATATATATATATACACACACACACACTTTTGTAGATAATCTGGGCAACATAGGGAGACCTCGACTCCACAAAAAATCTAAAAATTATCCAGGTGTGGTGTTGAACACCTGTAGTCCCAGCTACAGGAGGCTGAGGTGGGAGAATTGCTTCTGAGCCCAGGAATTTGAGGCTGCAGTGAGCCATGGTTGTGCCACTGCACCCCAGCTTGGGTGTCAGAGCAAAACCTTTTCTCTAAAAAACGTAAAAATAAAATAATGAAACAAAATAATTTTTTTGTGGAGATGGGGTCTCATTATGTTGTCTAGGTTGGTTTTAAACTCTTGGCCTCAAGTGATCCTCCTTCCTCAGCCTCCCAAAGTGTTGGAATTGTAAGTATGAACCACCATGGCTTCTAAATCTGTTTTTAAGAGTTTCCTGGGGCATCTAAAACAAGATGAAGAGCTAGGGGCCATAATAGAAAACAATGAGAACTTAGTTATATATAAATGAAAAAATCACTAAGAAAGACAATTAGTTAAGACACAAACCATAAAACTGCAAAGACAATTTGTAACATAAATGCCAAAGGGTTTTTTTTTTTGCTTTTTTTGCTTTACAAAAGATTGAAATAAATAAAAGAACAATTTGATAGGAAAATTGGAAAAGGATGTAATTCAGCAGTTTGCAGAAATCAAAATAATAAGAATCAAAGTATACAAAAGAATGTTTAATCATTTTATGATTAAAGAAATCTAAGACCTGTGCAGTGGCTCACACCTGTAATACCAGCACTTTGGGAGGCCGAAGCTCCCATATCTGAGCCCAGGAATTCAAGACCAGCATAGGCAACATGGCAAAACCTCATTTCTTAAAAAAAAAAAAAAAAAAAAAAAAAGTACAAAAATTAGCTGGGCATGGTGGCACACACCTGTGTTCCCAGCTACTTGGGAGGCTGAGGTGAGAGGATCACTTGAGCCTGGGAGGTTGAGGTTGTAGTCAGCCGTAATTGCACCACTGCACTCCAGCCTGGGTGACAGAGTGAGACCCTGTCTCAAATAAATAAGAAAGAAAGAAAGGAAGGAAGAAAGGAAGGAAGGAAGGGAGGAAGGAAGGAAGGGAAGGAAGGAAGGAAGGAGGGAAGGAAGGAAGGAAGGAAGGAAGGAAGGAAGGAAGGAAGGAAGGAAGGAAGAAAGAAAGAGAAAGAAAGAAAGAAAGAAAGAAAGAAAGAAAGAAAGAAAGAAAGAAAGAAAGAAAACAAAACCATGCTACGTTTTTTCCCTAATATATTGTTAGTAATGATTAAGCATTGCAGAGGGCATTGACTAGTTACTTTCTTACTCTTCTGATATGAGTTCAAATGGGCAAATAGACATCAGTTAGGCAATATCTGTCAAAATGTAAAATGCACATGCTGGCTGGGCTCGGTGGCTCACGCCTGTAATCCCAGCACTTTGGGAGGCCGAGGCAGGCGGATCACCTGAGGTCGGGAGTTCGAGACCAGCCTGACCAACATGGAGAAGCCCCATCTCTACTAAAAATACAAAATTAGCCAGGCGTGGTGGCGCATACCTATAATCCCAGCTATTCGGGAGGCTGAGGCAGGAGAATCTCTTGAACCCAGGAGGCGGAGGTTGCGGTGAGCCGAGATTTCACCATTGCACTCCAGCCTGGGCAACAAGAGCAAAATTCCGTCTCAACAACAACAACAAGAAAAAAAAATGCACATGCTGTTTGACCTAGCAGTTCCCCTGGTCAACATTTATTCACCTGAAGGGTCTACTCACAAGAGAATGGAAAGATTATACACCCAAGGACATTCATAGCAGCATGTTTGTGATAACAAAAAGTATAAATGATGTAAGCGTCCATTAGTCAGGATGCATTAAGTAACCGAAGATCCAGCTATATAAAGGAATACCAGAATTGAGTGAAAAAGGTAAGGGGCAGGAAGTGATCCCTGTGATAGATAAAAAAAATACTTATGCAACAAGAATGTATTGAGTGACTCTTAGGTATTTGGTACCCCTCTAGTTACTAAGGATCAAGAAGTGAATCACAGTCTGGGCACGGTGGCTCACACTTGTAATCCCAGCACTCTGGGGGGCCGAGGCGGGCAGATCACGAGGTCAGGAGATTGAGACCTTCCTGGCTAACATGGTGAAATCTGTCGCTACTAAAAAGACAAAAAATTAGCCGGGTGTCATGGCGTGCACCTGTAATCCCAGCTACTCGGGAGGCTGAGGCAGGAGAATCACTTAAACCCAGGAGGCAGAGGTAGCAGTGAGCTGAGATCACACCACTGCACTCTATCCTGTGCGACAGAGCGAGACTGTGTCTCAAAAAGCAACCAAAAAAAAATGGTTTGTGTTTTGACTAATTTTTTTACATTCCCTTATGGGAATGTAAGTATGTGATTCACACAGACCAAGTCCACGGAACTGATTGGCTACTAGAGGAGACTAGGTGATAAATAAATAGACAATACACTCACTATGTTAAGTAGTGGCTGTGAAGAAAGTAGAAATTAGAACAGCGTAAGGTGAAGGCCAGCTGGGGAGGTGACTCTAAAATAGGATGGTTCAAGAAGGTCTCTCTGATGAGGTGACATTTGAGCAGAAACCTGAAAAAACTGAGGGAGTGAGCCAAGATGCCACATCTGTGGGAAGAGTGTCCCGGGCAGATGGAACAGCAACTGCAAAGGCTCTGCAACAGAACTGGCTGGATTTGCTGAAGAAATACCTCTAAGGTCAGGTAGCTGGAAAGCTGTAAGTGATGGGGATGGTGGGAGGGGATGAGAGCAGACAGCCTGGACCAGGTCAAGGGCAAAGAAATGCTGGAAAGAGGGATGGGCATGGTGGCTCACGCCTGAAATCCCAGCACTTTGGGAGGTCAAGGCGGGCGGATCACCTGAGGTCAGGAGTTCAAGACCACCCTGGCCAACATGGTGAAACCCTGTCGCTACTAAAAATACAAAAATTAGCTGGGCCTGGTGGCCCGCGCCTGTAATCTGCCTACTTGGGAGGCTGAGGCTGGAGGATTGTTTGAACCCAGGAGGCAGAGGTTGCAGTGAGCTGAGATTATACCACTGCACTCCAGCATGGACCAAAGTGCGAGACTCCATCTCAAAAAAAAAAAAAAAAAAAAAAGATGGAGGGAGAAGAAACCTATTTTCTGGAACAATAAATAGGAAGCTTTCAGTAATTTACGTGCAGTGAGACAGGTTCTAGCATAGGGGTGAAAGAGGCCTATTTTTCACTTTATACTTTGCTGCTGTGTTTGCATTTCTTTGCTACATAGAGGTACTGTCATTACTTATGGTTATACTAATGTAAAAGATGTTATCAGGGTAGAGGGGTTATGGGCATATTTTGTTTGCATTAGACAAACAAATGAAACTGCCTCTTGGTGTGATTTCCATGCACAGCTGGCGTTGGGGACCACAGACCCCAAGGCATCCTGACCAGACCCTCCCAGGCTCATGGCAAAGCTGAACTGGGCTATGCGCCGTCGTGAGGAACTCAACCCATTCTCCTGGGTTTTCAAACATTCCTGGGAACTTAAGTGTGTGGAAATGTAACAAGTCCAAGAATAACCTTGAATCCATTCAGTGACTTTGGGAGTTTATCACTAATGTGAGCAACAAACTCTTGGCTGGATCGCCCCAGGCCCAGTACAGGCAGGGACTCAGGGAAGCTCTGCCTTGGATTGCATGGAACTGGCTTTCCCGCTGGCCCATCAGGTCCTGCCTGCGGTAAGCAATGGGCAGGCCCGGTCTTGAGGGTCAGAAGCCCTCTGGCTTGGTCTTCCAGCCTGAATTTCTAGCCTGGACTATCAGCCCATCTTGGAGGCCTCGGCCTGCCTCACAATTGCAGCCCTGAGTTAAGACAAGTAAGGACACATCTGGAACTACATTTTTTGGCTTTGTTTCCTACATCTCCCAACTTCTACAAACATAACCAAGGGGACCTCGGTTGAGGCCTCTTGTATGTGTCTCAGATCAACTCAGACCTGAGTGATAGGACTCATCTGCTGGGAGCGTGGAGCTGAGCTTTTCCAGAAAAATGGCATCTTTCTTATCACCAAAAATGATGCCCACATTTAGATCCTGGAGCCACTTGGAGCTCCCCACCTAGAGAGGCCAGCAGAGGCCTTGGCCACCAGCAGAAGCCCTGGAGAGCAAGACCTACTCTGGAATCTGTGTGCATTCCCCACCTGCTTCAAGGGAAGATCTCCAAGCACCTTATACGTATTAATTTAAAAACACAGCATCCCGAGAGGCTGGTGTAATTATCACCATTCAACTGACAGGAAAGGGAAGGTTTCTGGGCCTGGTGAGGAGAAGGCCAAGAGAGCTGAACAAAGGCCTGTGGAAAGCAGTAACAAGAAGTCAGCTACCGCCGGGGCTGATCTGGGCTGCACTGGTGCTGAGCCTTTAGCATGCATTGTGAGTAGCATTATTATCTACATTTTGCAGTTGGCAGAAACCAAGATCCAGAGTTTCTGGGCTAGAAAGTGATATGGCTGGGTACAGTGGTTCATGCCTGTAATCCCAGCACTTTCAGAGGATGAGGTGGGCAGATCACTTGAGGTCAGGAGTTGGAGACCAACCTGGCCAACATGGTGAAAAACCATCTGTACTAAAAATGTACAAAAATTACCTGGGCATGGTGGCACGCACCTGTAGTCTCAGCTACTCCGGAGGCTGAGGCAGGAGAATCGCTTGAACCTGGGAGGCAGAGGTTGCAGTGAGCCAAGACTGTACCACTGCATTCCAGCCTGGGTGACAGAATGAGACTCTGTTTCAAAAAAATAAAAAATAAAAAAATAGAAAAGAAAAGAAAGAAAGAAAGGAAGAAAGAAAGAAAGAAAGAAAAAGAAGGAAAGAAGGAAAGAAAGAAAGAAAGTGATAGAGCAGGGACTCGAACCCAGGTATTTGGGATTCCAAGTCCCATGGTATTTCCACTGCTCCTGTGCTGTACCTCAGTAATTATTCTTTATAGCTGCATAGTACTTTATAGTTTATAAAGCATTTAAACATGCATTATCTTATTCATTCCTCACAATAACTCAGCTAGGGAAGGAAGTGCAGATGTTTAAATTAAATAAAATTAGCTCCATTTTATAGATGAGAAAATGGAAGCTCAGAGAGGCGACGATAATGTGCCTAAATTCTTATAATAGCAATAATAACTCATACCTATATAATGAATTATAGCTTACGAAATGCTTTCTGGTGTTGGACATTACAATAGCTCCAAGAGATAAGTAGTCTTGGTGCTATGATTAATGCTAGTAGTAGTATTCTTAGTATTCCTATATTACAGATGAATAAACTAAAATTCAGAAAAGTTAAGGAAGAAGATGAAAAGTGAGTATTGGTATGTCAGACACAGAGCTAGATGCTCTGGCTATTCTGTCTCACTGAATTCTTCGAAAAGCCCTCAAGAAAATATTTGCAGAGGCTTTTCATTCATTCATTCATTCATTCATTCATTCACTCATTCAGTAAATGTTTGCAGAGTGCCTACTGTGGATCTGGTACTATTCTAGGCACAAGGAATACAGCAGTGAAGAAAATAAATCCATGTCTTCACTGAGCATATATTCTTTTGGTATGGATGGAACAGACCATAAATAAACAAGTAAATATATATGGAACAGACCATAAATAAACAAGTAAATATATACTATACCAGATGGCACTAAACTCAAAGAAGAAAAGTAAAGTAAGGTAAGGCAGCAGAGACAGAAGTGGGAGGTGTTGGTTCTGATAGAGTGGTCAGGGAAGGTCCCCTTGATCCTTGATATCGTGACATTAAGAAGAGACCTGAATAAAGTGAACAGAGACAGGTTTAGGTTGCGTCTCAGTAAGAGCTAATATGCTTTTGTGGGAAGCAACAGACACACACCAGTGTAATAAAAACCCTAGTTAAAGCAGCTACTGTGTCTTGAGGGTTTAAAATATGCCAGAATTTTACAGGGTACTGCTGGGAACGGTGGCTCATGCCTGTAATCCCAGGACTTTGGGAGGCCAAGTTGGGCGGATCACTTGAGGTCAGGAGTTGGAGACCAGCCTGGCCAACATGGTGAAACCCCGTCTCTACTAAAACTACAAAAATTAGCTGGGTATGGTGGCACACACAACTGTAATCCCAGCTACTTGGGAGGCTGAGGCAGGAGAATCACTTGAACCCAGGGGCAGGGCGGAGGTTGCAGTGAGCTGAGATCAAGCCACTGCACTCCAGCCTGGGCAATAGAGCAAGACTCTGTCTCAAAAAAAAAAAAGAATTTTACAGTGTTCTTTCATTGAATCCCTACAACCATGGAAAATGAGTGATGGGGGAAATTGAGGCTGAAAGATTAAGTGGCCAGTTCGCCGTCTTACCGCTAATGAGTTGCAGATTTAAGACTTGAACCTGTCCTTGTCTGACCCCAAGGTCCCACCCCTGACCATCCCAGGTCCTCTGTGGGAAGGCCTGGAATGAAGCACACAGTGACTTTGATTGCATCCAGGCTAGAGGGAGCCACAGCAGGAGTGATGGGAAGGGCAGCTGGCCCTATGAGCAGAACAGAGCCTGAGGGGCCTGGAAGGCCATGGTCCACCGCGTGGAGAGGGAGGGGCTGGATCCAGGAGGGCTCCTGGTCCCTGGAGGGCTGGGGGAGACATTTCCTGACATTGGGAGGTGAGGGTAGGGCAGCTTCTTTTTTGACAATCCACCTGTTAAAGAATCTCATCTAATGTAGAAGTTCTTAAACTGGGAGTCCATGGACTACTTTGGGGACAGAGAGAGAGAATATCTGTGAGGTTCCATGGGAAAACATAATATTTTTATTTTTGTTATCCTCTAACTAAAATGTTTCATTTCCTTTCATTATGAATATTGCCAGCAACCCACAGTAGCATGACCAGTAACTGCAATTTTACCACCAGTAGACACCATGTGTTTTCATGCCACCTGACAGTTCTTACAGACATCTTTTTTTTTTTCTTTTGAGACAGAGTTTCACTCTTATTGCCCAGGCTGGAGTGCAATGGCACAATCTCAGCTCACTGCAACCTCTGCCTCTTGGGTTCAAGTGATTCTCCTGCCTCAGCCTCCTGAGTAGCTGGGATTACAGGCATGTGTCACCACACCCGGCTAATTTTGTATTTTTTTTTTTTTTTTGGAGAGACGGGGTTTCGCCATGTTGGCCAGACTGGTTTTGAACTCCCGACCTCAGATGATTCGCCCGCTTCGGCCTCCCAAAGTGCTGGGGTTACATGCATGAGCCACTGCACCCGGCCTTTTACAGATATCTTGAAATATTGTTTCCATTTATCATTACTTCAAAATTAAGGAAGTAATTGGCTCAGCACCATATCTTGATTTCGTTTTCGTTTTTTTGAGACAGGGGTCTCACTGTGTCACCCAGGCTGGAGTGCAGTGGTATGATCTTGGCTCACCGTAACCTCTGCCTCCCAGGCTCAAGCGAGCCTCCCACCTCAGTCTCCTGAGCAGCTGGGACCACAGGTAGGTGCCACAGCACTCGGTTAATTTTTTTGTATTTTTAGTAGAAACGGAGTTTAGCCATGTTGCTCGGGCTGGTCTTGAACTCCTGTGCTCAGGCAATCCACCCACCTCGGCCTTCCAAAGTGCTGGGATTACAGGGGTGAGCCACTGCGCCTGCCTTCAGATCTTGTTGATTGATACATGAACAAAGAAGTACCTGTATTAGCTTATGGCAACATTTTGATAACTGTACTTAAATACAATTGGGCACCTTTGTTATTTGATTTTATGCATTTTTAAATATTCTGAGAAGTCCACCATTTCAGCAGACTGCCAAATAGACCCACTTCACCAAAACACTTTAGAATGCAAGAATGAGACCCATCTGTTTCTTTTGCATCTTTTACCTTTAATTCTCTGCTCTGTTTAGCCAAGAGGCAGTAGTGACTCTGGCCTGGAGGCTCTTGCAGGCTGGGGTATTGTCTAATGCGACTCTTTGGCTTCAGGGTTCGTGGACAGAACTCAGGAATGTTAGTTTAATTTGAATTTGATGTCGACATTCAAAAACTAAGAGTTTGCACACATGTCTGGATTTCTGGCTTCTCTAATAGCATCAGAAGGTCTGGCAGCTCTAGGGTAGGCTTCTCCACTCCCTGTGGTGCAATTTCAAGAGTTAAGTAGGGGCTGCCACTGGGGACAGAGCAGTCCCTGCCAGCTCACCAGGGCTCCTCGCACCCCGCTTCAGATGTACATTCCCTGGTGACTCCCAAGGCATTCAAGTTATTGATCCTCAGGAGGGAGGGGACAGGTCTGACTTCAGGATACCCCAAAGTCACGCTCCAGCTCCAGGGACAATCTGAACAGCAAGTGGTGATTCCCTGAGCTGTTCTTAAGGAAAGAACTTCTACACACAGAAGCTTTGACAAGGCCCAAGTGACCTGTCAGAACGCAGGGAAGTCGGGAGCCACAGACAGCTCTGGGCTCCCTGCTCCTAGTCTTGCTTCTGGCTTCACCGCACTCCTTTACTGAAAACCTTCCGGTTGCTTCTCTTTGCACTGAGAATAAAACCCAGGCTCTGGAGAGCCTGCAGGGTGCCTGGCCCCGCACTCCCTGCCCTCTAGCCGTGGGTCCTCTTTCAGCTTCTGGGTGTCGAGTCTGTTCTCACCTCCTGAGTACATGGACTCATGTGCTGTTGCCTTTGCTTGGCCGGCCCTTTGCCAGTGCCCTCCTTCCCACCATTCAGGACAAATGTCCCCTCCTGGGGTGGAGGGTTCCCTGACATCTCTCTCCAAAGTTGTGCCTCTTTCTTCTACCGAGACACTTTCTCTCTTGCTACCCTGCTTTCCCCTCCTCGAAGTTCTTAACATTGTCCAAAAATTATATTCATAAATAACTTACTCTAGGTCTCCCTCCTACAATGCGTAGTTCTCGTGGGCGAGGTCCCTTTTTCCTAGACACTGCTGTTCCATAAATACCGCTGGACAAACAGGTAGCCCATGGGTGGCTCTCTGCCATCCTGGCCCTGCATCTCATCTCTCTCTCTTTCTCTCTCTCTCCCTCCTCTCTCCATCCCTCAACCCAGGGGTCAGGGTCAGTCCCAGGGACTGGGTAAAGATGACATTTCGGTAAATTTTAAAAAGCTGATTTTTTTAAAAAAAGCATTGTCAAAATATTCTCACGGCCAAACGCCGTTGCCTGCTGCTGCCTTCCTGTAGGTCATTGAAAAAAAAAATCACATAACTTTCCTGCCATTTCCTCATGCACATCACAGGGATAAATAATATTTACCTCCTGGGACTGTTTGCAGGGATGAGATGCGACAATGACTTGCCTAGGAAGTTCCCCATCAGCAGCACACAGTAGGTGCTTGAGTAAATAAACCGAACCCCTCCCCATTCCCGGCCCCAGCCCCAGACACCCCCCTTTAAGTCGGAGCTGGAAGAAAGAGCGTCAATCACGGGATAATTTATGCAGCATGATATGCCTTTATTATTCCACGCTGAGTCGGGGCTCCTACTGTCCAATGAAGGTCAAAAGGAGGTATGGCTTTTATCTCTCCAGCAACTCTGGAAACACAGGGGGGAGGGGGCAGGCTCACAGAGGCTTCCTCCTGAAAACAAACAGATCCTCGCCCCAGCCCTGAATAGCTTTCCTCAATCAAAGCTGTAAACGTCTCAAAGCAGCAGGACTTCGCCCTGAGACTTGAGGGGGCTAATAAAGGGTTGAATGGAGAGAGTGACCCCTAACTGGCAGAGGGGTCCCCGCTGGGTTCGGGGCCCGCGCCTGCTGCCTCGTGGAGAATCCAAAGGTCACGTGTCATTAGTCAGTGTCTTACAGCGACCCTTTCAAAATTATCGATAAAGGGGAAGAAGGCCCTTTCTGTTTCGAATCCCCAAACAACTTTCTTCTTCTCTCTTTTCTTTCTTTTTTTCACTGTTGGAAGAACTACACAGCCCCATCTTTTTCTTGTTTTCTTTCAGAGGCAAAGAGAAGTGGTTTGAAATCAGGAGTTTCATGCCTTGGGAGAAATAAAGGTTGGGACCAGACTGTTTTCCTTTTGATGCAGTTCCTCCATGAAGCCCTGCCTCTGAGAAGTTACTGGGTTTGCGTTCCCATGAAAACGCGTCTCGTTTCGTTCTTGTCCTAAAATCCTTTTTCAACAGATCCAAATTCTTCCGAGGCCCGTCTCGCCTTTCTTCTAACCTCTCCCTAGTTTGATCAAAGGCCTGGGACCTCTGTTAAGGCATGAGGAGGGCAGGGCAAGTGGGAACTATCAGCAATTGCCTTCTCTTGTGTGACTCAGTTTTCTCATCTGCACAGGATGACACGCCGAGTCTGGGGCCCAGAGAGAAGTGACCGTAATGACCTCATTAGGGTCTGAGGAGCACTTTAAGGAGATCATCAGCCATGCACCTAATGGACAGGGTGACAATGATCTTATTTCCTTTATTATTTATTTAGCCCCAGCAGTTTACAGCTGAGGACAACATGTGGTTGTAGTTGCGTTAATCTTTAATCCATTAGCCACGGATTGATTCGATGACATTCCTGGGTTTATAGGTAGTCATTAGAATGATTTTTATTTGCTGTATATTTTGTGAAGTAATTAACGGCCACATCATTCCCCATCTGAAAATGCCTATTGGGAAGACAAATCTTGATGCATTGGGGTGTGTGTGTGTGTGTGTGTGTGTGTGTGTGTGTTTATTCAATTCCTCACTTTGCAGAAAAGGTGGAAATCACCTGTAGTCAAAGTTACTCTGAAAAGCTGCTGAAATCCTCCATGAAGTGCTGTCTCTGTAGCTGTCTAAGTATCACTATATCACTTCCATGATGAAAACGGTCATCGGCAGCAGGAACGCGTTCCTATTGCTCTGGACATCAGATGAAGTACTTGCTTGGTATGATGTGAACACACTAGGTGAATTTTTTTTATCTTTAAACACTAGGATTGTGCTCCTCAGGGCAAGATGCTCACAGGTGCCCCACCCTATTTAAATCTCTCTTGTTAAAATAAAATGTGATTAAATCGAATGCCCTTGTCATGTGACCCCCACAGACTCAGTTTTTCTGGTATCATCTGTTAAGTGTTAAGTTATGTTAACTCCAAATAAATTAATACTCCCACATCTCACTTGTCTCCTTGGAGGGGAACAGCAAGTGTGTGGGGAGGAATATGCTACAGATAGCCACGTAGTTTTATAAAGCAATGACGATGACATTGAACTTCTGGAGCCACAAAACAGTGTCCCGGACTAGGAGGATGAGGGCCCTCCTGGCATGGGCAGGCAGCTGCCTGGTAGAGAGCTCAAGGCAGGACCTCTGGGGCTGTTGCCTCTCCCTCCAGCAGAGGAGTTCCTGGAGAGGAGAAGAGGGCTGTGTTATTTCTGTGGCCCTAGTCAACATCAGGCAGGATCTGGTAAAGAGCAGGTATCTATGAACGTCTGCTGGATGAGGAAATACTAAAAAGGGACCTCAGCCTGAAGTTTATAAAAGGAGAGGGTGGGCCGGGCGCAGTGGCTCATGCCTGTAATCCCAGTACTTTGGGAGGCCGAGGCGGGTGGATCACGAGGTCAGGAGTTCAAGACCACCCTGGCCAACATGGTGAAACCCTGTCTCTACTAAAAATACAAAAATTAGGCGGGTGTGTTGGTGGGTGCCTGAAATCCCAGCTACTTGGGAGGCTGAGGCAGGAGAATCACTTGAATCTGGGAAGTGGAGGGTGCAGTGAGCCAAAGTCACACCATTGCACTCCAGCCTAGGTGACAGAGTGAGACTCCATCTCAAAAATAAATAAATAAAAATAAAAATAAATAAATTAATTAATTAAATAAAAGGAGAGGGTGGGGTGCTTGAGGAGGAGAGTGTCTAGGGTGTGTCTTGTTTTCTGTCCTGCATGAGTCTCTCCTTGACAATGTGGTCATCATCTCAGATGGTCACAATAATAACATATGATACTTCAATATCTTACCTTTCCCTATTCAACTATGCTGGACAATTAATACAATTATTCTATCATTTATTTTTATTTTCTTAAATCACAAAACAAGGGGATGAGGGAGGGCAACGAGGGGCTGGGAGGCAGAGCTGGGAGAGCCAGGAATTAGTTGGAGAAAAAGATGGGGGGATGGAACTGTGAAGGGGCAGGTTTTCACGTGAAAGAAAGAACAGATAATGAAGCTGAGCTTATTTTGAAAACAAACAGTCCAAGGTCAAAAGCTGTGCGTCTCCAGCGCTCCCTGAGCAGGATCTCTCACTCTTGGCTGTTTCCCGACCCACTCAGATCGCTCCCCTTCTTTCCATTGCTGCCGCTCGCCCCAGCCTGGTCTATTGCAGGAGGCTGCAGGATCCTGCAGGGCGAGGAGGGTGACCCATTCATCTCCAGTTCCTCCTGCCCCAATCAGGGCCTGGCCAGAGCAGCCAGTTGGTCACTCAGTGACTCAGTGTTTAGAGGACGACATCCCTCTAAGCTGTGACCAGGCTTTTTGCTCACAAGCATTTAGGAGCCTACCAGGTCCTCGTCCCTTTGTGTTTTCTGGTTGTCCCCAGAGAATCCCCAAAGCGAGGTGCCTACCCAAACTGTGGAGACCCAGTTTTTGTCCTACCCTTCCTGGACTTCTACCTTGAGGAATGGAGCCCTATGGGGGCTTGTCCTGCTGAGAAACAAGCCCCTGGTTTCCTGATGCCTCAGCTTCCCCACCTATAAAATGGGCTTTATGAGACTTCCTACCTCATAGAGTTGTTTTAAGGCTTAAATAATGGATACCTGAAAAGAGTGCCTGGCACATAATTAGTTGCTATTGTTACTATTATTATTGTTATTGCTGATTTTAGTCTGTTTTAAATTATTGCTTTATGTTTTATTTTATTTCATTTAAGATGGTTTTTTTTTTTTTTGAGATGGAGTCTCTGTCTATCGCCCAGGCTGGAGTGCAGTGGCACAATCTCGGCCCACTGCAACGTCCACCTCCCAGGTTCAAGCAATTATCCAGCCTCAGCCTCCCAAGTAGCTGGCGTTATTTTTGCATTTTTAGTAGAGACGGGGTTTCACCATACTGGTCAGGCTGGTCTCGAACTCCTGACCTCAGGTGATCCACCCACCTCGGCCTTCCAAAGTGCTGGGATTATAGGCATGAGCCACCACACCCAGCCAAACGATTGCTTCTTATTTTGTTTCTTACAGATGAATATAGTTTTGCTATATTTGCTGCTGGCTTTGATTCTATGTATTATTTTTATTATTGATAATTAGCTATTACCATAATGCTTCTCAATGATTCTGTTTAAGCAGGCTAGATTATTTTCTGTCCCATCTGAGTCTGTTTCTGACAATGTGGTCATCATGTTAGATGGTCACAATAATAACATATGATGCTTCCATAGATAAGCCTTTCCTATTCATCTCTGCTGGAGAAGTTATACAATTATTCATTCATTATTTTTATTTTTTCTTAAATCACAAGGGGCATCAAAATACAGCATGTCTCCTTTGGCTTGACTTGGACTCTAAGAAAACACAGTTGCTAAGGCTAGGAGGGCAGGTTCAGAACCAAAGGAGGCTGGGGGCGCATCTGGACCCAGTAATATAGGCTCAGTGCGAGCCTCAGTGCCTGTGACTGGGGGATAACAAACAGCACATGCTCAGCATCGAGGTGGCTATGAGCGGCTTCTGGTTCTGGCATCAGCCCTTTCATCTGTCAGCTATGAGACTCTGGGAATATCACTCCACCTCTCTGAGCCTCAGCTTCTTCCTGTGTAAAATGTGGCTTGTCATGAGGAATAAATGGGACACTGGCAAGTCCTTAGTATAAAATGATTCACAAATGTTAGCCTCAGTTTCTTCATCAATAAAACGGATGTGGTGACCCTCCGTGCCTCGATTCCAGGAGGATTTCGGGGTATCTGGTGTGGGTAGATTGCCCAGCATTTGGTTAGTGCTGCATACCTGTTGATCTCTTCCCATTCGTTCATCCTTGAATTCCAGAGAGCCCCTGTGAAAGGGGAAATAGAAAGCATGTCCCTGCTCATTTCAGGGACTTTCTCCTCCAGGGAGCCCCGAAATATTAGCCTGGCCGACGCAGCAATGAAGTGAGCCGACAAACGGGTGCCTGTCCCCGCAGGAACAGAGATGACAGTACGATTCTTTCTTTCAGTTTTCCCTTGGGCACTGACATTTTATTAGCACAGAGATCAATAGTGCCAGATAAGAGACCTCTGATTTTACATCTGGGGCTCCTGGAACGTTGTCTGGGAGAGAAAACATGACGTTTCTTGCAGAGGCGAATCCCAGCCCGGGAGGAGGGAGGCCGCTGGGATGTGCCGCCGGGCGGCTTTTCGGCTCGGTGGGAAGCAAGTTTTGGCAACAGCAATGCTAATTGATTAAATGTTCTCATCAGAGGCTACAGTGCCGAGAGTGATCACATTTTTATTTCTTTCGGGAGGGGAGGGCATCCCTTCCTTTAATATCTCTATTTATCCATGTATTTTCTATCCATAAGTACAAGAAGCCCCTATAAGTTACTCCTAGACCCTGAGGCTCAGTCTTCGTTCCTCTTAAATAACAGGTTTACTACAAACGATCTTGTGCAATTGCCCTTGGTTTTCTGGGTCTGATGGGAAACGAAATTTGCAGTTGGACAGAGTGTTGGGCTTTGAAGTTGTGGAATTGAGTCCTGGCTCTGCTGTTTACTGGGTATATGGATTTGGGCAAGGCATTTGCACTCTCTGGGCCTCACTTTTCTCATCCGTAAAATAGAAAGTTAAATATATCGATATTGTAAAAAATAAACACATATATATTTTCACCTGTGCAGGAGCAGGTGAAAAAAAAAAACCCGTAAGCTTTTCTTAAAAAACAAAACAAAAAACCATAGAAACCTTTGTCAAAAGACCCTGTTAAGAAAATAAAAAGGCAGCTAGAGACCAAAAGAAAATATTCACAATGCATACATTTGACACATGATTTGCAATAGAATTAAAAAAAAAACTATTCAACTCAATAATAAGAAAGCAAACAACCCAGTTAAAAAATGAGCAGGTTTGGTCACTTCACTAAAGAAGTTATGCAAATGTGCAAATGGCCAATAAGCACATGAAAAGATACTCAACCTGATTAGTCACCGTCATTTGCAAATTAAAACCACAGTGAGATACCACTATACAGTAATAAGAATGGCTAAAATCAAAAAGACTGCCAACATCTATGTTGGCCCAGACATGAAGCAATCAGAGCTCACACCTGCCAATATGAAATGTAAAACATACAACCACTTAGAAAAACAGTTTGGCAGTTTTTAATACTAAAATTAAATGTGTACTTATCAAGTGACCTAGCAATCCTACTCTTAGGTATTTACTCAGGAAAAAGAAAAATAAAAACTTCTACAAGAATATTGACAGCAGTTTTATTCATAATAGCTCCAAACTGGAAAGAATGCAAATGTCTAAATGGATACATTATGGTATACTCACAGAATGGGATCGTACTCAGTAATGAAAAATAATAAAGTAGCCGGTGGGGGTGTGGTGACTCACGCCTGTAATCCCAGAACTTTGGGAGGCCCAGGCAGGCAGGTCACCTGAGGTCAGGAGTTCGAGACCAGCCTGGTCAACATGGTGAAACCCTGTTTCTACTAAAAATACAAAAATTAGCCAGGAGTGGTGGAGCATGCCTGTAATCACAGCTACTCGAGAGGCTGAGGTAGGAGAATTGCTTGAACCCAGGAGGTGGAGGTTGCAGTAAGCCGAGATTGCGCCACTGCACTCCAGCCTGGGCGACAGAGTGAGACTCTGTCTCCAAAAAATAAATAAATAAATAAAATAATAATAAAGTAGCAGTAATAAAAAATAAGGTAGAGGAAAAATGAATCTCAAAAACATGATGATAAGCAAATAAATGCCACACACACAAAGACATACTGCGTGATTTTATTTATGTGAAGTTCTGGTACAGGCAAAATGAACATATGGTGAAAAAATGAGAATGGTGGTTATCTCTTGGGGAGTGGTTTGAAAAGGGCCTAAGGGAACTTTCTACAGTGTTGATTACTATGTTTGTCTGGGTGATGGTCTCATCATTTTTTGTGTACAAATTCAACGACAAATTCACTGAGCTATATACTTAAGATTTGTACGTTTTATGTGCATGAATTGTACCTCAATAAAATGATGTTAAAAACATAATCAGGCACATTATTCTCATGACTGAAAATGGGGAAGCAGGACAATTATTTTCCAACTGAAGCTACCTGCTCAGGAACTCATCTTTCTCAAACTGACTACGAGCAAAGCCAGTTCCATCTTATTCAACAACACGCATTTTTTTTTTTTCTTGAGATGGAGTGTCACTGTGTCGCCTAGGCTGGAGTGTAGTGGCGCGATCTCGGCTCACTGCAACCTCAGCCTCCTGGGCTCAAGCGATTCTCCTGCCTCAGCCACCCGAGTAGCTGGTATTACAGGTGGCTGTAATTTTGTATTTTTAGTAGAGACTGGGTTTCACCACGTTGGCCAGGCTGGTCTGCAACTCCTGACCTCAGGTGATACTCCTGCATCAGCCTCCCAAAGTGCTGAGATTACAAGAGTGAGCCGCAGCATCCAGCCAAAACATGCATGTTTTCAACCGGAATGGCTACAATGAAAAAGACAGATGACAATGGGGAGCGACTGGAACTCTCTCGTATCACTGGGGGACTGTGAATTGGTGAAACTGTCCTGGATCTGGAAAACTGACAGTATCTACTAACACTAAACACTTGGATAGCTTATGACAGGCAATCCCATTTCTGGATATATATCCAGGAAAGCTGAGTCCGTATAACCACCAAAGACATAGACAACAATTTTGTTTTTTGTATTTTAAAAGCAGCTTTATGGAGATTTAACTCACACACAATACAATTCACCCATTTAAAGTATACCATTAGGCTTTTAACATATTTACAGTTGTGAAGCTATCACCATAATCGATTTTAGAATATTTTTATAACCCCCAAAAGAAATCCTTTACCCATAAGCCGTCATTCTCCATTCCCTCATACCCAACCCTGCCTCAGCCCTAAGCAATCACTAATCGACTTTCTGTCTCCTCAGCTTTGCCCAGTCTGGACTTTCCATATATGTATATGTATGTGTATATATATGTATATATATGTGTGTGTATATATATATACACACGTATATATATTCCATATATATATATATACATATATATATGGAACCGTACAGTAGGTAGTCTTTTGCGATTGGCTTCTTTCACCTTGCACAATGTTTTCAAGTTTTATCCATATTTCAGCATGTTTGACTCCTACCTTCCTTCTTATTGCTGAATAATATGTCATTTGCATGTATATACCACATTTAATTTATTCCTTCATCAGTGGATGGCCGTCTGGTTTGTTTCTACTTTTTTTTTTCTAAAAAAAAAAAAGCTGTTTTTATTTTATTGTTAAATATCGACACAGTGTTGTATAGCAGGTCTCTAGAATCTATCCATTTTTCATAACTGAAACTTTATACTCACTGAATAGCAGCCTCCCTCCAGCTTCTGGCAACCCCCATTCCGCTCTGTTTCCCTGAGTCTATTTTAGATACCTTATGTAAGTGGAATCTGCTGTATTTGTCATTCTACTATGACTGGCTTACCTCACTGAATGTTCTCCAGGTTCGTCTGTGTTGTTGCAGAAGGCAGGATTTCCTTCCTTTTTTAAGGCTGAATAATATTCCACTGAATAATTGAGAATGTTGAAATCGGCACCCTCTGTAATACTTCTGAACTTGAAATGAGCCCCATGAAAGTTGCAGTAGAATGCCTAAATAAATTGTTGTATAATTCATACGTTGAAATACTATACAGAAATGGGAGCAAACAAAATCCTACACGTAACAACATAATATTGGGCAAAATAAAAAAAAAGACTCAGAAGAGTACACAGTGTGCGATCCTATTTATTAAAGTTAAAAAACAGGCGAAACTAACCTATGGTGAAATAAATCAGCACATGACTGCTTTTTGTGTGGGAAGGACAGGAATTGACTGGGAAGGGGCACAAAGGATCTTTCTGGGGTCACGGAAATGTGGAAATGTTCTATACCTTGATGGTATTGCTGCTTCCACTGCTGTACACATTTATTGAAAGTCATCAAACTTTACACTTAAAATGAGTTCATTTTATTATATGTAATGTATACCAGTATAAAATTTATTTTTAAAATATCAATCTTGGAGGTCAATTGGAAGCTAACTGGCACAAAACAGCCTTTTTTCATTTTTCTTTTTTTGAGATGGAGTCTTGCTCTGTCACCCAGGCTGGAGTGCAGTGACACGATCTCAGCTCACTGCAACCTCTGCCTCCTGGGTTCAAGCGATTCTCCTGTCTCAGCCTCCTGAGTAGCTGGAACTACAGGCGCACACCACCACATCTGGCTAATTTTTTTTGTATTTTTAGTAGAGACAGGATTTCACGATGTTAGCCAGGATGGTCTCAATCTCCTGACTTCATGATCTGCCCCCTTTGGCCTCCCAAAGTGCTGGGATTACAGGCATGAGCCACTGCGCCTGGCCGTTATAATAGCATTTATTTATTTATTTTTTTTGGAGACTGAGTCTCACTCCGTCACCCAAGCTGGAGTGCAGCGGTCCGACCCTGGCTCACTGCAAACTCCGCCTCCCGGGTTCAAGCGATTCTCTTGCCTCAGCCTCCTGAGTAGCTGGGATTACAGGCGCGCGCCACCATGCCCAGCTAATTTTGTATACTTAGCAGAGACGGGTTTCACCATGTTAGCCAGGCTGATCTCCAACTCCTGATCTCTGGTGATCCACCTGCCTCAGCCTCCCAAAGTGCTGAGATTACAGGCATGAGTCACCGTGCCCGGCTCTTATGATAGCCTTCTAGTAAATATTACTTCTATCATTGGAGAGAAACATGTAGAAGGGAACTGAAAGGGTGTTAGTTGATGAAGTGATAAATATCTCTCTCCCCTAAATTTGTTAACATAGAGATGAATTTGCTGCTGGTTCTGATAACTTGGTAGAAGTTGCTGTGAGCAGGTTAGGCCTTGGATAGACAATACAGAAAGGGACTGAATCACCCAAGCTTCCTAGAGCAAGCTAGTCTTCTCTCCGGGGAGCCAGCAGCACTGCATTTTGGAGCTGGACTTCAAATAACTATCATTGTGGCCAGGTCTGATGTTGCTTTTCATTCTTTAATAAACATACTTGCTTGCATGTTTTTATTTGTTTGCTAGTTTTTAAAAAAATTATTAAAAGCCGGGTGCGGTGGCTCATGCCTGTAATCCTAGCACTTTGGGAGGCCGAGGCGGGTAAATCACAAGGTCAGGAGTTTGAGACCAGCCTGGCCAACATGGTGAAACCCTGTCTCTACAAAAAATACAAAAATTAGCCAGGCATGGTGGCACGTGCCTGTAGTCCCAGCTACGCCGGAGGCTGAGGCAGAAGAATCGCTTGAATCCGTGAGGCAGAGGTTGCAGTGAGCCAAGATTGGGTCACTGCACTCCAGCCTGGGAGACAGAGCGAATCAACGTCTCAAAAAAAAAATTATTAAAATATAGTATATGCTCTTTAACAAGCAGAAAAGTAGAAAGAAAAAATCACTTCAACACTGCTCTCCAAAAACAACTACAGCTAAAGTTTAATAGACTTCCTTCTAATCTTAGCTGAGTGTGTTCTTTTTGCTATGGGATCATACCATAACATAAGCAATTTCCGCACCTTTATAAGCTACCTGCCAATGTTATTCTAAGGTACTACACTGAGCAAGCCCCATGGATTTATGTATCTATTTATATTTAGATTTTTGAGACAAGAGTACAGTGGCGCCATCATAGCTCACTACAGCTTGGAACTCTTGGGCTCCAGCAATCCTCCCGCGTTAGCCCCTGGAGTAGCTGTGACTACAGGAGTGTGCTACCATGCCTGGCTCATTTTTACTTTTAAATTTTTGGTAGAGACGGTGGTCTCACTATGTTGTCCAGGCTGATCTCCAATTCTTGACCTCAAGCAATCCTTCCACCTCAGCCTCCCAAAGCACTGAGATTACAAATGTGAGCCACCATGCCTGACCCCTCCATGGATTTATTAACTGTTCCTTCCTGTTGTCTATTTTTCAACATTACAAGTAACTTTGTAATGATTTCCATCATTCAGAAACGTGGTTTTTTTTTTGCTGGTGATTAATGTGATTTCCTCAAGATAGAGTCCCCAAAATGGAATTATTATGCTATAGGAATTTTTTTTTAGACAAAGTCTCGCTCTGTGGCCCAGGCTGGAGTGCAGTGGCATGATCTTGGCTCACTGCAACCTCCACCTCCTGGGTTCAAGTGATTCTCCTGCTTCAGCCTCTGGAGTAGCCGGGATTACGGGCATGTGCCACCATGCCCGGCTAATTTTTTTGTATTTTTAGTAGAGACGGGGTTTCACCACGTTGACCAGGCTGGTCTTGAACTCTTGACCTCAGGTGATCTGCCCACCTCAGCCTCCCAAAGTGCTGGGATTACAGGTGTGAGCCACTGTGCCCGGCCTGCTATGGGTAATGTTTTTAAGGCCCTTGACACATAATACCAACTTGTACTCCAAAACATTTGCATCACTGTAGGACATCAGCAACAGCACACAAGTTCAGTTTTATCCCACAGCCAGTGCCAGGTTTTATTTTTTTAAAAGCTTGGTATTTGGGTAGGCTGAAATGATCTTTTCTTTCCAGGTATATTCTTTGGTGTCTGAGACATTGATACTTTTCCTGTATGCTAGTTGGTCACTCGTGTTTCCTCTTTTGGTGATTATCAGTCATTGACCTTCCCCACCAGTCAGTCGAGATCTCAGATTCCCTTTCTTCAGGAGGATCACTGAGCCCAAAGATGAGTGAATGACTGTATTGAACCCCTGACCTCTCTGCACTTAGTACATTGAATCACGGGATATGCCCCAGACCCCAAAACACTGATTCTCAGGCTTCATTGTGCTTAATATTTACCCAGGGAGCTTGTTGAATTGTGAGATGCCTGGGCTCATGCCCACGAGATTCTGAGTTAGCAGAACTGTAGTGGGCTTTAAAAATCTGCATTTTTACCAAATATCCCAGGTGATTCTGATGCCGATGGTCCACTAAACCAACTCCAAAGTGAAAAATTGCCTCAAAGTGAGGACTGGTTACCATTATCATTATTTTCACATTGGTGTGGTCAGTTTGGGCAGTGTGGAATGAGAGGACTCAGTTTCATCAGCAATTGCCTGGTGTATAGGAAGCACTTGATATAGCCTTTTTTAATCGGTTGACATATCCTAATTCTAGGCATTCAGTAGATGCCCATTAACTAGTATTTCTGCTTGGCTATTAGAGGCTAGGAATGCAGTAGACAGTCAATAAAGACTTACTGCACCAGGTAAATGCAAGTGCTGGGCATACAATAGGTGTTCAGTAAATGTGACAAGCAGCCAGGTGGCCAGTAGTAGCAGGGGGCCAATGATGAGTGAATGACTGTATCGAATCCCTGAGCTCTCTGTATTTACAACAATGAATCAGGATATATGCCTAGACCCCCAAAGCATTGACTCTATGTGTGTTAGGGCACAGGTTTCAGTGTAGCCCTAACATCTTCTCAAGGAGAATGGGTTGCTGGAAGGTTTGTTGGATGCCTGGTTTGGGAGGCTAAGGGACGAAGGTATGGGATCAACGCACTTACATTCCAGACTCAACCAGAAGAACTGGCAGATCCTGTGAGAAGGGCCTGCTCCCCAGACCCTCAGGCCTGTGTCTTTCATCATGTGACTTGCTATTTGCTACAGAGCATGTGACTTGTTGTTTGCTGTGGGTTTGCCCCATTAAGACGTGAACCCTTTTATTAGCTCATTCACCCCTAGCAGCAGGCTTGGAAAGGGCTGTCACCCAGGTAATCTCTCTCATCTCATTTTTCTTTCTTCTGACCCCTCCTCCCATAGTTTCTGAAGCTAAGGTCTTCCAGAGACCTGCAGAAAGCAATGCTAACCCAAAGGCATTCAGAAGACTTCCAAAGAAGACCTGTAAAGGCATTCAGAAAGCTGCTGAGGTGAAGCTTCCTTTGAAAGAAAAGGAGTCCTCTTCTGGGCCACTGGGTTTTGAATAGCAGTGCAGGAGGGACCCTCTGTTTTTCTGTGGACTGAATGCCTCACTTTTTAGGATTCCCCTTGGTTTTGTTTTTTTGTTTGACTTTTGGTGAACATTGTCCATAAGCCCTGTGGCCCATCCAGTCTGCAAAATTCCATCAGCTCTCTGAGATTTCTGAAATACAATATTTCATAAGCATCCACTGCTTAGGAGCATGGTCCTTAGGAAACAGGAAGGATGTGTACTGAGCCTTCTGTTCATAGAGGAATTTGGGAGCATGTGTCCGTGTGTGTGAGCATGTCGGGCACATGCTTCTGATTAGAAGTAGCATCCTTGTGTTTCAGCCAGCTGTACCTTCTGCTGCTAAACTCAGAGATTATAACAGATACTGGAAGGAATGAAGACCAGAAGCGTGGTCGGGAGGAAGGGAGTAAAACAACTATGAATCCTTAGCAGACTACAAAAATGATGCCTGGAAGAATACACAGTGACAGAGGAAGATGTCCTGGAGCTAGTTATAATTGGAGAACACAAGTTACAAAGGCAAAGCTCATTATTTCAGTTAAATAAATAAACCAGAAAAAGAGCCTGCAAATATATTTATTAAAATATTAACAGTGGCAGGCCAGGTGTGGTGGCTCACACCTGTAATCCCAGCATTTTGGGAGGCCGAGGCAGGCAGATCAAGAGGTCAGGAGTTTGTGACCAGCCTGACCAACAAAGTGAAACGCTGTCTTTACTAAAAATACAAAAAATTAGCCGAGCATGGTGGCAGGCACCTGTAATCCCAGCTACTCGAAGGGCTGAGGCAGGAGAATGGCTTGAACCCAGGAGGCAAAGGTTGCAGTGAGCTGAGATTGCACCATTGCACTCCAGCCTGGGTGACAGAGTGAGACTCCATTTCAAAAAAAAAAAAAAATTTACAGTGGCAATCAGTGGTGAGACTGCAAGAGATTTTTATCATCTTTTTATTTTTCATGTTTTCAAAAGTTTACACAGTAAATATATTGTTTTTACTCTATATTCAAAATATATACCCAAAGACCATAAATGAAAAATGATATTTTTTACTTTTCCCAATCACTATCCCTATTCTTCAGGCCACATATACTTAATAGTTTGTAGGTGATCTTCAAAAAATTCAGAACATAATAAAAATGTATATATTATATATGTGTGTATCTTTTTAAAGACACAACAGAATCATACTGTATGCACTCACATGCAATGTCATGTGGCCCTATTCTTTTTAATGGCTACATTGTATTCCATTGCATGGATATGTCATAATTTTTTTAGTCTCTTCTTGTTGGTCATCAGTAGCATTTTTTTCTATTAACAAATATTACATTGTATTTTTGAAAATAAGGAAAAAGACCAAGCTTGGTGGCTCATGCCTGTAATCCCAGCACATTGGGAGGCCGAGGCAGGTGGCTCACCTGAGGTCAGAAGTTCGAGACCAGCCTGACCAATATGGTGAAACCCTGTCTCTCCTAAAAGTAAAAAATTAGCCAGGCATGGGTCATGTGCCTGTAATCCCAGCTACTTGGGAGGCTGAGGCAGGAGAATCGCTTGAACCAGGGAGGCGGAGGTTGTAGTGAGCCAAGATCGCGCCACTGCACTCAAGGCTAGGCAACACAGCGAGACTCCATCTCAAAAAAAATTAAAAAAAAAAAAATAAAGAAAAGGAAAAAAAGTAGAAAGGCAGGAGGGCAAGTAGTTAGGGATTTGATTACCAGAGAGAGATATAGAGCAGAGAATTACGAAAGGCACAAAAAGCCAACTGAGTTAGTAAAACAAAACTCAGCAAATTCCAAATTCCAAAAACTTACTGGTGAGCTCCTTCCTGGCCCTGTTTGGTACCCCTCTGATGGTTGAAGTATCGAGATGGGCACAGCATAGGAGCTAATCCTCAGAGAATGAGAATCTTTTTAATAACCTACTGACTCCCAGGGGTGTCCAAGGGAGAGAATACAGTCATGGGTTCTTAGTTTCTATTTCTCTTTTTTTTTTTTTTTTTTTTTTTTGAGACGGAGTCTCGCTCTGTCACCCAGGCTGGTTCTATTTCTGCCTGAGCCAGTAAAGCCTCTTCCTGATCCCTCTTTTTGGCTTATCACTAGAGACAAAAACTAAAAACCATGGCTTCAGGCTGCTAAAAGCCTAGAACAAAACAAAACAGAACAACAAAATAAGGCAGTTAGACCAGCTTGCGTGAAAAGAAGCCGTTCAATGATATTTCAACCATTTTCTCTTTAAATCCAAGCCACACAATTCTTTAGATATTGACATGTAGATACCTGTCACATACCTAGTAAAATTATTGAGTGTATGGGTGTGCTGTTCAGCAGAGAGATCAATGCTTTAGTGGATACCACAGACATGCAAACTTAAAACCTAATGTAGAATGATCTCTTGAACAGAGGAGAGCATTCCTGACTCTACCTGGAAGCCTCTGAAAGGTTTCATAGATGAGGGCACAGTGGAATTGGGTCTTGAAGGATGAGTAGGAGTTCTCCAGCCAGAGAATAAGGGTACAGCCTGGGCAAAGGCACAACAATTTTAAAGTAGGATTTGTTTATTTGGATAATGGTAAGTCAGTTGGTATGGCTGAAATATAGGGAAGTGGCAGGGTTAGGATAGAAAAACAGGCTGGATGAGGTTGTAAATGTCCTTGAATGCCAGGTTAAGATTAAATTTTTATTCTAAGGACAATGGGGAGTCTTGGAAGGCTTCAAGCAGGAAAATGACACAATCAGATGGACATTGTGGAAATGATCACATTAGCAGACAGATTGGGTGTACACAGAGAGTGTTTGGAAGCAGAAAGATAGATTAGTTCAATGCTAAAAGCCCCGAGAGATTTGTTTTGTTTTGTTCCTTGGTGATCCAAATTCTCAGTAGGAAAGCTAGTATCCTGCTAAAGATATGCCAGTTCCAGCCATTTCTCTTATAACCCAACTCTTATCGGATATGTACATGGCTACTCACTGCAACATTACCTATATTAGATGGAACTATATGAAATAGTTATTTTTGTAGGTCAAAAATATCAAATATTGATTTTTTTTTGGAGATAGAGTCTTGTTCTTTCACTCACGCTGGAATGAAGTGGCACTATCTCGGCTCACTGCAACCCTTGTCCCCACCAAGTTCAAGCTATTTCCGTGCCTCAGCCTCCTGAGTAGCTGGGACTACAGGCAACCACCACCACGTCCGCTAATTTTTGTATTTTTAGTACAGACAGGGTTTTACCATGTTGGCCAGGCTTCTCTCGAACTCCTGACCTCAGGTGATCTACCCACCTCGGCCTCCCAAAGTGCTAGGATTACAGGCGTGAACCACTGTGCCCAGCCAATACCATATGGCTCACCAGTGGCAAAAGACTGGCAGCAATCTGAATGCTGATTGGCAGGGAGCTGGTCAGGTGTGGCATTCATATGAACAAGGTAGCTTTATGTGGGCACGTGAGCCCCATCCTTGTCTCCAAGACATATTAAGGAGGCTCTGCTTTTTTAAAGGTATGATAATAGTATTGTGTGTATACTCTAAATGAGATCTTTATCCTTCAGAGATATAACCTGATCTATTTACAGTTAAAATAATATGATATCTGATACTTGCTTCAAAAAAGTCCAGAGCAGGGTGGGGTGGGTGGGAAGTAAGGTGGAGGCAAGAGCAAACAAGAGAATAAATGTTTGTCCTGGAAAACATCATTCTTAGTAAACTATCGCAAGGACAAAAAGCCAAACACCGCATGTTCTCACTCATAGGTGGGAATTGAACAATGAGAACTCATGGACACAGGAAGGGGAACATCACACTCCGGGGACTGTTGTGGGGTGGGGGGAGGGGGAGGGACAGCATTAGGAGATATACCTAATGCTAAATGACGAGTTAATGGGTGCAGCAAAACAACATGGCACATGGATACATAGGTAATAAACCTGCACATTGTGCACATGTACCCTAAAACCTAAAGTATAATAATAAAAAATAAAATAAAATAAAATAAATGGGTCTAGGGGCTGGGGTGATTACCCTTATCTTGTATCCTGCTAAATCATAAAGGTTTGGGGAATTCCTTTAGACTCCAATGAAATTGTTTGTGTTTTCTTCAGACCCCCAGTAAAATTTGTTTAATCCTAAAAAAAAAAAAAAAAAAAAAGAATAAATGTTTGTCAAAGCTGAGTGATGGATAGATGGGAATTTATTTTACTATTTCATCTGTTTCTGTATATGTTTGGCATGTTTCCATAATAACACATTTCTGAAAATGCCAGAAGTGGATCAGTTTTCAAAGAATGCTGCCATTGGCTGGGTGTGGTGGCTCATCCCTGTAATTCCAGCATTTTGGGAGGCCAAGGTGAGCGGATCACCTGAGGTCAGGAGTTCCAGACCAGCCTGGCCAACATGGTGAAACCCCGTCTCTACTAAAAAAACAAAAAAAATTAGCTGGGCATGGAGGCACATGCCTGTAATCCCAGCTACTTGGGAGCCTGAGGCAGGAGAATCGCTTGAACCCGGGAGGCGGAGGTTGTAGTGAGCTGAGATGGCGCCATTGCACTCCAGCCTGGGCAACGAGAGTCAAACTCTGTCTCAGAAAAAAAAAAAAAAAGAATGCTGCCATTGTATAAAAGAAAATAATATATGGATGCATACATATATAGATACTATGTGCTGGTATAGACATAGAACATTTCTGGAAGGAAGGTTAGGAGTGAGAGGGAGGTGTACTCTTGTACTTAAAAATTATGTACATATTATTTTTAAAAAGTAAAACACAATGTAAAAATTTAAAAAAAAAGTAGACCTGTGTTTTATTACTAGCTCGACACTAACTTAGAATGTGTGTTGGCCTCAGTTTCCTCATTCGGTGACTGCAGAAAACGGTCCCTCCCTGCCCATTGAGCTTGGAAGAGGTTTTGAAATGATGTGTGCAAATTGCCCAGCCCAGGACTGGGGACATGGACGTTTCTCAGTTACAATAATAAGAATGGTGACGCCACTGTGTGGACGCCATGAAATTGTAGAAGGGAAAAGAATCTTTCTGAGTCCTTTGGAAGAAATACACTATAAGGTATCCAGGTGTGACATCTGTTTCACACTCACTGTGTCCTCACTACTCAATAGGCAAATAGGCCAAGTTTCTGCCCCCAGCTGTCTACATTAATCAGATTCACCAGATAATTGCTCCACTCCCTCCTCCCCTGCCCTCCACCACTTCCTATTTGGGGACTACCCTCAAACTCCAGGATCCTTTCTCCAGGGATGAACCCAAAAGCTGACTCAGCCATTTCTGTGTGAGTTAATTTCTAAGGGTGAGCCAGAGGCAGACCTTCACAAGAGCAATGTATGACTGTGTTGGCTCACATTTCATAGAATTCTTCCACAGTGACACTGGGGACCAGCAGAAATGGTTAACCCATGCATAAACTCCAGTCCAAGAAAGGTTAGATTACCACCTGGGCTGGCTGTTTAGAATGGCTTGGAGGTCTTGGGCGCTGTTTGTCCAGCACCTTGATGTATATACAAAGGCTGAACTTTGGCCCTCTTTTTCACCAACAATCTCCATCCCTGTTAGAGTGTCTGTCTTTTCTTACTTGCGCCACGAGGTCTCTCCAGGGTCCAGAAGGTTAAGGGGGATCAAGCTAGGAACATGGTTCTGAATCCAACATTCAAAGTTGATGTCTCTGGGAGCTGACAGTGGGGATTAGATGCCTTAAGGCAGCCGCTCAGAGAGGCCATTTCTTCCATTTTATTTTATTTTATTTATTTTTCATTAGAAAGGGATTATAAAATATATCTGTCTTCTTCAATAACTCACCAAATGGATTTTACATGAGGTACCCCTTGTTGAAAAAGAGAATGTGAAATTCATGTCTCAGAGAAGTAACATTTGCAAAATGAAAGTGATCTTAGGGGATTGGGATCTCTGGAGCAAGACTTTCAAAGGCAACAAAAGGTAACAGATATTTTCGTCACTCACCAGGTGATTGTCATGATTAACTGCTCAGTGGAAGGAATGTCTGTTGAACACTCAGGAACAAAGTAAATGGGGATGGGTTCATTCTACCTGGGTTGGCCCAACGTGAGACATTGTGGCATTGTAGCTTTCAGGAGAAGGGCTTGACTTCTTACCTCCAGTGATTATAATGAGTGCCAATAGATACTGAAATATTTACCCTGTGTAATAATTTTTTTTTTTTTTTTGAGATGGAGTTTTGCTCTTGTTGCCCAGGCTGGAGTGCAATGGTGCAATCTCGGCTCACCACAACCTCCACCTCCCAGGTTCAAGAGATTCTCCTGCCTCAGCCTTCCCAAGTAGCTGGGATTATAGGCATGTGCCACCAAGCCCAACTAATTTTGTATTTTCAGTACAGATGGGGTTTCTCCGTGTGGGTCAGGCTGGTCTCTAACTCCCAACCTCAGGTGATCCGCCCACCTCGGCCTCCCAAAGTGCTGGGATTTCAGGCGTAAGCCACCACGCCTGGCTGATAAATTGTTATAAGTGCATTTTAAGTGTGTTTGTGCATTTCACAACAATCTTTGAAAGAGATGTTTTTTATTCACATTTTACTGATGAAGCAATAAAGGTACCAAAGATTAAGTAACTCACCTAAAATTATACTGCTAATAAACAGAAGATTTGAAGAGTCGAGGCCTGACTCACAAGCGTGTGCTTAATCTTCAAAAAAACACTTTCTTTCTTTCTTTTTTTTTTTTTTTTTATGAGATGGAGTCTCGCTCTGTCGCCCAGGCTGGAGTGCAGTGGCGCAATCTCGGCTCACTGCAAGCTCCGCCTCCCAGGTTCACGCCATTCTCCTGCCTCAGCCTCCGGAGTAGCTGGGACTACAGGCGCCCGCCACCACGCCCGGCTAATTTTTTGTATTTTTAGTAGAGACGGGGTTTCACTGTGTTAG
The DNA here is from genome assembly GCF_028878055.3 of Symphalangus syndactylus. NCBI lineage: Eukaryota > Metazoa > Chordata > Mammalia > Primates > Hylobatidae > Symphalangus > Symphalangus syndactylus. The sequence goes on from NC_072429.2 coordinate 12,018,523, forward strand.
CCAGGATGGTCTCGATCTCCTGACCTCGTGATCTGCCCGCCTCAGCCTCCCAAAGTGCTGGGATTACAGGCGTGAGCCACGGCGCCCGGCCGGAAATCAACACTTTCAAGGTGACTCTCCGGGTTCTCTCGGTGTCTCACCTTGCTTGACAGCCTCACTGATACCTGTGAGGTTGGCATACTTACTCTAAGCTCTCGTTTGGTTGCAACCACAGAAACCCAATTCAGACTGGCTTAGGAAAAAAGACAGAATATATTGGGGACCATAATTAAAAACTACAGGCAAAGATCTGGTTACAGATAAAGGTCTGGCTTCAGGCACAACTGTCTCCAGGGCTTGGTTTCCCTCTTGGCTGCCTCAGAACTTCTGTGTCTGTAGCTGAGCCAATCTCCATGGCCAAGGGAAAAAGACGCTCTAATTGGATGGGCCAGATTCACAGCAACCTGGATGGCATTGCAGAGTGTTGTTCTTTTTTTTTTTTTTTTTTTTTTTTTTTTTGAGACGGAGTCTTGCTCTGTTGCCCAGGCTGGAGTGCAATGGTGCGATCTTGGCTCCCTGCAACCTCCACCTCGCAGATTCAAGCAATTCTCCTGCCTCAGCCTCCCAAATAGCTGGGATTACAGGTGCCCACCACCATGCCAGGCTAATTGTTGTATTTTTAGTAGAGACGGGGTTTCACCATATTGTCCAGGCTGGTCTCGAGCTCCTGACCTCGTGATCTACCTGCCTCGGCCTCCCAAAGTGCTGGGATTACAGGTGTGAGCCACCGTGCTTGGCCTGGAGAGTATTATTCTAAGTAAAGTAACTCAGGAATGGAAAACCAAACATCATATGTTCTCTCTCAGAAGTGGGAGCTAAGCTATGAGGATGCAAAGGCATAAGAATGATAAAATGTCTTGGCCGTGGAGAGGGGGGCGGAGGGGGAATGTTGGGAAGAGGGTGAGGGATAAAAGTACAAATTGGGTTCAGTGAACACTGCTTAGTGCACCAAAATCTCACAAATCACCACTAAAGAACTTACTAATGTAACCAAGTACCACATGTTCCACAAAAACCTATGGAAATAAAAAATAAAATAACCGGATGGGCCAGGACGTTCTTGAAACCCAAACCATATAACTGCGGATGGGCAAGAGAGTGTCCAGAAGGAAAAGTTAGGAGCCATTACCAGTAGGGAGAACAAGGCTGGGTTGGACCAATTAAGTGACGCCCGTGACTCTTTATCCCTGGGTGAGGAAGTGAACAGTCACAGACAAGAAGTGATTGGTCTAGACTCCATTGACTATAACAGTTGTTTTCTAGCAATAGTAATAATTAGGGGGACTAGAAGAAAAAATCTGTCACAGTGTCTGGCACATAGTAAATGCTCATTAAAAGTTTGCTGCACCGAATTGACTAACAATTTTCATTAACAAAGGAATAACTTGGCAATACTAAAAAATTATGCTCTAGAAAATCTAATATAATAGCATATTCTTTTCTCTTTGGGAAGTAAAGTAGAAAATCAATATTTTTCTTTCTCTGTCTCTGAAGATTCAAAGCAACTTAGGAGGCCGAGGTCGGGGGTCGGGGTCTACCCTCACAAGTTGTCCTAGGTACTTTCACGCCAGAAGTCCTGCCTCCAGCAAAGACTCCCACACATTCCCTACAGAAATCTGCCTGTTTGTTCCTGAGTGGCAGTGGCAGTGGTCACACAAACAAATTTCTCAAAAATGATTTCTTTACTTGCTCTAAGGTGAGCTCAAAAACTTTGCCTGGATTAAACTAATCTTTGATCTAGATTTAATGAAGGTGCAAATACAGACATACGCCATTTGGGTTTCAGACATACGCTGGGAACATGTGGGCAAAGCGATTTCTTGGACTAATGAAAGCTTTTGGCAAAGGGGTTTCAAAGCCAGTGTCAGAAGCAGCTCTGTTCCAGGCATGGGAGGGTCCAGGAGGTGCTGCAGGCTGGCTGGGAAAAGGCCTCACTTTCTAGACTGCATTCAGATATCAGCACCTCTCCCAGCCAGGCCGGGGTGGGGCTGAGTCAGCATCATAGGAGCTGGAGGGAAACCTGTGCGGGGCACAGGGGACGGGGCGGACACACAGGAGGGTCTGAGGGACTCAGCTGAGGATGAAGGAAATTTATAGGGGACTGGACAAACCAGGCAGTGAGTTCTAAGGAGGCTTAGGAATCCAGGCAAATGCAAAGTGCCAGACAGATAGATGGTCTTGGAACAGTGGCTGTCCCTGGAAAGGCTAACTGGGACCCTGGATGTGGCGGTGGGAGGAAAACGTCCTCACTTCTCTGTCTACCCTTTTGCATCTTATCTTTCAGATGATAGGCGTGCATATGGCTTCATTATTGCACATTACAAAAATGCTATTTGTATAGACATGTAGCCAGTAATGGATTTTTTTTATACACATGTATGTAAAAGTTTAAGAAAATGAATTGGAAGAATGTTTTTTGTTTCTTGGAAGGAAGAGATTGAAATGGGTGGTAGATGGTTAAGGAGAATTTAGTTTTTTCTCTAATTTTATTTCTTTTAAGAAAATGAGTGGAAGTAAATACGAAATGTTATGTGATATGGGAAGTTTTAATGTTATTCCTAATGGCTTTACTGTATTTTGTGTTTTATTTTATTTTATTTGACAGAGTCCCACTCTGTCCCCCAGGCTGGAGTGCAGTAATCATAGCTCACTGCAGCCTCAAACTTCTGGGCTCAAGCGATCTTCCTGCCTCAGGCTCCCATAGCTAGGACTATAGCCATGCACCACAAAGCCCTGCTAATTTTTGTATTTTTTGTAGAGACAGGGTCTCACTGTGTTGCCCAGGCTGGTCTTGAACCCCTAGCCTCAAGCAATCCTCCCACCTAAGCCTCTCAAAGTGTTGGGCTATAGGAGTGCACCACTGCAGCATGCCTACTGTATTTTAAAACACCTGCCAAAACAAAGGAGGAATTGTCTGAGCAAAGGTATGGCACATTTGGGAAACTAGAAGAGAGTTGTTCAGTGCCAAGTTCAGGTTCTAGTACAGGGAGACAGGGGCTGGAGAATGACAGACCCAGGCCCGATAGGGGGAAGGGGGTCTCCCTGTGGTTTCAATGCCCGAGGACTCCCAACCCCAGGCTGTACCCCTGTCTTGGATTGAGTAAAAAGAGTCGCTGATGAAAGTGCTCGGCCTTCAGGAGCGGGGGAAGCTGGGTCCCTTGGGGAGGTATGGACTGAACGGAAGAAAAATAGAAGGCAGAGATGAGAACATCATGGCAGTCTCTGGACCCCAAACATGGGGCTGAGACCTGTGGCTGTTGCAGGGGAACTGAAAAAGAGGGATCCCTTCTGAACCTTTCCAAGGCCCCCAGGCACCCAGTGACCCTGCGGGGAGAGAATGGAAGAGAGAGGTTAGCAGCGATCTCAGTGGTCAGCGGGGATGCAATCACTGAGAGCAGAAGAACAGGAAAATACCTGCCAAGTGGCGAGGACACCTGTTAAAGAGACTTAAAAGGCAGCTCCACCAGATTCCAGGCCTCTGTGCCCAAATCAAATCCAAAGCAGGTCAGAGGAGACCTGGGGTGTGATGTGGGCTTTCATTCCTGCATACTCAGGATTTTCCTGCAGTTCCTTTTCAGCAAGGAGTCTTTATCCCTGGCCCTGGGTTGGCATTGCAGGCCTGAGTAAATGGAACACTTTACACTCACTTGGCCATGCCCATTTATTTTGATTACTCTCATACCCTTGTCAAAAATGGTACCAAGGTGGATAAAGAGACCAATTTCTGGGATTGTTTCAATCTAATCATATTAAATTATTTGCTCTCTTGGCCTTGAGGGGGTTCCAAGGGAAAGCGATTGAAGTTGGATCCAAAAATAGCTACCTTTGATTTCCAATCCTGGTGCTAATGTGAGTAAACTCCTCAGAGCTTCTGGTGCTGACGTCAGTGAGCCGGGATCATCTGAATTAGGGACTGGGCAGGGGGTGCTTATTTTTCTCCCAAAGCCTGGTGACAAGAAGAGACATTTTAAGGAAGGCTGTCAGCAGAGACAGCTTCAAATGCCAGCTGCCCCCACTATAGGAGCATAAATTCAATGTCTGGGTCATGGGTTGGTTGGGAAGAAAGAGATTGTCGCCAACTCTAAAAGGGCAGAAGGAGGCCAGAGAGGAGAAATAATGTCTGAAAACCGGCATGCTTTGACCACAGACACTAAAGCCAAGTCACCCAAGCCCGATGGGAGGAAACACCGTGTCATGAAATGCAGAGGCTTTGGAATAAGGTAGATATAGGTTCATTTCCTATGTGACCTTTGGTAAGTTCCTGAATTTCCCTAAAGTTCAATTTTCTTCTCTGGAAAACACAAATCATAAGGATCATGCCAGGTTGTTTTGTCCTTTTAAGAATGTCTGTTGAGTGCCAAACTCTGGGCACAGTTTGCAGAGAACAAGGATTTTTCATGAAGGTGTTCCCTTTTCCAGCTACTACAACAGCTGCTTTGCACCACCTTCAGTCCTGGGGCCCTTCAGTGTTTTATACATTGTAGGTGTTTGTTAAATGTTTGCAGATTGAAGAGAGGGCTATTCTTAATTCATCCTACAATTATCTGGTCTTTAGGGAGTATCAGTCAGGGTGAGACATAGTCCCTCCAAAATCGGTTCTGAGTAGGAGTTGTGAGAACTGCATTGAGTCAAGTGCATTGGAGTAGAGAATATTAGCCAGTGGGGTCTGATGGAGATGTAACTGCGCAGGTGCCCTCAGCCTGGGAGCTTCTCCCTGATGCCATTGACAGCACCGGGCCCATCATTATGTCTCCACCAACTCTGGGAGTAGAACAAGGTTTAGTCACATTTCAGCCTAGCAGCTCCCAAGTTGCAGAGAGAGACTAGAAAGAGAGACAATATCACCTACATCCATAGGATTCAAAGGCAAATATCCATATCCAACCCAATCTATCCTAAGGTTTATCCAGTTGTCTCCTGAGCATCTCCAGTGGGTGAACCCCTTCATCTTCCCTCTCCAGCATTACCCATCTCATCTGGTCACCTGGAATGGAATCATTGGTCACATTGACAAATGCTTATGGAGCACCTCCTATTAAGCATTACATACGCAGTAGAGAACGAGGCAGAGGAGTGACTTACCCTCATGAGACTTACATTCTAGGAGAAGCATGATGATTACCCTTGACTTCTATTTACTCTGATTCCTAAATATGCTTCATAGAAGTTGTCTTCTTTCCATTTCTAAAGCCACTATCGGAGTTCTGCTTTGATTTTTAGGATAGAGTTTTGCTTTTGTTGCCCAGGCTGGAGTGCAATGGCATGATCTTGGCTCATTGCAACCTCTGCCTCCTGGGTTCAGGCAATTCTCCTGCCTCAGCCTCCTGAGTAGCTGGGATTACAGGCATACACCACCACGCCCGGCTAATTTTTTGTATTTTTAGTAGAGACAGCGTTTCTCCACGTTGGTCAGGCTGGTCTCGCACTCCCGACCTTAGGTGATCTGCCTGCCCCAGACTCCCAAAGCGCTGGGATTACAGGCATGAGCCACTGCACCCGGCCTTCTGCTTTTATTATTTAGACTATTTCAATAGCTTCCTGTCTGGTCTCTGGCCTCCATGTTTTCAATCTATCCTCCACACTGCTCTGGAATGATCTTCCTAGTACTCAAATCTGATTATGTTACTCCCCGCTTTAAAAAGCCAGTAACTTCCTATTTACCAGTGGAATCAAGCCTGAACTATTAGTCCATTACAATGAATATAGAAGTTGCAAGCAGGTGGCCTGAGGCCTGTATCTTCCAACAGACAGCTCCTGTTTGACTGGTACAGTATTGGCTTATAAGGCATTTAAGACATGAATTAGTTACCACCATTTACATATTGGGAGATAACACCTGAAAGTTCGGATTTCCAGCCTCTCTTGAAAACTCCTAAGATCTGGCAACCTTGGGCCAGCATCCCTGCATGGCAGCAACTCTCTGGAGCCGATGAGCCACTATGCTGTTAATTGCTCGTGCTTTCTCCCTGCATCTATAGCCCCCTGTTGTCCATGGACACTGAGCTGATTATAGAAGCTATTTATCACATGACACCTGGTCCCTTTATTCATTTATGTTGCCCATTTGGCTTTGGGTAGGCATTGGAGTCTGTGATCCTAACCTAACTAATTCCCACATACCTTTCCAGCATTATCGTCTTCAGTTCATTGTCTATGTCCTGGTGTCCCTGAGTCATCATGGTCTTTCATGTCTGAATGCCTCTCCTCATGCTGTTCCCTTTGTCCCTCCTTCCCGAGCACTTGTAAGCAACTCAGCTCAAAGCTCACTTCTGTCCTTGGAAGGCTGCCTTCCCTTCTCCTCTGTACATCTTCCACCCACTGTAGTATAAGCACTTGTTGGACTTCTGTCTTAGGCTGTGAGCCCTTTGAGGCCAGGAGCAATGCTATGATTCATGCTAGAAGTATGTGTCAAGTTCCTGTCATGTGTAGGTCTCAAATGTAGTGAAGAAGACACAGTCCTTGTTATCTTGGAACTTACATTCTAATGGGGGAACATCAAAAAGCAGAATGGGTAGATGTATTTCAAGGAGAGTTAAGGTTTGCGAATAACCAAAAATGAGATATAATGAAGGATGACAAGCAAATGAGGGAGGGCATTAATTTAGCTAGGGTGGTCTAGGAAGATCTCTTTGAGGAAGTGACATGTAGCAAGGAGGGGCCAGCCCATTGAAAGTCCTGGCACGAAGCAGGCATTAGGAAACATTTTTGGAGTAAGTAAATGTGTGTGTGAAATACTCCCCATCACCATACAAACACTGAAAGATGATGATTACATCTCATATTCATATAACATAATGGACTGGGCATTAAATAAAATGAGATTTCCCAGCTTCATGAGTTAGGCTATGATAAGTGCCAGTGCCACATCCAGAAAGCCAGTACAGGGTCTGCACCGACCTGTGATTCAGGAAACATGTAATTGTACATCATTTAGGATTGCCTTTGACTGCAAATAACAGAAAATGATGACCAGTGGTTGAAATCACAAAACTATTTATAAAACACTTGACATTGGCATCCTTAACCTTTTTTTATACCATGGCAGTCTGGTGAACTTCTTGGAAAATGTATTTTAATGCTAATATAAAATATATACAATTACAAAGGAAACTAGTTATGTTTAAATAGAGTCACTGATATAATAACTTATAATATCGTAGATGTGATTTTTATTAACTCATTACATAATAAATAAGTGGCAGATCTAATAGCTGCTAAAACTTGAAGTCATGATGAATGTAAAGGGCATTTCAAAATATGTGCTCTAACTATAATAGGGTATGAAAATACCTGTGATTTCTATTGGTGACCACGGTGGACAGAATAACGGCTCTCAAAGATGCCCACATTCTAATTCCCCAAACCTGAAAATGTTTTCTTACATGGCTAAAGATATTTTGTAGATGTGATTAAAAGGATTTTGAGATGGGGGAATTATCCTGCATTATAGGGGTGAAGCCGATGTTATCACAGGGTCTTTATAAAGAAAAGAGGGAGACAGGAGTGAGTGTCAGGGCCAGAGAAAGATCTGTGATGAGAGAACCTGGGGCCAGAGCAATGTGGGATCATAGGCCAAGGAATATGGACAGCTTCTGGAAGCTGGAAAAGACAAGCAGCTAGATTCTTCTCCAGAGCTTCCAGAAGAAGTGCAACCCTGCTGACCCATTTTGGATTTTGCTCTCCAGAACGGTAAGATTTCTGTGTTTGTTTGTTGGTTGGTTGGTTCTTTCTTTCCTTTTTTTTCTCTTGAGACAGAGTCTCACTCTGTCACCCAGGCTGGAGTGCAGTGGCTGAATCTTGGGTCACTGCAACCTCCACCTCCTGAGTTCAAGCAATTCTCCTGACTCAGCCTCCTGAGTAGCTGGGACTACAGTTGCCTACCACTATGCCTGGCTACTTTTTGTATTTTTAGTAGAGACAGGGTTTCACCATGTTAGCCAGGCTGGTCTTGAACTCCTGACCTCAGGTGATCCACCTGCCTTGGCCTCCCAAAGTGCTGGGATTACAGTGTGAACCACCTCATCTGGCTGATTTCTGTTTTTCCCCCCCCCCCACTAATTTTGTGGTAATTTGTTACAGCATCAATAGAAAAAGCAATTCAGATTTTATACTGAAAGTGGGGTGCTATTGTAACAAATTCCTAAAAATATAGAAATGGCTTTGAGATTGGAGGGTAGGTAGAGGCTGGTCAAATTTTGAGGAGCAGGATAGAAAAAGCTTAGCTTGCTTTGAAAAGATCATGAGTAGAAATATGGATGTTAATAGGGACTCAGGAGGAAATGAGGAGCATGGTAGAGAAAAACTATATTGTCTTAGAGAGTACTTTAAATGATCATAAAGAGACTGTTGGTAAAAATGTGGATGTTAAAGGCACTTTTGTTCAGAAGGAACTGAGGAATATGTAATTGAAAACTGGAGGAAAGGGCAATTCTCACCATGCAGTGCCAGAAAACTTAGCTGAATTGCATTTTACATTTCTGTAGAAAACAGTATATAAGTGATAAAGCTGCATATTTAGCTGAGGAGATTTCCTAGCCAAGTGTTGAAGGTGCAACTTGATTTCTTCTTGCAGCTTCTTGTAAAATGTGAGAGGAAATAAACAGACGAAGGAAAGAACTGTTAAGGAAAAAAAATGAGAACGTATTCATTTGGGAAATTCTCAGCTTATCCAGATGCTAAAAGATGTTATCAAAAGATGCTAAAACTAGGAGATTTGCTGTCAGAAAAACATGCTCTGAAGAGAAAGACAAGGGTGTGTCCAACCTTTTGCTGGTGCCCCAGAAGGATAAAAGTCAGAGTATTCAGTCACAGAGAGAGTTCTCAGAAAAGATTAAGTGTATGATTCTCCTCAGCCATTGTGGAAGAAGCCAGAACTAAAGATGAAATTATCCAAGAAAGATCTGTGGAGGAGCCTCTTGTCTAATGAAGTGAATTCCCATGGCATACACAAGAGACCCACAAGGTTCTTGAGAATTTTATATCAGCAGAAACACTGCCAGTTTGTACCGGCAATCCAAGGATTAAATGAAAGATGGCTGTCAGTCTCCCAAAATTCAACGGACAGGAAACAGGCTGATAAAAATACTCAGTGCCAAACATTTGCTAGCCTTCAAGTAAAAAGAATGCTTTATAGGGCAGAATCATAAGATCAGAGGGTACAGCCATGAACTAATGGAATTATTCCCAGGCCTTGAAACGTAATGTTTTCCTAACTGGATTTTAAAAATTGTCAAAATCGGTAATTCCTTTTTCTCTTTTATCTTCTCCCCTTTTGAACCGGAATGACTATAATGATATCCTACGCTTGTTCCATCACAGCATTTTGGAAGCAGATAACTTGTTTTCTAGTTCCATAGGCCCAGAGATGGAGAGGAATTTTGCCTCAGGATGGATTATGCTCAGAGTCTTACCCCTACCTGATTTAGATGGAGAGATTTGAGACTTTTGAACTGATGAGATTTTTGAACTTTGAGTTGATGCTGTAATAGGTTGAAACACTTGATGATGTTGGGATGAGTTGAATGCATGTGGGATGGGGGTTAATCTTTGAGGGTTGTAGGATGGACAAATACAGTGACGTCTACTAGCAGCACTCCAGGTACTGCTAATGCTGCTGTCCATTGCTGCACACATTCTTGATCAAAGAAAATACTAAATTTCAGTTAGGAGTTTGTGAAAATAATGATGTCATTTTTTCACCAACCAACCTCAGAGACCCCAATGTTAAGAATTCCTAACTGGGAGAACGAAGTCCCTGGGTGGTACTAGGATCTTTGTACCTCTCTGCTTCTGAATCCTGGGTATGTGGGCAAGGTTTTTGCTCTGCCATAAAATGGTTGTCACAACCCCAAACATCACATTCTTTTTTTTTCTTTTCTTTCTTTCTTTTTTTTTTTTTGAGACTGAATCTCACTCTGTCGCTAGGCTGGAGTGGAGTGGCACGATCTCAGCTCACTGCAACCTCTGTCACCTGGGTTCAAGTGATTCTTCTGCCTCAGCCTCCTGAGTAGCTGGGACTACAGGTGCGCACCACCATGCCCAGCTAATTTTTGTATCTTTAGTAGAGATGGGGTTTCACCATGTTGGCCAGGATGATCTCGATCTCCTGACCTTGTGATCTGCCATCCTTGGCCTCACAAAGTGCTGGGATTACAGTCGTGAGCCACCACGCCCGGCCCGCAAACATCACATTCTTATATATCAGCTTCCCAAGCTGAAATAAAAGAAGGAAGGAGGAAATAAAATGAAAGGTCTTTTTCTGTTGTCTGCTCTTACTTTTTGTCAGGGGTGAAATCTTCCCTGGAAGTCCCTAGCAAGCCTCTTTTGTCCCATTCGCATGTTCACTCAGGCACATGACCACTGGCAAGGGGGAATTAAGGTACCATGACTGGCTTGGACCAGGAGTCAGCAAACTTTTACTGTTAAGGGCCAGATAGTAAATACTTTAGGTTTTGTGGGCCATACTGTCTGTGTCACAACTGTTTGACTCTGCCGTAATCATAGAAAAGCAGCCATCACTAATATGTAACAAACAGGTGTGGATAGGGCTGCCATTTATCAAGTCTAAATGCAGAATGCTCCAGTTATATTTAAATTCCAGATCAGGCCTGGCACAGTGGCTTACGTCTGTAATCCCAGCAATCTGGGAGGCCAAGGTGGGAGGATCACTTAAGCCTGAGAGGTTAGTAGGTGTGGTGGTGGACACCTATAGTCCCAGCTACCTGGAAGACTGAGGTAGGAGGATTACTGGAGCCTGGAGATAGAGACTGTGGTGAGCCGTGATTGTGCCACTGCACTTCAGCATGGGCAACAGAGAGAGACCCTGTCTCAAAAACAAAACAAAAAACAATAACAAAAAACTTCTGCTCAGAAACAAATGGTTTTTTAGTGTCCCATGCAATATTCAAGATATGTTTAAGTATTCACTGTTTATCTGAAATTCAAATTTTCATCTTGTTGAAATCAATAAAATTTCATCTTGTCATTTACATGGCAACTATAAGGGTGACTATCATGATGACCAACTCTTGGTTTGCTGGAGAGATTCCCAATCTTAGCACTAAAAGTCCTGAATTCAAGGGATCCTCTCAATTCTCCAGCAAACTAGGACAATTGGTTACCATACCAATAAAACTTGTGAACAAAGAAATCTGAATTTCATGTAATTTTCATGTTTGTTTCACAATGACTCATCTGTTGATTTTTTTCAACCATTTCAAAACACAGTAGTCTTCCCTCATCCATGAGCAATTATGCTCTAAGACCCCCACGGGATGCCTGAAACTGCAGATAGTACGGAACCCTATATCTATTATGATTTTGGGATCTAATAACCAAGATGGCTACTAAGTGACTAACGGGCAGGTGCCATAGAAGGTGTGGATATGCTGGACAACGGGATGATTCACGTCCCAGGTGGGATGGAGTGTGTCGGTGCAAGATTTCATCATGCGATTCTGAATGGCATGCAATTAAAAATAATGAATTATTTCTGAAATTTTTCATTTAATATTTTTGGACTGTGATTGGCCACAGGTAACTGACTGAAACTACAGAGAGTGAAATTGCAAATAAGCAGGGACAACTGTCTTGAGAAAAACATTTTTAGCTCTCAGGCTGTACAGAAAACAGGTAGTGGGTCAAATTTGGCCCATAGATAGTTGTTTGCTGACCCCTGGCTTAAACCATCTATGATTCATTCCCCGAGGATGGGCATATTGTTACTCAAACAAAATTAGCATTCTGTTAACCAGAAAGACAGGGAATGACTGTCGGGAGGCAACTGAGGGTGCCTGCCAAAGATTTGACATCTCCGTCTCTGAATACCTTGTGTGTTTAATTCTGTGAGGCTGCCGCGGGCGCCGGATTACTCAATCTTTACCTTGCAGGCATCTCTGCTGCCTCTCAAGCTTGTGTTTCCTTTAAAATCTTTTCAAACAAATTAGGGGTGTTCTAGGCCTGGAGAAAAACATCTGCCTCTTTTCTTCCCCTGAGTAAACTGTGGTCTTCAGCAAGTCTATTCTTCTCTCTGGGCCACAGCTGTCTGGGAGCCCCTGGCTCAGTGTGACCAAGAAAAGACCTCTTTGGTCTTTAAGGGCACTGAGGTTTCATGGTTCAACTCATATGCTTTTATGAAGGTGACCTAATTTGAATTGCAGGAGGACTCTGTAATAGGACATTATTTTCTGTTTTCTAGAGAAGGACACTGAACTCCAGCAAGTTCTCCTTCCTCCTGCGCCCCCATTGCTCCTTTTCATGTCTGATCTCCACCCTGGAAGACCAAGAGGGAGGAAAGTCATATATTCCAAAATAGTGTAGCTCCTACTGTCCCTGCTCATAAATTCTCAACACACCTAACTTCAGATGGTGCCTGTTTATTCGTGGTTCTAACCCAATTAGTACAAATTTTCATTTCTTTGGTCTGATGTGTCTCCTGGCATCCTTAAACAGTCAACAAAAACCACATGGAGTTTGTATTGTTTCAGCTTTTCCATCACCAACTTTTATGATCCGGTTTAGAAACTGGTTGTAAAAACTGGCTTAAGACCCTAGCTTGGCAATGCCAGACAATTTGCTTCTTTCCTGTCCAAAATTTAGAAGAATTCTCCCCTAGGCTGCCTAAAGAGGGAAAGAGAGTGAGTGAGATGCTAAATGTCTTGCCTCTTAAAAGGCCTTTCTCTTCTAAATCAGTGTGTAGTCTTTCCACTGGTAGCAAGAGGAGGGAGATACATGAATAAAAAGAAAACATGCAGCAGCCCTCACCAACTATCTTTCTGTCTTTTTGGGTTTTAAGTGAGCAGTCCCACACCCATGGAGTCAAAATCCGGAGAAGAAAGCTCTTGGGTCACTAGCCCAAAAGGAGAATCGGTTAGTGAAACAAATGGTCACACTAAGCAAAATTGGGCATTTATCATTTATCATGCTTTCTGGAGCCTCAAGTTCCTACCAGCTGCAGGTGGGCTTTGAGGAGGCACCACCAGTGGAGGCACCGTGGCACTTCCCCTGCCTCCCGGCATATGGCTGCCCAAATCTCTCATGTCCAATGATCTCGTTGCCTTTTTCTTCCCCCACTGGCTCACGGTCAGGGAAGCAGTCTGGATGAATACAAGGAACACGCTGGCGTCCACCCTACCTAAAGTTTCTGAGCATTCAGGGGCCACTGAGTTCATCCTGCCGACCCATCGTTCCTTCCCAGAGAGTACTTCAAGGGAAACAAAAGGAGTCCTGGAGGTGTCAAGCTGCTACTTGTTCTTTCCCCAAAGAGAACCTTCTCCACCAACAATTACCACATCATCATAAACACTCAGGAGAGACATGATGTAAAAATGAAATTACTGAAAACATTTTTGGACTAACACTCGGCTTTATATAAACTCACAGACAATCCTATAAGGCACTCAAGCAGATTATGGGTTTGAGCAAAGCTGGAAAATTGCTGCCATTATATTGTTATTATTAACACCTTGTAATTAGCCCTAAGGAATCCCAAAGTTCTCTTTCTTGATTTGGCTTTAATGAAGGAAAATTGCTGCCTTTGCAAGTTGGATGGCGCCCGTCCTGATTAACCTTAAGTATACAGGACTATTATTTTGAAAATGTTTGCTGTCATGTGAATATTAGGGTTACATACAACCGGGAAGGAGGTGGGGGCGGGGAGGGTGGAGAGGAGGAGGCCCTCGCTACTCTACTTTTTTTTCCCCAAAGGAGGATGAATCATGGGCTTACTTCAGCTGTGGTCATTGCTTGAAAGATCAAGAATGAAAGTCCCGTGAAGGCCATGACCACAATGCCTTTAGCAAGCTCTATGGGCAAGGCTGTTGACTGCCGGTTTCTCTACCTGTTGACTGCACAGGCTGGAGGAGTAATTGTATGGGGTGGTTTTATCATTATCTTGAGAGTAATCTGTGGAGATGAGATCACACAGGAATCGGCACCTAGTGCAATAAAGCACATTTTATTTGCATGTCCCAGAACTCTCCAGAGGCCCCTCTGCAGCCTTCACAGGCACCGTGTCTCCAATGAAACACTGTCAACGTTCATAAAAGATCCCTCTACATATCCTTGAACTCCCCTCCCACCGGCCGTGCACTATTTTCATTACCTTCTCTGGGAAAACCATACATTAAAGAGAATTCGTTTGATCTTATCTATAATTAATTTGTATTTTGATAATATAGAGGAGGAATTCTTACATGTGATGACTTAGCTGCTCATTATTTTTCTCTTTTGAACTCCTGTGACCGCTTAATAACTCAAGCCAATGCGTGGCGGATTAGGACATTTTCCCCACCCACCTTTCAGGAAGGGGAAGGTGTTGCCTCTCACACAGAGACAAATTGCTTTAAATAATGACTTTGTGCAAAATTAGTCATACATAATTGAAAAATTCTACAGATGAATACTGAAGTAACTTGAGATGATCAGTTTATGTAGTGCTTGGAGCTTCCTGATGGAAGCTGTTCAAACTCACCCAGGACCTTGGCAGTTGGTCAATTGGTTTTTTAAATTTGTTTTTAGAGTCTTTTCCCCTACTCTCCCATTTCTTCATGAGAAGGTGAAAAAGCTGATTTACAGGGAGGGATGGTACAAGGGAACTCATGTAGCGGCTTAGTAATAATAGCAAAAATAATACCCTCAAGGCAGCTGACACCTCCCCACTGTGGGTAGAAGGGATGGCGCTCAGGAGCTGGACACTTTGGACATTTCATTACTCTCATTGTCTTCAAAGTCCACTGCATACCAAAGGCAAACCTTTCATGCGTTACTAGGAGCTAAAGTCTGAAAACCCCCTGGAAAGCTGACATTTTGTACACCTTCTCAAGTGGCCATTCTCAATGTGCGACACATTGTGGTAAATGTGGCCTGTGTGTGTGTGTGTGTGTGTGTAAAGAGTTGACTCCTACACAGCAGGCTGAGCCTATGCTATCTAGCACCACAGACAGACCGGGGTCGACTCTTACCCTTGCCTCTGACTAGCTGGGGCAACTTTGGGCAAATCTCTTAAATTGCCCAGCTGGCAGGGTTTCTGTGCATCTAACTGGGGTTCAAGAAAGATTAAAAATTAAGTAATGTGGCCGGGCGTGGTGGCTCATGCCTGTAATCCAGCACTTTGGGATGCCGAGGTGGGCGGATCACCTGAGGTCAGGAGTTCGAGACCAGCCTGACCAACATGGCGAAACCCCATCTCTACTAAAAATACAAACAAAGTTAGCCAGATGTGGTGGCGCGTGTTTGTAATCCCAGCTACTCGGGAGGCTGAGGCAGGAAAATCACTTGAACCCAGGAGGCAGAGGTTGCAGTGAGCCGAGATCATGCCATTGGACTCCAGCCTGGGCAACACGAGCAAAACTCCGTCTCAAAAAAAAAAAAAAAAGAAAGAAAAAGAAAAAACTGAATAATGCAAACCAATGGCTGTCACAGAGTAGGTGCTTCCTACATTTCAGCTCCTTCCCTGACACCTGTTGGTGTAATGGGCTGCGCAGAAGTCTGGGTAAAGCCTTTGTTCTGGCCACTCCTTGGTGCAGGTCTGCAGAGAGGCGTTTAATCTCTCTGTCTCAGTTTCTCTCCTGTATAATGGGATAATAAGACTGACAGCTGCACATCACTCAGGATAAGAAGAGGATTAATGAGTTAATGTTTATAAAGGGCTTTGAGATCTCCCTCTGAAAGTCTCTTCAGATGTATTTTATTGGCATATTAAGACTTCTATCATCTGTGGGAAAAAAGTCCAAACAGGAAAACATAATCATAATTCAAAGGAGCTAATGAGGATATTATAAGTGTAAATTCACCACCTCGATTGCTTGTTTATGAAGTCGGTTCAGATGCAAGGAGCACGCCTGTGCTGGTCCTGAGCTTGCCTTGAACTCCATTCAACTGCCATTACGTTTTCCAGAAGCGTGGCTGTCTCTGGTTGTGTTTAAAAGCCCATGGGCCCGTGAAGCAGGAAAATAAAACAGAGCTGCCCCACCTGGTGTAAATTTGTTGAGGGAAGGGATGACTCTGTTTATATCTTCTGAGTGTTGTCTCACACAGACTTGCTGAATCCTCCATCCTGAAGTAATGAGAAAAGTTATGCATTGCTTACCTTAGTCAGCGATTTGCCTCTTCTGCACTGGCAGTTGAAGGCTAGAAGTCACTGGTGAGTAGGAAATAATAGAATGGATCTAGTCTGAGTGGACTTTTAACACTTTTGTAACATAGTGTTTATTATCATCCCCCTAGGGAGGCACTTTTAGAGGACGGTTTTCCCCTAATCTTCAATCTTCCTCACCTTATGAAATTTTAATATCATAGATCTACTGTCTGTTTTATGTACTGCGTTTGTATGTGCTTTATACATGAAAAGAGTGAGATTTTTTTACCCTCCAAAAACCAATATTCACTCCCCGTGGGGAGATATCCAACCCTTTGAGCAGGCATGCTTTAGCATGAAGGGGATGACAAACATCTCATTGTTAACAAGAGCCCCAGTCCTGACTTTGCTTCCACTTTGTTCTCATGCCCGTCTCTCAAAATAAGCATAATTTATAATAGGGAAAACTTGGAAAGAATCTCAACATTCAAAATCGGGGACTGGTTAAATAAATTATAGTGTATTCATAAAGTGGAACGCTCTACTGCCGATGCATGTGATATTTACATACACATATTGGTTTACATAGGGAGCTGCTCAGAGGACAATTATTAAGAGAAAACAGCAGGTTACCAAGTGGTATATATATTAGGCAGAGACATTTAGAATTAGGCCTGGAGTGGTACCTGCCATATTATTGCTGGGTTGCAGAATTTGAAGGACTTCTTCCTCCTTTCCCCTCCTTCTCTTCCTTCCCTTCTTTCTCTCTTTTCCTCCCTCCCTTCCTCCCTCCCTCCCTCCCTCCCTTCCTTCCTTCCTTCCCTCTCTCTCTATTTCTCTCTCGTTTAATTTACCTATATTTTCTCGTTTTTCTACAAGGAACATGTAAAATTTGTATTTTAAATGGGGAAATTTAAAGACATGGAAACAGCCCCCACAACGTAGATTTCTCAGAGACAGTCAGTCTTCTGGTGGTCCAGGCCATCGATCTGGTGAGGACTGAGTGGCCTCTTAGGTACTCCCTGGAGGATGATAACCACCTGCCCATTCTCCCAGTTGTTAAATCATCAGGATCCTCCTTGAAGCAGCAGCTCAGGATCCCCTGACTCCACTGCTTGGTCTAAGAAGATGATCTCCAGCCACTTGCTGTTCAGGCTCTGTGAAAAGTCTGACTGAAGCAAGGGCAATGAATGTGGAGAAGCATGGGCTGCAGCGCCTGGGTCCTTCAGCACGACTTTCAAGGATCTCTGCTTAGACCCACTGAGGACTGGAAGGCTCAGAACTGAGCACAGCTCAGCCCAGCCCCCTGAAGAATAGGGTCCACTGAAGCCTTCTTTATCATTGCTTCCTCATACTGGGTTCAGCTGTTACACAAGTTGATGTCAAATTACTGTTGACTCTGGTTCTTCACTGCATTTGTTTAGCACTGAGGGCAGCATCAGATGCACAATAAACTTGAATGCTTTCCAAATAAACAAATACATTATTGGGCCTCGAGTTGATCCCTATCTCTGTAGAAGGTTCAACAGGGCCTAGCCCCAGTGCCTGCTGCAGAGTTAGCTCTAAAGATAAAGCAATTTCTTGAAGAATTTAACAAGTAGAAGTTTCCCTTAAAGAGATGTTATTCTTTCTACCATCGGGGATTAAGAATTCTAGAACTCATTCCATTTCCCTTCTTGGCTTTGATTTCTTTCTACTTGGGCTTTCGTACTTGCTGTAGTTTGTACCCAGAAGCTAAGTCCCCCAAAATTATTTTTGGCTCTAACTCACCCCTGCCTCCAGTGTAATTTTCCTAGGGCCCTCCTGATGCTCTCCATTAGGTCGGGTTCCCTGTTTGCTATTCTCAGAACTCACTATATTTCCCTCCTTCTCCCTTAGTCCTTATCAAAGTTGTAATTATATAGTTATATGTGCAATTATCTAATGATATTAATAACCAGCACTTAATGACTACTTACCAGACTCCTAGCACTGTGCTAAATGCTTTAATTCTGAGGTCATCATTATTTAATCATCATGACAATATGATAAAATTCTATTATTATTGTCATTTTACAGAAGAGGAAATGGAGGCCCAGTTAGCCTAAAGTTGCCTAACCAGTTAGTGGTAGAGTCAAGATTAGTATCCAAGCTGCATGTCCCCAAAACCCTACACAGGGAGTTTCTGTAACAGGGGCCTGCACAGTGTGTCCAGTGGGGGCAAATCTAGACATTAAGAGCTTAGGAACCTCCACATGAATATAGAGATGTCCAGTTTCTCTTGAAAAATTGAAAAAAGTGGCAACACTGGATCCCGTTCCTTCATGCCGACAACTGCTATATGACTGCTTCCCCATTTGATGGAACAAGCTCCCTCCAGCTTGCTGGCTCCTACCCAGCCCTCTTCTGCTATAGGCATTGGAGTTTGCAGTCCTGGCACACGCTGTGTTGCTTCCATCATTTCATTAATATTTATTCTCCCTGGGCTAGAATCCAAGCCATGCTGAAGGAGTTCACAGTTTAGTGGGGGAGGCAGATCTTTAAAGTCAATTACAGGGCAGTGAGATAAATTCAATAATGCCAATGGTATGACTGTGCTGTGGAAGTCCATAACTCAACCTGGGGGCATGGTGGGTTTGGGGAACGATGTCAGACTTCTCAGATTAGGACTTCTTGAGGAGAAGAATCTTGAGACTTAGGGAAGAGTTTTCTGGAGAATTAAAGGACAACTCCCTTGGCAGACAAAATAGCACATGCAGAGACATGGAGATAATATACATAGGAAGCCTTAGAACTTCCAGTAGTGTAGTGTGGCTGAGGCCAGGGAAAGGGATAGAGGACTGACAAGGAGGATGCAGGCAGGGGCAGAGTCAGATGACAAAGGGTCTTTTGTGCTAGGGTTGTGTCTTGGTCCATTTGTGCAGCTATAACAAAATACTGCAGACTGGGTCACTTATAGATAATATAAATTTATTCTCCACAGTTCTGGAGGCTGGGAAGTCTAAGATCAAGGCATCAGCATTTGGTGTCTGGCGAGGACCTTCTTGCTGTGTCCTCACATGGCAGAAGGCGGAAGGGCAAAAAGTGCCTAAGCTGTTTCCTCATAGCTCTTTCGTTAGGCACTAATCTATTCATGATGGCAGAGCCCTCATGACTTAATCACTTCCCCAAAAGCCCCATTTCTAATGCCACCACAAGGGTGATTAAGTTTCAACACATAAATCTTAGGAAACATTCACAGCATTGCAGATCATCATTAGGATGTTCACAGATATTCGATTCTTTTCCTTCTTCCAGGCTCATGGTAAGATTGTTCTTCTCTGCCCCCTTCCACATTGGAGGAGTCATGTGACTCTCCTGGCTGATGAAATGTGAGTGTGAGAGACACATGTTGCTCCTGAGTGACAGCAACTCAGTGCATTCTGCTCTCCCGCCTTGTGTGATTTGGGCACATGTGGAGATGGGGATTTTTGTCTGCCTGAGCCCTTGAATGACTCTGATTAGAAGAGCCTGTCCATCAACCTACAGTGGCCAAGTAGTATGTGAAAGAGTAAACATGCTATATTCACTGAGGTTTGGAAGAAGTTTGTTATCACAGCATAGCAGGGCCCTTCCTGATGGATCCATCTGCCAATTGAAAGAACTTAGAATTTACTCTGCAGTCCAAGGGATCAAAATGTCAAATTTCCTAGAGGGACCATGCAGGTAACACAAATGCCTAAGGAGGCAGTGTAGGATGTTACGAGCACAAGAGATGTGCTCTAGCCATTCAGCATCTCACCACTGATTCCAGGTATGTTGGGCTTTGTGCTCCTCCAAAATGTCACATTTTTTTCTAACTCCCCACTTTGCTCACGCCACTGCCTGTCCCTCTGACTCCACCTGGAAAATTCCATGACTTCTTTTCTTCTTTTTCTTTAACCAGAACTTAAAGTTCTTATTTATTTATTATATTATATATTTTTTTTTGGTGGAAGTGGTGGGAAGAAAGATCAACTTCTGATGCCTGGGCTGGAATGCAGTGGTGGGAACATGGCTTGCTGCAGCCTTGACCTTCTGGACTCAAGCGATCCTCCTGCCTCAGCCTCCTGAGTAGCTGGGACCACAGGTGGGTGCCACCACGTCCAGTTAATTTTTGTATTTTTTGTAGAGATGGGGTCTCACTTTGTTGCCCAAGCTGGTCTTGAACTCCTAGGCTCAAGCAGTCCTTTAGCCTTGACCTTCCAAAGTGTTGGGATTACAGGCATGTGCCACCACACCCAGCCTATTTTTTTCATTTTTAACGTTTTGTGGGTACATAGTTGATATATATATATATATTTATGGGGTAAACGAGATGTTTTGACACACGCACAAAATAATCACATCATGGAGAATGGGGTTTCCATCTGCTCAAGCATTTGTTCTTTGTGTTACAAACAATCCAATTACACTCTTTTAGTTATTTTTAAATGTACTGTTATTATTGACTATAGTCACTTTGTTGTGCTATCAAATACTAGGTCTTATTAATTCTTTCTAATTTTTTTTTGTACCCACTACCATCCGTAACTCCCTATAACCCCCTACTACCCTTCCAAGCCTCTGGTAACCATCCTTCTACTCTCCATGTCCATGAGTTCAATTGTTTTGATTTTTAGATTCCACAAATAAGTGAGAACATGCAATGCTTGTCTTTCTGTGCCTAACTTATTCCACTTCACATAATGGTGTCCAGTTTCATCCACATTGTTGCAAATGACAGGGTCTTATTCTTTTTATGGCTGGATAGTCCTCCATCGTGTGTCAGTAGCACATTTTCTTGATCTGTTCATCTGTTGATGTCGGTCTGTTTGGACAGACGAAATTTGCTTCCAAACTTTGGCTATTGTGAACAGTGCTGCAACAAACATGTGAGTGCAGATTATCTCGTCCATACACTGGTTTCCTTTCTTTTGGGTATATACGCAGCAGTGGAATTGCTAGATCATATGGTAGCTCTATTTTTAGTTTTTTTGAGAAAACTCCAAAATGTTCTCTATACTTATTTACATTCCCACCAACAGTGTGCAAGGGTTTCCTTTTCTCCACATCCTCACCAGCATTGGTTATTGCCTGTCTTTTGGATAGAAGCCATCTTACCTGGGGCGAGATAGCTCATGGTAGTTTCGATTTGCATTTCTCTAATGATCGATGTGGAGCACCTTTTCATATGCCTATTTGCCATTTGTATGTCTTCTTTTGGGAAATGTCTATTTAAGTCTTTTGCTCACTTTTTATCGGATTATTAGCTTTTTTGCCATAGAGTTGTTTGAGCTCCTTATATATTCTGGTTGTTACTCCCTTGTCAGATGGATAGTTTGCAAATATTTTCTCCCATTCTGTGGGTTGTCTCTTCATTTTGTTGATTGTTTCCTTTGCTGTGCAGAAGCTTTTGATCCCATTTGTTCATTTTTGCTTTAGTTGCCTTTGCTTGCGGGGTATTGCTCAATGAATTTTTGCCCAGACCAATGTCCTGGAGAGTTTCTCCAGTGTTTTCTTGTAGTAGTTTCATAGTTTGAGGTCTTAGATTTAAGTATTTAATCCATTTTGATTCGATTTTTGTATACGTTGAGAGACAGGGGTCTAGTCCATGCCTTTTTTTGGATGCAACTTAAATTTCAGCCTCGGATATAAATAATCCCCCAAATGTACACCACTGCCACTAAGCACCAGGACGTTTTGTTTTCACAGCTACCACAACTATCAAGAGGAATGGAGGCCAAAATGCCTCTCGGGCTTAGTAGGTAGGAAGAGAGTTGGGTGGGAGGGTGAATGCAGCTGTAATTGGACAGCACAGCTCCCAGCTTCACCAAGTAGACACATGGCTCCGCTCCAGTAACGGCAGCCACGTGGGAATACAGGCCCTGTCTTATTCCATCTTCCGATTTTTTACAAGAATTGGGAAGTATGCAATTGCCTGGGAAATCTCCAGATACGAAAATGTTGGAAACTAGTTTAGATTTCAAAGAGATGTGAAAACCTAACGTATTTTTTTCCCAATCCGGCCCTCAGGTAATTAGTGAGTCTACTTGGTTGTGGGGGTGGGGGACTATGAATACATTCGTGAGCAGAGGCGGGGCTGGCCCAGACCAGAGTAGAGACCCTTCAGAGACCTCTCCAGGGACAGCAGTGAGGAATGAAAGGAGGAGGTAGACAGTGAAGGTAGTTGGGTACCACCAGGACTTGGTACCATCAGGACTTGGTACCTGCATGAGGGCGGGGAGTCCAGTCACAGGCAGTTGGCAGGTTCTGAGGGTGATGAAAATATCAGCTTCAAGCAGTGGTAGACGTCTAGGTGCTTCCTGAGGCCGCCTCTAACTCTGCATTTTGGTCAGTGCTTGAGCCTCTTTTGCAGGGCAGGCACTGGGCTAGAATTGGAGGGTACAAGGTGGTTAATATAAGGGCTCTGCCTTCAGGAGCTTTTGACACAAGACTAATTAACAGGTATAATTAGGTTAAGCTGCAGATACCAGAAAACCCAAAATAACAGTAGCCTCAACAAGATGGAAGTTTATTTTTCTTGCATAAGGGGAATCTGGAGGTGGACAAGAAGGCAGTCCAGACTGCTTGGACAACTCCAGGGTTATTGGGGACCCAGACCCCGGTTCTCTTGCTTCTTTGCCATCCTCAAGATGCGGCTTCCACCTCATGGTCCAAGATGGCTTCTAGAGATACTGCCATCACATCTGCATTCCAGACAGTAGGAAAGAAAAAGGAGAAAGGGAAGAGCACCTCTGTTTTTGTGCCATTAGCCCTAACTTAGCCACCTGATCACACTCAACTGCCGGGAAAGCTGAGAAATATCTTTATTCCGCGTGCCCAGCTACAATCAGAGGTTCTGGTACCAAAGAGGAAGAGGAGAGAAAGTACTTCAAGGGCTGAGTGTGGTGGCTCACACCTGTTATCACGGCACTTTGGGAGGCCGAGGTGGGTGGATTGCTTGAGGTCAGGAGTTTGAGACCGGCCTGGCCAACATGGTGAAACCCTGTCTCTACTAAAAATACAAAAATTAGCCAGATGTGGTGGCGGCACCTGTAATCTCAGCTACAGGGGGAGGCTGAGGCATGAGAAGTGCTTGAACCTAAGAGGTGGAGGTTGCAATGAGCCAAGATCATGCCGCTGCACTCCTCTAGCCTGGGTGACAGAGTGAGACTCTGTCAAAAAAAAAAAAAAAAAAAAAGAAAACAAAAGAAAGTACTTCAGGGCAGCTAGCAGCCTTGGCCACAGATGGGGCGGGATGTAGTTCTGTTGGCTGAGGGCATTTGGGAAGACTGAGTGTCCCTCGTAGCCCCAGGTTCCTTATTCCAAATGACAGGCTGAATTATAGACGTGTATTGCAGCAAATATAGCAGGTAATGTCTTGATTACAATGAACTCACTGAAGGGTGGAGCGGAGTGTGTATGATGTCCCGGCAGCTCTGGCTGCAGAAGTCAGTCTCAGCAGCAGGCCACTGGGAAACAGCCTGCAGAGAAGATGACATAAAGGCACACGTGCTAGCCGGGTGCGGTGGCTCACGCCTGTCTTCTGAGCACTTTGGGAGGCTGAGGCGGGCAGATCACGAGGTCAAGAGTTCGAGACCATCCTGGCCAACATGGTGAAACCCCGTCTCTACTAAGAATTACAAAAATTAGCTGGGTGTGGTGGCACGCACATGTAGTTTCAGCTACTCGGGAGACTGAGGCAGGAGAATCACTTGAACCCGGGAGGCGGAGGTTGCAGTGAGCCGAGATTGTGCCACTGCACTCCACCCTGGCAAAACAGCAAGACTCCATCTCAAAACACACACACACACACATGCGCACACACACACACACACCCTCCCCACCATCCCTGACAAAGCCAGTGGGGGTCAGATGGACCACTTGTGGCTTTATGCCACCAACTTGCTGTGTGACCTTGGTCAAGTCACTTTACCTCTCAGAGACTCACTTTCCTTATCCATAAAATGAAGCAAAGCACAACCCCATTGCCAGCCCTGGTGTCAAATGAGAAAACACATGAAAAGCAGATAGCACAACTCATGGAGGCTGGCACTGGCAGAATTGTTGGTTTTCTTCTTTCCCTTCATATTAGTTTAACAAAACATAATAGCCTGTGGGTTTTCCAGGGAAGATGAAGCTTTGGTTGCGGCCTAGGTACTGGAATTGATCAATGATGTGACTGGAAACCCAGACAACACAGGGCCTGTTAGTTGCATAACAGGAGCATACGCTGGACAACTTTGGCAATAAAGGTTATTCATTTCAACCGATATTTATTGTCCGGGGCTGGGCTATGTCTGAGAAACACTCAGCAGAGGCACCACGAAATGGCTGGCTAAATTTGGAGTTTGAAAACTGATCACATAGCTATCATCATTTCTACTAGGAAAGACACGTACGTCATTTATTACCAAAGGGAGAAACCCTACAAATGTTATTAAGAAAAGCGAAACCACTGGCCTCCTTATGTTCTTAGCTGTCTCTTACTTACAGCTGCCTGCAGAAAAGGCTAGGTGAGGAGCCCAGGAGGGGTACCCTCACTTTTAGGTCTTGCTCCCAGATTTTGTCCATAAAGCCAAAGGTTTGCATGGGCCAGCTAGGGAGCTGTGAATTTTATCTGGAGCTAAGCTATGGATGAGTTTACAACTGGGAGGGGTGGGCTTGGTAGAGGCTCTGCTCTGTAATCTGTTCCATGGATCTATGTATTTATACTTTCAGGAATACCAAACTGTCTTGATTAATGTAGCTTTAAAATATGTCTTAAAAGCATCTGGGTCATAATGAGTCACTTACAGGAGGCAGCCCGAGTGCCTCCCAGGGGAAGGGGCTGGGTGTCATTAACTTGTAAAACTTCTTCTGTAAGGGAGACTGTTGAGACTCCTAGGTCAGAGTGAGAGGGGAAGCCAGCTGGACTTTTGGGTCGGGTGGGGACTTGAAGAACTTTTCTGTCTTACAAGAGGTTTGTAAAATGCATCAATCAGTGCTCTGTAAAAACGCACCAATCAGTGCTCTGTGGCTAGCTAGAGGTTTTTAAAATGCACCAATCAGTGTGCTGTAAAACTGCACCAACCAGGGCTCTGTGGCTAGGCAGAGGTTTGTAAAATGGACCAATCAGCACTCTGTAAAATGGAACAATCACCACTCTGTAAAATGGACCAATCAGCAGGACATGGGTGGGGACAAATAACGGAATCAAAGCTGGCCACCCAGCCACATCGGCAACCTGCTCAGGTACCCTTCCATGTTGTGGAAGGGTTCTTCCTTTGCTCTTCACGATAAATCTTGCTGCTGCTCACCCTTTGGGTCCATTCCATTTCTAAGAGCTGTAACACTCGCTATGAAGGTCTGCAGCTCCATTCTTGAAGTCAGTGAGACCATGAACCCACCGGAAGGAACAGCCTGTGGACACAAGAGGGTCTGCTCTAGTACCCCAAAGAGTTACTGAGTCCTTGGAGCTCTTTCCTTTGGGCCACACAGACAAACTCTTCTATGGGCTGCCCCTTTTTTCTGCAGAACAAAGAGAGCATTCTCTCAGAAAGATAGCCAACTCGGAAGAAGGGCAACCTTTCAAACATCTCCAAAAGCAGAGCCTGCATTTCTGTTTCCTCTCCTCCCTTGGAGCATCACTCATTCTCCCTGACCTGGCTCTCAGTGAGGGGCCCCGCCATCCACTCCACTGCACAAGGTTTATCAGCCCCAGAGCAGTCAGCCTCCACACTACAGCCTGCGACTCCTCTCTGCCACTTAGTATGGGCCACACGTGGACTTGCTTCTGTCTGGAAACCTCTTCTACTTTCTTCTGTAGTTCCTGGGCACTCCCCTGGGCCTTTCCCTTGCCCTGGGCTGTTTGGGGCCTCCTGACCGGTGACCGGCCTCCCTGCTTCTCGCCTCAGCCACAAGGGTCAGTCAACATTTCACATATGCTGCGCAGGCCCTTCTCAAAAGAACAACTGGAAACTGTCCTACCTTGTTGCCCTTTTTTTTTTTTTTTTTTTGAGTCAGAGTCTCCCTCTGTCGCCCAGGCTGGAGTGTAGTGGTGCCCTTCATCCTTGGAAGAACCTTGGTCCTTCCTTCAGCCCTTCAATCTCACCTTCTCTCTCTTTTTTTTTTTTTTTTGAGATGGAGTCTCGCTCATGTCGTGCAGGCTGGAGTGCAGTGGCGCGATCTTGGTTCACTGTAACCTCCATCTCCCAGATTCAAGCGATTGTCCTACCTCAGCCTCCTGAGTAGCTGGAATTACAGGCGTGAGCCACAACTCCTGGCTAATTTTTGTATTTTTAGTAGAGATGGGGTTTCACAGGATGGTGTCAAACTCCTGACCTCAAGCGATCCACCCGCCTCGGCCTCCCAAAGTGCTGGGATTACAGGCATGAGCCACCGCGCCCGGCCTGCCCTGTGTTTTTGTTGAAATTGTTTTTTAAGGCCATCTGTTTCTCTCTTTTGGTTTCTATATTTATGAATAAAAACGTCAAAATCCCAGCTGTGAATAGGGTCAAGAGTTATTCCTTTCAATTCCTTTTCTGCATCCATTCTCCTAGATTCGCTATCATTCATTTTTATGTATTCTTACGACCTTTTTCTCTCTGTCTATATTTACCTAGATTCATACAGTTTGGGGTTTCTTTAGAAAAACAAGTGGAGGGGCCGGGCGTGGTGGCTCACACCTGTAATCCCAGCACATTGGGAGGCCAAGGCAGGTGGACCACCTGGGGTCAAGAGTTCAAGACCAGCCTGGCCAACATGTTGAAACCCTGTCTCTTATACTAAAAATACAAAAATTAGCCGGCCGAGATTGTGCCACTGCACTCCAGCCTGGGCAACAGAGTGAGACTTTGTCTGAAAAAAAAATATATATATATATATATATAAATGGAATCATACTATGCATTTTTGTTCAATAGCTTACTGTTTTCCCCAAGCAACATCCCCCTCATTTCAGTATACAGGGCTTCTTTTCATTTTAACAAAAATG
Organism: Symphalangus syndactylus; assembly: GCF_028878055.3. Classification (NCBI taxonomy): domain Eukaryota; kingdom Metazoa; phylum Chordata; class Mammalia; order Primates; family Hylobatidae; genus Symphalangus; species Symphalangus syndactylus. The sequence continues at coordinate 12,045,591 of NC_072429.2, forward strand.
GGTTAATACCCTATAGTTTGGCATTTATTGAACCAGTGTGTGCTGAAGGATATTCAGGCTGCCTAGAAATTTAGCTGTTGAAGCAATGCTCTAGTGGACATCCTCAAATCCTTATCTGTGTGGCTGTGCATGTTTGCAGGGGCAATTCCTGTGAACAGGATTGTTGGGTGAGAGGGTTAATTAGTTCTGTGAGGTGGAACTGTGAGCACGCTATTTGCTCAGAACATTCTATGGCTCTGCACAGCTCTCAGTCCCATCTCTTGATGCAGGTCTGGTTTGGCCTCATGCTCCTACTTGCCCCCGGCCCTGGCCCCCCAGTGCCTCAACCCAGACAGACTTGCCTCTGTTATCTTATTCCTTCCTGCTCTTCTAGGCCAGACTGAGATGTCCTCCTGCTATTCTTCAGCCTGCCTGGCCCCTGCTTATCAATTAAGACCACAGTCACATTTCATGGTCTCTGAATCATCTTTCATCTGACTGTTCACAGTGCTTTGTTCACAAACCTTTGCTTTGGCACAGGGCACATCCCATGGTAGTTTTTTACTTGGCTGTCACCGCACCCCTTCACACACACTAGGCCCTGAGCAACTCAAGGGCAAAGCTTGTCCTTATTTAGATCTCTGTCCCTGGTGCCCCAAACTGAGCCTGGTCAAGTAAACAGCGCAGGTGGTTGCTGAGAGAAAGGATGGAGGAATGAGTCCGCTTACATTCCTAGAGGTTTTTCGGCATAGGAGAGGTTTATGCCCTGGCCTAGCTTCCAGGAGAGAAATGCCTCATTCTATCCCCCATGTCCATGACATACAGTATGGCAGGCTGAATAATGCCCCCTTCCAAGGGAGAGTCAAGTCCTAATCTCCAGAACCTGGAAATGTCACCTTATATGGCGAAAGGGACTTTGCAGATGTGATTAAGTAACATATCCTGAGACGGGGAGGTCATTCTGGATTATCTGGGTGGACCCTACATGCCATTGCAAGGGTCCTTGTAAGAGAGAGGTAGAGGGAGAGTTGGCCCAGAAAAGCAGAATGTGACCAGGAAAGCAGAGACTGAAGTGATGCAGCCACAAGCCAAGGAATGCTGGTGGCCACTGGGAGCTGGAAGATCCTGGATAAGCAGCATGGCCCGGCTGACTTCCTGATTCCAGCCTATTGCTACTGATTCCAGACTTGTGGCCTCTCCAACTGTGAGAAATTACATTTCTGTCTTAAGCCACCAACTTGGAGGTAATGTGTTACAGTGGCCACAGGAACTACCACATGTAAGCGTTCCTGGTGCCTGAGAGGATGCCAGAGTTTTGGGAACGCTTCACCAGGTAGGGACGTAGCTCTTTCCTCGTAGCTTGCAGCATTGCATTAAGAAGATAAGTTCAACCAGTGGGAGACAATCTGAGCAGTATAGCACATAAGCTAGGATTTTTAGCCTCAGTTTAAAACCTAAACTGTAAACATGAAATGCCTTAGAAGGTGGGGAAGGGAGAGACCTCATACAGGGGGCAAGCTTTAGCTGTGGGAAATATGGTGAGAATTAGGAATGCATTAAGGCCAACCTGTAAGTGGTGTTTTGTGGTTGTCCATACACGGCTAGCCACACTGTGTGACTCTCTGACTCTTCTATATTTGGGCTTGTTGGGCCGGATTGTCTTAATGCTTCAGTTATGTCTTGGGAGTTAACTGGGTAAATTTGGAAGCAGCATTAACTTACTGGCCTTTTTTTATACTACTATTATTGTTATTTTAACATCCAATGGTCCCACAGTGGTAATTTAAAGAGTTAATGGAGCTCTCCAGAAGTTCTTAATGTATTTTTAGCACTGGAGGAATTTGGCCTGATACAATCACAGAGCTATCATTTTTATGAGTGTGATGTTTTTCCTTCCTTGCACAAATATTGCATCAACTGTAACATAAAAAATTAGCCTCAATCCCACCACCCAAACAACCTAACTGTTTTCATTTTTTTTTTTGGTCCATGTTCCTTTCTTTTCTCTGTCCATTTGCAGATACACATTTTCATCATCTCAACCATAGCTTACATGCCATTTGGTAGACTGTTCTTTTCTCTTAATGTTCCAGCAAAAACATTTTCCATCATGCTACATAGTGTTGAGAATTGAAATTTTAAATGACCATCAAAGTCTTCTAAATAGATGCCCCATGACTAATGAAGGCAACAATTACTGTACTGTTGGGCATTTTGATGGTTTCTGACTTTTGTTTTCTTTTCTTTGTTATTGTCGTAGAGAAGCCTGCAGTACGGCTTTGCCTTCATTTTGCATTATTTACTTAGATTCATTTCCAAGCTTGGCATTACAGTTGAGGCATATGAAAATGTGGTTAACATTTGAAATATGCTGCCAAATTATTTTTCAACCAGGCGGAACCAATTAAACCTGCCTAACAGCTCTGCTGCTGTGTTTTAGTTTCTACTCATCTTTCCTAGCATTAGGTGTTATCATTATTTTCTACGGAATTTATTTGATATTAAATAGCAAATTCTTGTTTTCATTTACATCTCTTTGAATGTTCTCAAAGGTCAAATTGGTTTTTAATTGCACACATTATGCTGTTCTTTGCTCACATATGTTAGGTTCTGGATTATTTTATGATCAGATGGAATGTACTTTTTATATCCAAGTAGGTGTTGATTTTGTCTAACACATTTACTGTAATTTGTTTTTGTTTTTTTTTTTTTTTTTTGAGACTGAATCTTGCTCTGTCGCCCAGGCTGGAGTGCAGTGGCACGATCTCGGCTCACTGCAACCTCTGCCTCCTGCCTTCAAGCAATTCTCTGCCTCAGCCTCCGAGTAGCTGGGATTATGGGCGCCCACCAACATGCCAGGCTAATTTTTGTATTTTTAGTAGAGACGAGGTTTCACCATCTTGGTCAGGCTGGTCTTGAACTCCTGACCTCGTGATCCACCCACCTCGGCCTCCCAAAGTGCTGGGATTACAGGCATGAGCTGCTGCACCAGGCCTACTGTAATTTTTTTTAACTTTTCAAGTCTCCTTTTCTTCTAATTACAGAATAGTTTAGGGCTCAATAGCTCATGCTTTGAAGAACAGCTATGGATTGGAAACCAACTCAGCTGCTGGTTGATCTTGGGCAAGCTACTGAATATTCCAGAGCCTCGATTTTCTTACCTGCAAAATGGAGACAACGGTTTCTCCTCTCCGTAGGTTCGGGTTTCATTTCCAGGCTGCTTCTTTTCTTTTTCTTTCCTTTTTTTTTTTGAGACAGGGTCTTGCTCTGTCACCCCGGCTGGAGTGCAGTGGTGCCATCTCAGCTCACTGTAGCCTTGACCTTCTGGGTTCAAGCTATCTTGCCTCAACCCCCCTGAGTAACTGGGACTAAAGGCACATGCCATCATGCCCGGCTAGTTTTTGTATTTTTTTTGGAGAGATGGGATTTTGCCATGTTGGCCAACCTGGTCCTGAACTTCAGGACTCAAGTGATCTGCCTGCCTCAGCCTTCTAAAGTGCGGGAATTACAAGCATGAGCCACCAGGCCTGGCCTTCTTTGCTTTTTATATCAGTTACTTTTCTCCCCCATCTCCCTCACACAGGAGTATTTTTTACATGTTTACTTAGCTGACTCTGCCTTCTTGGTTTTTCTTTAAAGTTCCCAGTGAACTGTCTCTGGTGCATGTTCTCAGGATCACAAATGATTATGACCCTTGGTGCCCAAATGTGTTCCAGATGGGCCATGCTCACTTGGTAGCATCGGTTCCAGGGCCAGCCTCTCAGCATGTAGGCTCCTACTGTCATTCCAAACAACGGGTGTCTAGACTCGGAAGGTGGAGATTTTCCAGTACAGAAGGAAAAATGGCAGGAGTTACTCAAATCCTGAAGGAACTGCCCATCAATGCTCCCAAACGAAAGTTAATATTGGTCTAGTCATGGGCAAGAATGCCAAAAATGCTTTGTAAAGTTTTATCTCTTTGCAACTCTCCATTTTAATTACTGTCAGGAGGTGACCTACATGCCTGCCAGGGAACTCTCACCCCCTACATGGGTGAGTGCTGTGACCCACTAGGGACAGGGGAGACAAGCCCCTGCTCCCCACTTCCTTGGCATTTTCTCTACTGTCTGAGATGGAGAGAGCTGGTCTTTGCTGTTAGATGCACCAGAATCTGAGTTCTATCTCCACCACCATTTAGTGATGGTAAAGTCATTTGCTTCCTCAGAGCCCTAGTTTGATAATATAAAAATGGAAATAATAATACCTGCCTGGGTTGATTGGTCATGGCGTTTCAGTGAGATCGTAGAAATATAATGTGCTGCCTGGCTATTGGCTGAAATGAAGGTGACTATCATCTTTCTGCCCAGTTCATTGTAAATCTGACCATGCCACTTATTCAAAACCCTTTAGTGACTCTCCAGGTTTATAGGTTCCAATTCAAATTTTTTTTTGAGACTTTTCATGATCTGAACTATATTCCTTCTCTACTTGCATTTCCAGCTCTGCTGCTTACTAGCTGTGTGACCCTGTGCTCAGGGTCAAGCTACTTAATCTTGCTGTGCCTCATTTTTCCTGTCTATAAAATGGACTGACACATACCGCACAGAGTTGTTGTGAAAATTAAATCAGTTGCCACATGCAAAGCACTCAGGAGAGTATGCGGCATCTAGTAGGTGCTCAATAAACATCAGTTGCTATGGTTATGATAACCCTCATTCTCCCCAGTGCACCCTGGGCCTTCTGGCCCATAGCTTTGCAAGCGATAGTTTCCATGCCTGTGAACTCAATTTTTCCCTCTTTGCTGCCTGCTTCATTCCTGGGCATCCTTCCAGACTCAAGCCATCTGTACCTACCCCAGGAAACCTATCCAGGTTGAACAAGGAGGATCCATTATACTAGCTCTGCCTCTTGGCAACTTCACTATCTTGGGCAAGTTATTTAACATCTTCATGCCTTGGTGTTCTCATATGCGAAATGGATGCAACAGAAACTAAACCTCATATGATAAAATGGGAAGATGTAGGTAATGGGTTTAAAACAGTGGCTGGCACATGATAAGCATACAATACAAGAAACTATTGTTTTGGCATAACTTATTACACTGTACCGTAATTATCTGTATACTTTTCTCCTGCTGTCTCTCCAATACTGCAAGTACCTTCATGGCAGAGATTGTGTCTTACTCGTTTTTATCCCCGGTATCTGGCACATAACAGGTACTTAATACTATTTTTTTTTTTTTTTTGAGACAGAGTCTTGCTCTGTCGCCCAGGCTGGAGTGCAGTGGTGTGATCTCTGCTTGCTGCAACCTACACCTCCTGGGTTCAAGTGATTCTCGTGCCTCAGCCTCCCGAGTAGCTGAGACAACAGGTGTGTACCCCCAGACCCAGCTAATTTTTGTATTTTTAGTAGAGATGGAGTTTTGCCATGTTACCCAGGCTGGTCTTGAACTCCTGGTCTCAAGTGATCCGCCTGCCTCGGCCTCCCAAAGTACTGGGATTACAGGCATGAACCACTGCACGTGGCCATAACAGGTACTTAATACTTGTTTGCTAAATGTAAGTATCCCAAAATGTCTTTATTTTTGAATTTACTGAGCTTTCTGCTGAGTGAAGCATTTGAACTGCAAGAACAAAGTAGTGGGCTTGCATCTCACACATATTCAAATGTGTGGCTTTAGGCAGGCTGGTGAGTTCTCGGAGCCTCAGTTTACTCATTTGTAAGATGGAGATAATTATACCAACTTCATGGAGTTTTGTGAGTATTAGAAATAATATATCTGAGGCCGGGCGTGGTGGCTCACGCCTGTAATCCCAGCACTCTGGGAGGCCGAGGCGGGCAGATCACGAGGTCAGGAGATCGAGACAATCCTGGCTAACACAGTGAAACCCCGTCTCTATTAAAAATACAGAAAAAATTATCTGGGCGTGGTGGTGGGTGCCTGTAGTCCCAGCTACTCGGGAGGCTGAGGCAGGAGAATGGCGTGAACCCGGGAGGCGGAGCTTGCAGTGAGCCGAGACTGCACCACTGCACCCAGCCTGGGCGACAGAGTGAGACTCCGTCTCAAAAAAAAAAAGGTCATTTAGAAATAACGTATTTGAGTGACATATCATGGCAATTCTTTCAAATTAATTCTGTCCAAATCACAATAGAATTTTTCTTAGAATGCAACAAATGGATTCTAAGTTTACTTGGAACAATAGTAAAAGGCGATTTTGTAAAAGAAGTGAGTGAGCATTCTTATCAGATGTTATATATGCATTAGTAAGTTACAGTAATGAAAATGGTATAGAATTTGAACAGGAATGGACAAACTGGTTATTGGAATAGAATAGACCTTCTGAAACCAATTCCTGGGCATTTGAAACCCACTTATGATAAGGAAGTACCACCGAACAGTGGGTAAGACATGAATTTAATAAATAAAAGGCGTTGGGGAAACTGAGTATTTGAGAAAAAAAGACAGATCATCACTTCATACCATACTTCAAAATAAATTCCAGATGGATTATACGGTTAAACCTAACAAACAATATACATATAAGCTTTTTGAAAAAAACTAGAAGAAAAATACCTATGATTTTTTTTTATTTTTATTTTTTTGAGATGGATTCCCACTCTGTCACCCAGGCTGGAGTGCAGTGGCATGATCTCGGCTCAATGCAAGCTCCGCCTCCTGGATTCACGCCATTCTCCTGCCTCATCCTGCTGAGTAGCTGGGACTACAGGCAGCTGCCACCACGCCCGGCTAATTTTTTGTATTTTTAGTAGAGACAGGGTTTCACCATGTTAACCAGTATGGTCTCAATTTCCTGACCTCCTAATCCACCCACCTCAGCCTCCTAAAGTGCTGGGATTACAGGCGTGAGCCACCGCACCCAGCCACATTTTTTTTTTTTTTTAATTTAACTCTACTATCTATCTGGAATCTCTCCTCAGAAGAGAAAGTTACTTTCTTAAGACAAAAATACTGAAAGAATCTACACTTAAAAATATAACAACATATTTGTATAAAATTCAAATTGGTTTTTACTTTAAAAATCATAAAATCTTTAAAAAGGGAAATGAGGAACATTATAAAAATTGGAAGAGATTAAAACCCTTCTATGTTCAAAGTTATTACAAACAAAAATATATAAAACAAGAAATACAAACAGCAAACATGGAAAAACTGTCCAACCTCCCTAGTAATCAAATAAAAGCAAAATTAAATCATCAGTCAGGTAAGTCCCCTGGTCAAAATCTTTCAATGACTCCTCATTGTCTTTGGGATAGAATCCAAAATCAGTAACCAACATCCACAGCCTCTTACGTTTTGGGGCCTGCTTGCCTTTCTCTTCCCAGTCACTCCCTGGAATATCTGAGGCCTCAGTTACACATGAATCTCTCCGTTTTTCTTTTTCTTTTTCTTTTTTTTTTTTGAGACAGAGTTTCACTCTTGTTGCCCACGCTGGAGTGCAATGGCATGATCTCGGCTCACTGCAACCTCTGCCTCCCAGGTTAAAGCAATTCTCCTGCCTCAGCCTCCTGAATAGCTGAGATTACAGGCATGAGCCACCACGCCCTGCTAATTTTGTATTTTTAGTAGAGACAGGGTTTCTCCATGTTGGTCAGGCTGGTCTCGAACTCCCGATCTTAGGTGATCCACCCACCTCGGCCTCCCAAAGTCTTGAGATTACAGGCGTGAGCCACTGTGCCCGGTAAATCTCTCCATTTTTCTGCACACAACACCTCCTTGCAAAGTTCTGAGGTTTTGCACATGCTGTTCCCTTTGAACTGGCCTTTCTGGTCCTCTCCTTGATGAAGCTCCATCTTTAATTTCTAGACTCCAATTCTTGTCTGGTCTGTGCTCTTGGGAAAGAAGTGTTGGAAAGTGCCTAGCAATTCCTGGATTTATTACTCCTCTCACAAGGAAGGGAGAAGAGAAAAGGTTAACTTCTCTCAAACTGACTGATCCACTTGCATTTTCTCTGGGAAGCAGGTGTGAACCCTGAATTGGCCCTCAGAGCTGGGATAAGGAGGGGATTAACAGTGAAGGTTAAACTTCTGACAGCCTTGAATAAAGATTTGCAGAGTCTGCCTGGTTCATTCTGCCCCTCTTCTTATCCAAGCTTGACCGATGCTCTGCCCCCAGCCAAACTTGGTGGTCAGCTGAAAGGAGGGTTATCAGATTTAAGAAAATCAAATACTGTTTTCCCCTAGATAATCCATCCTAATACTGAAAATGTATTTTTTTAAATTTGAAATTCAAACTTAACTAGGCATCCTGCATGTCTATTTGCTAAATGTGAACACACTACCCCAGAAGGAAAGTGAAGGGCAGCTGCCTAATTGCAAAGATTTTGAGAGGGACCCCTTGATGGGGATGGAACTCGGAGGGGCAAGTGCTTCACTGCTTGAACCATGGGGGTAATGAAAATCAGAGCTGGCAGGGCTGCTGTATGTATGGTGGCTGCTACGTTCCCTGAGTGAATAGCGTCTTGAAGACTCACATGCACACCACCTGTGGGCTGTCAGGAACCTACAGTGGCAAGTGCAAGGCCTTTTGAGTTAAATGGATTTGGGTCCAATCCCAGCTTGTTAGTGTGTAACCTTGGGCAAGCTCTGGAACCTCTCTGAGCCACTGTTTTATCATCTGCAGAGCAAGGATCATGACCACTTCCCAAAGCACATTAAATAACACAAGATGTGAGTGCACAGAGCGTGGTACTTGGCATTACAGTAGCCACAGGTGTTTTTCTTTGGAATATTTATAGAAAGCAGAGTAGCAAAAGCGTTCTACCTTATCATAGTCAAAAGGAGCATGGGCTCATTTTGTTTTCTTATAATAAGATGTATGCTGGCTGGGAGTGGTGGCTTATGCCTGTAATCCCTGTCTTTACTAAAAATACAAAAGTTAGCCGGGTGTGGTGGCGCGCTCGGAATCACTTGAACCCAGGAGGCGGAATGAGTGGAGATTGTGCCACTGCACTCCAGCCTGGGTGAGAGAGTGAGACTGTCTCAAAAAAAAAAAAAAAAAGATGTATGCTGTGCCATATGTTTACCGTTTAATGTTACAAACATTCTCTTCTTAAATATTCTGTGTAAAGCTTGTTACGTAGATCTTATTATCACCATTTTAGAGTTCAGGAAATGGAAGTGTGAAGTGGTCAAGATCATGCAGTGGACAAAATGAAACATGAATCACAGTGTGGCAGCAGCCGTGGGAGTAGGGCCCTTCCTATGGGAATTCCTTACACTGATGTCTTTACGCATCTTGTCTCAATGGACCTCGCAACAGCCCTCTGAGGGTTGTTCTGCTCACTCCGCCTCCTGGGCTCAAGCGATTCTCGTGCCTCAGCCTCCCGAGTAACTGGGATTACAGGATCATTTTTCCTGTTAAGAGAAGAACTGAAGCTCAGAGGGGGAATGGATATCTTCACAGAGCAGGGAATGTTGGGAGCAGGATTCAAACCCGGATCTCTTTGGGTACAGATCCTCAGGTCTTACCTTTGTTTTCTTTTTTTTTTTTTGAGACAGAGTCTCACTCTGTCACCCAGGCTGGAGGGCAGTGGTGCACCCGGCCTTCTGGTGGAATTTAATTGCAGGCTGTTTGGTTTGTGTAACTAGATATTGTGTGTTCAGCCAGTGCTCTGTGCAGCACCATTCTAAACACTTCTCATACATTCAGTTCTCGGCCCACTGCAACCTCCGCCTCCCAGGTTCAAGCGATTCTCCTGCCTCAGCCTCCTGAATAGCTGGGATTGCAGGCACACACCACCATGCTGGGCTGATTTTTTTGTATTTTTAGTAGAGACGGGGTTTCGCCATATTTTTAGTAGAGACGGGGTCTTGAATTCCTGACCTCAGGCGATCCACCCACCTTGGCATCCCAAAGTGTTGGGATTATGGGCATGAGCCACCTTGCCCGGCCCTTACCTCGTATAATTGCCCCACAACACCTGAATTATAGAGGTGACAGGTTTCAGGGGCTTTAGGGCTTGCTATTCCAGCACAGGCACCATTTCTTCTTCCAGCTGCAGACTACTCTCACTTCTTGGCATGTAGTAAGTGCTCAATAAATCTGCATTGGCGAAATGAGTGGATGCATCAGTGGAGATGTAGAGAAATGGCTTCCATGTGTGAAGCTAGAATTTTCTGAGCCTTCAGCCATCACGAGAAGAAAATTAATGTAGGAGAAACAGGTCTATGTCACCCAAGGTGCAGTTTTAAATGTTTGGCAACAAAATGGAGACCCCTAGGCATTGACTCTTAGAGACTTGGGCTGTGGCATATGTGCAGCCCGAATCCAGCTTTCCTGGAGAGTGGGATGTCAGGCTGGTAGCTTCATCTGTGCCCGGGCATTCTGGCCCACATCGACAAGACGATTGAGTTAATTCAGAATGCCCTAACAAGCATTCTTCAGGCACGTTCAGGACTCAGAGCAGGGGCCTGTAGCCAGATACCTTTGCAAGGTGCAAGATTTAGGGGCAGAGTGGCTGGTTGAGGTAGAGGTGTTGTGAAACCTCAGAACAGTCTGTTCCAGCAAAAAAAAAAACCACGAGTAGCCAGTCAGTCAGGATTCCTCTGCATCCTGCAGAGGAGAAACAAAACCGAGAAAGCCCAGCTGGGCTGTACAGACAGGAGGGTGGCAGGGCCGCCCAGCTGATCCCCCTCTTCCCATGTGAGCCCAGGCGTGGCTTCTTGTCCTGGCCTCGCCTGTGTGGCCCTAATGTGGCACCACCCATCATGGATGGGCCAAGGTCGGGCCATCTTTTGAAGATATTCTGGAGCAATTGCTTCCTAATATATCTAGCTCAGACGTGGTAACCCAACTGAAAAGCCCTCAAAGGAGGAGGGAGAGGACATTTAATCAGTGCCAGCTGTGTGCCAGGTGGTGTAACCAGCAACCCTCTGGTTGTCCTAACTGGCTTTTAAGTAGCCACTGCCCTCAGCTTTGGACCACCTGCACTGGGGAAAGTCAGAGAGAGGAGTAGATTCGCCTTCCCAGAAGCAATGCAGGAGCCAGACACACTAACACTCCCTAGGACCTTCCTGGCCCTTGACCTTCTCCTCCATTTTTCAGATGATGAAATTGAGGTGCACAGAGGGGCCAGAGCAAAGCTCGGACCTACCCACTGTGGGCTAGAGTAAGCCCTCAGCCCATTGACCCACGTTCTGCACGGTGACCATACCCACTGCCCTCTACCTGTTTCGGACAGGGATCCTTGAGCTGCACTCACCATGGCTATATGGTACACAGCCTGCTGCCCTCTGCCATTGCACCCGCTGTGCCCTCTGCTCGGCCTGCCGTTCCTCTCTCCCTATCACTCCAGTCGCTAAGTTCCAATTCACACAGCCTGACCCAGCTCAAAAGCTCTGGTCACTGCTGTGGAGAAATTCTCCGTGATGCCCGGCTCCCTTGCCCCTAACCTTGCAGAGACCGTCACCCTCTCATGGATGACCTCACAGTTCCTAGAGAGAAGACTTTTTTTCTTTATGACATTTAAAAGATTGTTTTTATTATCATCAAAAGAAATGATAAATTATACAATTCTCATGAAACTCCAGTATCCGCAGGGATAAATCTCAGTGTCCAGCAAGCACGTCATACTGCAGTCATTGTTTGCAGCTTGTCCCTGTTCTAGACCTCAGGTTCCTCGTGGGCAGGGCCACGTGGGGTGCCCCTGGCATCTCAGCATTCCCCCTGCCCAACGTAGAACTGGATCCAGAGGCTGCACCCAACACATGCTTGTGCAATAAACCAAGAAACAAGTGAGCAAGAAACTCGATAAAACCCACGTGAAATGACCTGCGTCGGGGCTGGAGCTCGGGTGTCCTGGCTCCCGGCCCAGCACAGGTTGCACTCCATGGCCCTGCCTGGCCTTTGCGGTGTACTCCCTATCTAGGGGTGCATTCTGCCAGGCTTCTGGTCCTCCCAGATTTCCAATGTACATCTGAGCTCATTTTCCTGGGGGGCAATGAATGGTTCTGGTGCACTCAAAGCAGTCCTTGAGAGTTCATTTTTCCCTGCTTGCTCCTTTTATTAATACTTAATTTTTTATTATTTCCCATGACAGTTCACATTATAAACCAAGACTAAATGCACATAAATGAAAACATACTCTATATAGCACCACAGCATTACTATAAAGACCTTTTTTTTTTTTTTTTGATGTGGTCATTTACTTTTTTTTTTTTTTTTGAGACGGAGTCTCGCTCTATCGCCCAGGTCGGAGTGCAGTGGCGCGATCGTGGCTCACTGCCACCTCCACCTCCTGGGTTCAAGCAATTCTCCTGCCTCAGCCTCCCGAGTAGCTGGGACTACAGGCACCCGCCACCATGCCTGGCTAATTTTTGTATTTTCAGTAGAGACGGGGGTTTCAACATGTTGGCCAGGCTGGCCTCGAACTCCTGACCTCAGGTGATCCACCCACTTTGGCCTCCCAAAGTTCTGGGATTACAGGCATGAGCCACCACACCTGGCCGGTCATTTACTTTAATAACAATATACCATGTAATCACCATGGAATGTAAATTCAGGTTAGACAAGAGAATTTCACAAGTGAAACAGCATTCTGTAGTATATAAAAGTTTGGGTATACTATCTGACCAAACCAGCTTGCTCATAAGTCATTAATAAAATCCATTATAGGTGTTCAGTTTAATGTTTACAATTTTTATGGAAAAAATAAGCAATGCACACATTTAAAAAGTGTTCATTTACCTTTGCATGAGTGCTTAAAATACATATTTCTATTTCAAGGTGACATTTAAAAATTATTCTTTTTTTTTTTTTTTTTTTTTTTTTTTTTTTTGAGGCAGAGTCTGGCTCTCTCACCCAGGCTGGAGTGCAGTGGCGCGATCTCGGCTCACTGCAAGCTCCGCCTCCCAGGTTCACGCCATTCTCCTGCCTCAGCCTCTCCGAGTAGCTGGGACTACAGGCGCTCGCCACCACGCCCGGCTAATTTTTTTGTACTTTTTTAGTAGAGACGGGGTTTCACCGTGGTCTCGATCTCCTGACCTCGTGATCCGCCCGCCTCGGCCTCCCAAAGTGCTGGGATTACAAGCGTGAGCCACCGCGCCCAGCCACTTCTGGATATCTCTTATAGCCGAAGAAGAAAAAGGTTTTAGAATCAGTAAAGATTTTATTATAAGCCTGTTATTAGCTTTCCCTTACTAGCAATTAAGTTTCGCAGGAGAGGGAGAGGCCAGGGACAGTGGCAGGGACCCAGATACAGGCATCCAGGATGGTCTGGGCTCAAACTCAAGCCTCTGCCACTTCCCAGCCAGGTAACTTTGGGTTATGATCTCTTCGCCCTGACTCTCTGAGTCCATTTCCATCAGATGGGAAAGGCCACCAGGACCTTGCTCAGCTATTACCGGGAGGATTCATTAAAATAAGGTTTGTACTAGGGCTAGTGCACACATATTCAAAGCTAACTAAATACTGGCCATTTTTAATTAATGCTTATATGAGTTAGCCAAAAAAACTACTTGACCAAAGTGAATGCGAACAAACATGCAATTTGGAAGAAAACTAAGAACAACTTAGCCAAAACAAAAATACCATTGAAAAGCAATATCCCCAGTAGTAAGCATTTGAAACACTGCAAATTTGTCTTCCTCTATGCAAAGCATTTCTGCATTTTTCCCAAAGATTTTCTATTGTCTTTCAGTTGTATTTTGAATTTATTTATTTATTTTTTTTAGACAGAGTCTCGCTCTGCCGCCCAGGCTGGAGTGCTGTGGTGCAATATCGGCTCACTGCAAGCTCTGCCTCCCAGGTTCACGCCATTCTCCTGCCTCAGCCTCCCAAGTAGCTGGAACTACAGGCGCCCACCACCACGCCCGGCTAATTTTTTGTATTTTTAGTAGAGACGAGGTTTCACTCTGTTAGCCAGGATGGTCTTGATCTCCTGACCTCGTGATACGTTCACCTTGGCCTCCCAAAATGCTGGGATTACAGGCGTGAGCCACCGCGCCCGGCCTGAATTTATTTTCAATAATTTTTTCTTGCTCTTCCTTCTAATGGGAAAATTTAGGACACAATAACTGTTCATTAGTAAGAAAACAACTTAAATGGCCAAGAAAAGAGAAAATGCTTGAGACAATCTCTCCTACTAAGGTGATTTAAGTGAATTATGGAATCTCACAGAATAGTATATATAACACGAGCTCACTTTTCAATTTCTTTTTTTTATTTTTTTGAGATAGAGTCTTGCCTTGTTGCCCAGGCTGGAGTGCGGTGGTGTGATCTCAGCTCACTGCAACCTCCGCCTCCCAGGTTAAAGCGATTCTCCTGCCTCAGCCTCCTGTTAGCTGGGATTACAGGCTGTGCCACCACGCCCTGCTAATTTTGTATTTTTAGTAGAGATGGGGTTTCACCATGTTGGCCAGGCTGGTCTCGAACTCCTGACCTTGGGATCCACCCACCTTGGCCTCCCAAAGTGCTGGAATTACAGGCATGAGCCACCACACCTGGCCAGCATGAGCTCATTTTTGAAAAACACTGTGTCTGCAATAAAAGGGCACGGCAACATCCTGGCCAGGCACAGTGGCTCACTCCTGTAATCCCAGCACTTTGGGAGGCTGAGGCGGGCGGATCACTTGAGGTCAGGAGTTTGAGATCAGCCTGGGCAACATGGCGAAACCCCGTCTCTACTAAAAATACAAAATTAGCCGGGCGTGGTGGCACATGCCTGTAATCCCAGCTACACTGGAGGCTGAGGCAGGAGAATTGCTTGCATCTGGGAGGTGGAGGATGCGGTGAGCCGAGATCGTGCCATTGCACTCCAGCCTGGGCAACAACAGTAAATCTCTGTCTCACCAGAAAAAAAAAAAAAAAGCACACACGGCAACATCCACATCAAAGGACTGCGAGTGGGTGGATAATGGGGTGGGACTATGGGGGCTCCCTTTGCTTATTTTGCTTTCTTTCTTTTCTTTTTTTTTTTTTTTTGAGACGGAGTCTCGCTCTGTCGCCCAGGCTGGAGTGCAGTGGCGTAATCTCGGCTCACTGCAAACTCCACCTCCCGGGTTCACGCCATTCTCCTGCCTCAGCCTCTCCGAGTAGCTGGGACTACAGGCACCCGCCACCACGCCCGGCTAATTGTTTGTATTTTTAGTAGAGACGGGGTTTCACCGTGGTCTCGATCTCCTGACCTCGCTTTCTTTCTATTTTACTATTTCTGAGATGAGAGTGCATTACATTTGCCTTAGGAAACAGACTAAAAGACAAAGCTCAAAAATTTTTTCAGGCCAGGCGTGGTGGCTCACGCCTGTAATCCCAGAATTTTGGGAGGCCGAGGTGGAAGAATCGCTTGAGCCCAGGAGTTCAAGACCAGCCTGGGCAACATAGTGAGACCTTGTCTCTAAAAAAATTTAGTCTTTTGATTAATTTTTTTAACATTAAAATATCTCATTTGTTTCAATCCAATTCTACTTTTTCTGCCTTTTTGATATTTTAAAACGTTTTCAAACAGGGATAAAAAAATTAAAGTTCCCCAGTCTGTGAAATGGGAATAATTATATCTACCTCGAATGGTGATTGTAAAAGTTAAGTGAGATGTTTTCTTTAAAATTTCTTGCATAGTCCCGGGCATATAATAGGCCCTCAGTAAGCAGTGATCAATGATACTTCTCTTGTGGACATTGGATGTGTCCTTTTTTTTTTTTCTTTTTTTCTTTCTTTTTTTTTTTTTAGACAGAGTTTCACTCTTTTTGCCCAGGCTGGAGTGCAGTGCTGCGATCTCGGCTTACCACAACCTCCGCCTCCTGGGTTCAAGTGATTCTCCTGCCTCAGCCTTCTGAGCAGCTGGGATTGCAGGTGCACACCACCACGCCAGACTAATTTTGTATTTTTAATAGAGATGAGGTTTCACCATGTTGGCCAAGCTGGTCTCGAACTTCTGACCTCAGGTGATCCACCTGCCTCGGCCTCCCAAAGTGTTGGGATTGCGGGTGTGAGCCACCGTGCCCGGCCAACACTGGATGTGTTCTAACAAGCCTTTGTCATTGGACATTCACTTTGTCTCTTCTTTGGCCTGCAGGTTGTTTTGGTGAATGCTTCTGGGTGGACATTAGGGGGTTCTCTCATCACTTTTACTTGGAGGCCTGTGATATATTTCTAAGCGATCGCTGTCCTTCCACTCGCAGCCCACTTCCCATCCCAGGCTATTCTTCACACAACAGCCAGAGCTGTTCCTTTTAGAATTTGAATGGGATCATGTTGGTATGCAATCCTCCAATGGCTTTCCATCATTTTTGAGACTGTGGTCTGCAAGCCCCTGTGCTCAGGCCCTGGCTGCTTCCTCAGGCTCACGTCCTGCCTTGGTTCTCCCTTGTTCCCTGTGGACCACCCGCTGTGATCTCCTCACTGCTCCCCAACACACCAAGGCTGCTCTACCTCAGGGTCTTTGCATGTCTTGTCCCCTGTGAGGAGCATCCCAGCAGTGCATGAAAGCATCTGCTCAATTTCCCCTCCCCTAATCTAGGCCTTCCTTGATTGCCCTCTCTGAGGTCATACCCCTTCTCCCTCTATCTCCTTGCCTTTCTTCATAGCATTTACTACATGATATTAAATATTTATATATCTATTTGATGCTCTCTTTCTCTCACCAAAATGTAAGCTTCCCAAGGAGATAGACTTTGTCTGCTTTGTTCACACCTGTTTCTGCATCCGGGACTTGGACACCCATCACTGGACTTTCAGTAAGCATTTGTTGAATGAATGAATAAAATAAGTGAATGAAGTATGTCCTTAATATCAGCTACAAATAGTTAAGTAGGAATACTCTCCTGAAAATAGGTTAGAAATAAACAACTTTGGCTGGGCACGGTGGCTCACGCCTGTAATCCCAGCACTTTGGGAGGCCAAGGTGGGCAGATCACAAGGTCAGGAGATGGAGACCATGGTGAAACCCCATCTGTACTAAAAATACAAAAAATTAGCCAGGCGTGGTGGTGGGCGCCTGTAGTCCCAGCTACTCCGGAGGCTGAGGCAGGAGAATGGCGTGAATCCGGGAGGCGGAGCTTGCAGTGAGCTGAGATTGCGCCACTGCACTCCAGCCTGGGTGACAGAGTGAGACTCCGTCTCAAAAAAAAAAAAAAAAAAAAAAAGAAATAAACAACTTTAACCTCCCAAAGAGGAAACAACCCCTGAAACATGGCTGAGATTCTTAAAGAATTCCAAGCACTTGCCATACCACCCACTGACGTGTCGAAATGAGTAATAGTTGGCCAGGCATGGTGGCTCATGCCTGTAATCCCAACACTTTGGGAGGCCGAGGTGGGTGGATCACCTGAGGTCAGGAGTTTGAGACCAGCCTGGTTAACATAGTGAAACTTCATCTCTACTAATAATACAAAAATTAACTGGGCATGGTGGTGCACGCCTGTAATCCCAGCTACTCAGGAGGCTGAGGCAGGAGAATCGCTTGAACCCGGGAGGCAGAGATTGCGGTGAGCCAAGATTCCACTACTGCACTCCAACTTCGGCAACAGAGCGAGACTCCGTCTCAATAAATAAATAAATAAATAAAATAAAATAAAATAAAATTAGTGGTAGTTGACAAATAGGAAACGAGGATATTCATTTCCAACCAATCATCATTTTGACCAATTATCAGGTTGACCAGCTTGCTTGTGGCCAGCTTGTCTTTTGGCCATGTCCCCTGGGATCAGTGTGACGGTGTGGCTCCAGAAATGACTCAAGCTTGGGAGCCCTTGGAGAGCGTCTAATGCTGCCCACCCCACTCCAGGAGGGCAAAGTCCAGATTCTCCAGATCTGGGGGTCAGGCTGTATTTCTGTGGGAAACTCACCCTTTCTGTCCCACTTCAGCTCCACCTGGGGTGTCCCAGTTGAGAATGACCCCTCGTCTCCCAGAGGCATATAGGGTACCCATACCTTCATTCCCAGAAAGGCGTGAAGAGTCAGTTTTGAGGATGGCAAGGGAAATTTTCTGTGGGAAGAAGAAAGGCTAGGGTGAGGTGGAAGAGCGTCATGGAAAGGGCTAGGTGGAGAAGTCGGGGGGATTCTTTGGTCCAGTTTCCATCGTATATTTTGTAAGTGAGTGTGAGTGTGTGTGTGTGAGAGAGAGAGAGGGAGTGAGAGAGAGCCTACCTGTGTGCTTCTGTATAAATGTGGGTGTGTTTTTGTGTCCGGGTCTGTTGAGTTTTCTTCTCAGCATCTTATGGTCATCTGCTTATTACGTGCATGTCTGTGTGTGTGTGATTGTGTCTGTGGGTTTGCGTCTGTCTGTCTGTCTGCTTACTCACGTGTCCTTTTGGTTAGCTCTCTCTCAGTGTGTGCGTGTGTATAAGACTTGATGCTGGTGTTGGGGTGGGGGGCAGGGACTCACTTCTATAGACAAACAAATATGAGTACAGCCTTCGCCTCTGCTTGCTGGAACTCTTCAGAAAGTTTGTGCCTGATTTGGAAGAAGCTGGGGAAATGGACAAGACACGGCGTTACATCGAGCCATAAGGGAGCGAGAGGCTGGGTCTGGGAGTTGCAGCTGGAAAAATGGCATGAAATGAAGTGTCCGAACCCTTCCGTGTGTCCAACCAGAGACTCTCGTGTAGGTATCCAGACTCCTGAGCAGGGGCCGCCTGATGGGTCACTGATGATCTCTTACTACCGTGCCCTGTGCTTTCCACAGCTTCCCAAACAGCCTCTGCTCTTCCAGACTTAGATCTTTGCTGCAGACATGGCTTTGTCCTTCAGAACTTGCTTAAACAGCCTCTCCTTCCTACTTCCCTAACACTCAGCCTCGCTTGCCTGTATCCCCATGGGCCTGGCCACCCTTGCATCTGTGCACTTCCATCCTTGCTGCTGCACTGTCACCCCAGCGGGCCTGGGAGCTCCTTCAACACAGGGTCCTGGCTTACCTGATTTCGTATAATCAGAGCCCAGCAGTTGGCTTAACGGAAGTAGAATAGGTCAACTCGGCAGCAGGGAGGGAGTAGGCTGAGCCCAGCAGACTTGGGTTCCATCCCTGTTCTCTCACAAGCTGACGTGGTCCATCTCTTGCACTTGTTGGGCCTCATTTTATCCCCTGGGAGGATGAGGAGGAGGTGGAGAGCACATGAGAACCACTCGCACACACAGGCCTTCAGCAAATGGCTCTCGTGATTGTACAGGCTTACACAGAACACTCTGTTTTCTATTCTCAAAATTACCCCCTAGAAAAGAGGGAGTTGTCTTTTGTTTTGAGCTCTTGCGAAGTGCCTCGTTTTTACGGAGAACTCTCTCAATTGCTTTATTTTGAACAGCAAAGAAATGTTTGGGGAATGTATGTTAGCCTAAAACCACCTCAAACAACATGGGCTTAGAATTCTTAAAGAGATAATCTGACAGAATCTGTAAGAAAAGGAGTCAGAAACATTTTACACAGATTTAGCAATTCTTCCTCGGGGTATGACCTCAAATTACAAGTGCTGGATGTCATGGCAAATAAGCCTTTTAAAGCTCGGCTTGAAAAAGCAATGCTGAGTGGTTCTTTTGTGGAGAGCACGAATATACACACACCCACAGAATGAATACAAATCCCGACTGTGCTCATGTCATGCAAATGGATGGAGACCTTGTTTCCAGCGACAGCCTCAGATGTGGAAGCAAAAAGTGCTGGATCTCAGGGCAGTCAAATGGAAGAGAGGAGAAAGGTCTGAAAAATGAAACTGCACAATGCAAAATGGGGGTCTGTGGAGCAGACACTTTAAAAAGTTTCCCCAAATGTTTTAATGATTTTATTTTACTTTTTAGAGATGAAGTGTCACTCTGTCGCCCAGGCTGAAGTGTTGTGGTGCACTCATATCTCACTGCAGCCTTGAATTCCTGGCCTCATGCAATCTTCCCTCCTCGGCCTCCTTATGTGTGGCAAAAAATGGAGTAAAGCTGTTTCATGCAACACGTATATGGAGAAAAGTGAGGTTTCTAAATGAATATTATTGTAAAATTCTAAGTAATTTTCTGTTTACTTCTACATTGCACAACTGAGCTAATAAATTGAATAAGCAGGACTTTGCCTACTTTATGGCCATCCCAAAAAGTTTATATATTCAACCACATCCAACCACGTTTTTTTTTTCGTTCTTTGAATTAGGAATGGAAGGCATTGCTTTATATTTGGGCATATGCAGGAGGCTGAGCTTTTAAACCCTAATGAGAATTGACAAGAAGCTGACTATCTGCGACCCAGTTTGAAGATTTTTTTTTTCCTCTTAGATTTGTCTTTGTATTTGGAGAAAGATAAAGAAGAACATTGAGAAAATGCTCTCCTAAGGAAGAAAGGAGAGAATTCCAGAGGAATTGCACAAACACTGTCATGACATGGGAGAATCAGCTGCTTTCTAAGATGAGAAAGACAACTACGGCTCCATCTATTGGATGCTCACCATGAAACTAGCATCGTTCCGAGCACGTTACCTAAATTACTGTTTCCCCTAATCCTGCTTGTAAAGTAGGCATTATTATTATTTGTGCTTTACAGATAAAGAAACAGGTTTTAGAACTTGCCCAAGTCCCACAGATAGGACTTGCTGAAGCTAGAATCAAGAACCAGGCCTGACCTCTTAATCACGGCCTTGTAGCAGCTCTTCTGAACATTTCCTACTGTTTACGCAAAGTGATTACATCAGAAAGGCAGAAAGGTGGTCTAGGCAGGAACTGTAACTCAATTCCTCTGGTCACTACTCGTTTGCTGGGCTTTGTGGATCTTCCCACATATTTCATCGCTAGAGAGCTGGGGTCTCAAAGCCGAATGCACAGGGAGGCCATGAATGCAATGGACAGGAGTGAAGGGGCCTGGGGCAAGCAATCGGGAGAGGTAGGGGCTGTGGAAAAACAGAGTGCTCATTCCTCTCTCAAGGTGGGCAGAGATACTGCTCTAGCCCATTGCTGTCATTCAAATCATGGTCCCACTATGACCAGGTCTTCGAATATTTTCAGAGGATAGACAGCCAGATTTTTGAGTGAAGGGTTATGTTTCAGAATTGATCACTAAGTCAAATTTGAGTTTTTCCAAACCCACGTAGGACGGACAAAACACATGGGGTGCTGGAGCTGCCACCTGAGCTGCTGCATTGCCACCTCTGTGTCTGGACACTGCTCTACCATGAGGCAGGTGGGATAGCGCTGGCGTCAGCATCCTAAACCATAGATTCACATCCCACCACTGCCCCTATGTACCTGGGTAGCCTTCCCGAGCTTCAGTTTTCCTGTCTGTAAAATGGGAAACACTGATCGTCCTTACTTGATGGGTTGTTGAGAAGAGCAAGAACACACTTGAGTGTCTGATTGACGTGGCAAACCTACTGTGTTTCTGGCTAATTCTCGTTTCCCTGTCCAATGGCTAATTCTCGTTTCCCTGTCCAATGGCTAATTCTCGTTCCCCTGTCCAATGGCTAATTCTCGTTTCCCTGCCTCCTGTCACCTGTACTGCCTCCACAGTCTCCCTGATCGGAGCGCCATTATCTTCTTTCTGCCCCCTCTGGCAGAAGTGCAGACATCTTCTTTGAGCCCTGTTTTTGTTTTTTCGTTTTGTTTTGTTTTTTAAAGACTCTGCTTTCAGAGCTTTCCATTGGCTGGCTCCTTCTTGCTCACATGCCACCTCTTCGGAGGGCGGGGGCAGTCTACCTTTTGTGATGTTGCCACCTGTCTCCCATGGCACATCATCGTCACGCTGCTACCACATTGCTTTTGCAGTAGCCTCATCATGATCGTGTTTATTTACTTGTTTCAGAGTTTATTGTCTGTTTTCCCAAGTAGAGCAAGAACCTCACGGGTCTTTGTTCACTGTTGATTGCCAGCACCCAGAAGACTTGGCACATAATAGGCCCTCAATGGATGTCCGCTGAATAAGTGAATGCGTGCAGAGTGCTGTGTAAATATGAGATACAATATGATACCACGGCTATTAGGAGCTGTTTCCTTAGACAGCAGAAAGGAGGGAGGCTGCTTAGAGAGGGCTCTAGGGCTTGCCTGGAATCTTGCTTTAAATCAGCACCAGGTCATGCCTATTCCTTGCTCTTTTACCCAGTAAAATGTTTTTGCTTGAGAAGCTATTACAGAGATAGAGATAATGCCTCCTGGAACACAGATAGAATCAGAAATACAGAATTACACTTTAAGCCGGCTGAACAGCTCACAAAATCAGGCAAGCCAGCCTGGGGAAGGTGGGGAGGCTGGAATCAGGGAAGGATGAAAGAGGAAGGGAACATCTTAGGGATGTCCAGGGCCCTGCTATCTGAGGAGGGAGCAACTGGCACTTTAACCCATTCCCTTCCTTCTCTTTTGCAACATTGGGGTCTCAGTTTTTTGGATTGTTTGAAAGACCCCTCACTATCTTCTGGCCTCTTGCAGTTTGGGGATGTGACTAACACCCCTTCTCAATGTTCTGTTAGTCTTTCTGAATACCTAAAAAGGAAGTTTGGATTGTTGCTACTTTGTCCTTAATATTGCCTCTGAAATTTGCTGACCTAGCTTTTGACCAGATTCTGCCAGGGCAGGAGTGTCTAGTGAGACTTAAAAGTTGTTTACTTTGACAATTTGTCTCTGCCTATGACAGGTGCCACTTCTATTTCCATTAGTGAGCAAAAGTTTCTCTTTATTTATTTATTTATTTATTTATTTTTTGAGACAGAGTCTTGCTTTGTTGCCCAGGCTGGAGTGCAGTGGCGCGATCTCAGCTCACTGCAACCTCCGCCTCTGGGGTTCAAGCAGTTCTCCTGCCTCAGCCTCCCAAGTGGCTGGAATTACAGGTGCATGCCACCACGCCTGCCTAATTTTTGTATTTTTAGTAGAGACGGAGTTTCACCATGTTGGCCAGGCTGGTCTCGAACTCCTGACCTCAGGTGATCCTCCCGCCTCGGCTTGCTGGGATTACAGGCGTGAGCCACCGTGCCCGGCCTGGGAAAGTCCTTGAAGACACATTTGTGAATCACTCTCCAACCGTGAAGGGGCTGGCATCTTTCGTGGATTCTGTGAGGCTTGAGCCAGATTTTGTTGACATTCTCCTGATACTCAAGCTGGGTGGGGCTGCAAACCTTTAGTGGGAATATGTAACAAAAAAGTAAGTATACTAATTGTTTCAGGAGATAAGTCCTCACTTACCTTCGAATCCTTGTAAAGGTGGGGTTCCCACTGGGGGTGGTGTCCCAGAGTAGTGGAACAGCCAGAGCTTGAGTTTTCTCTCCATAGGACCCTGGGCAACCTTCTCCAGCTCTTTGAGCCTCAGTTTCTTCATCTGTAAAACAGGGCTGCTGGGAGGCTGAAGTGCAATCAAGAAAATAAAATGTCTGACCCTGGGCCTGCACATAGTAGGTCCTTCATTCATCCCAGCTGGCTTTCTGCCCACCTCCTCTCATCCTTCCTGCCCTTGGCTTCCGTGGCACGTTCCCATGTGCACAGGCCATTCAGACTGTTTGGATAGATGACTGCTTCACTAGCAGGAGACCCTTGAGCAATTGACTCCTGAAACCTCACTTTCCTAATCTGTGAAATGGCGATGATAATCTGTTTACCCCCAAGGCTTGTTATGAGCGTTAATAAGATAATGTGGGATTCATAAATAGTACCTGGCACATAGAAAATTATCTCTTAGAAGACATGCCTCTAAACCATCTCATTCATCAACCAAATCTGAACCATCCCATCCCCTTTAACTTCTTGTATTTTTCCTGCCTTTCTTGCTTACAGCCACAGAAAGATTTCAAATTCCACAGTAAGTACCAGGTATGAAGATGCAGAGATAGGAAGGAAATATATGTACAAAGTTGAGGGCTCCTAACAGCTTGAATTACTGAACATGGGACAAAGACATGGAAAAACTGACTTAAATGTGTAATTCACCTGAAGATCTCTTCAAAGTCCAATTTTTTTCACTTTGTTCCGAACGTTATCAAAACAAACAGATGCTCCTAAACTGGGAAAATCCAGGTTATGGTGAAGTGAAAAAAATGCTCAGTTCAAGGCCTCATGTACCTATTTCACATCCACTGAGGGCCTTTGGACCCAAAGTTGAAAGGTCATCTTGGCGTGTCCAGTCTTAATGGCGAAGACAGACATGGAAGGAAGTGCTCCGGGAGGAGCTCCCTGGTGCTGAGAGAGGTGGTGCTGCAGGATGGAAAGAGGACAGGTCGGAGCAGTTCCAAAAAGGCAATAGCCAAGACGCTGATGAGGCAGAATGAACATTTCTGGTCAGGCTCCAATAGCTGGCCTTGGAAACCATGTCCTGGGGCATCATTTAGGATTTATCCATCTGCAAGCACAGAAACAGACATTCACTAAGGGGAGAAGGGGCATACTGGCAGGATGTTGAGCAGCCATAAAGTGGACAGAAAGCCACACTCGGAAAAGGAGAGAAACTGGAGTTCTCTGGGGCTCCTGAGGGCCAGAACTGCTGGACAGCCTCATCGGTGATGGGATGTGATGGGCTCAAGGGCTTGTGCTTTTTCTTTCTCTGCATCACTTGGTTTACAATTCCAAGTCCAGGGAGAGAGACCTCGACTGTTTTAGCTGAGATCACATACCCACCCAAGACTACAAGGTGAGTGGGGGGCACTTTGGGTGATAGCGACCCCATAACCACACCTAGAAAAGGAGGGGTACTTCTCCAGCTAGAAATGAGAGTGATACAACGATGCGGGGACTACTATATCCAGTACGATGTCTAGCACGGTGAGTGGGCCAGCTCCTGGAGAGTGACGGAGAATGATGGTTCACTGCCTTTTGATCCTGTATTTATTAGCCTTTAGTCTAAGCCAGGCCCTGTGTTAGGTGCTGGGAAAAAAGGTGAATGAATAAAGGAGCCCAAGGCTGTGAACGGGTTCTTTGATGCCAATTCCCTGCCCTCTAGGAGTGAATTTTCTAGAGCTAGGGAGGTATGAAATCAGAGACAGCTAGAGGAGGGGAGTGGGCCCCAGGGGCTGCCCATAATAGGTCCTTAATGATGTTTGCTGAGGGAATGGATGTCAGAACAGCAAGGACAGAAAGAGCCTTGCTTAGGGGAAACTGCAAGAAGTGGCTGCCCCAGGCCATTTTTACTCCCCCACCAATGGAGTCTCAAGACTTGCTTGGCTGAGACATCTTCAAAAGGAGATTATCAAAGCCTAGAATTTTTGGCAAACACTGGGACAAATCAAGCATAGGGAGGCACAGCCCAAAAGCCTCATTTGAGGAGGTTGACCTTGGAGGAGGTGGTCTCACATGTCCCTCCCCACCAGCCATCTGTCACGAGCCTCATGTCCTGATGGCAGGGTGACAGGGCACACAGTAGGCTCAGGATGGGGTCATGGAAGGAAGGAAGAGACAGGAGGAAGAGAGGAAGGGACAGAAGAAATGCATAAGCAAGAAGAGAAGGAACTTCAAAATGAACAAGTAATGGGAATATGAAAAACTGAATACATAAATGAATTATGAGAGGAAAGCAGGCAGATGGGGGAAATGGAAGAATAAATGTATGCAGGTTTAAGAGAATCCAGACCCTACCATTTACTAGCTGTGTGATCCCAGGCTCATCCTATTAGCCTCTGGGGCTTCATTTTCCTCATCTGTAAAATGGGCCTAACTCTGGCACCTCTCCCAGAAGGTCATGGTGAAGACCACCTGAGGGGATAGATGCTAAGCACTTGGCTTGGCGGGAGAGCCCAGAGCATGTCAGGTATTGTAACTAACAGGCTGAAAGATGGAAGTGAATGAATGAATTAATAAAAGAAACCCAGGAGGAGGGAGAGAGGATCAGGAGAAGACAGTGAAGGGCCTTCATCTGGTTCTCTCTCTATCTTTTGTGGCCAGCCAGGGCTACAGACTGTCAGCCTCACAGATAGGGTACCTCTCCCTCCCTGCTCGGGTCCAGCCTATTTGATTTCAGGAGGAAGATAAGATGCCTGCACTGCTTTTTCATCTCCTGTGTCTCCAGCCCTTCCCCCATTTCACCACCCCCTTGGCAATTGGGGCCTTCAAAGTCCTTGCTGGCTCCAGATCTGTAGATAATCGTTTACTGTAATCCTACCCAGGAAAGGAGCTGATAAAGTCCAGATGGAGTGTGAGGTCTTCAAACTCACTTTCTCTGCCCAGATAACGCTGCTGGGGCCTCTCAGGAGTCCCCTTCTCTCCTGGGGGGAGAGGCAAAGTGGGCAGTGGTTGCGTAGCACATGCATTGTAGTAACTGACTTGTTTATTAGGAAAATCTCTCGATTTCCTGGGCATGGTTCCGGGAGGGTGGGTGGATGGAGAAGGAGCAGTAGATTTGAAGTCAGAACAGATGGGGTTCCAGTTAAAATGGCAGCATGAATCCCCATTTTCCAGAGTACTGGGAGCATTCAGGAATGCACTGGACATGGAAAGACCCGGGCCAGGGGGAAGGCTCAGGCCTCACCTTTGTTCTGTGAGGATCTGGCACGTTGGTCAGACGTCCCCAGGTGGCCCAGGGAGGCTCTCCTCGCACCTGAGCCGCAGGACGGAGACCAGCTGGGTCCTGGACCTACCCACAGGAGGCAGCCATAAGATCCTGCCTTGCAGTCAGACAGGCCTGGTTTGATTTCAGCCCTTTCCTTCACTGGCTGTGTGACCTTGGGCAGGTTGCCAAAGCTCTCTGGGCTTCAGTTTCCTCATCTGTAAAGGGTGTGCTAATAATCCCCACCTCAGCGGCTGGTTGAAAAAAGTCAAATGAAATAGCAGACAAGAAAGCACGCTGTGATTAGGAAAACACGCAAAAGCAAGAGGCTACTCCTCTCGCCGCTATCAAAGTGGAGAGGCCATGTGGTTAGACGTGGTCAGGGGATGAGGGAAAGTTCCACCCACATACTCAAGACCCAGTGCTCCGGGCCACAGTAACACCCATCGGCCCATCTGATCCCTCAGCTCCCCTGAGGAGGTCCAGAGGCCTGACTTTCCAGGTTAAGGTGTGGTCCTGGGCTGTGGGGTGGAGGCACAGGGCAGTGGCAGCTCTGGACATGCCCTGCAAAGGGTGAGGGATCAGGGATGGGCTAGGGCCCCCGAGGGGGAGGCCTTGGACTTAGCATGATTCCCCCGCCTCACCCCCTCGCTTCGACTAACTTTCTATCCCTTTCATAGACCCATTACGTAAATCCGTCCAGATTGAAGATCTGACCCTTCCTACTTCTAAGAGGATTTAGAGTATTTTAAGATTAAAACCCAGAGCAAAATAAGTCTTTTAAAGAGATTGTCTGCTGCTCAATCTCATAATGAGAAAAATGCAACCGAAACTACAAGAGATGCCCTTTGTACTTACCAGATTGGCAGAGATGAGAAGCCTGATAATACTCCGAGCTGGTGAGTTTGTAGGGGAGCAGGCAAGCTCACCACTGTTTGAGGCAGGGAAACGTGTGTACAGCCTCTTTGGAAGGCAACTGGGTTATAGCTGTTAAAATTAAAATGTGCTTTTTTTTTGGACCCTGCAATTCTAGCATTTTATCTCCCAGTTATACTTGCAAACATGGGCAAAGGCATGAATACAAGGATTTTCGCTGTGGCTAACGTTAGCCTGTAATCCCAACACTTTGGGAGGCCAAGAGAGGCGGATCACTCGAGGTCAGGAGTTTGAGACCAGCCTGGCCGACACGGTGAAATCCTGTCTCTACTAAAAAATACAAAAAAATTAACCAGGCATGGTGGTGGGCGACTGTAATCCCAGCTACTCGGGAGCCTGAGGCACGAGAATTGTTTGAACATGGGAGGCGGAGGTTGCAGTGAGCTGACATTGCGCCACTGCACTCCAGCCTGGGCAACAGAGCGAGAGTCTTAATAAAAAACCAAAAACCAAAAAAAAAACCCCAAGAATTTTAATTGTACAATTACTCAGTGAGAAAAACATGAAAAGTACCTAAATGCCTATTATTAGGGAACTGGATTAATAAATTACATCGTAGCCATTCAAAAAAACATAACACAGTCTAGGGCATGTATAGTATGCTCTTCTGGGTGTGTGTAGAGGATATACATAGAGATTTGTGTGTGCACAAACAAGCTTTGAACTGACTACAATAATTGCGTCTAGGGAGGGGAGCTGAATGCCTGGGGCTCACAGGTGAGGGGAGATTTACACATCACTATATTTTAGAACTGTCTGAACTTTTTACTATATGTATGTATGAATTATAAAATAAATAAATATCTAAAGATGCTCCTGGCAAATAAAAAAAATCAAGAAAACATCAACAATCAAAACCAGAAAACACCACACACACACACACACACACAAACACACACAGAGACAACACATCTGAAATTCCCCATAGGACAGCATAGCAGTTTGCCTACCCAGACACTCAATAAATATTAAAAACAAAGTTTTGCATTACCTTATGAAGGAAGCAGAGTAAATGTTCTCTGGCACTTGAACTGAACAGATTTATAATACTTGTGCAATATATTTTGCTGTCAGTTTGCGGATACAAAGAAAAAATGGCAAACAGGTTACGCTACATAGTTTGCATTTTCTGACATCAGAAAGTCCATACATTAATCTACTGAGATAACATTTCTCTTGAACCAACAAGCAATTAGCAGCTTCCCCCTTGCTCTCTGGACCCTCCCCAGAAACCTGAAATACTGATGGGTGTGGTGTCACTCTGTGAGTCTCAGTTCCCTGATCAGCAAAACAGGCAAAATAACCTCTGCAGAGTGTTGTGAGGAATAATTGGAAACACGTGGGTAACGGCACGTTGCAGAAGCTTTGAAGGCACTCAATAGGCATTAGTTTCTCTCCCTTCCTTTAAGCACTGGAAATTACTCTGGGCCAATGACATTTACCTTCATGTCTCACTTGATACAGCAAATTTCAGTGCAGTTACAATGACTGTTTTACCTCTGGATTAGTGGAAAATGGTCATCCTCATTCAGAAATGAGGGTGCTGTCTTCCTGGAAACAATTGGCCAAGCCTGATTACACGTAGCAGCTATGAATTACACATTGTAGAGTACTGACATTACTTTTCAGTTCTTGTCTAGAACTGACATTATTTTACAGTTCTTCACATTCAATGGAAACTTGGCTAAGTTAACTATTCCTCATTGATATAATTAAGATCTTCTATTTAGGTGCTCTGGGTTCCAGGTTTTTCTCTAGGAGAGTCATGTTATATTCAGATACATTTAGACTGGGTGCGGTGGATCTTGCCAGTAATTCCAGCACTTTGGGAGGCTGAGGCGGGTGGATCACCTAAGGTCCAGAAGTTAAAGACCAGCCTGGGCAACATGGCGAAACCCCTTCTCTACCAAAAATACAAAAATTAGCCGGGCGTGGTGGCTCACGCCTGTAATCCTAGCTACTTGGGAGACTGAGGCACAAGAATCACTTGAACCTGAGAGGTGGAGGTTGCAGTGAGTTGAGATTGAGCCACTGCACTCCAACCTGGGTGATAGAGCAAGACTCCTTCTCAAAAAAAAAAAAAAAAAAAAAAAAGGTGCATTTAGCTGCAAGCAACGGCAACCCCAACTCAAGGTAAAACAGAGTGAGCTTTAGGTACAATTGATTCAGCAACCAAATGATGACATCGGAAACCCAGGTTTCTTCCATCTTTCCGGCCTGCTATCCTTATGGCTGGCTTCACCCTCAAGTTGGTAGCAAGATGGTTGCTGCAGATCCAGGGTTCCAACTAAACACTAAAACATCCTGAGGAAGAAAAGAAACCATCATTTTTCCTAGTTCCCTCTTAGGAGCAAGGAAACTATGAAGTTGCTCAGTACACTTCTCACATCATAGGCTGGAGATGGGTCACATGCTCGTTCCCAAACCAATCATGGAAAAGAGCATGGTTACCTTTGGACCAATCAGGCTTACCCCTGGAGCTGGGGGGTGGGCTGGCTGCCGGGGAGCAGCCAATTGTACCTGCTGCATTGTCATATGCGGACAGATTTTAAAATGGCTTCCCATGATCCTTAACTCTCACACCTTTGTGTGATTCTCTCCCTTTAAGTCTGGGTGGGACCTTTGGTTTCTAACCAAGAAAATATGACAAAGGTGATGAAATGTAACTCCTATGATTACCTTACATTGTGAAAGTTTCCATCTTGTTAACTGACTCACTCTGGAGACTCTCTTTGCTGGCTTAACGAGGTGAACAGCCATGTTGGGAATCCTATAGGGCAAGGAGAAGCTGCCTCTGGGAGCTGAGAGCACCCTCTAGCCCACCGCCAACAAGATGCTGAGGCCTTCCCTCTTCCAACTGCAAGGAAATGAATTCTGCCAACAGCCCAAGCTAGTTTGGAAGTGAACTCTTCCCTGTCAAACCTCCAGATGAGAACACAGCCCTGTCAACACCTTGACTGCAGCCTTGAGAAGATCTTAAACAGAAAACCCGACTAAGTGGTGCCTGGATTCCTGACCTACAGAAACAGTGAGAAAATGCATGTGTGTGTTTGTTTTAAACTACTAAATATGTAGTAAGTTGTTATGCAGCAATGGAAAACTAATGTAGTCAGTATCTTTTTTGTTATAGTGACAGTGACAATAATTTAATTTTTAAAAATGTTTTGTGCCAATAAGGAAGAAAATAGCTCTGCCTGGAGAAATACGTTGAAAAGACCTTTGGAGCAAGGGGTCTTTCCTCAGGGTCTGGGTGGCAGCAGGTGGCAAATTCTCAGAGGAAGTGGGAAACTGCTCTGTAAAAAAAACAAAAAAAAGGAGCAAGCTCAGAAGGAATTTGAGCTTCCAGGAGCTTTGGGAACAGAGAGGGTGAAGGAGGAGAGTCCGAGTCTTCAGGAACTATGGAGAGTGTGCACTGCAGGAGTGGCCTTGACTTGCATCCTTCTCAAACCTTTAGTAAGTTCACATAAGCTTCATATGAGTGCCCAGTGGTGGGTCGGGCAAAGAGGAGCCCAGTTTCACTTCTGGGTTGAGCAGGTACAGAAAAAGGCAGAGCTCTGGAGGCCGGTCCTGGAGGACCAAAGCTCCCATAACGCCATCTCCTCAGTAGGGGCAGAGTGTGTTAATTCGCTAGGGCTCCCGTAATGAAATACCACAAACTGTAAGACAGTGGCTTCAACAACACAGTTTATGGTCTTACAGTTCTGGAGACTGGAGTCTGAGATGAAGGTGTTGGTAGGGTTGGTTCCTTCCGAGGGTTCTGAGGAAGCAACTGTTCTATGCTTCCTGCCTAGCTTCTGGGGGCTGCTGGCAGTCCTTCACATTCCTTGGCCTGTAGAAGCACCATCCCAATCTCTGCCTTCATCTTCCCGTGGCATTCTCCCTGTTTGTGTGGGTTCGAGGGGTGGGGCGATCTCCAAATTTCTCTTTCTAATAAGGATGGCAGTTATACTGGATTAGGGGTTCACCCTACTCGGATGTGGCTGTACCTTAGCTAATTACGTCTACAGCAACCTATTTCCAAATAAGGGCACATTCCAAGGTACTGGGGGCTGGGACTTCAACATATAAATTTGGTTGCCAGTCTCCATAACATGGAGGTTGGCAGGAATCTGGGGTAGCCCTGTATTTTCACCAGGTATGGGGTTGGGTTAGAAAAGGTAATTTCAGCTTCATTTGAAGAGGTTGCTAGGGCCCAACTGACATCACCGTGTGAAGAAACTTTTTAGGATTTGTCTGAAATTGCTGAAACATAACTATTCTTAGGAGCAGTTCCTTCCTCAAAACATTCTGCAAAATGCCCAGTGACCATTTCCCTGAGGACAGTGTCTCCTGCTGTCCCACAGCCCTGCCATGCCATTATTTTAACTGTGACTTGTGTCTCATCTATCCAGTGGCAAGGAGAAAGTGCTTGACCTTTGCTCCTCTTAGTGGGGAAAAAGCCTTGCAGATGAGCTCAGGGATGAAGAGGCCAGCCTCCCTGGAGATAGGGCTGGATGCTCCCACACTTCCTGGATGCCACTGTCAGATGGCACAGCTCAGCGCTTCCTTGCCAGAGATGAATAACCTTTGGGCGTTTCCCATTCTTCTCCTATCTGGAGACCCAGCCACCAAGACAACAGGTCTAATTGACTGCAATTCACTATCTACGTGTCCTTTTTAAAGAGCACTCTTGCTTAAATTCTCTAATTGACTCATTTTCTTCTGTGACAACACAGGCTAAAAAGTGGTATTTCAAGGGAGAATGAGGCAGAGCTTATTACATTATCAACAATTCAACTCAGCATGTGCTGAGGAGATTGAGGTAGTGTCCTTGGAGGCAGCAAAGACACTCATTCTTGTCTCTACGAAAGATGACAGCTTTCACAAATTCATTTCTCCCTCCCTTCACTTCTCCCTTCCTTTCTTTCTCTCTCCTTCCACTTAGTGTACGCTAGGCACTAAATTCACAGAATGTTAGAACTATAATGATCTTAGAAACTATTTAACAAGGGCCGGGCGCGGTGGCTCACGCCTGTAATCCCAGCACTTTGGGAGGCCGAGGCAGGCAGATCACGAGGTCAGGAGTTTGAGACCATCCTGGCTAACATGGTGAAACCCCGTCTCTACTAAAAAATACAAAAAATTAGCCAGGTGTGGTGGCGGGCGCCTGTAGTCCCAGCTACTTGGGAGACTGAGGCAGGAGAACGGCGTGAACCCAGGAGGCGGAGCTTTCAGTGAGCTGAGATCACGCCACTGCACTCTAGCCTGGGCTACAGAGCAAGACTCCGTCTCAAAAAAAACTATCTAACGAGGTTTCCAGATAGGGGAACTGAGGCTCAGAGAAGGGAAGCAACCTGTCCAAAGATACACAGCTTTGTGAATACGAAACTTAACTCCATTCCAGGCTCAGGGTTTACTTCATGACCGTCATGAATATTTTGGGAAGAGATAACGCATATTGGATTTTGCTGTAAAGGAGAGCTATGAAAAGTTGTTCTCTATTTACCACCACGGCCCTCCCCCGCCCCTTCCGCCCCCCTAGATAATGATCTGGTCGATAGATTGGTTTCCGAATTCGCCTTCTAAGACTCCAGCTTTCTTTCTTTCTTTGCCCATTGGAACCAAGATGTTTTTCTAAAGGACAGCAATTCTGGAGATGTGCCTGGTACAAACCTAGAATAAAGGCAGAGAAAGAGCCAATGGCAAGAAGATTAATTACACAGCAACAAAACCAACAAAACAAGCAAACAAAGCAGCAGCGGCAACAACAACAACAAAACCATGGAGTTTGTTGGCAAAAGCTGATGGGGCTCAGGTTCTGAGGTTCTCAGGTTCTGAGGTTCTCAGGTTCTGCGGTTCTCAGGTTCTGCTTTCAGGTTCTCTGGAAAAGTGGCCCAACCTTTGTGAATCTGGAGGGAAGCCACTCAAAGTCAGCCACTAAAATCACCTTACAAATGGCCTTCGCCAAAACTTACTGTCACATGACCTGAGCAATAAGCCCAGAGCCGTGAGTCCCTGGAGTGCTCCAGAAGATGGGCTTCGTGGAGACGATGATCCAGGATTCCAATGAGACATGGGTTCTCCACTTCATCTTGCCGTGCCATGGCACAGAATGACCTGTTACAGGTCAGTGCCAGCGCATCTTCCCTCCCTGGTTTGCTTTCTTTCAGTCAGAATTCCCTTGTTGGTCTCAGCTGAAGAAGGGCGAGCGTAGCAGCTGTATTCTTATGCAAGAACTTTGGAGTCAGTCCCAGGTCGGAATTCCAGCTCTGCCACTACTGGTTGAGTGATCTAACACACGTTACTCAAGCTCCTCAGGCTTCAGTTTCCCCACCTGTTTCACGGTGGTAATAACAGTACCTGGTTTATTGCGAGGATGAAATGAAATGAGGGATGGAAAGGGCTTAGCACAGTGCCTGGAAGATGGGGGTGGCTCAGTAAACCCTAATTCCTTTCCCCCTCAAGGCCCGAGAGAATGTACTAGACTCATGGACTCACAGCTGCAAGTCACTGTGGATGATCCTTTCCACCACGGCTGCAAGAGCTTTCATGTGGCTAAGGCATCCTCCAGGGAGCTTGCTAAAAATGGAGATTTCCGGATTCCACCCCCGGAAGATCTGATTTAGCAGATTTGGGTTGGGGCCCAGGCATTTCTCTGCATCTTAACCAGATTCCGAGGGACCCATGAGGCACACTTTGAGAGACGTCTGTGTATAGTCAACCTGTGACTGCAAGAGAGGAAGGGTCATGTCACCTCTGTCTGCTTCACTGTTTCTCCCCAGGGGAGTGCGTGACACATGATAGGGGCTCATGGGCCGAATCTCTTAAAACAAAATGCAATCAGCCAGGCTCAGTGGCTCACACCTGTAATCCCAGTATTTTGGGAGGCCGAGGTGGGTGGATCACCTCAGGCCAGGAGTTCAAGACCAGCCTGGCCAACATGGTGAAACCCCATCTCTACAAAAAACTAAAAAAAATTAGTTGGGTGTGGTGGTGGGTGCCTGTAATCCCAGCTACTTGGGAGGCTGAGGCAGGGGAATCACTTGAACCTGGGAGGCGGAGATTGCAGTGAGCCGAGATTGCACCATTGTGCTCCAGCCTGGGCAACAAGAGTGAAACTCCATCTCCAAAAAAAAAAAGAAAAAAGAAATCTCTAGTTCTGAGGCCCCCAGACTCAAGTGGTCACAAAATCAGCAGGCTGGGAAGAACTGCCGACAACTGGGACTTAGGTTTCCTGAAGAGGCGGCAGCTGCTACCCAGCTCCCGCCCACATCTGCCCTCTAGGACAGCAGGCCCAGCATTGCCAGATTTCCCAGATTTTTGCAAAAGAATAAAAAAATGTAGAAATTAGTGTTGAATCTCCTAATTTTTACAACTTGGAGATAATTGACAACTAATTTTAAAAAAAACAGCCGTGCATGGTGGCTCCCGCCTGTAATCCCAGCACTTCGGGAGGCTGAGGCTGGCAGATCACGAGGTCAAGAGATTGAGACCATCCTGGCTAACATGTTGAAACTCCGTCTCTACTAAAAATACAAAAATTAGCTGGGCATCATGGCGTGTGCCTGTAGTCCCAGCTACTCGGGAAGCTGAGGCAGGAGAATCACTTGAACCCGGGAGGCGGAGGTTGCAGTGAGCCAAGATCACGCTGCTGCACTCCAGCCTGGCGACAGAGCAAAACTCTATCTCAAACAAGCAAACAAAAACTCACTTGTGGGCCAAACAAGACACGTCTGTGGGCCTGACGTGGCCCACGGGCTGCCAATTGGTCATCTGGGGTCTGATCCCACATTCTCATGTGACTGATGAAGAAACTGGGGACCCAAGAGGGGATGGGAGTTATCGAAGCTGTGCAGTCAGGGTTGCCTTGGAGCCAGGATTGGACTCTGCTTCTGCTCCGCAGTGGTCGGTGCCTTTACCAGGCACAGAGCAGCAGGGAAGTCTCTGCCTCCAGAAGCATCCACAGGGCTTCCCCCAAGCCAGGTCTCCAGGCTGTCTGAGTTGTCTCCCTCGTCCTGCTCAGCCACCACTGGGAGATGAGGAGAAGGCCTCTGGGGCGGAGGCCAAGCCTGCAGCGGAGCTTACTCATCACCCCGCTGCCACCTTCGCCTTTGATGTCTCGATGTTCCAGTTCTAGCACCCGGGAGGCCGCAGCAGCAGGCTACTTGCCCCTGCAGCATCCTCACACCAGAACAGCTCTTGGCAGGGTTTTCCGGGGACTTCAAAGGTGGAAAATTGCCCTGGGATAACTTCTTGAAGGCGCCGTACTGGTGTGAACAGCAGCAAGGGGAACAGTGAGATCAAAGTGGGCCCAGCCTGCGGCTACAGGAAGGTGAGGCCTGAGCCCACTCTCTGCTGAGCGCGGGGCATGAGCTGGGGCCCTCGTGGCAGTGCAGAGTTACGCTGTCAGATTCAGAATCTACCTTCTCACCCGCTCCCCTCTTGATATTACTAGAAGCCCTGGTGTGATTGGCAGGGATTATGCTGACTAAGTGTTTCTCACTCTGTCTTCTGAGCCCGTGGCCTGTTCTTTGGCTTTCTTGGGCCTCCCCAGGCACAGCCCTGTGTCTGAGGAGGAGGGGCCACTCGGTGTGACCTACTGGGAGCCCACGATTGTGCGAGGGCAGGGCAGCCAGCCAAGTGCTGATAAATTTCTTCCTCTTGGGAAATGCCAGGCAGCGCCCCAAAAGGGAAGTGATCCGTGGGCCAATCTGCTAATGATTTATTGCCTGGTCTTCAGGCCTGGTACCTGTGGCACCAGCTGCAGTCAGGCTGTCTGGAGAACCGTTCCAGCAGGCATCAGGGAGCTTGAGGTAGGAAATCCAGCTGCCAGCCACCAGCCACCAGCCACCAGCCACCAGCCACTGCCACCACCACGGCCCTTGCTGCCCAGAAAGGGCTGCTTCTGTTTGTTCTGTTTTGTCTTTTTTTTTTTTTTTTTTGAGATGGGGTTTTTGCTCTGTTGCCCAGGCTGGAGTGCGATGGTGTGATCTCGGCTCACTGCAACCTCTGCCTCCTGGGTTCAAGTGATTCTCCTGCATCAGCCTCCCGAGTAGCTGGGATTACAGGTGCCCACCACCACGCCCAGTTAATTTTTGTATTTTTAGTAGAAACAGGGTTTTACCATGTTGGCCAGGCTGGTCTCGAACTCTTGACCTCAGGTGATCCACCTGCCTCGGCCTCCCAAAGTGCTAGGATTATAGCCACAGAACAGGAGCAGGGCTCTAATGACTAGCACAGGGCACTCTGTAGAGTGACGTGGTGGCACTCAGCTCTGGGGCTTGCTTGATGCTGTCAAAATTATCTGGAGGCTCGAAGCTAACAAGCAGCTGGTGGGAGAGGAGGAGCCCCGCCCTGCGCGGCTCACCAACTGGCCACCACCATGTTTTAAACATGAATGAACTCATTGTTTACAAAAGCAATAAGTGCCCATGGTAAAAAGTTTCAAACAGGCTTAAAATGAAAAGTATCTCCCCTTTTCCAGTCTCAGCCCCAAGAAATAAACAATGTCAGAAGTTTCCTGTTTGAGAAAACATGTATTTTTTCTTTTTTTTTTGAGATGGAGTCTCGCTCTGTCGCCCAGGCTGGAGTGCAGTGGCACGATCTCAGCTCACTGCAGGCTCTGCCTCCAGGATTCAAGCAATTCTCTGCCTCAGCCTCCCAAGTAGCTGGGATTACAGGTGCCCGCCACCATGCCCAGCTAATTTTTTTGTATTTTTAGTAGAGACGGAGTTTCACGATCTTGGCCAGGCTGGTCTTGAACTCCTGACCTCATGATCCACCCGCCTCAGCCTCCCAAAGTGCTGGCATTATAGGCATGAGCCACCGTGGCCGCCAAAAATATGTATTTTTTCAAATGCTCTTCAGAAATCAGCTGTCACTAGAGACAGTCTTCTTCAATTTTATTTCCCTCTAATATGTCTGTCCGTCATGAGGAGATACATTTTGTAAGCACCTTCGCGGTGCTCTGTTATATGAGTATGGTTTATTAATCAGGTGTCTGTGGCTGATCTTCTCAGTTGCTTCTAGTTTTCCACTTTCACAATCAAGTGACACTGGACATTTGTAGGTTCTGTGCAGTGGTATACTTGTTTGAGTATATTTCTGGCTTTCATGAACACATGAAAACTTTTCTCAGTAACACTTTGAGGGAGGGATGATGGCAGGCATTTTCCAGATGAGGAAAATAAAGCTCAAAGAAGTCAAATGATTTGCCCTGGCTCACCTATCTGGAGTTAGAACAAGGGTTTACTCGTTCAACAGGGGTTATAGACACGTGCATGAATGTGACTACTGTCTTTTCCAGCCACAGCGCTGGACACAGGATCCACAAAGCAGCTAAAGTTCTTCTCTCTTGGTGCATACAGCCTCGTGGGGGAGCTTGGACTTGTATAAATTGTGCTAAGTGCTTTGAAGGAAAAGCCAGGGTGGTATGAAAAATAGTATCAAGTAGACTGTGTTTAGATTGTGCAGTCAAGGAAGACTTCCTGGAGGAGGCCACATTTAAACTGAGTTGTGAGTAGTGAAGAATGCGAGAAGTGAGAAGGTTCCAGGCAGAGGGAGAAGCATGCACAAAGGCCCAGACTGGGAAAGTTCCTGCTAGTGGTGTTTAAGGACCAGATGGAACGTGGTTGTGGCTGGTGAGTGGTGGATCCAGAGGGAGAGTGGAGAGAGAGGAGGTCAGTGAGACAGGCAGAGGCAGGACCACACAGAGCCCCAAGGACAATGGAAAGGGATTCTGGATTTGATTAGAATTCCGTGAAAAGAAACTGGGGCTGGAGGAGGGAACCTTTAGCTGTTTTGTTTTAGCTGTTTTATGGGGAAGCTTTAGGACATTGTGGTGGAGCCCGGAATAAAACAAACCCAGCCGCTAGCAGGGTTTTCACCTGTTGAGCGATAATAATAAAAGCTAAATGTATGGCATGTGTACTATGTGCCAGCCACTGTGCTTAGTGCTTTTCATGTTACCTACTTGAATCCTGACAACAACCTTTGGAGGTAAATGCTATTGCTATCGTCCCCTTTTATAGATGAGTAAATTGAGAACAGAGAGATTAACTTGTCTAAACGCATCCAGCTAGCTAAGTACCCATGGTACATATGTCAAGATAAACCATATCCTGGGCCATAAAACAAGTCCTAATAAATTTGCAAGGACTGCAATCACACACACTGTGTTTTCTGACTGCAGTGGAATTAAATTAGGAATTAATAATAAAAATATATCTAGGAAAACTCCAAATGTGTGGAAATTAAATAACACATTTTGAATTTATAGACCAAAACCAAAATTATACAAGGAAGATTATAGCATATTTTTGTTTTTTGGATTTTTTTGTTTGTTTATTTTTGAGATGGAGTCTTGCTCTGTCGCCCAGGCTGGAGTGCAGTGGCACGATCTCGGCTCACAGCAACCTCCACCTCCCATGTTCAAGAGATTCTCCTGCTCAGCCCCCTGAGTAGCTAGGATTACAGGAGTGCATCAACTCGACCGACTAATTTTTGTATTTTTAGTAGAGACGTGGTTTTGCCATGTTGGTCAGGCTGGACTCAAACTCCTGACCTCAGGTGATCCACCCACCTCAGCCTCCTAAGTGTTGGAATTACAGGCATGAGCCACCACGCCCAGCCTAGATTATAACATATTTTGAACTGAAAGATAAATACAAATGCAATACATCAAAATAATGTCAGATGCAGCTAAAGTAGTGTTTAAGAGGAAAGTTATAGCTTTAAATGCTGACATTAGAAAAGAAAAAAATGTCTGAAGTCAATGACCTAAGTTTCTACCTTAAGAAAATAGGAAAAAAAACCAAAGTCAATCAAAAGTAAACATAAGGAAAGAAATGATCATGATAAGGACAAAAACTTACGAAACAAAACAGACAATAGAGGAAATTAGAAAGTCCAAATCTTTTTCTGTGAAAATAATTAACAAAACTGAAAAGTCCCTAACTAGACTAAGTCATGAAAAAAATCAATCATCCTTATCAGAAATTTAAAACAGATGATTACCACAGATCCTAAAAACATTGAAAAATATAATAAAATACTGTGAACACCTTTACGCCAATAAATCTAATAAATTAGATGAAATGAGCAAATGTCTTGAAAAATAGAACTTATCAAAATTGACATGAGAAACATAAACTCTAAATAGCCCTAAGCTATTTAAAAAATTGAATTCGTTACTTAAAAACTTTTCCTTCCAAAATTCTCCAGGACCACATGGTTTCACTGGTAAATTCTATCAAACATTTCAGGAAGAAATAACACCAATATTTCATAAATATTTTTAAAATTAGAGAAGGCAGAATCATTCCCAGTTGTTTTGTAAGTCTGGTATACCTTAAGCACCAAAATCTGGCAGATATTTTTTTAAAAATTATAAACAATATTTGTATAAGCATACACCAAAAATTAGCAAAATAATAGAAAATTGAATCCAACGATATATACAAATGATAATAAATCATGACTAAGTAGGATTTATTGCCCAAAATGAAAGCCTAGTTTAATATTTGAAAATCAATCTATCAGCCAGGTGTGGCGGCTCAGGCTTGTAACCCCAGCACTTTGGGAGGCTGAGGCGGGTGGATCACGAGGTCAGGAGTTCAGGACCAGCCTGGCCAACACGGTGAAACCCCATCTTTACTAAAAATACAAAAAATAGCTGGGCATGGTGGCGGGCACCTATAATCCCAGCTACTTGGGAGGCTGAGGCAGGAGAATTGCTTGAACCTGGGAGGGGGAGGTTGCAGTGAGCCAAGATCATACTACTGCATTCCAGCTTGGGTAACAGAGCTAGACTCTGTCTCAAAAATAAAAATAAAATAAAATAAAATAAAATAAGTCTTATCAATGTAATACCAAAAAGCAACAGAATAAAGGTAAAGAAACCATAGGATGATTTCAATAGATTCTGGAAAAGCATTTGAAAAAAGAAATTCCACCCATTCAAAATAAAAACTTGTAGCAACCTAGGAATAGTAGGGAATATCCTCAAACTGCTAAAGGTCATCTATTAAAAAAAAAAATGTATACTGAACATCATTCTTTTTTTTTTTGAGACAGAGTCTTGCTCTGTTGCCCAGGCTGGAGTGCAGTGGCGCGATCTCAGCTCACTGCAAGCTCTGCCTCCCAGATTCACGCCATTCTCCTGCCTCAGCCTCCTGAGTAGCTGGGACTACAGGTGCCCGCCAAAACGCCCCACCTAATTTTTTGTATTTTTAGTAGAGATGGGGTTTCACCATGTTAGCCAGGATGGTCTTGATCTCCTGACCTTGTGATCTGCCCTCCTCAGCCTCCCAAAGTGCTGGGATTACAGGCATGAGCCACCGTGCCCAGCCCCATCATTCTTAATGATGAAGATTGAATTGTTTCCCCTGAAATCCAGAAAAAGGCAAGGATGCCTGCTCTCACAACTTGTATTCAACATTATTCTAGGGAATCTAGCCAATGCAATAAAGCAAGAAAAAGAAACAAAAGGCATAACATTTGGGGAGGAAGAAATAGCTCTACCCCTGCTTTCAGGTGCTGTAATTATTTATGCAGAAAATTCAAGGGAGTCTAAAAAATAACTACTGGAACTGATAAATGAATTTAGCAATGCTGCAGAAGAGAAAGTTAATATACAAAATTAATTATAACTCTTATGTTGGAACATCAAACAATTGATAATGTTAAGCAAGCAATTCTGTGTATGGTAGTACCAAAACATTAAATACCTGGAAAAAAATCTAATGTAAAATACCTAGGAAAAAAATCTAACATAAGATATGCAAGAGGTGTGGTGGCTCACACCTGTAAGCCCAGCACTTTGGGAGGCTGAGGCGGGCGGATCATGAGGTCAGGAGATTGAGACCATTCTGGCCAATATGGTGAAATCCTGTCTCTACTAAAAATTCAAAAATTAGCTGGGTGTGGTGGCACATGCCTGTAATCCCAGCTACTTGGGAGGCTGAGGCAGGAAAATCACTTGAACCAGGGAGTTGGAGGTTGTAGTGAGCCGAGATTGTGTCACTGCATTCCAGCCTAGGCAACAGAGCAAGACTTCATCTCAAAAAAAAAATAAATAAATAAAAGACATGCAAGACTTCTACACTGATAATTACAAAGCAATGCTGAGGGAAATTAAGAAGGACCTAAATAAATGAAAAAATATGTCCTGTTTGGTTTGGAAGACTCAATATTGTTAAGATGGTGCTTTTCTCCAAATTAAGCTACAGATTCAATGCAATCCTAATAGAAATTTTAGAAAGTATTCTAGTGGAAATTGACAAACTGATTTCCATGAGAAAGTGGGTATAGAATAACAAAAACAAAGGGTATAGAATAACAAAAGCAATTTAAAAAAAAAGTTGGATAATCTACCCTATTTGGTTTTAAGACTTACTATAAAGCTACAGTAATCAAGACAGTTCAGTATTAGTGAAAATATAAACATATAGCTCAGTGGAACAGATTAGAGAGTCCATAAATTGACACACATGTATTTGGTCCATTGTTTTGATATAGGAGCCAAGGCAATTCTGTGAGAAAAGACGACTTTTCAACAAATGGTGCTAGATAAATATGCAAGAAAAAAGTGAATATTGACACAAAACCCACGCCATGCATAAAAATTGAATCAAAATGAATTACAGATTCAAATGTAAAACTTAAAACCACAAAACTTTTAAAAAGAAACTATAGGAGAGGCCGGGCGCGGTGGTTCACACCTGTAATCCTAGCACTTTGGGAGGCCAAGGTGGGCGAATCACGAGGTCAGGAGATCGAGAACATACTGCCTAACAGGGTGAAACCATGTCTCTACTAAAAATACAAAAAATTAGCTGGGCGTGGTGGCAGGCACCTGTAGTCCCAGGGGGGACTGAGGGAGGAGAATGGCATGAACCCAGGAGGTGGAGCTTACAGTGAGCTGAGATCCTGCTACTGCACTCTAGCCTGGGCGACAGAGCGAGGCTCTGTCTCAAAAAAAAAAAAAAAA
Organism: Symphalangus syndactylus; assembly: GCF_028878055.3. Classification (NCBI taxonomy): domain Eukaryota; kingdom Metazoa; phylum Chordata; class Mammalia; order Primates; family Hylobatidae; genus Symphalangus; species Symphalangus syndactylus. The sequence goes on from NC_072429.2 coordinate 12,087,828, forward strand.
AGAAAAAAGAAACTATAGGAAAATACTTTTGCATCCCATTTCTTACACAGAACACAACAATCACAAATCATAAAGAAAAAATGATAAATTATTCTTCAATTAAAATAAGACAGTTTTGTGCTTTGAAAGACACCATTAAGAAAGTGAAAAGGGTCTGCAACCCAGTGAGAAAATAGGCAAAGATTTCAACAGATACTTCTCAAAAGAAGATATGAGAATGACCCCTAAGCACATGAAAAGCTGCTCAACACCATTAGTCATCAGGGAAATGTAAATTGAATGGCAATGAAATGCCACTACATACCCACTAGAATGGCTGCAATCAGTGGTGTGTTGGTAAATGATGAACAGCTGTTCTGGGTGGAGTAGAGGTGAAGGAAGTCTGATTAGTAGCATTTGCCAGTTTCTGTGGAGTAAATATTTCCACCATGGTTGATTTCAAGCTGCCAACAAGAAGTCACTGAACCCAGAATTGGGAAAAGATGCATAGAATTGGCTCCCACAAGCTGGTGCAATCTGGGTCCAGCACACCACTGGCTAAAATTTTAAAACGGTACCAAGTGTTGGCAAAGATGTGAGACAGCCAGAACTGTCATGCACTGTTGTAAGGGACGTAAGAAGGTAAAACCACTTGGCAAAAATGGTTTTGCAGTTTATAAAAAAAGTTAAACATCATCTGCCATGCAGCTCAGTCATTCAACTCACAAGTGTACCCAACTACACATGGCTGTTCACAGAAGCTTTATTTGTCGTAGCCAAAATTGGAAACAACCCAAATCTCCATCAGCAGATGATTGGACACTGTGGCATTCGTACACTGGAGTATTAATAGCAATAAAAAGGTATGAACTGTTGATATGTGAATTATGTGGACGAATCTCAAAATCATTGTGTTGAGTGACAGAAGCCGGACAACAAAAAGTGTTCATGAGATACGATTCAATATATAAAGTTTTTGTTTTTTGTTTGTTTGTTTGTTTTTTTGAGACAGAGTCTTGCTCTGTCACCAGGCTGGAGTGCAGTGTTTTTTGTTTTTTTTTAAAGTATGCACGAATAGAGTGACAAAGCATATCAGTGGTTGTCAGGTAAAGTGATGGAAGGAAGGCTGGATTACTAAGGGTACAAAAGTCATCTTTGGTGGTCAAGGAAATTTTTTTTTTTTAAGACGAAGTCTTGTTCTTGTCCCCCAGGCTGGGGTGCAATGGCATGATCTTGGCTCACTGCAACCTCTGCCTCCCGGGTTCAAGGGATTCTCCTACCTCAGCCTCCAGAGTAGCTGGGATTACAGGCGCCTGCCACCATGCCCGGCTAATTTTTGTATTTTTAGTAGAGACAGGGTTTTACCATGTTGGCCAGGCTGGGCTCGAACTCCTGACCTCAGGTGATCCGCCCACCTCAGCGTCCCAAAGTGCTGGGATTACAGGCATGAGCCACTGCACCCGGCCAGTCAAGGAAATGTTTATAATCTTGATTGTGAAGATGGATTCATGGCGGTATACATGTGTCAAAACTGATCACATTGTGCACTTTCAATATATGCCATTTAGTGTACTTCAATTGTATGTCAGTAAAGTTGAAAAATATTTTAAAATACAAACTCCAGGGTTCAACCCCAAAAGTGGGAAATGGGAGAACTGAGAGAGATTCTGGGTTTTCAGTTTAACAGGCTCATCAGGTGGCTTCTGTAAAGTGTAGACCTACTAAAGAAGAAACCTCCAAATTAGATCAGGTGGGACAAGTTTAATTCTTAACGTTGATAAAGGAAGGTGTGTTTACACTTCAAAGTGGGCTTTGAGGAGTTTTAACACTCAAGCAGTAGTATTTGTGTATTCTCAGTGTCTGCAGTTGTGCTAGGTGCTCTCACCTGCAGGGAGATTTGCCTGACATTTCCCAGCTGTGATGTGGTAAAGCTGGGGTATTTGATGCAGTGCAGCTGAAAGCTACAGGACTAGCTTCACCTCCACCACTTTCCAACTGGGTTTCTCTGTATCATTTATCTTAAAACAACCACAGTCATTTATTTTGCTCATGATTTTGTAATTTGGGCAGGGCCTGATGGGAATGGTGAGTCTCTGCTCCACGCAGGGTCAGCTGGGGTTCTCTGCTGGAGGCTGAAGGAGCCTCTTTCAAGCCACCTGCTTTCCACCTGGGAGCTCTGGCGCAGTTGTAGGGATCTCCATAGAGGGCTTCCTTGCAGCACGGTGGCTGCCTTCCAGGAGAGTGTTAAGGAGCACCAGGCTGAACTTGCAGTCCTTTTAATGAGCTGGCAGAAGTACAAAGTGTTACTTTGACCACCTGATCAACTTCATCCTTTAAAACCCTCCCTCTTGTTCACCCTCCTCCAGCCATCCCGTTCTTTCTTTTTCTCTCAAACTCCAGATGTGCTCCTGTTTCAGTGTGCCTGCACCTTCTGTCCCCTCTGCCTGAAACACATCTTCCTGCCCCACAGAACTGCCTCCTTCCCACCCTGCAAGTCTCAGCCAGACGTCTTCGTCTCAGAGAGGCTTCCCTGTCTCCTCTTTCCTTCCCACTCCTGCAACTCTCACCAGCACCAGGTGACAAACAGAACTTTCTGCAGCGATTGAAATATTCTTTATCTGTAACATTCGATGCAGTGGCTACTATCCATGAGACTACTGAGGCTCAGAAGGTGGCGAGTGTGACTGCAGAACTGTATGTTGTTTTATGTAATTTTAACGAATTGAAAATTAAAGTAACTAAAGAAATGTAGCTAGTTGCTATCATATTTGGGGAAATCAGCTCTATCCTATTACTCCATCTTATTTTATTTTTTAGTTTTGGTTTTTAAGTTTCTTAATTCTTGCGGGTACATAGTAGATGTATATATTTATGGGGCACATGAGACATTTTCATACAGGCATCCAATGGGTAACAATCACATCAGAAAAAATGGGTTATCCATCACCCCAAGCATTTATCTTTTGTGTTTCAAATAATCCAATTATGCTCTGTTCGTTATTTAAAAATGTACAATTCCTGGCCGAGAGCGGTGGCTCACGCCTGTAATCCCAGAACTTTGGGAGGCTGAGGCAGGCAGATCACGAGGTCAGGAGATTCAGACCATCCTGGCTAACACAGTGAAACCCTATCTCTACTAAAAATACAAAAATTAGCTGGGCGTGGTGGTACACGCCTGTAGTCCCAGTTACTCAAAAGGCTGAGGCAAGAGAATCGCTTGAACCCAGGAGGTGGAGGTTGCAGTGAGCCGAGATTGTGCCGCTGCACTCCAGCCTGGGCAACAGAGCGGGACTCCGTCTCCCCCGCCAAAAAAAAAAAAAAAAAGTACAATTACACTTGTCTTCTTCATAGCAGTTGTCAGTATTCACAATTATCTCATTTACGTAATTTTAAAATTCTGGTAAGAACATTTAATATGAGATCTACCCTTTTTACAGATTTTTAGGTATATACCATGGTATTGTTATCTATAGATATCTAATTTATTTTATGTTTTTAACTAGTTATTATGACAAATGTAATTCTATAAAAAATGGCCAGATTGCTAGTATAAACTTGTGTCTATCCTTCATCTGGAATAATTTTTTTTTTTTTTTTGAGACGGAGTCTCACTCTGTCACCTAGACTGGAGGGCAGTGGTGTGATCTTGGCTCACTGCAGCCTCCACCTCCCCGGTTCAAGAGATTTTCCTGCCTCAGCCTCCAGAGTAGCTGGGATTACAGGCACGTGGCACCATGCCTGGCTAATTTTTTGTATTTTTTTTTTTAGCAGCGACAGGGTTTCACCTTGTTGGCCAGGCTGGTCTCAAACTCCTGACCTCAGCTGATCTACCTGTCTCGGCCTCCCAAAGTGCTTGGATTACTGGCGTGAGCCACCGTGCTGGCTCATTAATTGTTAACATTTTGTCAAATATGCTTTATTTTCAGTGAGAAGAAGGAATAAGTTTAGGAGATCTGTTGTACAACACGGTGATTATAGTTAATAACAATGTATTGTATACTTGAAAATTGCTAAGAAAGTAGATTTTAAATGTTCTCACAAAAAAAGTATGTGAGTATTGCATATGTTAATGAGTTTGATTTTTAGTCATTCCAAAATGTATGTATATACATTAAAAAATCATGTTGCATACTATAAATATATATAATTTCTGTCCATTAAAAAAGTATAAAGAAGATAAAGTATGCTTTATCTTCCATGTGGGCATATATAATCTTTCTGAAGGACTGGCTGAACAATTTGAGAGTCAGTTGCAGACATCATAGCACTTTACCACTAAACACGTCAGCGTTCCTAAGAATAAGGACATTCTCCTAAATAACCACAATGCCATTATCACATTCAAGAAATTTAACACTCACACGGTCTTTCTATCTAATATTGATACGTACCATCGTTTTGTATATAGTCCATATTCAACTTTCACAAATTGTCCAAGAATTTTTCATGGCAGTTTCTTCTTCCAATCTGGGATGCAGTTCAGAATCACATATTGTGTTTGTCTTGTCTCCTTACTGTCCTTGAAACTGGAACAGGTCTCAGCCTTGCTTCTTTCATGAGTTTTGCAGTTTTGAATGGCAAGGACAATTGTTTTAGAAACATCTTCGGTTTGGTTTGGTTTTTCTGTTTCCTCATGACTGGATTTAGGGGATGCATTTTTGAGCAGAAGTACTTGGTGATTCAGTGTTCTTTTCAGCTTGTTGTACTGGGAGGCACACGATGTCAATTTGTCCTATTATCGAGAATATTCGCTTTGATGACTTGTCAAAAATGATACTCCCAGAGCACTCCATTGTGAAGGTACTATTTTACCCCTTGGCAAACTATAACAAATATGTAGGAAGATCCTTTGTAAATATGTGAATATTCTGCTTCTCATCAAGTTTTCATTCAGTAGTTTAACATTCATGGATTCGTACCTGAGTCAGTTATTGCTGTGGACTTGCAAAATGTTTTTTTCTCTTTATTTCCTTCTAAATTTGTTTATTTATATTTATTTATTTTTGAAACGGAGTCTTGCCCTGTAGTCCAGGCTAACGTGCAGTGGCATGATCTTGGCTCACTGCCACCTGCACCTCCCAGGTTCAAGCGATTCTCCTGCCTCAGCCTCCTGAGTAGCTGAGATTACAGGTGCCCACCAAGCCCAGCTAATTTTTGTGGTTTTTTTTGTTTGTTTTTTGTTTTTTAGTAGAGATGGGATTTCACCATGTTGGCCAGGCTGGTCTCGAACTCCTGACCTCAGGTGATCCGCCTACGTTGGCCTCGTGAAGTGTTGGGATTACAGGTGTGAGCCATCGCGCCCGGCCTATTTCCTTCTGAATTTATTAGTTGGCATTCCACTTTAAAGAAAAGCTTTCCCTCCTCCTTTTATATGAATGTATTTGTTTGTTTGAATTAGAATGGACTTGAGATCTCATTCAGTGTGTTATCATCTATTACTGTGATCATTCACTTTGATCTTAAAATGTATCTAGATCAGGTAGGTGGGGGCTCCTGTAAGCTGGTATCTATGTTCTTTTGACCTGTCTTCATCAGTCTTTGAGGTCTGACCTTACTTTCTGGCACAGTAAGCTGCTCCAGGCTTACCTTATTTGTTTCCTTGTTAAAATGCTTACTAGGTGTTAAATACTAGCTGCCTCTCTCCTACTAGAAGGTAAGCTCTTCCTTCTCTGCCACCATTCTGAGCACTTAAACCCTTAGGTACAAATTGACCAAGAGAAGCCCTAGAAATCCACTTCTAAAACTCCTAAAGATTATTCTGCACGAACAGCTAAGAAAGTTCAAATTCCATGCATTTCTTAGTTGTTTGATCATAACAGCAGAGTGTGGAGCCATAAGGCAGCTTAAGTGGTTAAGAACTTGGGCCATGGGGTTAGACCTTCCCAGCTTCCTCTCTGAACTGTATTACTTCTTAATTGTAGACCTGGACAAGTCACTTCTCTCTTAGTCTCAGTTTCATCTTCTTTAAAATGGGACACTACTAATGTACCTAGCCACATGGTTGTCATAAGGACTAAGAGAATATACGTAAAGTGCTTAGCACAGTGCCTAGAATATGATAGACGACCAATAAATAGTAGCTATTATTGGCCAGGTGCAATGGCTCACACCTGTAATCCCAGCACTTTGGGAGGCCAAGGTGAGCAGATCACGAGGTCAGGAGATCGAGACCATCCTGGCTAATATGGTGAAACCCTGTCTTTACTAAAAATACAAAAAATTAGCCAGGCATGGTGGCATGCACCTGTGGTCCCAGCTACTTGGCAGGCTGAGGCAGGAGAATCACTTGAACCCGGGAGGGATCTTGGCAGTGAGCCAAGATCGCACCACTGCCCTCCAGCATGGGCAGCAGAGGGAGACTCCATCTCAAAAAAAAAAAAAAAAAAAAAAGAAAAGAAAAGAGTGGAGAATTAGGAGTAAGCGGGGCCCCGGAAGGAGCTGGGATGGAGCAGAGCCCTTTCACCCAACTCCCTTGCATCTGTTTAGGCAGGGAGAGTAACTGTCCATTGTACAATGTTGGAAATACTCAGTAAATTCTTACTCTCAGGGACTCATCTGTGACGCCACAGACCATCTGATGCTAGACTAAGAAAGGCAGCAGAATAGTGGTTAGTTAAGATCATGAACTTGAGTTTGATCTGGGTTTGTATTTTGGGCGGGAAATCTTGGGTAAGTTACCTAACCTCTCTGTGTCTTATTTCCCTCATTTGTAACATTTCAGGGCATTTGCACTGGCTGTTCCCTCTGCCTATAATGCTGTTACCTCGTTACCCACATGGGTAACCCCTTTATCTCCCTCACATCTTTATGCAAGTCACTAAGGCCTACCTTGGCCACCTTACTTAAAAATAAAATTCATCCTGGCCATTCTTTTCCTTTTTAATTGCTCTATTGTTTCCATAGTATTTATCACTAACACTAAGTCACTTACTTATTTATTATTTGTGTTGCTTATTATCTTTCTCACCTCATTAGAAAGAATGTCATCTGCACTAGAACAGGGCTTTTGGTCCATGGATCACTGCTGTATTTCCAGCACTGAGCAAAGTGCCTATACGTAGTAGTGGCTCAGTAAGTATTCCTGTTATTGTTACTGTAAACAAACCACACCAGGGGCTAAATTTGAAGGAAAAGCTCAAAACAAGCAATGTTATCAAGTCATTCTGATGTTCATGTCCCTCTGGAATTTGATCACAATTTTAATGTTAAATTCCTATCATTTTAGTTCTAGCCTGAGGCCTCCAAATATAGCCAGGGCGTCCTCCCTCTGTACCATGAGGGGTCCAGGAGCCAGAAGCATTATCGAAATGCAGAATATCTTGGGCCCCATCCCAGATTAACTGGGTCAGGATTTGCTTTGTTCTAAGATCCCTGGGGTGACCCTCGCATATTCAAGCTGGAGAAGTGCTAACTTAGATCACTTTCTTCTTTCCTGGAATCTTTCTCTTTCTAGCTCCCCAGGCCTTCATCCATCTCTTCTCTCCCTCACTTCTAACTCACTTAGAAGCTTCCTTTCTTTGCAAGTTTCATCTCTGCAAGCGATCACTCCCTATTCCAATCCCTCTTAGCTCTGTGTCTCTGCTGCTCTGAGTGCATGGCCCACATTCCTCAGTCTACATATCTTATCTCCCTGGGTTCCTCTTCATTAAATGGCAAGCATGTTGAGGGCAGGGCCTTATCCCGTTTATCCCCTGATCCTAATTTCTTCATCTACCTTAACTTAATTAGGATCTGTCCGAGGAGCAAAGAGATCATTTTGTCTTTGTCTCCTTTGTTTATTCTAAGGATCTAAGAAGTTTCATTGTTTTCATGCATTCTTAGGTCTTCTACTGCATGCTTCCTAAAAACAGGGTCATCCTGCCTCAGACCTTTCACGGAACTCAAACCGTACTTCTCTTGCCAGTCTCCCGATGAAGGATCTGCCAGGGAAATAAACTTGGTTGAGACAAAATTCTTGTAAATAAGCTCATAGAGGGGACAGACTCCTTCTGCCCCGTTCCTCCCACCCCTCACAACAAGCGTCTTCCAAATTAGTGGAAAACAGTCTAAATGTCCATCCATGGGAATAAAACATTTATGGTACAATCATACTGTAAATTTTTTTTTTTTTTTTTTTTTGAGATGGAGTCTCGCTCTGTCGCCCAGGCTGGAGTGCAGTGGCGCAATCTCGGCTCACTGCAAGCTCTGCCTCCCGGGTTCATGCCATTCTCCTGCCTCAGCCTCCCGAGTAGCTAGGACTACAGGAGCCCACCACCACGCCCGGCTAATTTTTTGTATTTTTAGTAGAGACGGGGTTTCACTGTGTTAGCCAGGATGGTCTCGATCTCGTGACTTCATGATCCGCCCGCCTCGGCCTCCCAAAGTGCTGGGATTACAGGCGTGAGCCACCGCGCCTGGCCTAAAATTTTTAAAAAGAATGATATAAATGTGAAATTACCACCAGGAAAAGATCTCTAGGGCATGATGAATGAACAAAAAAAATCTTGCAAAATATGTGCCATTTGATATCAATTACACTTTAAATATAAACATATTTATATTTATTACATGCAAAAAGGTTTGAAAGGCCACAACAAATTAATGACAATGACCAAAGGAGACTTCAGCTTTGTCTGTAATGTGTGTTTGTTTTTACATGGAGAATATATGTGTGTGTTGTTTGTGTAATTGTAGAATTCATAGTAATTTTAAAACATAACTATTAAATTGATTTAAAATTTAAAAGTAAATGGGGCAAAAGCAATTAATGTTGGTAGAACTGGGAGGTGGGGAGACAGCAGAGGCTTTGGAAATGATTCCACGCAGCCTGGCTCTGACCGTTCCCAGTTTATGGATGGCTTGACTGAGACTAGCAGAGGCTAAGTGACTTGCTTGGAGTTCCATCATTACCCGGTAAGGGTGACTGGCACAAGTGCTTCGTACTAAATGTGGAGTGGTCCCTGAGTGGAGGATGAGACAGTGTCCCCTTACCTTCTCCAGGTTAGGTGTGGCTGTCCCCATCTGTACTGATTTGCCTAATCTGATCTGCATTAATTCTTTTTTTTTTTTTTCTTGAGATGGAGTCTCGCTGTGTCGCCCAGGCTGGAGTGCAGTGGCGTGATCTTGGCTCACTGCAGCCTCTGCCTCCTGGGTTCAAGCGATTCTCCTGCTTCAGCCTCGCTAGTAGCTGGGACTACAGGTGTGCGCTACCACACCCAGCTAGTTTTTGTATTTTTAGTAGCGATGGGGTTTCACCATGTTGGCCAGGATGGTCGCAATCTCTTGACCTTGTGATCCGCCTGCCTCGGCCTCCCAAAGTGCTGGAATTACAGGTGTGAGCCGCCACACCCGGCCAGTTCTTTTTTAATGAGGGCTTTTGTCCCCTGCTCCAAGACTCTCTTCCCTGAGGTGGTGAAGACATAGCAGTCCTCCCTTTCCCTGAAGACAACCACTTGCCAACTCTTGCTACCCACCCACCGTTTTTTTTTCTTTTTGTTTGTTTGTTTTTGTGACAGAGTTTTCGTTCTTGTTCCCCAGGCTGGAGTGCAGTGGTACAATCTTGGCTCACTGTAACCTCTGCCTCCTGGGTTCAAGTGATTCTCCTGCCTCAGCCTCCCAAGTAGCTGGGATTACAGGCACCTGCCATCATACCCGTCTAATTTTTGTATTTTTAGTAGAGATGGGGTTTCATCATATTAGCCAGGCTGGTCTCGAACTCCTGACCTTAGGTGATCCACCCGCCTCAGCCTCCCAACGTGCTGGGATTACAGGCATGAGCCACCATGCCTGGCCTCTTGCTTCCTTTTATCTGGTTTCCACAAACTTCTATCTTAACTTTACAAAAGGAGCCATAAACTACCCCTGTCCCCCAATATTAGGAGCTCTAGCCTAGAGATCTAGATTACCAGCCTCTTCTGCCACGTTTTCAGCTTCTCCATAAAGCCCAACCCACTCACCACACATGTAGGCAAGGCCAGTGTCCTCAGCACAGGTCTGATAAGGCATCACCTCTGGGGGTATGGAGTCCCTAATTGTTATGACTCAGAAATTCCAAGGAAAGTGCAAAGAATAAATTCATCAGGAAGCCAAGCAGAGCACATAAAATGAAATAACATTAGCAATGATGGCAACAAGAAAAAATTGATTTCAGGTGTCCACATACTCATTTCAAAAAATAGAAAGCTGAAAATTGTCTCCTGGGCAATGAACGTCTGGAAGTGATCAAGCTGGGACAAGATAGTTGCCCATGGAGCACCTTGCAGAGTGCCTAGTACATGGTGTGTTGGGGAAGGGGGCTTCAAACAAAGTATGATCCTTGAAGGTGTCCCATGTATCTGGTGAAAGGAACTGAGTAAAATTAGACAGAGAAGGTTTTAGTCTTTCTGAAAACAAGGCATCTAGCCCTGGAAGAAATGATGCAACATCACAACGTCAGCAAAGGCCGAACGTGTAAATCAACTCTGCGTTGCATGTTTATTCTGAGCATGAGCACAGTAGACATAGCAGAACCAGATTTGGAAACGGCATCTCTAATTTTGTTTGGCCAAATTTGCCAAGCATAATAGATTATGAGCCCTTATGGGTGTTCCCAAGTAATTACACTTAATTGTTTGTGCAAATCAGAGGATCTATGAGCTACAAGGCCAATTAATTAAATGTAGACACACAAGTTAGATTGGAAAGAAAGAAGGAGGGCTGGGTTCCTTTCAGAACTAAGCCGGTATTATTTTACTTTATTTTGAAAAGCCATAAGGGGAACACACCTAATAACAGTAGCTCGTATGGAACATTCCATCAAGATATGGCAGGCACTATTTACAGCACTGGGACTTTGCAGGACCCCCGTCAGAGCCCTGAGACTCCCAGTGCTGGGGAGGGAGGGAGAAAGGAGAGGAAGGCAGGAGCAGGGCTTGCTTCACCAACACAGCGGAGGGGCGACAAGGCAGGTGGAGAACGGGCCAAGGCGACTGGAAAATCAAGTGAACTGAAGTTCAAGGCAGTCCTAACGTGGAGAATATAATACTATTTGGACTTGATCTAGGAGACCTCAAGGGGAATGGGTGATTTCTAAAGACAAGGTTTCCCACATTACCACCATGCATAGACACCTACACAATTTTTGTAATATTCAAGTGTTGCTTGCTCTATCATTGACTTGACTTCTTTCTCTTTCTTTCTCTTTCTTTCTTTCTTTCTTTCTTTCTTTCTTTCTTTCTTTCTTTCTTTCTTTCTTTCTTTCTTTCTTCTTCTTTCTCTCTCTTTCTCTCTCTCTCTCCCCTTCCCGTTCCCTCCCTCCCCTCCCCTCCCCTCCCCTCCCCTCCCCTCCCCTCCCCTCCCCCTCCCCTCCCCTCCCCTTCCCTTCCCTTCCTTCCCTCTCTCTCTCTCTCTGAGACAGTTTTTTTCTCTCTCCTGTTGCCTAGGCTGGAGTGCAATGGCACAATCTGGGCTCACTGCAGCCTCTGCCTCCCAGGTTCAAGCGATTCCCCTGCCTCAGCCTCTAGAGTAGCTGGAATTACAGGCATGCACCAGCACGCCTGGCTAATTTTGTGTTTTTAGTAGACATGGGGTTTCACTGTGTTGGCCAGGCTGATCTCCGACTCTTGATCTCAAGTGATCCACCCACCTTGGCCTCCCAAAGTGTTGGGATTACAGGCATGAGCCACCGCACCCAGTCTGCATCTTTTTTTAAAATTTGTAAGGCAGTTTACAAAAGGCTCCTGCCCTTTTACACTGCTGCCACCATTTCATATCTGAGTATTTTTGTCACCTACACCAGCACCATCTACCAGACCCCACCTGCCCACTCATGCAGCAGGTGATTTCCTATTCTCTTGAACAAACCACAGAAGATGCAACGCTGCAATTTCTCATTTGCTACTTTTTAAATGCGCCCCCCCCCACCCTTCCTTTTCCAGCCTATGCATCCTAATTTTCTTTTTTTTCTTTTTTGAGATGGAGTCTTGCTCTGTCACCCAGGCTGGAGTGTAGTGGTGTGATCTCAGCTCACTGCAACCTCTGCCTCCTGGGTTCAAGCAATTCTCCTGCCTCGGCCTCTGGAGTAGCTGGGATTACAGGTGCCCACCACCACACCTTGCTAATTTTTTTATTTTTAGTAAATACTTGGTTTCACCATGTTGACCAGGCTGGTCTTGAACTCCTGACCTCAGGTGATCCACTCGCCTCAGCCTCCCAAAGTGCTGGGATTACAGGCGTGAGCCACCGTGCCCGGCTTATGCATCCTAATTTTTTTAATGCTATCCCAGAATTCGTGTTCACAAAGTCATTTGTTCTACAAGCATTTTCTTTTCCAGGGTATTTCCCTCTCGTGGCTGAAAGTCAGCTGTCCTATCGGAGGCAGAGGAGAGGTTGCTAGCAGAAAAGCTGCCACAGGGATGGTGCATTCTTTGAAGTACTTTTGGACACCTGGCAGGTTTCCAGGTAGGGTGATACAGACTTTCTTGGTTAAGTCGGGTCAACTAACCTTTGTTGTAAAGGCTCAGCCCTATAATTGCTTTCAGAGGCCGCCCTGATCGCCTCTCTGAGCTTCTCAGATTTAACTCTGCACTGCAGCAGGTATCCACCCTGCCTCAGAATTGGTGTTAAGGCGCCTGCTTCAGAGCCCTGCCTGTGGATTAGTGACGGACATGCCTGGAGTGCTCTGAGATCCGAAGCTGAAAGATGGAGATTTCTTAGAGACATTATCTCAGTCTCTCCACAGACAGAACAAAGCCAGCCCAGGCAGAGCAGATGGCATGAGGGAGATGCTGAAATAGGTAGAAGCAGGAGGTGAAACATTGTTAAGGACCACACAGAGGCAGGATAAAGACCCCTCTGGCAACCATTTCCATCTGCCCTAACCCCTCCCAAACCTACAACTTCTCCTAATTCTAGAATCATTTTGGGTCTAGAACCCATCCTCTGTCTCAGGAATCAAGCAAAGTGATAGCAGAGCTATGATCAAAATGTAAGGGATGAATTAAGCCATGGCACCAGATGGAAAGACAGCTTTATGATTCAAGCGCAAACGGTGACACAGCAGGATCAGAGAGTCCTTGACACCTTGCTTGGCTGCTTATTTGTTTTCACAAGAGTTCCTTTCTAGGACCAGTGTCTCTTGCTCATCCTAGCTGGAATGGGCCTGAGGCACACAGCAGCTACTCTCTGCTCGAGATGGCAGCCGGTTACTGAGAGCCTAGAATGCGCCAGGCTGTATGCTGTCCATGAGCTCAGTTGGGTGTGAGCTTAACCTTGCCTAATGTCTTCTAGGTGTTTGTACTACATTCACCATCTTCTGCATTATGGAGACCTGAAGGTGATCAAGGACTTTATTTTACTTTAAATGTTATTTATAGGGTCTCACTCTGTTGCCCAGGCTGGAGTGCAGTGACACTATTATAGCTCACTGTAGCCTTGAATTGCTGGGCTCAAGCAATCCTCCTGTCTCAGCCTCCTGAATAGCTAGGATTACAGGCCACCATGCCTGGCTAATTAAAAAACAATTTTTTTTTTTTTGGCTGGGAACTGTGGCTCATGCCTGTAATCCCAGCACTTTGAGAGGCTGATGTGGGTGGATCACTTGAGCTCAGGAGTTCAAGACCAGCCTAGGCAACATGGTGAAACCCCATCTCTACCAAAAAATATATGCAAAAGTTAGCCAGGCATGGTGGCACACACATGTAGTCCCAGCTACTTGGGGGGACTGAAGCAGGAAGCTGTCTTGAGCCCAGGAGGTTGAGGCTGCAGTGAGCTATGTTCACGCCACTGCACTCCAGCCTGGGCAACAAAGCGAGACCCTGTCTCCAAAAACAAAACAAAACAAACATATATATATATATATATATATATATATTTTGTAGGGACAGTTCCTTGCTATGTTGCTCAGGCTGGTCTCAAACTCCTGGCCTCAAGTAATCCTCTCACCTTGGCCTCCCAAAGTGTTGGGATTACAGCATGACCAACCATGCCTGGCTGAAGCTTTCTTTATAACTTTGCTTCTTTCAAGGCCTAGAGGTCAGACCTCTCTGTCTACATGCAAAAGATGATCCAGCCGTGTATTGGTTGCTTCTAACCACAGGCACCACAGAACCAACCACTAGCCTTAGGAGTTCCTGGTTATTAAATTCAATGTGGCTAAACATGCATAGTGTAGAAGGCGGATAAAGAGAAGATTTGAAAGGAGAAAGTTCTCATTCTCCACTTCTGCCATTAGTAATAATAATAATACAATAGTTATCAAATGTTTTGAGCATATACTGTGCATGAGATGTTTTCTGTACGTTATCTCAGTTTATCCTGACAATAATCTATAAAGTACATATTGTTATTAGCTCCAGTTTATACATGAGAAAACTGAGAACTAAGAACTCAAGGTGTCCCAGCACTTTGGGAGGCCGAGGGGTTGGATCATGAGGTCAACAGATCAAGACCATCCTGGCCAACATGGTGAAACCTCATCTCTACTAAAAATACAAAAATTAGCCGGATGTGGTGGCGGGCACCTGTAATCCTGGCTACTCAGGAAGCTGAGGCAGGAGAATTACTTGAACCTGGGAGGCGGAGGTTGCAGTGAGCCAAGATTGTGCCACTGCACTCCAGCCTGGTGACAGAGTGAGACTCTGTCTAAAAAAACAAAACAAAAAAAACCCAAGGTAATACAGCTATTAAGTAATAGAGCCAACATTACTTTCAACAGGGCCAATTATTTTTAGGGTGACCAGCCATTCTGGTTTGCCTGGAACTTAGGGTTTCCTGAGACGTGGAACTTTCAGTGCTAAATGGAGGAAGTCTGGGGCGAACTGGAATAAGTCACCCTAATTATTTTCTGAGCACATTTTATTAATACAACAAAGACTTGGTTAATTTATGAGTATTTTGTTCATATCAAATTTTAGAAACCATAGCTTTGAGTATTCTTCATTGATTTAAATTCTGTTCCTCATTTTCTACGTCTCAAAAATACCTAATTTACATAGGTATTTTTCTAGTAGTAATATTCATTTGAATTGGATTTTTTTTTTTTTTTTGAGATGAAGTCTCACTCTGTTGCCCAGGCTAGAGTGCAGTGGCATGATCTTGGCTCACCACAACCTCTGCCTCTAGAGTTCAAACGATTCTCCTGCCTTAGCCTCCTGAGTAGCTGGGACTACAAGCTCCTGCCTTAGCCTCCTGAGTAGCTGGGACTACAAGCACATGCCACCATGCCCGGCTAATTTTTGTATTTTTAGTAGAGATGGGGTTTCGCTGTGTTGGCCAGGCTGGTCTCGAACTCCTGACCTCATGATCCACCTGCCTTAGCCTCCCAAAGTGCTGGGATTACAGGTATGAGCCACCGTGCCTGACCTTGAATTGGATTTTTAAAAAATAATCTGTAATCATTTCTTGGCTAGTGCATGATAAAGCCATATATAATTCTCATTAGTGATCCCAGAATTTTATTGCTTATCTCATTGCTAATCTGATTCTTCCATAAACTTGTCATCACTTTGCCTACTAACTAGTCACATAATTGACCTGCAAAGAGCAAATATCACAATGAAAACAGAGTAATTAAACTCACCTGTGATTAAAATAGTACATCAAAATGGTGGGGATAGAGTCTAGCTTTAATTGCAACAAAAACAAATGATAAGTTGGGCCTAATTAAACTAGAGAGCTTCTGCATAGCAAAAGAAACTATCAACAGAGTAAACAATTTACAGAATGGGAGAAAATATTTGCAAAATTTGCATCTGAGAAAGGTTTAATATCCAAAATCTGTATGGAATTTAAAGAATTGAACAACCAGAAAACAAATAACCTTGTTAAAAAAATGGGCAAAAGACATGAACAGACACATTTCAAAAGACTTACAAGTGGCCTATGTTCTTTGTGACTAATCATCAGAGAAATGAAAATCAAAATCACAATGAGAGCTGGGCACAGTGGCTCATGCTTGTACTCCCAGCACTTTGGGAGGCCAAGGTGGGTGGAACACGAGGTCAGGAATTTGAGACCAGTCTGGCCAACATAGTGAAATCCCATCTCTACTAAAAATACAAAGAATTAGCCGGGCATGGTGGCACGTGCCTGTAATCCCAGCTACCTGGGAGGCTGAGACAGAATTGCTTGAACCCGGGAGGCGGAGGTTGCAGTGAGCTGAGATTGCACCATTGCACTCCAACCTGGGCAACAGTGCGAGACTTTGTCTCAACAACAACAGAACAACAACAAAAGCACTACAATGAGATACCATTTTATACCAGTAAGAATGGCTACTATTAAAAAGCCAAAAAACAGCAGATACTGGTGAGGCTGCAGAGGAAAGGGAAGGCTTATACATTGCTGGTGGGAATGTAAATTAATTCAGCCCCTGTGGAAAGCACTTTGAAGTTTCTCCAAAACTTAATACAGAGCTACCATTTGACCCAGCAATCGCATTACTAGATATATATCCAAAAGAAAACAGATCTTTTTACGAAAAAGATACATGCTCTCACATGTTCATCACAGCAGTATTCACAACAGCAAAGACATAGAATCAACCTAGGGGGGCCCATCGATGGTGGATTGGATAAAGGAAATGTGGCGTGTATACACCATGGAATACTATGCAGCCATAAAAATGAATTTATGTCCTTTGTAGCAACATGGATGCAGCTGGAGGTCATTATCCTAAGCCAATTAGTGCAGGAACAGAAATCCAGATACTGCATGTTCTCACTCATAAGTGGGAGCTGAACAGTAGACTCATGGATGGAAAGATGGCAGCAATAGAAACTGGGGACTAGTAGAGAGGAAAGGGAGGGAGGGGAGCAAGAGTAGAAAAATTAACTCTTGGGTACTATGCTCAGTACCTGGGTGATGGGATCATTTGTACTCCAAACCTCAGCATCATGCTGTATACCCAGGTAACAAATTTGGATATGTATCCCCTGAATCTAAAATAAAAGTTGAAAAAGGAAAAAAAAAAAATCTGGCTTTGTAGAGAGAGGAAATCACATTTTTTTTTTTTTTCCAGAGAGACTGTCCCACTGTGTCACCCAGGCTGAAGTATAGTGGTATGATCATAGCTCACTTATAACCTTGAACTCCTGGGCTCAAACAATTCTGCCTCAGTCTCCCAAGTAGCACCACTACACCTGGCTAATTTTAATTATTTTTTGTAGAGATGGGATCTCACTGTGTTGCCCAGGCTGGTCTTGAACTCCTGGCCTCAAGTGATCCTCCTGCCTTGGCCTCCCAAAGTGTTGGGATTATGGGTGTGAGCTACTGTGCCTGGCCAAACAGACGTTTAAAATGTTTTATTCTTCTTACAGTCAACAAATATTATAAATTTTCTACTTTGTGCCTGGTGCTCTACAAGATGCTGAGATGCAGTGGTTAATAGGACACAGTTCCTGCTTTCATTGTCCAGCAAAGTTGATCATAACAACCAATTACACAATTAATTATTTGACCTCCGCGATGATCCAGGCTACATAGAAGTGTGGGAAGTACTGGTGCCTGTGGGTGGGGGACACTTAGCATAGCAAGGTAATGACTCCAGGAACCTGCAAGGATGAAATTAGAACTCTGTGCCTGACTCAGAGGTGGTGCCTGAGAGGTCAAGGTGAGGACAGAATGTAGTGCCTCCTGCATATAGGTCTTCAAGGATTGAAATGATGATGGAGTGAATCCATAGTTGTTAGAAAGGGAGTTGTGGAAGGAGTGAGCAGAGAAGACACCACATGAGAACAGTGACGCCACTTGACATTATCACGAATTAGAAAAAAAATACAGCTGCGCAGGAGACCCCATAGGAAATGACTATGGTGTTACAATTCCTGGGGCAAATGAGAATATGTATTTGTGTATGTGGAGGCACTAGGCATTTTTATTTAATCCTCACTACAATTCTTCGCATTGGCGTGATTATCATTGTTTTGCACATGAAGAAACTGAGGCTCAGCGAGGGGAAGCTAGAAAGTCACCCTGCTAGAAAATAATGAAACCACATACTAGAAAAAGCACACACAGTGGAGTCATTCCTCCTAGACACTCTCCAACACTGTGAGCTCCAGTTTTTCTAAGATGGAAATAATAATCCCTCTTTTATTAGGGTTATTCTTGTGAAAATAATCATATGTTTTAATTGCCCACTGATAAAGCACATAGGTGCTCAAGAAAGGGCAGATTCCTGCTTGGTGTGATGCCTCTTTCATACCTCAGTTGCCTTATTAGTATTGCTTCATTCTTGTAAGAGGGTTTTCTTGGAGCTTTAGGGGAATACCAAATGGAAGAGAGGCTCTGAGCTGTGATCTTTGATGGGTTGGAACAAGCTGCCGTCAGCTGAGTGGCAGGGGCAGACACAGAAAGTCAGCAACTTCCAGAACCTCAAACTCGGTGCTCATCGCTGAACTAAGCCTTAGAGGCTGCAGGAACAGGAGGGAGCACCTGCGAAGGGCTGTGGGATCAGGAGAGGCTTCCCAATGTGCTGAAAGAGGACTCAAAAGACAGCAACGTCATTTACTCACCAAGCTGCACTAATAGAAGCTAGCATGGGGTTTTTTAAACATCCCAGAAAAATGAACACATAGGACATCCTGCATGGAAAAAAGATCTGATTGTCCTCCCTTGGCCAATTTTTTCAAAGTTGAATAGCCATATCGTGAGACAATAGTTCTTAATGTTGAAGCACTGTAAACACAGATGTGCATGTGCACACACACACGAACACACACACACCAAAAAACAAAAACCACACCAAATTGAAACCCAAACTAGACTTTGAATCAGATTAACCTGGATCCTGGCTTCTCCACCGCCAAGACTTGGGACTTGAAGCTAGTTCTCTGATGTGCCTAGCCTTGGTTTCCTTCTTTATAAAAGGAGAATAATAGCATCTACTTTGCAGGGTTACTAGGACTGAAGCTATGTGTAAGGCACATAGCTGAGAATGTGGCACATGGTAAACATTCATCATCTGATGTTTCGAATTTTGAGCATTCTGCTGGGCACTGGAACATTAGGGCAGCATATTCTGTGTAAAAGCCTTTCCTAAACACAAGTAATCAGTTCAGATTTTTATTATAGGCCGGGCGCGGTGGCTCACGCTTGTAATCCTAGCACTTTGGGAGGCCGAGGCAGGTGGATCACTTGAGGTCAGGAGTTCGAGACCAGCCTGGCCAACATGGTGAAACCCCATCTCTACTAAAAATACAAAAATTTAGCTGGGCGTGGTGGCGGGCTCTTGTAATCCCAGCTACTCAGGAGGTAGAGGTTGCAGGAGAATCACTTGAAACCGGGAGGAGCTGAGATCGTGTCATTGCACTCCAGCCCGGGCAACAGAGCAAAATTCCGTCTCAAAAAACAAAAAAAAAGGATTTTTATTATGAACAATTTCAAACATAAAAACCATGATTGAGAGAGAGCGAGAGCACAGTTTAATGAACCCCCGTATGCCCAGCACCCAGCTTCAATATTTGTCAACTCATTGGCCAATCTTGTTTCATTTTTACCCCTTTCCTATTCCCCAAACTTGTCATATTTTGAAGCAAATTTGGGCATCATTTTATCCACAGATATTGCAAGCAATTTTTTTTTTTTTTTTTTTTTTTTAAGACAGGGTCTTTCTCTGTCGCCTAGGCTGGAGTGCAATGGCTCGATCTTGGCTCCCTGCAACTTCCACCTCCTGGGTTCAAGCAATTCTCTTGACTCAGCCTCCTGAGTAGCTGGGATTACAAGCATGTGCCACCACGCCTGGCTAAATTTTGTTTTTTTTTTTCTTTAGTAGAGGCGGGGTTTCACCATGTTGGTTAGGCTGGTCTCGAACTCCTGACCTCCTGATCTGCCCACCTCGGCCTCCCAAAGTGCTGGGATTACAGGCGTGAGCCACTGCGCCTGGCCTGCAAGCTATTTTTAAATCAAGTTTTCAGTTATTTGTTTGTCAGGGGAAAGAATCCAAATTCCTTTTTGTGGGTGAGGTTTTTTAAGGTAAAATTTACACACAGTAAAATTAATCTTTTAGAGTATCATTCTGAGTTTTGACAAACCCAAATTCTTCAGACAATTTTTCAGGCATTTCTTTATTTAATTTAAAAACATATATTCCAGTACAAACTAGATGAATGAATACACAAAGTGTTTTGTAATTCTTAGTGACATTAACAGAAGCAGAGGAAACGTCCTCCCCCAGCAGGTTCCTGAATCAGTTTATTTTGACTTGGAAACACAACGTGTTTGATTGGCTGGAACATAAGCCACCCAGGAATAGATTTACTAGCATCAAGCGTTGTTTAGGGCAACTGAGTTGATGCTGAGGCTTTCATTCCTAATGGCCATAATGGATGGAAGGTTTCTGAGAAGCTTGATTATTATTGGGTTCATTAATAACTAACCCTAACATGACTCTATTGGGACTATGATGAATCCAAATAAAAGTAACTTTGTTAATGAAGAAGATTTTTATTTTTATTTTTTTCTGGTAACTGCTATATCCTCAAATAACAAAGAAACCAAGAACCAAACTAGAAACAAGTGCAGATGCCAGGAAGTCAGTCACAACTACTTTCCTCTCCCGGGATCCCTTCTGGCAGCCTGAGAATGCCTCCCAGCAAGTGCGCCCTCTATTGTTTGCCGGTTACTTTGTCATCTCTTCGCCTCTGATTTTGAACGACAGCACAGTTTCCTAGTAAGAGAACCCCTGTTGGACCCAGACCAGGACAGTTCAGGAAGACCACCTCACCCTCGGAGTGAGTCTAGAGCTGCGGGGTAGCTCAGAGCTCCTTGCTTTTAATGCCATCTGCAAGAGGATAATTATTTACTTACAGAAGCACTTGCCTGGGGGCTGTCAAGACTGAATATTGCATTTCATCACAACTGGCTCTAAACAGTTGAAGCTATTAAAGGACCATGAACTTTAAGTAATCACAGTACCCGAGACCCCTACAGCACTGAACTACAAACAACATACAGACTTAGGACTCATTCTATCTTGTCCAGAGGGCTCATTTTCAATACTTAGTATCACCATGAATTCCCCTTTTTTCAGCACTCAGAAACCCTGACTTCTTCCACCTTGGAGAACTACTAAGTGAATTTCTTCATTGGCCTGTGTGGCCTTGCTTGGCAGAGTTAATAGCCTCATTTTGTTTCTTGTGTTTATTGTTTTTGTTTTGTTTTATTTTTGTTGTCAACTCTGTTTTTTTGTACGGCAGAAAGAATAGAGGTTCTACCGAAATGGCCTTGACCAGCCTCACTCACTGATGCTAGTGGACATCTCGGACAGACAACACGAGTCCCTCTGTGCTCAGCTTTGGTCTTCTCCTGGGCCTGCACTGAGACAGGGTCTCCCGGTAGCCATCAAGTTCAGCTGGTGTGATTATGTTTCTTGAATGCACACCGAGTTTACTTTATTAATCTAGGTGGCCTGAGTTACCACACTTTCGATTTCTTTTGTCATTCTGGTCAGCAATCCCCAGCAAGACTTGGTTTTAACTTAGGTCTTTCCAGTGGCACTTTGTCTCGATTTGTTGTGCATTTGTTTGTCTATGTTTCTTCTGGGGAAGAGAAGCAAACACTGTTTCCTTGGGGTTACTCCTCTGTCTTTTGGCTGATGAAGGAATCCATTCTATACCTGTTTTTCGTTAAGCAAGTTCAAAAATGGTTAATACATTCCCTTCAACCCAACATAAACTATTTCAATTCTACAATGGGCAACCTTGTTGGTTGGTTGTAAACTCTGTTATTATACCACACTCTAGGGCTATCAGATCCAGATAGAAGCGAACTAATGAATCAGATGATAAATTCTCAAATTCTATGGGAGCCCTTAAGTTAATTGCTTTGTAGAGACTTAAAAGCACTTATATAAATTTAAAATAAGAGAACTCGAGAATTTCCAAAAACAACCTAACCTCTATTGTTATGACACATTTTAGTTCTTTTAATGAATATTTTCCTACCGAGCCTGCACCTCTGAAAAAGAAAGGTTTAGCTGTGAGTTAAGTTAATGATTTTGGTCACTGGGTTATATACCAAGATGAAATGGAGTTCATTTGGTGCTTTTATACAATTTAGAGGGTTAATTATTGTTATATAACAGGAGAAATTTATAATCATGGATATAATATTTATCATCAAGAAATGTTTGAAGATTAGCCTATTTTGATAATATCTTCTTTCTGATTTGAACATGATATAAAAATAATTTTAGCATAATATTCTAGTTTATACCAGAGAGCTTGAATAATTGGAATTCCCTAAATTTCCTAGATTGGTCTTAAGCTAACGCTGCTTTCATAAATATTTAGAATTATAAACATGTAAATATATGTATTTAATTAGATTAAATTATAGTAACCAATGTCTTCTAGAACCAAGTCTTCTAAGACGTTAGTCCAATGTTTTCTAATCTATTGTCTTCTAATTTAATCTAATGTCTTTTAAGAAGACATTGGTTATTGCAAATTCAATCATGCAACAAATTATGGGAATCTACAGAATTGTTAGAAACTATTGATGTAAATTCTAAAGTGGTATTTTTCTGATACTTTTAGTATCATTAAGTGATCTTTTGCTATTAGTTATTATTTTTTGAAAGGTGACTTGAATTTAATTTCTAAGATCTCTAATTGACTTTGAAATCATAAAAGTTAGCAACCAATAATTTTTATGTCAAATTTCTAAGGGAAGAAAAGATGTGTGGAGTTTTCATGTGTATTGGTATTCTATTGTTGCTGTAATAAATTACCACGAACTTAATGGCTTAAAGAAACAAGTGTATTATCTTTCACATCTGGAGGTCAGAAGCGTAAGTCTAAAATCAGAAGTCTAACCTCTAGGTGTTGGCTGCTCTGCATGTCTTCTGGAGACTTCGGGGAGTGTCTGCTTCCGTGCCTCTTCCAGCTTCCAGAGGCTGCCTGCATTCTTTGGTTCCTTCTTCTAATCTTCAAAACCAGCAGCTAAGCATCTTTTCTCCTCTCTGACTTCCTGCTGCCCTCTTAAAAGGACCCTTGTGATTAAATCAGATCCACTCAATATGAGATAATCTCAAGATCCTCAACTTAATAACATCTGCTAAATTCCTTTGGCCAGGTAAGATAACACAGTCAGGGCTGGGCACGGTGGCTCACGCCTGTAATCCCAGCACTTTGGGAGGCTGAGGTGGGCAGATCATAAGGTCAGGAAATCGAGACCATCCTGGCTAACATGGTGAAACCCCGTCTCTACTAAAAATACAAAAAATTAGCCAGGCGTGGTGGCGGGCACCTGTAGTCCCAGCTACTCGGGAGGCTGAGACAGGAGAATAGTGTGAACCCGGGAGGCAGAGATTGCAGTGAGCCGAGATCGTGCCACTGCACTCTAGCCTGGGCGACAGAGCGAGACTCCGTCTCAAAAAAAAAAAAAAAAAAAAAGGTAACACAGTCACAGATTCCTGGACTAGGACATGAACATCTTTGAGAGATAGTTATTCAGGCTATCATCTCATGTAACTAGTTGAACTTATATTCTTGCCTCTACATGAATGCATTTACTCTTTTATAACACTTTAATAAAAATGGTAAAATCAATATGACATATATACTGTCTTAAGATTAATGTAAAGAATTATGGAGCGAACCTATTTATGTATGTTTCAATGTATAAACACAATGGCATAGAAACATCAATGAGCAAAAGCTTCAAATATGACAGAAATGAGATGTCTAATAGTTACCAGCAAGTTATGACTTTGAACTCTAGATGTTCTGTCCATATGAGGAAATAAGGCATTATTCTTATTTGATGTAGAGCCAATTCCCAGTTCTTAAGAGTTTTTTTTTTTTTTTTCTTTTATGTTCCTTTAGGTTGTTTTAAATGAAGCAATAAGGATTCTTCAGGAAGAATTGACTTTTTTTTTTTTTTTGAAACAGAGTCTTGCTCTGTCACCCAGGCTGGTGTTCACTGGCACGATCTTGGCTCATTGCAACTTCTACTTCCTGGGTTCAAGAGATTCTTGTGCCTCAGCCTCCCGAGTAGCTGGGATTTCAGGTGCTTGCCACCACACTCAGCTAATTTTTTTGTAGTTTTAGTAGAGACGGGGTTTCACCATGCTGACCAGGCTGGTCTCAAACTCCCGACCTCAGGTGATCCACCCGCCTCAACCTCCCAAAGTGCTGAGATTACAGGTGTGAGCCACTGCACCTGGCCAGAATTACATTCTTAATTATTATTATGTAACTTCTCTTAATTTGTCCCTCTGTTTAATGAGGTAATCAAGACAACTCTCCATTGTTCTTGTGAAAATCTATTCTGAAGACTCTTTTTCCTATTGCTTTCCCCAAAATGAGGCTCTAAACTTAGAATCATAAAACTCTAAGGATCTTCTCCTTTTTTTTTTATTTCTTGAGACAGAATCTCACTCTGGTGCCCAGGCTGGAGTCCAGTGGCATGATTGTGGCTCACTGCAGCCTTGACCTCCCAGGCTCAAGAGATCCTCCCACCTCAGCCTCCTCCGGGACTACAGGTGTGTATCACCATGCCCAGCTATGTTTTATATTTTTTGTAGATACAGGGTTTTGTCATGTTGTCCAGGCTGGTCTCAAACTCCTGAGCTCAAGGGATCCACCCACCTTGGCCTCCCAAAGTGCTAGGATTACAGATGTGAGCCACTGCGCCCGGCCAAGGATGTCTTTTAAAGCCAAGATACCTTTGGATTTTCCTGGACAGTAACTGAGTAAACACAGGGATTTTTTTTTCACTGTATAAAAAGAAAAGACAATAAAAATAATTACGTTTGTCTGGCATTCTCCAGATTTTAAGTCAATCAAAATTACTATGAGAATTTAGTTACCAAACTCAGTTTGAGTTTGTCATCCTTCTTATAGAATTCCATGGAGTTTTCTTTCAAGGCGCTGTGCTGAAAATGCTACTAGCTGCAGTTATGACAGGACACGTTCACGGAAGTTAATTTCCATATCTGGGCTACAATTAATACATTTATCTGTAAAAATGACACCTTCCAGGTTAATGTTCAGCAACCAACTTCTGAGAACAGGAAGAGTAGCTATAGTGGTCAGAATTTTCTCTAAGTCATATAATGTAAAATTTTGCTAATGGTAAATTGTTACACAGGAAGTAATTAATAAAGCTTTTTCACTTAACTCTTTTCGTGAGATCAAGGAAAATGTCCTTGTGCTGGTTAAATTAATTATACTATTTTCTGTTAAACTTTAGGTATATTTGGTTTTAACGGTGCTTAAACACTTGAGAGGTCTATTTAACAATATTTATCAATTGCCAGGTGGTACTCGTTGTGGCTTTGTGTATTTCTGCTAAGATGCTATCATCATCCAATGTGGGCATTGGAGCAGAGAAAGAGCCTCCCATTCTGGTAGGCATGGGTAGATTTGCATGCCAGATTGGAGTTTCAGTGTTTACATACTGGCCATTACCCAAAGGACCTGTCTGTCCAAGAGCGAATGGCCTAGAGGTCACAGGGATACTGGTTTCATCACCTTATGCATGGGTTTCTTCCTTGGCTTGAGGTTCCTGATTAAGACTTTGCATTAGAAAGTGCCCGTAACATTGGCAATCACAACCAATGAAATTGTCCAGAACGTGCCTGCTGGTCAAACTGAATTGTAAAACCTTCACTCACTCGCTGCAACGATGTCAAACAAGAGAATCACATGTGAGTTCTTTACTGACCAAACAAGGCAGTTGTGCACTGGCTAACACCTCCTGTGACATTTGAATTAATGTTTTGGGGTGAGTCAAGAAGTTCCTATATAAAAATTTGAGAACAGGAAACTTTGTCTAAGATGGGTTGGACTGACCAAAGGACTCTTTTCTCATAACTTGGACTTTTCTCTGTAGGGGGCTGATTAATCAGAGCATGCTACTATTAGTTATGTTGTGCCTGGTTGTTGCTGTTGTCGAGCATATTGTTAACAAGGTCTTAAATGCTGTTTCCCAGCCACCCTCTTGTTGGTTCATACATCAGCTGATTCTATTTTTTTTCTTTTCTTTTTTTTTTTTTTTTTTTTTGAGACGGAGTCTCACTCTGTCACCCAGGCTGGAGGGCAGTGGCTTGATCTCAGCTCACTGCAACCTCTGCCTCCCAGGTTCAAGCAATTCTCCTGCCTCAGCCTCCCAAGTAGCTGGGATTACAGGTGCGGGCAACCACGCCCAGCTAATTAGCTGATTCTATTGGAGACTTAAGTGACTTAAATGAACACAATGAGATCTGGGACAATGGCACTGAAACCAAATCAGCAGTGTGGACCCGAACACCTAATAAATTGCTTATCCTTTATGTTCTCATCTATTATCTCAGAAAAAGGGAGAACCAAGGGGAGGATAATTTCCACTGACAGCAGTGCTTGCCTAGGTAAGAGCAAAGCTGAATATCGTGTGTCAACACAATTGGTTCTGACAAATATTGAGTGACCCTTGTGTCTCAGACCCTTGATGGATGTAACTGAAGATGTTCCTGATGCATGACAACAGGACTTGGTTTAGCCTGCTGTTTTCAGACCTCTGGTCTACCTCTATCCTATCAGAATGCCAGTCTTCCATGATAAATTAGAGTAAACACCAGGAGCTCCCCACTTCTAAAACTTACAGAGCCCTGAGTTTCCCCACAGAGAACTTGGTGAATTTCTCCACTGGAACGTGCTGTGTTAGCTGGCAAGTTTATAGGCTTGGTTTTGTAATTTTCTTTTTCATTTCTCATGTTTTATATTTCATTTTTGACCCACCAGTAACAATATGGTTTCTGAATGTAAGAGATCAATCAGGATGCAGATTCTGCTTCTTTCTAAAAAATAAAATGAAAAAAAAGTTGAACTCTGGACAATCCAGTTAAAATTCTTCAAAATTTACATATATAGGTAATGAGTTGGTGGCAACATTTTATCTTGGTTTATCCAGATTTAACTTGAGCTTTTTACTTGGCTTCATCATCAAATGGCAGGTCCCAAAAGCTGTATTATGAAATAATAAACAGTGCTACGTAGCTTCTTAAACCTCACTTATTTTTATGCATTTATGACTTTTGCCATATTATTTAAGATTTTTCTTTAAATTCACTCAGTTTTTTTATTTAATTAATTTCAGAAAATAAGCTTTATATTGCCATTGTAAACGGAGAGCAATATCATCATGTAAACATAAGGTAAATATAAAAATAAAAACATAAGTATTTTTTGAATTGAGATTTGTCTTGGTACTACCACAAACATGCTTATCACAGCTTGTAAAAAACTGATGTGATTCAATGGCATAGGCTTTTGGAGTTCTTTCAAACGGCCAACCCATGTGTGATACCCTAAGATCAGTTGTCAGTAAAATCCAAGCCTCTGGCAATCCAGCCTACTTCCTCCACTGTCCTGAGGCCTCTTTCTTTACCAGCATTTTATTTTTATACCTTCACAAATCTAATGCATCTGTCTTGTCCCTCTCTCTTTGCCCTGTGTCTGCCCTGGACATGCCTCAGAATTGGGTGCCCTAGCTTTGCTCTTTAATATTTAGTATATTTACTATAGTAGTTAGGATTCTGGGGTTGCAAGCAACAGGAACCCAATTCCACCTGACTTAAACAACAAAACAAGATTTATTGGAAGGATTGGGGAAACTCACAGAATTGAATGAGAAGCTGAAAAAACAGGCTCTGAAAAGGATGAGAGCCGAACACCTCCAAGGATCAAGGGCACAGGAATAAGTGGATATAGTTTCTTCACTGTCTTCACCCTGTGACACTTCCTCTCCTGGTTATTTGGGATCGTCAAGCTGCATTCATCTTTGACTTCTGGGACACCATGCCCAGCCCTTTTCAGGAAACATTACAGAATTCCAGCCTCAGCACTCAAGAGCCTGAGTCACTTAGGGCAACTCTCTTTACTTCTCTTAGCCTCAGTTTCTTCATGTGTTAAGTGGGGGAATATGATACTTCATGAGGTTTAGGGAAAATAGTTATAAAAAGCAAAAGCTCCTCTAGTGAAGTAAATATAAGCAGAGCCACTGGAGCCACATAAATCTGGATTCAAATCTTGATTCTAATATACACTAGCTGTGTATCTTTGTGCGATTTATTACACTTCAATTTCCTCATCTATAAAGGGGATAATGACATTGTTTACCTTGTTGTAATTAACTTTGTATCAAGCAAATAATAAATGCACATTAATGTAAGTCATACAAGGAAAACAGGCAATAGATGTGATGATAGCTTTGTGAAGTTATTAATATCAATCATTCCTTCTTAGGGGTGAGTAGTAAAGCCATACCTCCTCCCAAATATAATGTAACAGGACAGTTATGAGAAACTTATGTTTTGAAGTAACCTTTTCGCGTATGAGAAAGGAAGGCCTTGTTATGAATGGTGGTGCTGGATCTCAACCTCTGTGTGATCCACAAAGCTCTGCCTGCTTCAGGCTCATATCTTTTCTGGAGCCTGAAGTGTTCTTGGCACATCTTTTATAAAAGTCAGCCTTCCTTTCTTCCTGTTGCAAATTGCATGCACATTTCTGCTCCCTGAGACCAGCCTTCATTTCTCAACCAGCCTTCTTAGCTTCCCCACCCCCTTCTCCTTAATGAGAATAAGTTGACTTGTAATTAAGGTCATATTTTATGGACCAAGAAAGGCAGTAGCTGATGTGGCTGGGGTGCTACAGCTCCGCTCAGCGTTCCTCTGGTGGATTACCCTTGCATTGACCATCTGTTGTTGTTTCAGGCTGGAGATAGAAGAATGATTTTGATGGCTTGAAATTAACAACTGGATTTATAGCTTGTAAATAGTCCTTGTGGCAAGATTTTCCTTTTTTGCTCTAATCCCCTCTTCCCATTCAGACCTCATTTATGCATCCCTTGCCAGAAGGATTATCCTCAGAATGGAAAATAAGAGTCTTTCTAGCATTGCAGGTTGCTTCTGCAAGCAGCCTCCGTGGGTCTTTGACGTGCCCCAGTTCCGCCCTCTGGGGTGGGAGCAGCTCTGCTGGCCCACCGCAGCCTGGCTATCTGGGGGCCAGCCAAGATAGTGATCACTCACCGCACACTCTATTTTCTTCTCTCACAGCAAGAAAGTTTCTGACCTCTTCCTATTATTTTTAATCTATCTCTTAACATAATAGTCACTGTAAAAAGACAGGCAGTTTTCCCAGACAGTCTGGCTGTGATTGTGATGGAGGAGCTGGTTTGGAAAAATGGGAACGTTCTCCAAACCGCGAAAGTCAATCTAAGCTATTAGAAGGGTACTGAGGAGCCTGGCTGACTTTTCCTATCTTCAAATTGCACTTGCTTTTCTGACTCAAATAGGAAATAAGCAGAAGTCACCAGAGATCCCTGCTGGAAAGAAAGTTCCACATCAGAAGCAAAAGAGAGAACAATCCATGTCCAAACAGCTGTTGGCTGTTGGCTCTGAGGTGGGTGGATGGGCCCAGTACTCACGAGAAAGTGAGGGGAAGGACCCCCTGTTGTCTTTGTGTAACTCACAGAGCTGCTGGGTAGTTGGTGAAGGGAATCACCAAAAACCAGTGCCCCAGGATCCGGCATGGACAATGACATTCAATCCCGGCCTATGTTATCGACAGGAATGTAAGTCTCTCTCCTTCTGCTCTTCCCCTTCCCCCATCATCAACCCAAAATGTTTTAGATTAACATCAGGGTTTTAAATGTGAACGACATGTCAGCAAGCCCCCCAGACGTTATGATTTAGTCTTCTAATGTTGGATGTTTGTAGTGACTGTACATTGTACCAGCACCTTCCTCCCGGTGACATTGACATCACTCTGCTCAAATCAGTTAATTTTCCCATCACCGACTGATTCATTGGGCAGAAACCACAAGTTCACATGCCGAGGCGTGGGCTGAACTCTGTGACCCCTCCATTGAAAAGGCAAGACTGTATCCCTGTGTTTTCATGCAAGCAGGCACTGGGAAGCAGTTCGCTTTTCTTTTGTTAGATTTTTATTTTTCCTCTTTGTGGCAATGCAACCTTTCACGACGCTGGTCTACCATTTGCTTCTTTGGTAGCATCCTCAGTTGGAATTGGCTTATGGCAATCAATATTTTTGGAGCTCATTAATGGACTATGCTAAGGTAATTTCCATGTACTATTTTTTTTTTTTTTTCCACTTGGCCAACTTTATTCTTCAGGAAAAAGAAAAACAAATGTACCTCTTGGGTTGGAAAGGACCCATTGACAACATGGCACACACATGTGAGCAATAAATACGCACATACATTCAAGTGTGCAGGGGGGTCCATATACTATTTTTTAAAATTGTCAGAGCAACTTGTTGAAATAGGTGGTATGATCCTTGTTGTGCCAAAGACAGGAAAGAAGCTTGGAGAGATTAGGAAATTGTCCAACTTACAGATGAGCTAAAAATGCATTGACTATAAATGATAAATTCCAAGACAGCATGCACAAGTGTTATGTCCATTCTTCTTCGCTATACCTCTTTACCATGGTTCCTCTCTATCTCTCCTCTCTGGAAACTTCTCTGAGCAGGTTGCCCAGGAGAAAGGGTGCTGAGGCTTGAGCTGTCCTGACAGGACAGAGGCCAAGGCGATTCTGCAGTGTTGATCCTGCCAGCTGAGACTTGGGCTTCAACACAGCAGTCTCATGACTTGCTCTTTATCATCTGCCTTGAGTTCAAAAGAAAGAGATGGCAAGCACGTACAGCGCCGGGGAGGGACAGATGGACTTCCACAAATGTGAACACACGCACCAGCCTGTGGACTGATGATTTCAGCCCAGCCCAAACCAAACGCTGCTCTTTGAAGCCTGCAAACTTTTCCTCATGACTCATCCTTTCTGATTCCCAGCCAACTTTCCACCATGGAAGGGCCTAAGGCCCAGCAGAAAAGTGTCTGCTTATCCTAAGAGAGGAAGTATCCTGGAGAGCCGTGAAAACGCTTCTCAGGAGATCCCCTGCTGGCTTTTCAGATCCACCAGCTTGAATCCTTGGGGAAACATCCAAAAATTCTAGGCTCTCCTCCAAATGGAAACTGAATCCCGAATCTTTGAAACTGTGTCCACATGCATTTCAGAGCACTTACTGTGAATTTGGTTATGCTGTGGTGTGAATTTCTGGACTGATGGCCCATCATAATACTTGGGTAAAATAGGAGATTTCATGCTTTTGGATTATAGTTTCCACATAGCTTCTACCTCCCAGATGCCCCTGACTTTCTATAAGTCTTTGTAAAAATGTTTCAGCAACATTAGATCACTGGTTCAGCCGCCTGCATTGATTAAGTACCTCCATGTCCAAAGAGCAACTCAAAATGGTTTAAAAGGACAGAAAGGAATAATTGGCTCAGGAACCAGAAAGGTCCAAAAGTATTTTGGCATCAGGTGAGGCTTGATCCAGGTGCTCACAAAGTATTATCAACGATTAGTTTGTTATATATTTTGTCTCTGCCTTTCAAGGTATCAGCTTCATCTTTAAGTCCCAGTGGTGGCCCCTAGCAATTGCAGTCTCTTCCCCTGCTGCAAATCCTGAGGCAAGAAGGGAGTTGTGTGCAACTATCCAGGGAAGAAGGGAAAGTTTCTCCTGGCAGTTCCCAGAGAAGACAGAGCTTTACATTCTATGAGCCCCAGCTAACCTCTCCTCTCAACTCCTTTGCACTGTTTGTGTTTTGTGACCATCATCAGACCAATTCCAGGGGTAAAAGGGAGGAGATGGAGTCTTTAGCTTAGGGCAATGAAAGTCCCTCACTGGAACTGGGGTAGGGCCAATCTCACTCAGGCCTCCTGGCTGAGAAGGGTGAGGAATAGATTACCAAGGGAAATCAGGGCACTATTTCTAGGAAGAAAGGAGAGAGATGAATGTAGGGGAAGGAAATGACAAATATACCAAGTATGCTCCCTCATGCTGGCTTTCACATGGAAAACAGAGGAAAGAAAATTGCCCAAGGTGTTTAAAGATATTCAATGACTTTGCCGGGCGTGGTGGCTCAAGCCTGTAATCCCAGCACTTTGGGAGGCCGAGGCGGGTGGATCACGAGGTCAGGAGATCGAGACCATCCTGGCTAACACAGTGAAACCCCGTCTCTACTAAAAAATACAAAAAATTAGCCAGGCGTGTTGGCGGGCGCCTGTGGTCCCAGCTACTCGGGAGGCTGAGGCAGGAGAATGGCGTGAACCCAGGAGGTGGAGGTTGTGGTGAGCTGAGATCGCGCCACTGCACTCCAGCCTGGGGGACAGAGAAAGACTCCGTCTCAAAAAAAAAAAAAAGATATTCAATGACTTCCCACCGCTCTTGAGACAAAGAAGTCTTGGTCATGACCTACAAAGTCCTGTGTGATGTGGCCAGTCGTCCCTCCAGCCCCCCGGACCCCTCCCTCACATCCTCAGCACTCCTGCCACACAGACCTCAGCTCCTTGAACTTGCAGGTCTCCGCCTGCCATCAGGATTTTGCACGGACTGTGTCCTCTGTCTTCCCTCTTCATCTCATTAGCTCCTACTCAGATCTCACCTCCAGGGCCTCCACCTTAGGGAAACCTTCCCAAGGGCCCTCCTAACCAAGGCAGCCTCCTCGGATATATTGCCCTTGGCCCCCGTTCTCTTCTTTTGCAGCCCTGATGAAGTCTGTTTTTCCCACTAGATGATTCCTTTTATTTTTCCAGTAAATGCTGAGTTAGCACCTCCTGTGTGTCAGGCCCCATTCTAGATGCTGGGAATGGAGCAATTAACAAGAAATGCACCCCGTTCCTTGTGGAGCCTACAGGCTGCCTCTCATGCCACATGGCTCCAATATGAAACCCAAGATTACTAGTCGAACATACATTGCAAACACCATGGTGCAAAAACATTAACTTATGGGAAATTGCACTTGAGATTCAACCCTCTGAAAGGGACTCTGAGCCCTGTTACCAGACCTGGAAGCTTCTTTATCCTGAGATCAGACATTTTGTGCAGCAGGAGAATTCCACTCCGGTTCAGTCCTCCTCCCTCAGCAGGCCAGACCCAGTCTTATTCACCCAGTGGTCTCACCTTAATAGCTCCTGAATCCCTTCCCGTGAGGCCATCGCAGTGCCACAGCATCAGCTGAAGCCTCCCTAACTCTCTCCTGTGAATTTGAAATGTTCTGCAAGCTCCTTGAAGGCAGGAACTTTGGTCTACTTACCTCTAAATTCCCAGCATTCTATGTGGTGTCTGCATGCAGTAGGTGCTCCATAAATGCTAATTACGTGAATCAGTGGTTTCTTTGCCTTCTTCTGTTTTTCCATCTGGTCTATTCTCCCTACTGACTTTCATCTCGTTCTAACTGGTAGGACCACCTGCTGAAGGCGATGTTAATATCGACTTTACGGCAGAGAAAACTCAGATTCTAGCAGGTGAGTCCTCAGGTCACAGGTGTAAAGTCACAGCATGGAAGACCCACGTTCAGTGGACGTCTTCTTGCCACATGCTTTGACCTGTAGCTGTGGTCCCTAATCCCAGCCAAAGGCTCCACTGTTGAGCCTCAGGAAAGCAGTGAACGCTCCAGGATTCCCTGCAAAATGTGCCAAAGCGTGCACACATTTGCAGAAGCAAGATCACAGCTTTCATCCGATTTTCAAAGCTATCTGGAACCAAAAACCGTTAAGGATAACTGGCCTGGGGGTATTTTCTTTCTTTCTTTTTCTTTTGACTGACACCATGCTGACACACACTGCCCCACACCAAGTCGTCTTACTAGTGGGTTCACATGGAGCAGGGGCCGCTCTCCTCCTGGGGCACCTCAGCCACCTGCCCTTGGCATCCACTGCGAGTCCCAACAGCATCGGCTGGCTGCCTCAGTCACATTCCTGAAGAATATGAATAGCAGAAGAAATTGAGGATACACGAGGTAAATTTCCAGACAAGAGGAATACAGCCAGTAATATAATCCTTACATGAAGAATAAGGCTACTATTGGAATCTCAAAGCTAAAAAAAAAAAAAAAAAAAAAAAATACTGAATTACAGGGGCACGCCCAGTTAGAAATTCTGGTTTTCACAGTCTCTTTGCTTGTCAAACTTAATATCAAGGAAAATAAGCTAATTTGATTTGGCAAAGGCTCATGAAATATGGAACTGATATCTGTGGCAGCAACCTTTGATGTTTTATATAAACAGTGTTTTCCCTGCTGTGGAGGCGAGAGTTGAATAATAAACAGCATCCTCCCTACTCCACTCACCGCCCACCCCTTCCTCAGTACCCCCCAAAACATAAAAAGTAACTCTTTTCTGTGTCTCACAGAATTCATAGAGGCAACATTTGTTGGCTAATTTTACAGAGCAGGGTTTCTCAACCTTTGCACTGACATTTGGGGCTAGATAATTCTTCATCGTGAGGGGCTGCCCTGTGCCTTGCGGGGTGCCTAGCAGCATCCCTGGCCTCTACCCACTAGATGCCAGGAGCATCCCCATCGCAAGTTGTGACCACCAAAAATGTCTCCAAACATTGCCAAGTATCTTCTGCTGGGAGGATCAACCCTGGTTGAGAATCACTATCATGAAAGTAAGAAATATGGTGGTATATATATATATACGCACACACACACACACACACACATATGTGTGTGTGTATATATATATATGTATTTCTTTTTTTTCCCTTTTCTGTCAATTTCAAGTACTAGTTGCCATCCTCAGGATCTATTGCCTTGAGGCTCTGGCTCATCATCCAACAGCTCCTTAGGCGTCCCAGGGAAGAGGTGGAACAGGTATCATCTGTTGTACCTGCCTTTGCTCCCAGGGGCTTCAGGCCTGTTTGCTGCTGCACGTCTACCTGGAAAGGGCAGCTCTCAATTGTCTCTGGGTGATTACGTACTTGATAAATCTTCTGAACTCACAGATTCCCAAAGTTCAAGAAATGCATGGTCCCTGGGCAGCTCCTTAATGCCTGCTTCTCTGTGTTGCATGGCCTTTGGTAACACGTCATAGTAAAGAGGGTTTACCTGGAGTTAGGCAGGTTCACGTCAATGACGCCATGAGTCGGCTTGCACCAGCTGTGAGAGCTGATGGTTACATCTTCAGGAATTCTATAAGCCATTTGCAGTCCTGTTGGTAGCTTGAATTTACTTATGATGAGCGTATTTACACTGCAAAAATTGGCAAATTCCACCAATCAGGGCTTCCCTCCAGCCCTGCCAGCTGACTGAGTAACACATCACTGGTTCAAGTCCAGGCTTGAAACTAGGGTGGATGGCATACCCTGCTCACTGCTCACCCAATATCCATTCTGCCCTTGTTTCTTACTGAAGGAATTCTTCCTGTTTGGCCTGGCAAGGAATGTCGCAGGATAACTGCATTTCCCATCTCTCTCGCAGTTAAGAGTGCTGAAATGACGTAGCTCTGGCCAATGGCATGTAGATGGAATTTACTAGATAGGACTTCTGCAGACAAACTGGCCTGTAACTTTTACCCTCTGCCCTTTCCCTACTCTCCGTGTAGATCATAGATGCTATGCTGGGTGTGGATCAGGCATCTCCCAACTACAAGGTGACTAGTGAGAGGATAAAGATCACACACCGGGAATGTGTGAACTGAAAGACAAGCAGTCTTGTCTTGATGCCTGGATGGCATCAAGAGGTCAGTGGACTCCAGCCTTGGACTCCCTACTCCAGGTTGCTTGTTGGTGGATTCAGGAATATACCACTGAATGCCACCCCTAACCAAGACTCCAGACAAATCAACTGAAAGTTTATTAGCTCTGGTTTCCCTATCTACAAAATAAAAACCTAATTCATGGGACTGCTCTGAGGGTTAAATGAGATAATGGATACAAGGAGCCTAACACGAGGAGTCTGCAGGGGTGGAGCCAAGATGGCCGAATAGGAACAACTCCGGTCTACAGCTCCCAGCCTGAGCGACACAGAAGACGGGTGATTTCTGCATTTCCGTTTGAGGTACTGGTTTCATCTCCCTAGGGAGTGCCAAACAGTGGGTGCAGGACAGTTGGTGAAGCACACTGTGCGTGAGCCGAAGCAGGGCGAGGCATTGCCTCACTCGGGAAGCGCAAGGGGTCAGGGAGTTCCCTTTCCTAGTCAAAGAAAGGGGTAACAGATGGCACCTGGAATATCGGGTCAGTCCCACCCTAATACTGCGCTTTTCCAATGGGCTTGGAAAACGGCACACCAGGAGATTGTGTCCCGCACCTGGCTCGGGGGGTCCTATGTCCTATGCCCACGGAGTCTCGCTGGTTGCTAGCACAGCAGTCTGAGATCAAACTGCAAGGTGGCAGTGAGGCTGAGGGAGGGGCACCCGCCATTGCCCAGGCTTGCTTAGGTAAATAAAGCAGCCAGGAAGCTCGAACTGGGTGGAGCCCACCAGAGCTCAAGGAGGCCTGCCTGCCTCTGTAGGCTCCACCTCTGGGGGCAGGGCACAGACAAACAAAAATTCAGCAGGAACCTCTGCAGACTTAAATGTCCCTGTTTGACTGACAGCTTTGAAGAGAGTAGTGGTTCTCCCAGCACGTAGCTGGAGATCTGAGAATGGGAAGACTGCCTCCTAAAGTGGGTCCCTGACCCCCGAGCAGCCTAACTGAGAGGCATCCCCCAGTAGGGACAGACTGACACCTCACTCGGCCACGTACTCCTCTGAGACAAAACTTCCAGAGGAACTATCAGACAGCTGAATTTGTGGTCTCACGAAAATCCACTGTTCTGCAGCCACTGCTGCTGACACCCAGCCAGACAGGGTCTGGAGTGGACCTCTAGTAAACTCCAACAGACCTGCAGCTGAAGGTCCTGTCTGGTAGAAGGAAAACTAACAAACAGAAAGGACATCCACACCAAAAACCCATCTGTACATCAACATCATCAAAGACCAAAAGTAGATAAAACCACAAAGATGGGGAAAAAACAGAGCAGAAAAACCAGAAACTCTAAAAAGCAGAGCACCTCTCCTCCTCCAAAGGAACGCAGTTCCTCACCAGCAATGGAACAAAGCTGGACAGAGAATGACTTTGACCAGTTGAGAGAAGAAGGCTTCAGATGATCAAACTACTCTGAGCTACAGGAGGAAATTCAAAACAATAGCAAAGAAGTTAAAAACTTTGAAAAAAAATTAGACGAATGGATAACTAGAATAACCAATGGAGAGAAGGGCTTAAAGGAGTTGATGGAGCTGAAAGTCAAGTATCAAGAACTACGCGAAGATTGCAGAAGCCTCAGTAGCTGATGTGATCAACTGGAAGAAAGGGTATCGCTGATGGAAGATGAAATGAATGAAATGAAGCGAGAAGGGAAGTTTAGAGAAAAAAGAATAAAAAGAAACAAACAAAGCCTCCAAGAAATTTGGAACTATGTGAAAAGACCAAACCTACGTCTGATTGGTGTACCTGAAAATGACGAGGAGAATGGAACCAAGTTGGAAAACACTCTGCAAGATATTATCCAGGAGAACTTCCCCAATCTAGCAAGGCAGGCCAACATTCAGATTCAGGAAATACAGAGAATGCCACAAAGATACTCCTCGAGAAGAGCCACTCCAAGACACATAATTGTCAGATTCACCAAATTTGAAATGAAGGAAAAAATGTTAAGGGCGGCCAGAGAGAAAGGTTGGGTTACCCACAAAGGGAAGCCCATCAGACTAACAGCTGATCTCTCGGCAGAAACTCTACAAGCCAGAAGAGAGTGGGGGCCGATATTCAACATTCTTAAAGAAAAGAATTTTCAACCCAGAATTTCATATCCAGCCAAACTAAGCTTCATAAGTGAAGGAGAAATAAAATACTTTACAGACAAGCAAACGTTGAGTGATTTTGCCACCACCAGGCCTGCCCTAATAGAGCTCCTGAAGGAAGCACTAAACATGGAAAGGAACAACTGGTAACAGGCCCTGCAAAAACATGCCAAATTGTAAAGACCATCGAGGCTAGGAAGAAACTGCATCAACTAATGAGCAAAATAACCAACTAACATCATAATGACAGGATCAGATTCACACATAACAATATTAACTTTAAATGTAAATGGGCTAAATGCTCCAATTAAAAGACACAGACTGGCAAACTGGATAAGGAGTCGGGACCCATCAGTGTGCTGTATTCAGGAAACCCATCTCATGTGCAGAGACACACATAGACTCAAAATAAAGGGATGGAGGAAGAGCTACCAAGCAAATGGAAAACAAAAAAAGGCAGAGGTTGCAATCCTTGTCTCTGATAAAATAGACTTTAAACCAACAAAGATCAAAAGAGACAAAGAAGGCCATTACATAATGATAAAGGGATCAATTCAACAAGAAGAGCTAACTATCCTAAATATATATGCACCCAACACAGGAGCACCCAGATTCATAAAGCAAGTCCTGAGTGACCTACAAAGGGACTTAAACTCCCACACAATAATAATGGGAGATTTTAACACCCCACTGTCAACATTAGACAGATCAACGAGACAGAAAGTTAACAAGGATATCCAGGAATTGAACTCAGCTCTGCACAAAGTGGACCTAATAGACATCTATAGAACTCTCCACCCCAAATCAACAGAATATACATTTTTTTCAGCACTACATCACACCTATTCCAAAATTGACCACAAAGTTGGAAGTAAAGCTCTCCTTAGCAAATGTAAAAGAACAGAAATTATAACAAACTGTCTCTCAGACCACAGTGCAATCAAACTAGAACTCAGGATTAAGAAACTCACTCAAAACTGCTCAACTACATGGAGACTGAACAACCTGCTCCTGAATGACTATTGGGTACATAATGAAATGAAGGCAGAAATAAAGATGTTCTTTGAAACCAACGAGAACAAAGACACAACATGCCAGAATCTCTGGGACACATTCAAAGCAGTGTGTAGAGGGAAATTTATAGCACTAAATGCACACAAGAGAAAGCAGGAAAGATCCAAAATTGACACCCTAACATCACAATTAAAAGAACTAGAAAAGCAAGAGCAAACACATTCAAAAGCTAGCAGAAGGCTAGAAATAACTGAAATCAGAGCAGAACTGAAGGAAATAGAGACACAAAAAACCCTTCAAAAAATTAATGAATCCAGGAGCTGGTTCTTTGAAAAGATCGACAAAATTGATAGAGTGCTAGCAAGACTAATAAAGAAGAAAAGAGAGAAGAATCAAATAGATGCAATAAAAAATGAAAAAGGGGATATCACCACCGATCCCACAGAAATACAATCTACCATCAGAGAATACTACAAACACCTCTATGCAAATAAACTAGAAAATCTAGAAGAAATGGATAAATTCCTCGACAAATATACCCTCCCAAGACTAAAACAGGAAGAAGTTGAATCTCTGAATAGACCAATAACAGGATCTGAAATTGTGGCAATAATCAATAGCTTACCAACCCAAAAGAGTCCAGCACCTGATGGATTCACAGCCGAATTCTACCAGAGGTACAAGGAGGAACTGGTACCATTCCTTCTGAAACTATTCCAGTAGATAGAAGAAGAGGGAATCCTCCGTAACATATTTTATGAGGCCAGCATCATCCTGATACCAAAGCCTGGCAGAGACATAACCAAAAAAGAGAATTTCAGACCAATATTCTTGATGAACATTGATGCAAAAATCCTCAATAAAATACTGGCAAACCAAATCCAGGAGCACATCAAAAAGCTTATCCACCATGATCAAGTGGGCTTCATCCCTGGGATGCAAGGCTGGTTCAACATATGCAAATCAATAAATGTAATCCAGCATATAAACAGAACCAAAGACAAAAACCACATGATTATCTCAATAGATGCAGAAAAGGCCTTTGACAAAATTCAACAACCCTTCATGCTAAAAGCTCTCAATAAATTAGGTATTGATGGGACATATCTCAAAATCATAAGAGCTATCTATGACAAACCCACAGCCAATATCATACTGAATGGGCAAAAACTGGAAGCATTCCCTTTGAAAACTGGCACAAGACAGGGATGCCCTCTCTCACCACTCCTATTCAACATAGTGCTGGAAGTTCTGGCCAGAGCAATCAGGCAGGAGAAGGAAATAAAGGGTATTCAATTAGGAAAAGAGGAAGTCAAATTGTCCCTGTTTGCAGATGACATGACTGTATATCTAGAAAACCCCATCGTCTCAGCCCAAAATCTCCTTAAGCTGATTAGCAACTTCAGCAAAGTCTCAGGATACAAAATCAATGTACAAAAATCACAAGCATTCTTGTACACCAATCACAGACAAACAGAGAGCCAAATCATGAGTGAACTCCCATTCACAATTGCTTCAAAGAGAATAAAATACGTAGGAATCCAACTTACAAGGGATGTGAAGGACCTCTTCAAGGAGAACTACAAACCACTGCTCAATGAAATAAAACAGGATACAAACAAATGGAAGAACATTCCATGCTCATGGGTTGGAAGAATCAATATGGTGAAAATGGCCATACTGCCCAAGTTAATTTATAGCTTCAATGCCATCCCCATCAAGCTACCAATGACTTTCTTCACAGAATTGGAAAAAACTACTTTAAAGTTCATATGGAACCAAAAAAGAGCCCGCATCGCCAAGTCAATCCTAAGCCAAAAGAACAAAGCTGGAGGCATCACGCTACCTGACTTCAAACTATACTACAAGGCTACAGTAACCAAAACAGCATGGTACTGGTACCACAACAGAGACATAGATCAATGGAACAGAACAGAGCCCTCAGAAATAATGCCACATATCTACAACTATCTGATCTTTGACAAACCTGACAAAAACAAGCAATGGGGAAAGGATTCCCTATTTAATAAATGTTGCTGGGAAAACTGGCTAGCCATATGTAGAAAGCTGAAACTGGATCCCTTCCTTACACCTTATACAAAAATTAATTCAAGATGGATTAGAGACTTACATGTTAGACCTAAAACCATTAAAATCCTACAAGAAAACCTAGGCAATACCATTCAGGACATAGGTGTGGGCAAGGACTTCATGTCTAAAACACCAAAAGCAATGACAACAAAAGCCAAAATTGACAAATGGGATCTAATTAAACTAAAGAGCTTCTGCACAGCAAAAGAAACTACCATCAGAGTGAACAGGCAACCTACAGAACAGGAGAAAATTTTTGCAACCTACTCATCTGACAAAGGGCTAATATCCAGAGTCTACAATGAATTCAAACAAATTTACAAGAAAAAAACAACCCCATCAAAAAGTGGGCAAAGGACATGAACAGACACTTCTCAAAAGAAGACATTTATGCAGCCAAAAAACACATGAAAAAATGCTCATCATCAGTGGCCATCAGAGAAATGCAAATCAAAACCACAGTGAGATACCATCTCACACCAGTTAGAATGGCCATCATTAAAAAGTCAGGAAACAACAAGTGCTGGAGAGGATGTGGAGAAATAGGAACACTTTTACACTGTTGGTGGGACTGTAAACTAGTTCAACCATTCTGGAAGTCAGTGTGGTGATTCCTCAGGGATCTAGAACTAGAAATACCATTTGACCCAGCCATCCCATTACTGGGTATATACCCAAAGGACTATAAATCATGCTGCTATAAAGACACATGCACATGTATGTTTATTGCGGCACTATTCACAATAGCAAAGACTTGGAACCAACCCAAATGTCCAACAACGATAGACTGGATTAAGAAAATGTGGCACATATACACCATGGAATACTATGCAGCCATAAAAAATGAGTTCATGTCCTTTGTAGGGACATGGATGAAACTGGAAAACATCATTCTCAGTAAACTATCGCAAGGACAAAAAACCAAACACTGCATGTTCTCACTCATAGGTGGGAATTGAACAATGAGAACTCATGGACACAAGAAGGGGAACCTCACACTCTGGGGACTGTTGTGGGATGGGGGGAGGGGGGAGGGGGGAGGGGGGAGGGACGGCATTAGGAGATATACCTAATGCTAAATGACGAGTTAATGGGTGCAGCAAAACAACATGGCACATGGATACATATGTAACAAATCTGCACATTGTGCACATGTACCCTAAAACCTAAAGTATAATAATAAAAATAAATTTAAAAAAAAAAGGAGCCTAACACAGTCCTGGCATGTGGCGTACAAGCCTCCTAATGGGTGCAAGCTGCTGTTGTTAGAATCTCCACGGTCGCCATTATCTTGGCAATAGTTACGTGTTCAGGCGTTGGCCTCCCCCTCCAGCCTTTGTGTCTTCAAGCACAAGGGCCACGTTTCGTTCACTCTCTGTCTTCAGTCTTTACCAGGTGGCCTGATATTAGCATGGATTAAGTTTATTTATTTATTTATTTATTTTTAATTTATTTTTTTTGAGATGGAGTCTTGCTCCGTTGCCCACACTGCAGTGCTGTGGTGTGATCTCGGCTCACTGCAAGCTCCGCCTCCCGGGTTCATGCCATTCTCCTGCCTCAGCCTCCCGAGTAGCTGGGACTACAGGCACCCACCACCACGCCCGGCTAATTTTTTCTATTTTTTAGTAGAGATGGGTGTCCACCGTGTTAGCCAGAATGGTCTCGATCTCT
Organism: Symphalangus syndactylus; assembly: GCF_028878055.3. Classification (NCBI taxonomy): domain Eukaryota; kingdom Metazoa; phylum Chordata; class Mammalia; order Primates; family Hylobatidae; genus Symphalangus; species Symphalangus syndactylus. The sequence continues at coordinate 12,130,165 of NC_072429.2, forward strand.
TGATCTCGTGATCCACCTGCCTTGGCCTCCCAGAGTGTGATTAAGTTTTAATAATAATTATCCTTTGTTAGAGTTTTATCCATATTTCTATCCTGCCCTGTAGCACTAACTGAATTCAATTCATGCTTATTGAACGATACAGAAGAATAACACAACAATGAATGATACAAGAACGAATAAAACATTCATGCCCCCACCCTACTCTAAGGAATCCATACTCAAGTTGGGAACATAAGGAAAGTCTCTACATGATTAGATGCAAGAGAAGCATGAGGGTTCTGAGGCAACGATGAACCAAAGGCTGCATGCAGGTGGACGATAGAAGTGACGGGGGATAAAGAAAAGGCTTCTTGGAAGAGGAGGCGTTTGGCACAGGCCTTGGAGAGTGGTGGGTCGGGGTTTCTATTATGAGGACATTGTGAGCCTCATGTCTTAGGTGGACGGGGTATTAGGTAGTGCAGTGGGAAACCCTGGCTCTTGTCCTGGAAATGGAGGTAAGAGGAAGTTTGGAAAGCTGGGTGGAAGGTTTGTATGCCAGGCTGAGATATGTACATTTCACTCTCTGGAAATTAGGGAGCCACTGAAGGTTTGAGAGCCAAGAGTGACATTAGAATTGGGATTTAGATAGATGAATCCAGCAGCCATACAGAGGTTGTTTGGAAACGGAGACAGGAGGTTGGGCACCTGTAATCAGGCTGTTCAGTAGACTAGAAAAGGGGTGCATGTTCCCCTAGCCCTGTGAGCTGTTCCTTCATAGCACATGAAATCATCGCAAATTTATATTTGTTTGGTCAGTCATTTGATTAATGCCTGCCTTCCTGTCTAGACCGGAAGCTCTATGAGTGGGGCATGAGTCTGTCTTAGAGACTGCTGTGAGTCCTCATCACCCAGATAGGAGAGGCTCTATGAATAGCTATGGAATGGTGAAATATGTCAGAGAGCTGGGGTCTGACCTGTGTCTTCTGGAGCACTGAGAATCGTCTCTAGGCCTTGAAAACATGGCCGGATGCTGAGAAGGCTAGTCAGTGCCCAGTCCTGGGGGGAACTGTAAAGAACTTTTAGTTGAACTCAGACATCCTAGAGATTTCAACCAGAGAGCCAATTCTGCTGCAACTTGCTACATGATCTTAGAAGATGCTTACCATCTCCAGGTTCCTCTATACAATGAAATTGAGATACACAACCTTGAAGTCTCCCAGAGCTCTATGCATCTCATTGGGAAAAAAAGAGAGAATTTGTTGGGTACAGATTACACGCCAGTGTTGGGTACAGATTACATGCCAGACCACTGAGCCAAGGGCTTTCCCTGTGTGATCTCATTGAATCCTCTGAAGAACTCTTGAGATTGGTAAACATATCCCAGTAACTCAGAGGGCAGCCAGGGTACCCTGCCCCTTATGTCCTGAATTGCCCGGCTCTAGGGAGCAAACCAGGCTCCACATTTTCATACCCGAGGCCTCCAAAGTATTACCTCACAAAGGAATGGAAAGAACTCAAGTAAAGAATGCATTTAATTCATGTGTGGCCCCTCTGCCTCCTCCTTAGAGGTCAATCATGTCAGCTCTTAATATAGTGAGATACCCCATGGAATTCCAACGCCATTTCCAAGAGTTTCATGCATTTATAAAGGGCTGAGACTCTCATGATCATCTCCCTCTAAACTAGGTGCTGCTATTTCCTGAATATAACTTTTAAAATCACCTCACTTTATACAACTCAAGTAAATCTATTTCAAAAGGACTTCAGATGGCTACTGCAATGGCGATGTGGTAGCCAGGACAACTGTGAGACGTGGAAGGCAACTGAAAAAATAAATGTAAGACAGGCAAAATAAAAGCCTGGCTGCCAACAGAAAGCCATGTGCCCAGTCCCTTGTTGTCAAAGAGGGAGGTCTTTAGGCTTCAGAGAGGTATCAGAGGGATAGCACTAGACAAAAATAGAGCTGAGAAGGGAATCATTTCTCTATGTTTCAATCCAGTGTACCTAAGTGCTATGTGAAATGTACGATGCAGACCCACCCCCGACTCCCCAAGTGTGGGAAGTACCACGCCAGGCTTTCCTGCTTCGTGGCTGGAAGACCATTTCCCCAGGCCGTAGCGATGCCTGCAGCTAGGCAAAGTCAGCCTCTTCATATTCCCCTCTCCCTGCTCCTCCACCTCTCTCTTCATATTCCCCTCTCCCTGCTCCTCCACCTTACTTGATCTGGGACATTATTGTGGGAGCAAGGAAAGCAGTCGAGTCCTTTAATCTCCTGCATTATGGAGGGATATTTTTTAAAATCCCATCGTTTTCATCTCTATTACCCATTTTAACTACTTAATTTGCCAAGTTCCTGTGAGCTGCCTATTGAAAATTGATAGATTGTTCCTTCCTTTCCAATTTCCGCTGTTAGTTATCCCAGGAAGTTTATTTGTGCTTTGCATGTAACCCAATAGGTTGGAGAGTGCCCGGCTGGTTTGTGGGCCTGTGTAAATTAATACTGTCCAGAAATGCAGAGGCGAGACCAGCAGGCCCTCCGACCAGGAAGCTATCCGGTTGCTTCCTGGCAGGCTGCTCGTCATTGAAACGGCCTGCAGCGGAGGCACGGGGACTTCCCCTTGCTTTAATGGCTTTGAGTGGCCGTCTGGGGGAGATCATTGATGCCAGGCCTGGCTCTTCCCTCAAGCCAGGAGGTTTTCTTTGGTCACATAGATCCCATCTCCACTCCAGTCCCACAACCTGGGCTTTTACGAGGTGGGGGTGGAGATTTCTAGATAAGGACATTCATTTTAAGAGATCTCAGTTTCTCAGCCTCATCCAGTTCCTCTTGTTTGTTTGCTTTTTGCTGTTGTTATTTGTTTTTCTTTCTCCTTTTGGGGTTTATCCAGGCAAGAAGCATTAACTATATAGAGATGCATCTCCAGTTGGGGATTTTGATTTGGGGCTGGATCACTTCTAGAAGTTGTGGGCGATTAACACTTTTCTTACGCTGTTATGTTTGAGCATGAATTCTTAGGGCGGGCTGAAGACATAAATGCTTTATTTATTTTTGTGTTGTTCATTGTTGTGTTATTCTTCTGTGTTGTTCAATAGGCATGAGTTGAATTAAGTCAGTACTAAGGAGCAGGATAGAGATAAAAGAACTTCAGACTATATCTTTTTTCTTTTCTTTCTTTTTTTTTTTTCTGAGACGGAGTCTCACTCTGTCGCCAGACTGGAGTGTAGTGGTGCAATCTCGGCTCACTGCAACCTCCACCTCCCAGGTTCAAGCAACTTTCCTGCCTCAGCTTCCTGAGTAGCTGGGACAACAGGCGTGCGCCACCACGCCCAGCTAACTTTTGTATTTTCAGCACAGACGGGGTTTCACCGTGTTGGCCAGGCTGGTCTCCAACTCCTAACCTCATGATCGGCCCGCCTCGGCCTCCCAGAGTGCTGAGATTACAGGCATGAGTCACCGTGCCCTGCCAGACTATTTCTATTGAAACTGCTGAGATAATCTTTTGAATCCAAAAGTAAGTACGATCACTGAGTCCATTGTAAGTATGATCTCCAGATTTTCACTAATCAGTTGTTTGAAAACCTGGAGATCATACACACAATGTCAAAGTTTTAGCTTCTGTTGAGGAATTGGGAGAAACAGCAACCCTTGGTCTACTTTCCTACAGAGAAACAAATGAAAGTGCTGGGAAGGGGCCACCTGGTCTTGCCTGGGGTCCACTCTCCTTCTGACCACAGCCTCAACAATGGGCAGTGTAAGACAATGGTCTTAGATGAATCACAGGTGCATATTGCCTTGTGGGTCCTGTTGGTGACTGAGTTTTGGATCCCTGGCCTGTGCAGCCCAAACTGCAGGGTGGCTCTCTCTCTTTTAGGGCACGTTGGATTTGCTCACACCATCGTCAGATATCCATTTCCATTTATTTTATTCTGTAGTGACATAATCATAGTCCCTGATCCCTAACATGAAATAAAGGACATTCTTGGCGTTTGCATTCTACATTTTTCTTTTCATTTTAAACAAGAAGTTTATTTAAACAACAAGACGCTTGACTTGAAGGGAAAACTATCTAGGATTGTTTTTTGTTTTAGAGTAATTTATCCCTACCTAAAGACAGATTGCCCTACATGTAACAGCTACATACAAAAAAGTTATAGAATTGTCCTTCATTTTACAATGATAAATGAAAAACGTTAAAATTCTCCAGTTGAACAAGGTATGCAAGGATTTTTATGTTTCTGTTGTTGTTAAGACAGTGAGAGCAAAATAACTCACTGGAATGTAAAGATAAGAGCTGAATGAGCATGCCACTAATGGAGGAAGGGGATATTTTCACAGAATCAATATTTTTCCCCATCCCGTCTCCACTTGAGGTCAATCAAAATATACCATTGGCTGCTTAATTTTAAAAAATGCAATATGCTTGTGCACATATACCAGTTACTTTATATACAATAAAGGAATGGGGAAGGGGGAAATGAAAGAGTGGAGGAAACTATATGATAGTAGTCAGGATGTGGTGGAACCAAATTGCAGTTTTCTAATTGCGAATGTAATCTTGGTCTTTAAAGAACAGAGTTCTGGAGTAAAGAAGCAGGTTCCCTTTTCAGTAGACACCTCCCGTCTGCTGTTGGAACACATCAATTGTATCTCCATCCTCCATTTCCAACCGTGCAGGTGTGTCTGTTTCATTGATTGGTTGCCTGTCGAATCGGAATCTGATCTGCTTCATTGACAATCCCTGTCGTTCACAATAGGCTTTCATTAGTTTACTAAGTGGTGTATGCCTCTTAATCTTAAACTGCACCACAGAACCATCCTGCCCCGCCACCTTCAAATTAATATGATCGTTGTTCTCAGTCTTGACTCCTTCCTTGGGCTTTTCATCGGCCATGGCGAGCGCCGGAGTCTCCTCAGCTGCCGCTTCATGAAAGAGGTACCAGATCCGCACCAAACAAGCACACAAGCAGCACCAGGAGGCTTCATTCTACATTTTGTGCACGTAGGAACTATTCTCCGTGTGCTAAAGTGTAGAAATCCTAAAATGAGTTACTTTGCACCTGTCTACCCCCATTGCAGTGAGAGTGTCATGAAGGTGGGACAGGGAGCTTGTCTGTAATTAACTACTGCTCAACCCCTTGCATCTAACACAGTATCTGGCTCATCAAAGAAGGAAGGAAGGGTTAAATGAATGAATGGCATAATCTCTGTCCTCAAGGAACTCACCCTCTGTAAACATACCAAGGAATGTTCTGCAATAGACGCTCTGAGAGGGAAGGAACCAGGGACTCTAGAAATTAAGGGAAGGGGTACCTGACCCAGCAGGGGGAAGGTCAGAGAAGTTTTGAGAAGGACACAGTGATATACGAGCAGGGACTTATAGGGTGAATATAGCGGGTCAGCCTCCAAGGAACAAGTATTGAGAGGTGGAGGGAACAGAATGCAAAAATAGGAGAGCACAGAGCACAAACATGGACTTTGCTCCCTCACTAGACTGTGGGCTACCTCTTGCTCACTGTTTTCCCAGAGTCTAGAGTAGTGGTTGGCAAAAACTAGACATTCAGTACTTCAGTAAGTGTTTGTTAAATGGGTACGTGGAGGAGTAAGGAATGAAGCTTTAGCTGTGATGTAGACATGGCATTGAATCCAGGTTGAATGCATTGGAATGCTGGGATGAGGATAGAGAGGAAGGGATCTATCTGATAGTGGTTTGAAACTAGTGGAGACGGTAGAGATGGGTTGGTTGGGTGAGCAAGTATGAACACGCTCTGGCTTTATCCTATCCTGAAGACCACATAGGCCCTGTAAGGAGGATCTCAAAGAATCTCAAACCCAACTCCTGGGACCTTCCAGTTAAAGCCCAGAAACACACCACCTCCTCTGCATTTTTCAGCAGAGCAAAAGGTTCTAGGCTATTTGGATTCAAAAGATTATGTCAGCCTTTCCCTGATTTAAGCCTATTAGCTCAAATTTAGAGGTTAGGAGCAAAGCAGTCAATCAGTATCTACCACGTTCTCTGGCGCACTTAGGGTAATGATTTTATATACTCTGCTCAGTTCTTGAGGTTGGGGGTGGGGTGAGGGGCAGGAAACATTATTTCCTCTATTGAAATCCCCAACTACATCTATCATTCAGCAGTGAGTTGTACGAGGCCTGTGCCATGTGAGAAGGCTTTTCCATCACACTTATCACATCTCATGAGGCAGGTGCTATGAATGCCGAGTGCCAGCCTCTGTTTACTCTAAAAGCTGAGATCTGAGACCTTGTGCCTGCTCCCAACACCTGTCATGGTTCTACTGTCTTGCACTCTGTGAACCAACCCTATGCCACCCACAGTGCTTCTGGGGCCCTGAACTGCCCCAGAGGGGAGAGGTCCTTCAGGAGGACCGTCCTTCCTTTTGCTCCAAAGTGGTAAACCTGCCTTTCCCTGAATAACTTTGTCTTAGGTTTGTTCCTTAGAAGCAGAGCCTGGGATAAGGATTCTTGTGCAAATAAATTACTGAGGAAGTATTCTGCCAGAAAATCTGGGAAGCAGCAGTGGAAGCAGGATAGGGCAGGGGAAGAAGATAACTAAAAGTGTGGTTTCCAGAGAGCCCTGATCCCAGGAGGAACTCTGGAGCGGGAATTGCACTCCAGGGCTTATCCCACCCAAAGGAAGGGAACTGGCTGTCAGTCCTGGCCATGGGAAAGTGCAAGGCCAGTGGGGTGGGTGGTGGGTGGTGAAACTCTGAGGCAGCTCTGGTCAGCCCAGGGCAACCCCCAGCCCAAGGCAATCCCTAGGAAAAGGAAGCAGACAACCAGCAAGGGTATTGGGTGGAGCACTGACAGTATCTGCCGCATACCTGCTGACCGTCAAAGGCAGATGCTTTAGAGGTTATCATCTTAGCAAATAGATCCAGCGTCAAATCCTATCTCCTCCACTCAGAGCGAGCGACCTCAGGCAAGTCACCTAACCTCACAGAGCCTCCATTTCCACTTTTGCAAAACGAGAATACTGTGAATTTCTAACTTCCAGGATTGTTAGGATTTAGCAAGACAATGCAAGTGAAAGAGATTAGCATAATGCCTGGCCCTTGGTAAATCCTGACCGCTGTTATCACACTTCTTGCTACTGCTGCTATCCTAACAGGTTCAAAGTTAGAAAAGGTTCTGCCCGACTGGGGTTCTGATCTTTTGCTGAAGGCTTCCTTATTCCTCTGAAGCACAAAGGGACGTTTTGCTAGAGGGTAACACTGGAGAAATAGGTATGTTTATGAGTAGTATGCATAGTTTTGAAAGCTAAGCTTGGTAGGAGCCTAGTTACAAATCTGGTTGGCATTTGGCAGGTCATGACACATCCTTGGGGTCCAAAGCCTCCTGAGAACTTCTTAAAAAAGAGTGAGTTGTTCAGACAGCCTTCGCCAAGAAGTGTGTCAATAGTCAACACCTTATTCCCATGTGAACCTCATGCAAATACAGAGCCATAAATTGCTTGCAAATTGCTGTTGCCAGTTACCAGAGTACTTACAGGAGAAGCTTCCTTCCCTAAATTCTTAGCGAGTTTGTGATATGAAATGTAAAGATTGTTACTATTAAATTTTTATTTTATTTTATTTTGAGACAGAGTCTTGCTCTGTTGCCCACGCTGGAGTAGAAGGAAGGAAGAAAGGAAGGAGGGAAGGAGGGAGAGAGGGAGGGAAGGAAGGAAGGAAGGAAGGAGGGAAAGAAGTAAGGATGGAAGGAAGGAAAGAAGGAAGGAGGGAAGGAGGGAAGGAAGGCAGGAAGGAGGGAAGGAAGGAGGGAAGGAAGGAGGGAAGGAAGGAGGGAAGGAGGGAAGGAAAGAGGGAAGGAAGGAGGGAAGGAAAGGAAGGAAGGAGGGAAGGAAAGAAGGAAGGAAGGAGGGAAGGTGGGAAGGAAGGAAAGAAGGAAGGAAGGAGGGAAGGAAGAAAGGAAGGAAGGAAAGAAGGATCGAAGGAAGGAAGGAAAGAAGGATGGAAGGAAGGAAGGAAAGAAGGAAGGAGGGAAGGAGGGAAGGAAGGAGGGAAGGAAGGAAGGAGGGAAGGAAGGAGGGAAGGAAGGAAGGAGGGAAGGAAGGAGGGAAGGAAAGAAGGAAGGAAAGAAGGAAGGAATGAAGGAGGGAAGGAAAGAAGGAAGGAAGGAGGGAAGGAAGGAAGGAGGGAAGGAAGGAGGGAAGGAAGGAAGGATGGAAAGAAGGAAAGAAGGAAGGAGGGAAGGAAGGAAGGAAGGAAGGAAGGAAAGAGGGAAGAAAGGAAAGAAGGAAAGAGGGCAGGGAAGGAGGGAAGGAAGGAGGGAAGGAAGGAGGGAAGGAAGGAAGGAGGGAAGGAAGGAGGGAAGGAGGGAAGGAAGGAGGGAAGGAGGGAAGGAAGGAGGGAAGGAGGGAAGGAAGGGAAGGAGGGAAGGAAGGAAGGAGGAAAGGAAAGAAGCAGGGAAGGAATGAGGGAGGAAGGAAGGAGGGAAGGAAGGAGGGGAGGAGGGAAGGAAGGAGGGAAGGAGGGGAGGAGGGAAGGAAGGAAGGAGGGAAAGAAGGAAGGAGGGAAGGAAGGCAGGAAGGAGGGAAGGAGGGAAGGAAGGTAGGAAGGAGGGAAGGAAGGAAGGGAAGGAGGGAAGGAAGGAAGGAAGGGAAGGAGGGAAGGAAGGGAAGGAGGGAAGGAAGGAAGGAGGGAAGGAAGAAGGGAAGGAAACAAGGAAGGAGGGAAGGAAGAAAGGAATGAAGGAGGGAAGGAAAGAAGGAAGGAAGGAAGGAGGGAAGGTGGGAAGGAAGGAAGGAAGGAGGGAAGGAAGGCAGGAAGGAGGGAAGGAGGGAAGGAAGGTAGGAAGGAGGGAAGGAAGGAGGGAAGGAAGGAAGGAAGGAAAGAGGGAAGAAAGGAAAGAAGGAAAGAGGGGAGGGAAGGAGGGAAGGAAGGGAAGGAGGGAAGGAAGGAAGGAGGAAAGGAAAGAAGCAGGGAAGGAAGGAGGGAGGAAGGAAAGAGGGAAGGAAGGAGGGAGGGAGGGAAGGAAGGAGGGGAGGAGGGAAGGCGGGAAGGAGGGAAGGAAGGAAGGAAGGAGGGAAGGAAGGCAGGAAGGAGGGAAGGAGGGAAGGAAGGTAGGAAGGAGGGAAGGAAGGAGGGAAGGAGGGAAGGAAGGAAGGGAAGGAGGGAAGGAAGGGAAGGAGGGAAGGAAGGGAAGGAGGGAAGGAAGGGAAGGAGGGAAGGAAGGAAGGAGGAAAGGAAGGAAGGAGGGAGGGAAGGAGGGAGGAAGGAAGGAGGGAAGGAAGAAGGGAAGGAAACAAGGAAGGAGGGAAGGAAGAAAGGAATGAAGGAGGGAAGGAAAGAAGGAAGGAAGGAAGGAAGGTGGGAAGGAAGGAAAGAAGGAAGGAAAGAGGGAAGGAGGGAAGGAAAGAGCGAAGGAAGGAAGGAAGGAGGGAAGGAAAGAGGGAAGGAAGGAAGGAGGGAAGGAAAGGAAGGAAGGAGGGAAGGTGGGAAGGAAGGAAAGAAGGAAGGAAAGAGGGAAGGAGGGAAGGAAAGAGGGAAGGAGGGAAGGAAAGAGGGAAGGAGGGAAGGAAAGAGGGAAGGAAGGAAGGAAGGAGGGAAGGAAAGAAGGAAGGAAGGAGGGAAGGAAAGAAGGAAGGAAGGAGGGAAGGAAAGAAGGAAGGAAGGAGGGAAGGTGGGAAGGAAGGAAAGAAGGAAGGAAGGAGGGAAGGAAGAAAGGAAGGAAGGAAAGAAGGATCGAAGGAAGGAAGGAAAGAAGGATGGAAGGAAGGAAGGAAAGAAGGAAGGAGGGAAGGAGGGAAGGAAGGAAGGAAGGAAGGAAGGAGGGAAGGAAGGAAGGAGGGAAGGAAGGAGGGAAGGAAAGAAGGAAGGAAGGAGGGAAGGAAAGAACGAAGGAAGGAGGGAAGGAAAGAAGGAGAGAAGGAAGGAGGGAAGGAAAGAAGGAGGGAAGGAAGGTAGGAAGGAGGGAAGGAAGGAGGGAAGGAAGGAGAGAAGGAAGGAGGGAAGGAATGAAGGAAAGAATGAAGGAGGGAATGAAGGAAAGAATGAGGGAAGGAAGGAAGGAAGGAAGGAAGGAGGGAAGGAAAGAAGGAGGGAAGGAGGGAAGGAAGGAAGGAGGGAAGAAAGGAGGGAAGGAAAGAAGAGAGGAAGGAAAGAAGGAAGGAAGGAATGAAGGAAGGAAGGGAAGGAGAGATATTATGAGTTAGAATGGGAATTACCACATTAAAAAATTCAAACTCATCTATGGTGGTATAAAGCCGATCAGTGATTGTGTGTGGTTGGGGGAAGGGAAGAGATGGATTATAGACATGCTTGAGGAAATTTTGCAGGGGGATATGTTTGTTATCTTGATATTGAGGGTTTCACAGGTATACAGATAATGCATCAAATTGTGCTTTTTTAATCTGTGTAGCTGTTAGCTGTCTGTTACACCTTGAAAAAGTTGTAAATAACAAAATGAATGACTTCCCTGTTTTTAAATATTATCTTTTAAAAAATTGATGGTGGATGTGTTCCCAGCTTGAAATGTAGGAGCATAAGATAGGTCATCAGCCAGTAAGAAAGGACAGCTGGGTGTCCTGATGTAACTTATATGCCTTAACAGTTCCAAGAACAGGGATGTCTACTTGTCTATGCATTCCTTAAAACTGGGTGTGTGGGCAATGCTCTGGGAGGAAGGTCTCCAGGCCCTTTCTGAGATTTCAAGAGGTAGGTTATCTTAAAAATCTAGAGACTGGGCCAGGTGCGGTGGCTCACACCTGTAAGCCCAGCACTTTGGGAGGCCGAGGCAGGAGGATCACCTGAGGTCAGGAGTTCAAGACCAGCCAGAAACCCCTGTCTCTACTAAAAATACAAAATTAGCCAGGCAGGGTGGTGCATGCCTGTAATCCCATCTACTGGGGAGGCTGAGGCAGGAGAATTGCTTGAACCTGGGAGGCAGAGGTTGTGGTGAGCCGAGATCCTGCCATTGCACTCCAGCCTGGGTAACAAGAGTGAAACTCCGTTTCAAAAAAAAAAAAAAAAGAAATTAGAGACTGTTCATGGTGGCTCACGCCTATAATCCCAGTGCTTTGGAAAGCCAAAGGGAGAAAATTGCTTGAGCCAGAATTTCAAGACCAGCCTGGGCAACATAGTGAGACCCTATCTCTACAATTTTTTTTGTTTGTTTTTTTTAATTAGCCAGACATAGTGGCACATGCCTTTAGTCCAAGCTAATCAGGAGGCTGAGGCAGGAGGATCACTTAAGCTAAGGCTGTGATGAGCTATGATTTTGCCACTGCATTCCAGCCTGGGTGACAGAGTTAGATCCTGTTTCAAAAAAAAAAAATTAATAATAAAAAAATTTAATCTAGAAAATCCTGTGCCAAGATAATCCAATGCATGAATTCCTTTGGTGGAAATCCAGTTTCAGTGATGTGCTTTAGAGAAGCTTGTAAATATTTGCTGAATTGAATAGAATATTAAAGTTTTTTTTTAATCTTCCTTGATTGAGCTGGTGATTTTCCAACTTTGCTTGACATTGAAAGGAAACATGGGGCTGCAGCCCTTTCGACTCTCACTGGGAGGCTGGACAGAGAACTTGGGTGAGACATTTAGTGTCTCAGTGTGGAAAGGCTCCAGCGCCAAGTTCATAGAAGGACTCTAGACTCCTGCGTTCTCCCTGCAGCTGAGGGTGTCCCCATCCCTCACATTCCCCTTTCTAAGCTACGAACAAGTAAAACACACACACTGACACCGACACACAACTGTGAGGCATTAGTAGAAGTGAAATCTTTTTTTTTTTTTTTTTTTTGAGATAGAGTCTCACTCATTGCCCAGGCTGGGGTGTAGTGGTGCGATCTTGGCTCCCTGCAAACTCTGCCTTCCAGGTTCAAGTGATTCTCCTGTCTCAGCCTCCCGAGTAGCTGGGATTATGGGCGTGTGCCACCACCCCCAGCTAATTTTTGTATTTTTAGTAGAGACGTGGTTTCACCATGTTGGCCAGGCTGGTCTCGAACTCCTCACCTCAGCTGATCTACAGGCCTTGGTCTCTCAAAGTGCTGGGATTACAGGCCTGGGCCACCATGCCTGGCTTGAGGTGAAATCTTGCTCCCATCCATCCATCCATCCACCCATCCACCCATCCATGCTTTTATCTATCCAGGAACTCTCTGCTGAACACCTACTATGTTTCAGGTGAAGTGCAAGGACTAGGTGATCAAAACAAGCACAACACCTGCCCTCAGGGAGTTTACATTCCAGAGCAATCGACACAATGGTCAAATCACTAGAAACCAAAGGTAAAATTACAAGTGGGTTAAGTGGTATAAAGGCAAAATAAATGCCTGTAAACAGCAAATCATGGGGAGATTTGGCTTAATCATGAACACAAAGAAGGACAGCTTCCTAGAAGTGATAAAACATTTGAAAGAAGAGTAAGAGCTAACCAGGTAAAGAAGGAAATTTGAATGAAGAGTAAGACCTAACCAGGTAAAGAAGGAAATTTGAAAGAAAAGTAAGAGCTAACCAGGTAAACAAGGTCGGGAGCATTTCAGGCAGGAGGAATGGCATGTGCAAAGGCACGGTCAGGGGTGGGGGAAAGCATGGTGCAATGGAAGAATTGACCAAGGACCTCTGGGGCTGGAACTCAAGAGAGCAAGAAGAGAAATCAGCAAGATAAGTGGCGACCAAGATGCATGACTCATTACAGGCCATGGTGAGGAAGTGCCAACGATCAATTTCCCCAGTAGACCACCAGGAAAATGAACAAAACAAAATCCAAGCGAAACAAAACGAAAGGCACATTTGTTCAGCAAAGCTAGGTTTACCAGACCTACTGCAATAACGGAGAATACACCCTTAACAGAGTTTTAGTAATGTCTTCAAAGGGAAAGGTCAGGGGAGGATGTTTATAGAATTTTAGGGCTTGGGCTGGAGGACTGAAGGCTGCTTTTACAAGGCTGAGAATTAGCTGGGATTAGGCAGAGTTGATAACATAGTGGCCTCAGATCTGTGGACTCAGTGAGGAGAGAGTCTCGCTCTGTCGCCCAGGCTGGAGTGCAGTGGCATAATCTCAGCTCGCTGCAACCTCTGCCTCCCAGGTTCAAGTGATTCTCCTGCCTCAGGCACCCAAGTAGCTGGGATGACAGGCATGCACCACTGGGCCCAGCTAATTTTTGTATTTTTAGTAGAGACAGGGTTTCATCACGTTGGCCAGGCTGGTCTTGAACGCCTAACCTCAAGTGACCCACCCACCTCAGCCTCCCAAAGTGCTGGGATTACAGGTGTGAGCCACCACGCCCAGCCGAGGAGAGAGTCTTAAAATGAGGTTTGTCATTTGTCTTCTTACATAAATAAGCTCTTTCAGTTGGTTCAAATACTTATCTCCAAGGAGCAGGTCTTTCTTACAGTTCATGGCTGGGTGATCTGTACTTACCCTCAGTAGTGCTTAAGAATGGACTGAAGGCTGGGCACCGTGACTCACGCCTGTAATCCCAAGACTTTAGGAGGCCGAGGCAGGTGGATCATGAGGTCAGGAGTTCAAGACTAGCCTGGCCAAGATGGTGAAACCCCGTCTCTACTAAAACTACAGAAATTAGCCGGGTGTGGTGGTGGGCACCTATAGTCCCAGCTGCTCAGGAGGCTGAGGCAGGAGAATTGCTTGAACCTGGGAGGCGGAGGTTGCAGTGAGCTGAGATCGTGCCACTGCACTCCAGCCTGTGTGATAGAGTGAGACTCTGTCTCAGAAAAAATAAAAAAAGAATGGACTGAAAAGAATGCCCAGCCTCATATTAATACAGCAGCAGGGAACTAGGTTGCTTTCAGTTCTGAGTTTTGATATTATCCTAAGTGCAAGGGCAAATCGTGAATGGGTTTTGCATTCCCCTTTACTTCTGTCCTGGCCATGGAGTAGCGGAAGGAACATAGGATCAGCCATGATCACAATGTCACTCTCTCATCTGTCTGATGGGAACATAGGAAAAGATGGCTTCCTGTTTTTTTTTCCTTGCCTATATTCAAGTTTTTTTTTTTTTTTGGAGATGGAGTTTTGCTCTTGTTGCCCAGGCTGAAGTGCAGTGGCACAAACTCAGCTCACTGCAACCTCCATCTCCATGGTTCAAATGATTCTCCTGCTACAGCCTCTCGAGTAGCTGGGATTACAGGCGTGCACCACCATGCCCAGCTAAGTTTTATATTTTTAGTAAGACAGGGTTTCGCCATCTTGGCCAGGCTGGTCTCAAACTCCTGACCTCAGGTGATCCGCCCACCTAGGCCTCCCAAAGCGCTGGGATTACAGATGTAAGCCACCACGCCCAGCCCCAACTTTTATCTTTACGTGTCCCTCTGTGTTAGCAGTGCTTGAGAGGAGACACTTAGGGGCAAAACAACCTTGTATTCCTTACTCAGTGCTGTCACTTGGTATCTCTGACCGTCAGCCTATTTTATAAGGTCTAAGCAGTTTCCTCATCTCTAAAGTGAGGATGATAACGGTATTTACTTGACTAGAGTTGTAGTGCAGATTAAACGAGATCTGTGTGTAAATTCCTAGTGCTGCCTGACATATGACAAGTGCAGGAACATCAATTACTGCGGTTACTTTCACACTGAGCTACAGAGCTGAGAAGGTCTCCAGAAGTCCCATGTCATCCCATGGCCCTCTAAAGGCAACTGCTAACTAATTTGCAGAGGAATCTTGTCCAAGTCACTGCTGGGGTGATCTCAAGTATTTTGCTTGGCCTGCAACGCTGCCTCTGCTCCCAAAACCCAGGACCTTGCCTGTCTTGGTGTTCCTTCTGGCAATGCATCTTAACGGGCCATGTGCCTGAGTCTTTTCTCCACAACAAGTCTGCAAGTGATGCGAGGGCAGGGAATGTGCTTCCAGAGCTTTTATTCTGCACGTGGTAAGAGCTCAAGGGCTCGGTTCATTCAAATGACATGTCCGAGACCCACTCTGGGCCGTGGCTGAGTGGGAAGCATTCTTAGAACCTGCTCCTGGGGCTCCTCCCCTGAGTGGAAGGCAAAGAGCCCCATAGGGTAAAACACTCACCAACTGAGGCCTTAAGTAGAGCCTTACAGAAGGAGTGAAGCTTCAACGGGGTTTATCAAAACATGCTTATACATTATTGCTTTAACATAAGTAGAACATGCAAATAGCAAGAATGGAAATAGTTCTGAAATAGGTGAGAATGAAAAGTAAGTCTTCCTCCCAATCCTGCAGGTTTCCTCCCAGGGGACCCCGCACTGCTTCTAGGTTCTACCTGCAAATCTCAGCACAGACATCCCTTCTATAAACTCCTCCCCCAGCACACTACGTGCTTTCACTTAATTTATAACTTGGGATGGTTTCTTATCGTTCTACACTCATCTCCGTTATTGTTATTATTACAATTAACTGTACATGAGCAGATTCCATTGATAGAGATAGAATGGCCATTTCCTGTTGTTGTTTTTTTCCCACTGTAACCCATCATGCTTCAATGAATAATTTCTTAGAGCACTTATGTGAGGAGTGCATAAAAACATATAGAAAATTCCCAGAAATAGATTTGGCTGGATTGAAATATATATGCATGAACTTTTTTTTTTTTTTGTAGAGTTGGGGTCTCACTGTAGTGCCCAGGCTGGCCTGGAACTACTGGCCTCAAGCAATCTTCCTGCCCTGGCCTCCCAGAGCACTAAGATTACAGGCATGAGTCACCACATCCAGCCCTGCAATTTCAATAGCTATTTCCACGTTGCCTTTCCAAGAAACAGTAAGTGTCTGTGACCCTTGTCAACAACCAATGATGGTTGAGCAGGGCATGGAGGGTTTCCTAGCAGGTTTTCAGGTGGATCAGGTGGACCCCTGACCCTAGAAGGATGCGAGGGAAGAGGATCCCTGGTAGGGGGCACAGCCTGTGTCCGGGCATGGCAAGCTGGTGTGTGGAGGGAGCCCCCGGGGAACATGAGTGTTCAGTGCAAGAAGACAGGAGTAAGGCAGCAGGGTGGGCAACCTGGGCTGGATGGGAGGGCCCTGGACATCTTGCTGCCCTGCTGGGACAGCTCCTTGGAGGCCCTTGGGAGATTGAGGGCGTTTTAAGGAAAGTAATGCGATCAAATTTCTTGTTAAGAAGCACCATTTGGTGTAGCCAAGATGGCTGAATAGGAACAGCTCCGGTCTACAGCTCCCAGCGTGAGTGACACAGAAGACGGGTGATTTCTGCATTTCCGTTTGAGATACCGGGTTCATCTCACTAGGGAGTGCCAAGCAGTGGTGCAGGACAGTCGATGCAGTGCACTGTCGCCAGCCGAAGCAGGGCAAGGCATTGCCTCACTCAGGAAGTGCAAGGGGTCAGGGAGTTCCCTTTCCTAGTCAAAGAAAGGGTAACAGACGGCACCTGGAAAATCGGGTCAGTCCCACCCTAATACTGCGCTTTTCCAATGGGCTTGGAAAACGGCACACCAGGAGATTGTGTCCCGCACCTGGCTCAGAGGATCCTATGCCCATGGAGTCTCACTGATTGCTAGCACAGCAGTCTGAGATCAAACTGCAAGGTGGCAGTGAGGCTGGGGGAGGGGCACCCGCCATTGCCCAGGCTTGCTTAGGTAAACAAAGCAGCCAGGAAGCTCGAACTGGGTGGAGCCCACCACAGCTCAAGGAGGCCTGCCTGCCTCTGTAGGCTCCACCTCTGGGGGCAGGGCACAGACAAACAAAAATTCAGCAGGAACCTCTGCAGACCTAAATGTCCCTGTCTGACAGCTTTGAAGAGAGTAGTGGTTCTCCCAGCACGCAGCTGGAGATCTGAGAACGGACAGACTGCCTCCTAAAATGGGTCCCTGACCCCTGAGCAGCCTAACTGGGAGGCACCCCCCAGTAGGGACAGACTGACACTTCACTCGGCCACGTACTCCTCTGAGACAAAACTTCCAGAGGAACTATCAGACAGCTGAATTTGTGGTCTCACGAAAATCCACTATTCTGCAGCCACCGCTGCTGACATCCAGCCAAACAGGGTCTGGAGTGGACCTCTAGCAAACTCCAACAGACCTGCAGCTGAGGGTCCTGTCTGGTAGAAGGAAAACTAACAAACAGAAAGGACATCCACACCAAAAACCCATCTGTACATCACCATCATCAAGGACCAAAAGTAGAAAAAACCACAAAGATGGGGAAATAACAGAGCAGAAAAACCAGAAACTCTAAAAAGCAGAGCACCTCTCCTCCTCCAAAGGAACGCAGTTCCTCACCAGCAATGGAACAAAGCTGGATGGAGAATGACTTTGACCAGTTGAGAGAAGAAGGCTTCAGACGATCAAACTACTCCGAGCTACAGGAGGAAATTCAAAACAATAGCAAAGAAGTTAAAAAATTTGAAAAAAAATTAGATGAATTGATAACTAGAATAACCAATGAAGTTCAAGAAGGGCTTAAAGGAGCTGATGGAGCTGAAAGCCAAGTTTTGAGAACCACGCAAAGATTGCAGAAGCCTCAGTAGCCGATGTGATCAACTGGAAGAAAGGGTATCAGTGATGGAAGATTAAATGAATGAAATGAAGCGAGAAGGGAAGTTTAGAGAAAAAAGAATGAAAAGAAACAAACAAAGCCTCCAAGAAATTTGGGACTATGTGAAAAGACCAAACCTATATCTGATTGGTGTACCTGAAAATGACGAGCAGAATGAAACCAAGTTGGAAAACACTCTGCAAGATGTTATCCAGGAGAACTTCCCCAATCTAGCAAGGCAGGCCAACATTCAGATTCAGGAAATACAGAGAACGCCACAAAGATACTCCTCGAGAAGAGCAACTCCAAGACACATAATTGTCAGATTCACCAAATTTGAAATGAAGGAAAAAATGTTAAGGGCGGCCAGAGAGAAAGGTCGGGTTACCCACAAAGGGAAGCCCATCAGACTAACAGCTGATCTCTCGGCAGATACTCTACAAGCCAGAAGAGAGTGGGGGCTGATATTCAACATTCTTAAAGAAAAGAATTTTCAACCCAGAATTTCATATCCAGCCAAACTAAGCTTCATAAGTGAAGGAGAAATAAAATACTTTACAGACAAGCAAATGCTGAGTGATGTTGTCACCACCAGGCCTGCCCTAAAAGAGCTCCCGAAGGAAGCACTAAACATGGAAAGGAACAACTGGTAACAGCCACTGCAAAAACATGCCAAATTGTAAAGACCATCGAGGCTAGGAAGAAACTGCATCAACTAACGAGCAAAATAACCAGCTAACATCATAATGACAGGATCAAATTCACACACAACAATATTAACTTTAAATATAAATGGGCTAAATGCTCCAATTAAAAGACACAGACTGGCAAACTCGATAAGGAGTCAAGACCCATCAGTGTGCTGTATTCAGGAAACCTGTCTCACGTGCAGAGACACACATAGACTCAAAATAAAGGGATGGAGGAAGATCTATCAAGCAAATGGAAAACAAAAAAAGGCAGGGGTTGCAATCCTAGTCTCTGATAAAATAGACTTTAAACCAACAAAGATCAGAAGAGACAAAGAAGGCCATTACATAATGATAAAAGGATTAATTCAACAAGAAGAGCTAACTATCCTAAATATATATGCACCCAACACAGGAGCACCCAGATTCATAAAGCAAGTCCTGAGTGACCTACAAAGGGACTTAAACTCCCACACAATAATAATGGGAGATTTTAACACCCCACTGTCAACATTAGACAGATCAACGAGACAGAAAGTTAACAAGGATATCCAGGAATTGAACTCAGCTCTGCACAAAGTGGACCTAATAGACATCTACAGAACTCTCCACCCCAAATCAACAGAATATACATTTTTTTAGCACTACACCACACCTATTCCAAAATTGACCACATAGTTGGAAGTAAAGCTCTCCTCAGCAAATGTAAAAGAACAGAAATTATAACAAACTGTCTCTCAGACCACAGTGCAATCAAACTAGAACTCAGGATTAAGAAACTCACTCAAAACTGCTCAACTACATGGAGACTGAACAACCTGCTCCGGAATGACTACTGGGTACATAATGAAATGAAGGCAGAAATAAAGATGTTCTTTGAAACCAATGAGAACAAAGACACAATGTACCAGAATCTCTGGGACACATTCAAAGCAGTGTGTAGAGGGAAATTTATAGCACTAAATGCCCACAGGAGAAAGCAGGAAAGATCCAAAATTGACACCCTAACATCACAATTAAAAGAACTAGAAAAGCAAGAGCAAACACATTCAAAAGCTAGCAGAAGGCTAGAAATAACTAAAATCAGAGCAGAACTGAAGGAAATGGAGACACAAAAAACCCTTCAAAAAATTAATGAATCCAGGAGCTGGTTTTTTGAAAAGATCGACAAAATTGATAGAGTGCTAGCAAGACTAATAAGGAAGAAAAGAGAGAAGAATCAAATAGATGCAATAAAAAATGAAAAAGGGGATATCATCACTGATCCCACAGAAATACAATCTACCATCAGAGAATACTAAAAATACCTCTATGCAAACAAACTAGAAAATCTAGAAGAAATGGATAAGTTCCTCGACAAATACACCCTCCCAAGACTAAACCAGGAAGAAGTTGAATCTCTGAATAGACCAATAACAAGATCTGAAATTGTGGCAATAATCAATAGCTTACCAACCCAAAAGAGTCCAGGACCTGATGGATTCACAGCCGAATTCTACCAGAGGTACAAGGAGGAACTGGTACCATTCCTTCTGAAACTATTCCAGTAGATAGAAGAAGAGGGAATCCTCCGTAACATATTTTATGAGGCCAGCATCATCCTGATACCAAAGCCTGGCAGAGACATAACCAAAAAAGAGAATTTCAGACCAATATTCTTGATGAACATTCATGCAAAAATCCTCAATAAAATACTGGCAAATCAAATCCAGCAGCACATCAAAAAGCTTATCCACCATGATCAAGTGGGCTTCATCCCTGGGATGCAAGGCTGGTTCAACATATGCAAATCAATAAATGTAATCCAGCATATAAACAGAACCAAAGACAAAAACCACATGATTATCTCAATAGATGCAGAAAAGGCCCTTGACAAAATTCAACAACCCTTCATGCTAAAAACTCTCAATAAATTAGGTATTGATGGGACATATCTCAAAATCATAAGAGCTATCTATGACAAACCCACAGCCAATATCATACTGAATGGGCAAAAACTGGAAGCATTCCCTTTGAAAACTGGCACAAGACAGGGATGCCCTCTCTCACCGCTCCTATTCAACATAGTGCTGGAAGTTCTGGCCAGAGCAATCAGGCAGGAGAAGGAAATAAAGGGTATTCAATTAGGAAAAGAGGAAGTCAAATTGTCCCTGTTTGCAGATGACATGATTGTATATCTAGAAAACCCCCTCATCTCAGCCCAAAATCTCCTTAAGCTGATTAGCAACTTCAGCAAAGTCTCAGGATACAAAATCAATGTACAAAAATCACAAGCATTCTTGTACACCAATCACAGACAAACAGACAGCCAAGTCATGAGTGAACTCCCATTCACAATTGCTTCAAAGAGAATAAAATACGTAGGAATCCAACTTACAAGGGATGTGAAGGACCTCTTCAAGGAGAACTACAAACCACTGCTCAATGAAATAAAAGAGGATACAAACAAATGGAAGAACATTCCATGCTCATGGGTTGGAAGAATCAATATGGTGAAAATGGCCATACTGCCCAAGGTAATTTATAGCTTCAATGCCATCCCCATCAAGCTACCAATGACTTTCTTCACAGAATTGGAAAAAACTACTTTAAAGTTCATATGGAACCAAAAAAGAGCCCGCATCGCCAAGTCAATCCTAAGCCAAAAGAACAAAGCTGGAGGCATCACGCTACCTGACTTCAAACTATACTACAAGGCTACAGTAACCAAAACAGCATGGTACTGGTACCACAACAGAGACATAGATCAATGGAACAGAACAGAGCCCTCAGAAATAATGCCACATATCTACAACTATCTGATCTTTGACAAACCTGACAGAAACAAGAAATGGGGAAAGGATTCCCTATTTAATAAATGTTGCTGGGAAAACTGGCTAGCCATATGTAGAAAGCTGAAACTGGATCCCTTCCTTACACCTTATACAAAAATTAATTCAAGATGGATTAAAGACTCGCATGTTAGACCTAAAACCATAAAAACCCTAGAAGAAAACCTAGGCAATACCATTCAGGACATAGGCGTGGGCAAGGACTTCATGTCTAAAACACCAAAAGCAATGGCAACAAAAGCCAAAATTGACAAATGGGATCTAATTAAACTAAAGAGCTTCTGCACAGCAAAAGAAACTACCATCAGAGTGAACAGGCAACCTACAGAATGGGAGAAAATTTTTGCAACCTACTCATCTGACAAAGGGCTAATATCCAGAATCTACAATGAACTCAAACAAATTTACAAGAAAAGAACAAACAACCTCATCAAAAAGTGGGCGAAGGAGGTGAACAGACACTTCTCAAAAGAAGACATTTATGCAGCCAAAAGACACATGCAAAAATGCTCATCATCACTGGCCATCAGAGAAATGCAAATCAAAACCACAGTGAGATACCATCTCACACCAGTTAGAATGGCCATCATTAAAAAGTCAGGAAACAACAGGTGCTGGAGAGGATGTGGAGAAATAGGAACACTTTTACACTGTTGGTGGGACTGTAAACTAGTTCAACCATTGTGGAAGTCAGTGTGGTGATTCCTCAGGGATCTAGAACTAGAAATACCATTTGACCCAGCAATCCCATTACTGGATATATACCCAAAGGACTATAAATCATGCTGCTATAAAGACACATGCACACGTATGTTTATTGCGGCACTATTCACAATAGCAAAGACTTGGAACAAACCCAAATGTCCAACAACGATAGACAGGATTAAGAAAATGTGGCATATATACACCATGGAATACTATGCAGCCATAAAAAATGATGAGTTCGTGTCCTTTGTAGGGACATGGATGAAACTGGAAAACATCATTCTCAGTAAACTATCGCAAGGACAAAAAACCAAACACCGCATGTTCTCACTCATAGGTGGGAATTGAACAATGAGAACTCATGGACACAGGAAGGGGAACATCACACTCCGGGGACTGTTGTGGGGTGGCGGAGGGGGGAGGGACAGCATTAGGAGATATACCTAATGCTAAATGATGAGTTGATGGGTGCAGCAAACCAACATGGCACATGGATACATATGTAACAGATCTGCACATTGTGCACATGTACCCTAAAACCTAAAGTATAATAATAAAATAAAATAAAATAAAAAAAAAGAAGCACCATTCTGGCAGAATGCAGAGAGGCTAGAAGAGAAGAGATTGGGTCAGGGGATACAGTAATCGTGCTGAAGAAAAATGATGAGACTTGAAGGGGAAGTTTTGAGATGCCAGATGAGGGAATGCTTTTGAGAGCTCTTTAGGGGGTAGGTTAGACAAACAATAGTTTAGTTTACCTACTATTTTGAGATTCCTTATCTATGTGATTTTCTCAAAAACTTGAAATATTTAAAACAGCATCATTTTCATGTTTTGTGTAACTCTGGTAACATATTTTTTATTAGTCTTTTTGCATAATAGGCCCCGTGTACTATGAGAGCGAACCCAGATGGAGTCGGGTTGGTACGGTGGTCTCAGGAGACCCGGGTGTGGCTATTTAGAAAGAATATCCAGTTCTCTTGGCATAAGTAAAGGGGATAAGTTTGCCAGGATTAAGTCTCCACAACTCTTTTGAGGGTTTATAAAAAATTTCCTTCTCTCACAGCCCAGGTGACAGAGGGAGACTCTGTCTCAAAAAGAAAAAAAAATTTCCTTCTCTCAGTCAAAGGCAAAAGAAATAATCAAGTTACTTTTCTGTGAAAGTTCCAAAAGTTCCCCATTGTCTCAAAAAAAAGGGATGAAGTACTTACCTATGTTCTAGGGGTCATGAAGGACAGCTTATAGACATATGCAAGTGCTTATGCCCATTTGGCAGAGGACATTACTGAGGTTCAGAGAGAGGAAATGGCTGCAGACTCAGAAATTGAGCCCAGCTTAGTAAAAGCCTGCACCCAGACTTGGGAGATCCTGGAATATTTGGATGACGGCACTAGGTCTCTCTAGAAAGTTCCCTTTTGTGGAAGGCCACTGACCCCCAGAAGATTTAAGCAACAAGGTTACACCTTCAGAAAGCGTCATCCTAAAAGCATTGTCTTCTGAAAATATTGGGTCCATCGGGCCTGTGTTGAGCCTGAGGTTGAAGGTATCGATTTGTTGTACAACAGATGCTCAATATTAATTCTCCAAATTAAATGTCAGTGGATGTCAAAGGTAGTGGGCACAAGAATGAACTGAAGAAGTGGTAATGTAAAGAAACGTAAGGAAGAACGTCAGCTGCTTTGAGCTGGTGCCTGTGGACAAACATCAGGAAAATAGAAAGCAGGTTGGTCTGAGGACCCCACTGGGACAAACACTGCTGTATTTGAAAGTTCTATTAATTGAAGCACAGCTAGTTCTAATATAATTGTCACATGGAATTATTCCTGTAGTCAAGGAAGGAGAAATTAATAAGAAAATGAGCTCACGACTGGGAATGCTGGTGTCAAATTTTGCAAGTCAAATGGTCAGGTAATGACTTAGACATGTGCCTGATTCAGTTCAGTGTTCTCTGGAAGGAATTGACTTGGTCCAGGGAAAACAGTGATACATTGAGAATAATGGTCACTAAGGGAGGAGACAAACAGTATTTTCATTCACTTCATTTCCTTTTGACAGTTAGAAAACCTACCTTCTGCTTCAGCGTGTGTTGGGCACTGGAGACACAGGATGAATCTGATGTAGGCTCTAGGAGTTGGTAGTTATTAGAAGCGAAGGAGAACAAGCTGGAGGAAAGGCGGTAAGGGGTGGAATCAAGGTGAAAGGTGGGAGGAAAAGAGAGAGGATGAAAGAGAAGAGTAGAACTGAGGAAGAGCAAACATTTCCCAGGGCTGCTCCCAAAGGACCTTAACTGTGAGCCAAGCCTCCCAGGTCGCTGCAGCGAACTCAAAGGGTGTTCCAGGCTATTTTAAATTTCAAGGAAAAACACAGTGATCCTTCAATTTCTTTCTTTCTTTTTTTTTTTTTTTTTTTTGAGATGGAGTCTCATGCTGTCACCCAGGCTGGAGTACAGTGGCATGATCTCGGCTCACTGCAACCTCTGCCTCCCGGGTTCAAGCGATTCTCCTGCCTCAGTCTCCCAAGTAGCTGGGATTACAGGTGCCTGCCACCACGCCAGACTAATTTCTGTATTTTTAGTAGAGACGGGGTTTCACCATGTTGGCGAGGCTGGTCTCCAACTCCTGACCTCAGGTGATCAGCCTGGGCCTCCCAAATATCTGGCATTACAGCCGTAAGCCACCATGCCCGGCCTGATCCTTGATTTCTATAGCACTCTGTGCACTACTAGCCTGAGGTAGCTCCCAGTTTCAGTGTTAGATTTTGCTACATTGTTTTTGATGATGCCGTAGCTTTGGTTTTCTGCAGTTGCTGTAATAAAATCCAAGCAGAGCAGGGAAATCAATGTGGAATTGAAAATGAGGAAGGCGGTATCTCTGCTTCCTAAGGCTTGAGAAATTGTGGGGTACCCAGCAAGCACACGTCACTTTGTTCTTAAGTAATCATGGCTATTGAAGAATGAAACAAACATATTATTGTTCTTTCTATTTATGTGTGCTACTTTTTTTTTCAAATTACTACTAAATTGTTAGGATATGGATACTTACTAACTCCTTTGGAGCTAATTGCTTAATGAATAGAACTTTTAGATATTTCTTTCTGCCCAGGGGCACCATCAAATGCTGAAATGCTCAGGGCACTGAACAGAGAAAGTTTGGGAGCTGTTTATTACTCTGTTCTTGCAACATGTAATTCTTTTTAATTTAATTCTTGTACTGACACTATTAGTTAGGTACTATTACTCTTTTTTACTTTTGAGAAAACAGGTTCAATGAAGACCAACATCCTACAGCTAGTTAGTGCTAGAAAGAAAAATGACTCTAGTACAGCCTGACAGAATGTCTGTGTTCCTGGCCACTACTCTTAGCTCTCAGATACTTAGGATGTCCAATTAGGCAGTGCACCCTAAGCATTAGGAAAGCTTAGTTTTACTGTATTACTAACAAGGCCACATTATTCTTTCATCCTATTAAACTGCACCCGAGTCTTATCCTCTAATTTGAAATCCCTTGATGTCTGGGCAGCGCAGCCCTGTGAGTCAGATCGCTGGCTCCACTGCTGTGATCGTGGACAGGAACAGAGCCCTGGGGACCCATGGAGTCATATGCCCTTTAAATATGGCCAGGCCCTTTTCCAGGCACCAGGAGGTATTCTTTCTGAGGAATGAGAAAAACTTGGAGAGAGTTCAGAAAAAAAAAAAGCAGCCACTGTGATCACAGAGTGGGAATCAAAGAATATTACAGTGTTAGAAACTAGCTAATGAACCCTTCATGACACCAAGGAGAAGACAGGCCCGGGACGGGGGTGGGTGGCTAAGACCTTCTCTAAGGCTACAGGGTGAGTTGGTGGCAGAGCTGGGGTGAGATCCAGCTCTCTTGATGTAAGCCACTGGGCAAAAATCAGGTGCAAGAAGAAGACTGCAGAAGCTTCAGTTAGGGACTCAGACTTTATATGTTCACCTTCAGCCAACCTTCAGGGTGACCTTCAAAGGTTCCCCCTCAGGTGCCTACATTGATTGTGCCTGCCCCTCTGTGCTACATATTACACGTTTTAACCTGCCAGGTCTGACTTAGGCCCTACATTTTAAAAACCAAGCAACTGAGGCTCAAAACAAAGAATACTTGCAAGCTAGGCAGGAATTGAGGTGGGACTCAAATCTAGCTCGGACAGATTCCTATGACGCAAGATGCTCCTCAGGTACCTCTTGCCATGTTTAGGTGGATGGGAGTATTATATGAAACTGTTCTCTGCCATTCCCAACATTATCATCATTTTGGGGGAGTTTTAAATTCCCACTGGACTTCAACTCTGAACACATGCAGAGATCTTCCAGTTGTCTGATTCAGAGGGGAGGTTTCCTGGGGAGTTCAGAGCGAAGCCACAAACTCTCATCTATCTAGCTATGTCTAGTTCAGGAGTGGGCAAACATTTTCTGTAAAGAGCCAGATAGCAAATATTTCAGGCTTTGCAGGTCTCTGTTGCCACCACTACTCACCTCTTCTGCTGTAGCATGAACACAGCCACAGAACAATGCACCCAGGCATGTAAGTGGCTATGTTCTCCTAGAACTCTATTTATAAAAAACAATGACATGCTGTAGTTTGCCAACCCCTGCTATAGTTAGTCCTATATCCAGCCAACAGCCCCTTTCTGATTTAGCTTCAATATTTGCCGGAAACACATTTCAATACAGAGGCCTTTACTTCAGGGGCTGTTATATTTTTGCAGTGGCTGAGGGTGAGGAGAAGGAGGAAGGCACATAGCTCACTGAGAATCCCCAAAACCCTCTCATAAGGACACGCAAATATGCAAACAATTTTGCACACAATTCTAGGGGCATTGTGGACATATAACCTCTCCATTCTTTTTTTTTTTTTTTTTTTTTGAGACAGAGTCTTGCTCTGTCACCCCAGGCTGGAGTGCAGTGGCGCAATCTCTGGTCACTGCGAGCTCCGCCTCCCAGGTTCACGCCTTTCTCCTGCCTCAGCCTCCGGAGTAGCTGGGACTACAGGCGCCCGCCACCGCGCCCGGCTAATTTTTTGTATTTTTAGTAGAGACGGGGTTTCACCGTGGTCTTGATCTCCTGACCTTGTGATCCACCTGCCTCGGCCTCCCAAAGTGGTGGGATTACAGGCGTGAGCCACCGCGCCCAGCCAACCTCTCCATTCTTAAGAGCTCCATGAATGCATGAGCTCCATGAATGCATCTTGGCTTTCTAGAAACTGGAGAGATGGGGCAGCTGGTTGGCATAAGAGCATCAGCCTGAGAATGTCAGAACTGAGGAAGATTTGGTAGTGTGCCAAAGTGCTGGTTATCACAGAGTTTCATCTCAGCACAAAACTGCCCAGCTAAAGGGTACATTTCTGAACTCTCTTGGGGGATACATGTAGCTAAGTGATCTTGTTTTGCTCAATGGGATACAGTAGAAGTGACAGGTACCACTTCCAGGCCCTGACCTTAAAGACTAGGTATGTGCTTCCCTGCCTTCTTTCCCCTGCCACTGACTAGGAGGTGGTGAGAATGGGACAGTCCTCTTGGACCCAAATGTAGAAGCTGCGTGCTGAAGACAGAAACGATATCTTACTATCTAAACTGCCTCCTTCTGGGCTGATAGGTAAGAGATAAAAAAAACCTCACTCTTGTTTAAGTCACTGTATTTCTAGATCTCTCTTTGTTACAACAGCAAAACTTGTATTTAGTACTGACTATCTATTTTGCAAGGCCCAGTACAAAATGCAAATGTGGAGGTTCTTGTTAGAAATGGATTAAGAATTTAAGCCAGGTGTGGTCTCTCACGCCTGTAATCCCAGCATTTTGGGAGGCTGAGGCAGGCGGATCACTTGAGGTCAGGAGTTCAAAACCAGCCTGGCCAACATGACGAAACCCTGACTCTACTAAAAATACAAAAATTAGCTGGGTGTGGTGGCAGGTGCCTATAATCCCAGCTACTCAGGAGGTGGAGGCAGGAGAATCGCTTGAACCCAGGAGGCGGAGGTTGCAGTGAGCCAAGATTGTGCCATTGCACTCCAACCTGGACGACAGAGTGAGACTCCATCTCGGAAAAAAAAAGAGAAAAGAGAAGAAAAAAATGATTAAAGAATTTCAAGACAGTGTCAGCAGAGTACAAAATCATTTACCCATCTTTCAGCCTTCTATGGGAGATGGTTCGCTCCCATTTTCTAATACCTGAAATGTAAAGGTCTTGAGTCCAGAGGTTGCAAGGACAGTTCTGGATAAGGCTGCCTAGGTTCGACATCTGGTTCCATTACTTACCAGGTGTGTGAGCTTGGGCAGACCTCAGCTTCCTCATCTTTAAAATGGCAATAAGAATAAAAGACTCTGCCTCATTGCTTTGGTATGAGGACTAAATAAGGTAACACGGGCAGATAACTTGGCATTTAGTGAGCACTTTATAAATGTTTGCTTTCATTCTTGACACGTAATGAATGGGTAAACTAGATTTTCTTAACTGCTTTAGACATTCATGTGCGTCTGTTCCGCTCTCTCCAATCCCTTCTTGTTTCTGTCTAGCTTTTGATTCCTCTCATTCACCTACTTCTTTTCCCTTGCTGCAATGTTAGACTAGGCAGGTGTTTTTTTTGTTGTTGTTTTGTTTTTAAATCGGGACAAAATGGTTATACTTAACTGAGCATAATTTATTAAAATAATTGCCTTAAGGAATACTAATTATTAAATGTTCATTTAGTTATGTGCTTCCCTTTGCTTGTATATGAACTTCATGTTAGTCATTATGAAACAAGACATGCAGCAAACTGTGTAATTACAGACAAAACATTTAAGACACAAACCAATAAAAATCAAAGGTAGGAGAAAAATGCTTTGAAGAGAGCTGGGGAGTTGTTGGGACTTCCCGTGTCCTGCCAAGAACCTGCGGTGGGAGGCAGGGGCAGGAGGTGGGGTGTGGGGCGATGGCCCTGAGATCTGTGTGCCAGGCCTCTCTATCCAAGACAGAGAGGAAATGAGAAAAGACCAAGGAGCCACCATGTCACATCTTTAACAAGTGGAAAGAGATGAACTGCAGGCCCACAGAGCCCTCCTTCTCTCGGGGAGGGTACGGAGTACAGTTCGGGGAAGCATCTTCATGGAAGCCAGGTTTATGGTGGGCCCTTGCCTTCTCCATTCTCACAGTTTGCTGAGTGACTGTTAAGGGTTGAATTGCGTCCCCTCTGCTAAATTCATATATTGAAGTCCTAATGTCCAGTCCCTCGAAATGTGACCTGATTCGGAGACAGAGTCTTTGCAGAAGTCATCAAGTTAAACTGAAGATATTAGATTGGGCCCCAATCCCGTATGACTGGTGTCCTTATAGAAAGTAACACCAGCTGGGCAGCTTGAACAAACGACATTTATTGTGTCACAGTTCTAGAGGGCCATAGGCAGAGAGCAAGGTGTCTGCAGGGTTGGTTCCTTCTGCAGGCTGTGACAGGTCCCCTAGCTCTCTCCCAAAACTTCTGGTGGCTTGTATCAATCTTTGCTGTTCCTTGGATTGTAGAAGCATCACCTGATCTCTGTCTTCATCTACACGCAGTGTTCTCCCTGTGTGCATGTCTGTGTCCACATTTTCTCTTTTCATGGACATCAGTCATACTAGATTAGAGCCCAACCTAATGTCCTCCATTTAACTTGATTACCTCTATGAAGACTTTATCTCCAAATAAAGCCACATTTTGAGATACTGGGGGTTAGGACTCTAAGGTATGAATTTTGGAAAGGACACAATTCAACCTCTAACAGTGACCTTGGGCAACTATCTTCCTTTCCGTGAGTTCAGCTTTCCTTTCTGTGAGCTCAGTTTACCTATTTGCAAAGTGATACGTTGTGATTAGATAACCTCCAAGGGCTTTTCAGCCCTAAAGTCCTAGGTAGGGGAAACAAATTCCAGCCCCGAGTCACACAGGGGCTAGTTATAGCCTCGCCCCAAAGGCTGCAGAAAGAAATGCAGACTCCAATTTACAGGAGGCAAACGAAGGTGGAAAACACCCACTATGGTAAAACTACACTTCACTAGAGGGATCTTCGTGCGTTGTTTGTGGGAGGCCCTGATCACTCGACAAATCTCTGTGTCTAGGGACTCTGCCAAGTTAAGCAGAGACAGATGACAGGAGCAGAGCTAGGCCCATCCAGCCGGAGGAATTGGCAGTGCTGAGACAATCCATACCACAGATAAAGCCAGAATATATTCTTTCTGTATTGAAAATTTTCCATCTTGCATGGAATTTCCTGTAAATTCATCATTTGTTCATTCATTCATTCAGGAAAAATGTCACTGAACATTGAACACCTGAATGTCAGGGCTTGCTTTGTATATTGGAGATACAGGAATGAACAGAACGTAGTTTCTGTTCACATGGAACTTTCATTTGCAGGGGTTTGGTGGAGGAGGTGCAGACAACAGGCAAACAAGTAAATCATTTCAGTTAAGGGTAATCGAAGGCAAAGAAGAAAGAAAAGCCATCCAAAGTCAGAGTGCATATGCGTTTACTCTCACCAACTTGTGATGGGCAGAGTCAAGGGACTTTTGCCCTGGCAAGTAGCTTTGCTGGCTTCTGGAAGGCCCCTAAGAAGAGATGCTTCCAGATATAGAGTCTGAATAACAGGACAGAAGACCACAAGGAAGAAACCTCCACTTCACCAAATGTCTTTCCCTGGGTGTTGTATAGGGAGCAATACCTTTGGAGCCAGATAACTGTGAGCTTCAATCTTGTATTTATCACTTTCCAGCGGCATGACCTTGAGCCAGTCCTTTCACCTCTTGCAGTGAATGCACCTCTCCCGTCTCTAAAATGGCGGAATAATTATTAGGTTGGTGCAAAAGTAATTGTGTTTTTTGCCATTACTTTTAAGCGGCCAAAACCACAATTACTTTTGCACCAGTCTAATACAATAATGACCTGATTGGGTGGTTATAAGGATTGGATGTGATAATGCCTACGAAACATGCAGGTGATGGAAATTCAATACATTTAGCCACTGTAATGATTAACTCCAGCTGTAGTATGAACGAAAGAGCCCTGGGCTTGGAGTCAGGTGAGCAGGGTTCAAGCACAAGTTTTGTTAGGTCAAAATAGTGAGACTCTGGGGAAGGAGTTCTCTGTGCCTTGGAAAATGCATTCATTCATTCAAATGAGAAAACGTGACCTTAAAAAAGGCATAATAATTTACATTTCTCTGGGTCATTATGAAGGTTCACAAATCTATACGTAGAAATTTTATTTAAAGGCAAGGCATTCGTAAAATAGCTGTTCCTGTATCCCACAAAGCCTCCTTCCTCCTCCCACCACAGATTTCCCAAAGCCCTTTATTTCTTTATTTGTCCCCACATTGGCTTCTCCTTAAGCCATCAGGCAGCAGACCTCCAGAGTCAACATACATCAAGTGATATCTTAAAACAAGGAGGACCAGGGTCCCAGTGAGTGAGAAGAGAAATGGTACATGTGAGCATCTGAGCCTGGGATATTGGAAATATCACACTGACCTTGGAGACGGACATACCCAGAGTGGATCCGGGGTCATCCTTGAGGCTAGGTGATCTTGGAAATGCTATGTGGCCCCTCTAAGCCTCCATTTCCTCATCTGGAAGACAGAAAACCCAGTTCCCGAATCTTAGCTTCCATTATTGTGCAAATTATAGAAGATAACAAAGGCAGTAATGATGATAGCAACAATCATAATAACGCCTCACATTTATTGACTGTTTGCACATGGTTCTGTGTGATTTATGTGCTTTACCCCATTTAATCCTCATAATGACCTTATGAGATGGTAATTATTGTAATCCCATTTTGCAGGTGAGGAAACAAAGAAGGGACAAAACAGCTGCCAAAGTCACACAGCTGGGAGTGTCAAAGCCTGGGTTGTGGCTGGAGTCTTCTACTCTAGAGCCCGCGTTTGTAACCATGAGACTGCATTGCCTCTGACAGCACAGTGGCCAAATCACACGACACCTGGTACATTTGAGGTACATGGAACAGGGTGGTTACGACCGACATTACCACGGTCAGTGTTCCCAGCCTACAGATGATGTGATCAGGTGTCTTTTGCCAGTACTGCTGAGAGCTGCCCGGGAACAGGTTTGGTCAATGTGCTGATGACCGGCAGCATCCTTCTCTCTATTTGTCCTTAGCAGGCAGCCTTCACTTTTATTTTGCAACAGAGATATTTAAGGCTAAGCTTCTGAGTAGCAGGATTTTCTTAGGTGTCGTTTTAAGCTCCTAAGTTTTGAGGTAATTTGTTACACAGCAATAGATAACTAAGTGGAGGACACCAAGGCTGAAAAGGCATCAGCATGTAGCAATAGGGAGGCGTCTGAAGCCTGCCAGGCTCCAAAGTCCCCTTCCTACTCCGCTCGAATTCTTCCCCCAAGAGCAATAACAACTCACTAATAACTCCTCACTGTCAGTAAATGTGAGGAGTTATTGTTGTTGGTATTTTGATGTGCAAAAAAGCTACACATCAAGGAACTGTGTGTCCTCGCTGGCAGACCCACGTGTGTGGAACAGGTTGGAATTCGATGTGGTCTCTGTCAGCTCTTTTACCCCACCAGGGAAGATGCTTCTGGGGGAAGGACATGAGCAGGGTAGGGGGGGATTTTGGGGCCAGACAGGCTTCAGATGCCTCCCACTTGCTACATGCTTCTTTTTTTCTTTTCTTTCTTTTCTTTCCTTCCTTCCCTTCCTTCCCTTCCCTTCCTTCCCTTCCCTTTTCTTTCTTTCTTTCTTTCTTTCTTTCTTTCTTTCTTTCTTTCTTTCTTTCTTTCTTTCTTTCTCTCTCTCTCTTTCTTTCTTTCTTCTTTCTTTCTTTCTTCTTTCTTCTTTCTTTCTTTCTCTTTTTTCTTTCTTTTCTTTCTTTCTTCTTTCTTTCTTTTTCTTTCTCTTTCTTTTTCTTTCTTTCTCTTTCTTTCTCTTTCTTTTTCTTTCTCTCTCTCTCTCTTTCTTTCTTTCTTCCTTGCTTTCCTTTCTTTGAGATAGAGTCTCACTCTGTCACTAGGCTAGAGTGCAGTGGCACAATCTCAGCTCACTGCAGCCTCCACCTCCCGGGTTCAAGCAATTCTCCTGCCTCAGCCTCACAAGTAGCTGGGATTACAGGTGCGTGCCACCACACCCAGCTAATTTTTGTATATATATTTTTTAAGCAGAGATGGGGTTTTGCCATGTTGGCCAGGATGGTCTCAAACTCCTGACCTGAGGTGATCCACCCGCCTCGGCCTCCCAGTGTCAGGATTACAGGCATGAGCCACTGCACCCGGCCTACATGTTTATTTTCTTTCAGCCTTGGTGTCCTCGACTTATCTATTGCTGTGGAACAAATTACCCCAAAACTTAGTATCTTAAAATGACAGTATCAGTCATCTCACAGTTTCTGTGGGTCAGGAATCCCTCTGCAGTTTAGCCTTGTCCTGCTTCAGGGTTCCTCCCAGGCTGGGATTAAGGTTGCGGACTCACTCATGTGGCTGCTGGCAGGTTCAGTTCCCTAAGGACTGTTGGCTGGAGGCCTCCCTCAGTTGTTCCCTGCCACCTGGGTCCCTCCAGTTTGGCAGCTGGCTTCCTCTGTGCGATCAAGCCAGAGTAAGACTGAAGCCTCAGTCTTTTATAACTTATGTCTCAGAAATAACATCTCATCTCTTTTGGGTTTTGTTGTTGTTGTTTTTGGTGAATTTCTTCTTCTTATGTTGTCTTTTTTTTATATTAAAAATTGTTTAGGGTGGGCGCAGTGGCTCATGCCTGTCATGCCAGTATTTTGGGAGGCTGAGGCAGGAGGATTACTTGAGCTCAGGAGTTTGAGGTAAGCCTGGGCAACATAGCAAGACCCCACCTCTACGAAAAAAATTTAAAAATGATCAGGGCACAGTGTGCATGTCTGTGGTCCCAGCTACTTGGGAGGCTGAGGCAGGAGGATCGCTTGAGCCTGGAAGGTTGAGGCTGCAATGAGCTATGATCGTGCCACTGTACTTCAGCCTGGGTGACAGAATGAGACCCTGTCTCAAAAACAAGTTGTTTAAATCTTCAATTGTAGTAAAATACGCACAACAAAAATTCCTATCTTAACCATTGTTAAAGATATACTTTAGTAGTGTTAAGTACATTCATGTTTTGCAGCTGATCTCCAGAACTCTTTTCATCTTGTAAAACTAAAACTCTGTCCTCACTAAACAACAGCTCCCCATTCCCACCTCCCCCCATTCCCACCTCCCACCATTCCCACCTCCCCCCATTCCCACCTCCCCCCATTCCCGGGCAACTACCCTTCTACTCTCTGTCTCCCTGAATTTGACTACTCCAGGTGCCTCATATATGTGCAGTCATATAGTATTCATCTTTTTGTGAAGGGCTTATTTCACTGAAGATAATGTCTTCAAGGTTCATCCGTGTTGTAGCATATATCAGAAATACCTTCCTTCTTAAGGCTAATATTCCATTGTGTGCATATGTCACATTCTGTTTATTCCTTTCATCTTTTCAACACTTGGGTTGCTTCCACCTTTTGGCTGTTGTGACTAGTGCTGCTGCAAACATGGGTGTACACATATCTCTTCAAGACACTCCTTTTAGTTTTTTAGGGGGTATATATGTAGAAGTAGGATTGCCAGATCATACAGTAATTCTATTATTTTGCTTCATGAAGACTGCTACACCGTTTTCCACAGTGGTTTCTCCATTTTACATTTTTACCAACAGTGTACAAGCGCTCCAATTTCTCCACATCCTCACAACATCTGTTATTTTCTGTGTTTTTTTTTTCACAGTAGCCATATTAATGGGTATGAGGTGGTATCTCATTGTGGTTTTGATGTGCATTTCCTTCATGGTTAGTGATGCTGAGTATGTTTTCACGTGCTTACTGGCCATTCATATATCTTCTTTAGAAAAATGGCTATTCAAGTCCTTTGCCCATTTGCATCTTATTTTATTTTACTTATTCATTTTGAGATAGAGTCCTGCTCTGTTGCTCAGGCTGGAGTGCAGTGATGTGATTATAGGTCACCTCAGACTCGACTTCCTGGGCTCAAGTGATCCTCCCACCTCAGCCCCCGCAGTAGCTGAGAGTGCAGGTGTGTGCCACCAGACCTGGCTCATTAACAATTTTTTTTTTTTTAATCAAAGATGAGGTCTCCCTATGTTGCCCAGGCTGGTCTCAAACTCCTGGGCACAAGTGATCTGCCTGCCTTGACCTCCCAATGTGCTGGAATTACAGATGTGAGCCGCCATGCCTGGCTTTGCCCATTTTTAAATTGAATTGTTTGTTTTTGTTGTTGTTGAATTTAGGGGGTTTTATATATTTTGGATATTAACCCCTTATCAGATATATGATTTGCAAATATCTCCTCCCATTTCATAGGCTGTCTTTTTACTCTGTTGATGTGTCCTTTGATGAAGTGAAGTTTTAAATTTTGATGTAGTCCAATTTGTCTAGTTTCACTTTTGTTGTCTTTGCTTTTGGTTTCATAGTCAAGAAATCATTGCCAAACACAATGTCATGAGGCTTTCTTCCTATATTTTCTTCTAATAGTTTTATACTTTTATGTCTTCCATTTATGTCTTTGATCCATTTTTAGTTAATTTTGTTTATGATGTAAAGTAAGGATCTAACTTTATTATTTTACATGTGGATACTCAGTTTTCCCAGCACCATTTGTTGAAAAGACTGTGTTTTTCCCCGTTAAATAGTCTTGGTGGCCCTGTTGAAGGGTGACCATATACGTGAGGACTCAATTCTGTCAATTCTATCCTATTTCATTGGTCTACAT
Organism: Symphalangus syndactylus; assembly: GCF_028878055.3. NCBI lineage: Eukaryota > Metazoa > Chordata > Mammalia > Primates > Hylobatidae > Symphalangus > Symphalangus syndactylus. Next base: position 12,165,556 of record NC_072429.2, read on the forward strand.
GTCTATCTTTATGCCAGTACCACACTGTTTTGATTACTGTAGGTTTGTAACAAGTTTTGAAGTCAGGAAATGTGAGACCTCTAACTTTGTTTTTTGTTCATTTCATCTTGGCTATTTTGCATCCCTTGAGATTCCATATGAATTTTGGGTTTTTCTATTCCTGCAAAAAACGCCATCTGGCCAGGTGCAGTGGCTCATGCTTGTAATCCCAGCACTTTGGGAGGCTGAGGAGAGTGGATTGCTTGAGCTCAGGGGTTTGAGACCAGACTGGGCAACATGGGGAAACCCTGTCTCCACAAAAAATACAAAAATTAGCCAGGTGTGGTGGTGCACACCTGTTGTCCCAGCTACTTGAGAGGCTGAGGTGGGAGGGTCCTTTGAACTTGAGAGGCAGAGGTTGCAGTGAGCCAAGATCAGGCCACTGCACTCCAGCCTGGGTGACAGAGTGAGACCCTGACTCAAAAACAACAGAACAACAACAACAACAACGAAAACACCATTGGGGCCGGGCGCAGTGGCTCACGCCTGTAATCCCAGCACTTTTGGAGGCCAAGGCGGGCGGGTCACCTAAAGTCAGGAGTTCAAGACCAGCCTGGCCAACTTGGTAAAACCCTGTCTCTACTAATAATACAAACAAATTAGCCAGGCATGGTGGTGCACACCTGTAATCCCAGCTACTTGGGAGGCTGTGGCAGGAGAACTGCTTGAACCCAGGAGGTGGAGGTTTCAGTGAGCTGAGATTTCACCATAGCACTCCAGCCTGGGTGACAGAGTGAGACCTTGTCTCAAAAGAAAAAGAGAAAAAACCACCATTGGGATTTTGATAGAGATTGCATTGAATCTGTAGGTTGCCTGGGGGTAGTACTGACATATTAACAATATTAAGTCTTTCAATGTATGAATATGGAATATATTTATATTTATTGGTATTATCTTTAGTTTCTTTCAGCAATGCTTTATAATTTTTTTTTTATTTTATTTTTTTGAGATGGAGTCTCTCTCTGTTGCCCAGGCTGGAGTGCAGTGGTGACATCTCGGCTCACTGAAACCCTGAAACCTCCACCTCCCAGGTTCAAGTGATTCTCCTGCCTCAGCCTCCCAGGTACCTGGGATTATAGGTGTGCACCACCACATCAGCTAATTTTTGTATTTTTAGTAGAGACAGGGTTTCACCATGTTGGCCAGGCTGGTCTCAAACTCCTAACCTCAAGTGATCCACCTGCCTCCCAAAATGCTGGGATTACAGGCATGAACCACTGTGCAGCCCTTATAATTTTTAGTGTCTAAATACTTAAGCATTTTACCTCCTTGGTTAAGTTTATTGTTAGGTATTTTAGTCTTTCTGATGCTATTGTGAATGGAATTGTTTTAATTTCATTTTTGGCTCATTCATTGTTAGTACATAAAAACATAACTGATTTTTGTGTGTTGATTTTTGTATCCTTCAACATTGCAGCATCCATTTATTAATTCTAGGAGTTTTATAAGATCATGTCATTTGTGATCAAAGATAGATTTTTCTTCTTTCTTTTCAATTTGACTGGCTTTTTTTTCTTTTTTTCCTGAAAATTCTGGCGAGGACTTCTTATACTATGTTGAATACAGGTTGATTCAAAAGTGGACATCTTTGTCTCATTCCTGATCTTAGAGGAAGCTTTCAGCTTTTCACCATGAGTATTAGGTTGGTTGTGAGCTTTTCATTTGTGGACTGTCTTATGTTGCGGTAGTTTCATGTATTCCTGGTTTGTTGAGTGTTTTTTCATGAAAGAGTATTAAGTTTTGTTAAATGCATCAATTGGGATAATCTTGTGGGTTTTTTCTCATCATTCTATTAAAGTGATATATTACATTGACTTTTTTACGTTGAAATATCCTTTTATACTAAGAATAAATCCCACTTTGTCATGGTGCTTAATCATTTTAATGTGCGGCTGAATTCTGTTTGCTAGAATGTTTTCTTCTTTTTTGAGGATTTGTGCATCAAGATTCATTAGGAATATTAGTCTGTGGTTTTCTTTTCTTGTGTCTTTGTCTGGCTCTGATGTTGGGGTAATGCTGGCCTCATAAAGTGTATTTAGAAGTGTTCTCTCCTCTTCAATTTGTTGAGGAGTTTGAGAAAGACTGGTGCTAATTCTTCTTTGAATGTTTGGTAAATTTACCAGTGAAGCCCTCTGGCCCTGGGCTTTTCTTTGTCTGGAGGTTTTTGGTTACTGATTCAGTCTCCTGACATCCCATCACTTTTGCTATATTCTGTTTGTTAAAAGCAGGTAATTAAGTGTAGCCCACATTTAAAGGAAGGGGATAACCAGAAGGAGGGAATAATTAGGGCCATCTTAGAAAGCTGCGTAACAGGCCGGGCGCGGTGGCTCACGCTTGTAATCCCAGCACTTTGGGAGGCCGAGGCGGGCGGATCACGAGGTCAGGAGATCGAGACCACGGTGAAACCCCGTCTCTACTAAAAATACAAAAAATTAGCCGGGCGTGGTGGCGGGCGCCTGTAGTCCCAGCTACTCGGAGAGGCTGAGGCAGGAGAATGGCATGAACCCGGGAGGCGGAGTTTGCAGTGAGCCGAGATTGTGCCACTGCACTCCAGCCTGGGTGACAGAGCAAGACTCTGTCTCAAAAAAAAAAAAAAAAAAAAAAAAAAAAAAAAAAAGAAAGCTGTGTAACAGTCTTTCTCTGTAAAATGGAGCTATTCCCAATCAACTGGTTAAACAAGATGATGAGTAGGGCACCCCACAGGGTGCCTGGTGTCTCAGAGGTACTTGGTGAGTGGTGAGTCTATCCCCCATTTGACTGGTTTCACAATGCAGTCTCGTAGACAAGCCATCAGATTCCATTCTGATAGCCTAGATTTATGGCCAATGGTAACTGCATCGTTGTGTATGATTCACATTTTAACACAAGATTGCAGTTTTCTCAAATCAATAAAATTTCATAGGAATTTCAGCCATACCCTGTGTGTTTGTGTTCTCAGCCTCCAGCAATGAATAGGATAAGCATCCTGGTCATGGTTTTCTGACTGTAATTCTCACAGCAGCTGTCATGTTTGACTCCTTCAACCTGGATACAGCCCCTCGTATACCATCCTCAGTATCACGGGCTTCTTCTCACGTGACACTTGTCAAACAGTACTGTATTTGTCCATTTCAGGTCTTTTTGTTTTTTTTTCTAGATGGTGAACTGAGTCCAGAAATGATATCTTTTTGTTTTCTCTTGTACTCCTGGTGTTCCTGAGTACAAGGCAGGCCCTCATTAAAGATTTGGCACATAAAAAAGGAAAAAGAATGAATGAGTGAATAAATATTGCCCTTGCCACTATATATACCTGACTCTCCTGCTAGTCTTGAAGGTTCTGATTCAGTCTGCATGCCCAGGGTCCAGCTCAGGGCCTGACTGGTTTAGAAGCTCAGTAAATGCCATGGGTTGAAGGAGAGAATGCAGCTTAGCATCTCCTTACCTCGAGCCCATCAGCTATTGTAACCACTGGACAAAAATAGAAAGACCATTTTAAATTCATTTGAAGGAGCCATATTCTTGAGATGTCGTTCCCATAATGTTTTTACCACGGGAGCAAAATTCCCAAAGCAAGAGACTCCTTAAATCATTTTAATGGAATAAACAGCCAGATGCAGTGGCTCACGCCTGTAATCCCAGCACTTTGGGAGGCCAAGTGCTATAATCCCAGAACTTTGGGAGGCAAGGAGTTTGAGACCTGACTGAAATAGTGAGATCTTGACTCTACAAAAAATATATAGAAAACTTTAGCTGGCATTGCTGCGCACGACTGTAGTTCCAGCTTCCTGGAGGCTGAGGATCACTGGAGCCCAGGAGTTTGAGATTGCAATGAGCTAAGATTGTGCCATTTTACTCTAGCCTGGGTGACAGAGGGAGACCCTATCTCCAAATAAATAAATACATAAATAAAAAAAAAAATCATTTGCAGTTGGATTCTCCCGGCAGCCAACTGTGAGACAAGGATTTGATTATGTCTCAGGAAGCACAGTTGGGAAGTAGAGAAAGGAGCCAGGATACAGAAGGAAGCCCGTGCATGTCACACTAATGAACAGGCAGCTGCAGCGGACACCTGAGGCCCAGTCTCACAGAGGATCATGCTAAGCATGCCTCAGCATTGGTCCCCCTAAGTAGCATGAAAGCCATGAGATTTACACCAACTCCCGTCATCTTTCTTTGAGGGCTGCGCTCCCTGGTACCCTGGTCTGCCCTCCCTGGTACCCTGGTCTGCCCTGAGGCCAACACAACCCTTACGAAGAGAGACTCAGGGGCTCGCAAGATGAGGATGTCTATGAATGCTGAGTGCTGAGGGGATTTGGGAGGGACACTGACAGCATCTGCTGCAAATGTATGAAATTAGTTTTACAAACTTGAACCCGAGACCCGGTTTTGTTCCTTACTAGCAAGGGAAGTCCTATCAAACTCCCCAGCCCTCAGCGAGGCCCCAGCCCCTCTATGAGGCCCTGTTCTGCTCCGCTAGGGTTTTATTCCTCTATGAAGACATATGACTTGGGATTGTGGAGAACGTTCCTTGTCAAAGCTCGGTTCCTAGAGTTTCCATGTCTGCTGACTTCCTTCCATTTCCCTGTCCATGTTTCACATCAGTTACTCCAGCTGAGGTTCTGCAGAATTGAGTTCCTCTTTGCAGCTGATCTATGTATGTCTCACCACAAGTATGATTCACACATTGCCTTAACTGTGGTGTTTATAGCATTTGATACTTTGATTACTCTGTTCAAAGTGATATCATTTGTTTATAAGCATTTGTTAAATCCTCAGAAATCCCTGCTCTCCTATCCTTTGGGCTCCTTACCTATGGTCAGAGTTAAGTCCCCTGTTGCCGGGACAACCCAAAGTGACTAAGACGGTCTAATCAGTGAGTCACAGGCCTATCATATTTCTTAATATAATCAGAGTAAAAGAGAGAAACAAAACGAATGCAAAAGAGTTTTGGCCGAGTTTTGTTCGTAGTAATTGATACTAACTGAGGTATGTGGGGATCGCATTTTGCAGTGTGCCCCTTCTACTCCTTGCTGCTCTCTCTTGCACCTCCCACAACATCTTCATCTTTACTACTTTAGGACCAGGTAACCACCTCCTAAATGTTCCATGGAATGTGAATGTGCGTATCAGGAAAAAAGAAAAAAAAAAAGATTCCACAGTCTTTTCCTAGATTAGAAAAAAGACTTCTAGTCTAGGAAAGAGTCTAGAATCAGCAAAGCACAAAGATGTCTTTGCTTCTGGACTTCTCAGAGACTTGTATATACCCAAGTGTACTGTGATGCTTAGTGAGGAGGATGGAGTGAGCAGCATCTCCTAAGCTATTGTGATGACAGACACCATCTGATAGCTGGAGAAATCTTCTCCAGAACAAAGCTTGGGACATGCTTTCCCAGATCGTGCATTTGCTATAGGAGCGAGACAGACTGACGATTCAGAATGCTACCACCCGCAGGCTGCAAAGTCTTTGTGATGACAGCTGCTGACAGAGCTACTTCATGGATTGAGTATCTGCTATGAGCTGGCTGCTTTACCATAAGGAAACAGCTTTGCCAGGCAAGACAAAAGTTAAAGCATCCTCAAGGAAAAGGCTTTCTGGTAAGGCATTTGGTAAATCAGGAAGGCTGCTTTATCAAAGGATGGAGGCTGTGTGAGACTCACCCAGGGACCTGCCCTCAGTACCAGGACTGGCTAATTTGCAGGGTCCAGTGCAAAATAAACATGTAGGCTCCCGTGTTTGAATGTTACTAAGAATTTCAAGATAATGACAGCAGAGCATTATAGCAAGCCTGGGGTTCTTCTAACAACATATAGGTTGCACCCTGTGAAGCCTACCGCGTGCAAAAAGTGCCTTCTGTAGGAGCCGCAGCCCTGGACCTCATGGGAACCAATCCGATTGTGCCAAACATCACCTCCTCCTCCCTTCCTTCAGTGTGCTGCTCCCAGACAGGCCTCCTCCCACTCTGCCTCAGCGGGAAGCTTGTTCTGCCAGCTCTCAATGACTCAGCAGCTGATTAAGCAACCTGCTGGGAGATTACCCATAGGCAGCATGAAATCATGGCAGGAGATTAGGAGTTCAAATTCCGGCTTTGACTCCTTACCTCTCAACTACGTTGGGCAATTTTATGTCCATCTTCTGTACCTTAGAAAGACCCTTTGGAAAAAGAGGCTGAAAATAATGCCCAGGCTGGAAACTGTGTGGTGCGAGCAGCCAGCAAACGCAGTGACAAATGAGTCCGCCTTTTGCAAGTGGGCCAGTTCCTCACAGGTATAGGATTTTTAAATTTCCTCTCTTGGAGACTCTTGGCCACTTCTCTCATTTACTTACTTCTCCATTCATTCCTCCAGTATTTGGAGGGTCAGTAAGAATGAACCAAGCAAAGCAGAAGGGGAAATAGCAGTGCGAGACCCCTTGACTGGAAGGAATGTGCTACACAGGGGGAAGAGCCATCTCCTGGGTCTGGAGAAGGTTGGCTGGTGAAGAAAACAGAAGTTAATGGTAAACAAAGGCCAATGGGTTGTCTGTGGATTCTAATCATCCTTCTATCCCCACTGCACAGTAGCCCAAATAATTGACGGTTGGCCACCAACCACCTCCAGGAAACTCCAGCCTCCCAGTGCCTTCAACCATCTCCAGCAATTAGGCTCAGCGTGACAGTTGTTTCTGAAATGAGAAGCCGAATGAATGGAATTAATCTCCCTGATTTAAATCCATTAGTGCCTGTGATATACTGGCACGGGCATTTAAGAGCCACTTCACCTCACCCCGTCATGCCCAAAGGGTCACAGGCTGACTCATAGTTAATAGTGGGGAAGACTTTAAAGGAGGGGCGGCTTTGAAGAAGTGCAGGGTGTGTTTAGAAGCTTGAAGGTTTAATGCATTTTTAATTAAATGTGCTCTAATAGGATTCAGCACCAACTATCATGTCACTACAGATAGATTCATTATATTTGTTCAGTTAATTATGCGTGCGTTATTACCCAAGTGAAAACTTTGATGACCTGGAAAGAAGCTTGACTTCGAGGGACACCCAAGAGTTCTGCTGGCACTTTTAGGATTAGATTAAGCCCTTCCCCACCCTCCAGGCCCTGTGTATACTCTCACGACCACACATGTAGACACATGCACACACACCAGCAAAGACACCCAGGCACAGATGTGTACACACTCTCTCTGTCTCTCTTTTCTTTATCTCACTTCTATCTCCTTTCAAAAAGAAAGGAGTGGTAGAGATATTAAAGTTAGAAAAAAAGCATTACCAGATTGGACTCCATCCTGTTATTAGCTAAATGTCTTCAGATACGGCACTGAGGTCTGAGCCTGTGTTCCTTCTCTATAAAATGACAACAATATTATTAATAATGAGTGCATCTCCCAGGATTGCTATTGGTGCCAATGTGATTTTGCCTATAGAGTGCTTTGTGCAATGCCGAGAGCCTTGCACCTGCTTCCTGTTGTTGGTTGTAACAACTCAATCCACCTGTATCCTCCCTGTATCCTCACTCCCAATATATGCATCCACCTGTATTCATTCTGTACACTCATTCCTCCCATGAGCACCCACCTGTATCTAATCCAGACCCTCACCTCCCCAATATGCACCCAACTGTATCCAATCCATACACTCACTCCCCCCATACGCACCCACCTATATCCAATCCATACACTCACTACCCCCATACGCACCCATCTATATCCAATCCATACACTCACTACCCCCATACGCACCCACCTATATCCAATCCATACACTCACCCTCCCATATGCACCCACCTATATCCAGTTCATATGCTCACCTTCCCATATGCACCTACCTGTATCCAATCCATACACTCACTCCCCCAAATGCACCCACCTGTATCCAATTCATAAACTCACTCCCCCCATATGTACCCACCTGTATCCAATCCATACACTCACTCCCCTCCGTATACACCCACCTATATCCAATCCATACACTCACTGCCCCCATATGCACTCACCTATATCTATTCTGTGCACTCAGGGCACAGGGTTCCTGCTTTATAGCGAGTGTTTGCATGCTGAAGCCTGGCCTCATTTACTCATTCAACAAGCATGCACTGAGCACTCGGTAATGACTTCCTGAGTACCTACCATGTGTCCAGCTCAGGGTCCTGGGCTTTTAAGTGTTTCTCATGCCTGGTTTCTTTCCTACCACAACCAGGTAAGTATCTACATATTATAAGTGGGAAACTGAGGCTTAGAAAATTGATTCGGTCATGTTTATTGGATTTTTTTTAAGTGCTAAGCATTATGTCGGGTGGAGAATAAAGAGGGAAAAGAAACAAGTGTGGCTCTTGCATCAAGGACCTGATCTTGTCACAGGAAGTTTTTGAGAGCTCACGAAAAAGTACTTATGTTTCTGGGTCTTTTGTTTTCCCTTGGATCAAATCATGGTACACAGATTGGACTGTGTATCTCACAACGTGGTAGACTGAGCACCTCACTGCCTGCTTCTCCACAATGTTTCTTCCAAGTTTGGGGAGTGGGGGAGGTGTCTAGGGGGCCAGGAAGGGGATCTGACATATCCAGAGAAGGCTCATGTGGGCATCCTGGATGAGCCTCAAAGGTGGTGCTTCTCAGACTTCCCTGCGCTTATACCTTTTCAGGGGATCTTGTTAAAGCACAGATTCTCTTTCATTCAGTGAGGTTGAAGGTGGGGAGAGTATGATGGTCAATTTTGTGTGTCAACTTGGGAGGGGGGCATGGTACCCAGTTGTTTGGCAAATGCCAGGCTAGATGTTGCTGTGAGGGTATTTTTTGGGATGAGATGAGCATTTAAATCAGTAGACTCTGAGTAGAACAGACTATTATCTTCTATAGTGGGGATGGGCCTCACCCAAGCAGTTGAAGGCCAGCAGAGAAAAGACTGAAGTCTTCCTAAGAAGAAGACACACTGCCTTTGTACTCAAGGGGCAACATCAACTCTTCCCTGGGGCTCCAGCTTGCTGACATACCTTGCAGAGTTTGAAATTGTCACAACTGCATGAGCCAATTTATTAACAGAGGAATCAATGGATCTCTGTCTCTATCTCCATCTCATCTCCATCTCTGTTATTCCTATCCCTGTCTCTATCCCATTGGTTCTACTTCTCTGGAGAACCCTGACTAACACAGGGGTTTGAGATTTTGCGTTTCCTGCAAGCTCCAGGAGATGCCAATCCTTCTGGTCTATGAGCCAGACTCTGAGTAAAGTCATAGATAAATAGCACATCTGTAAATAGAAAGTCCGTCACCCAAAAAGCCGGGGCAAGTATTTTTTTTTTTTTTTTTTTTGAAATGCAGTTTTGCTCTTGTTGCCCAGGCTGGAGTGCTGTGGTGCAATCTCAGCTCGCTTCAACCTCTGCCTCCCGGGTTCAGGCAATTCTCCTGCCTCAGCCTCTCAAGTTGCTGGGATTACAGGCTCCCACGACCACGCCCGGCTGATTTTTTAGATTTTTAGTAGAGACAGGGTTTCGCCATATTGGCCAGGCTGGTCTTGAACTCCTGACCTCAGGTGATCCACCCTCTTCGGCCTCCCAAAGTGCTGGGATTATAGGCATAAGCCACTGTGCCCGGCCAGGGGCAAGTCTTAAAGTTGCCCTGAAGACCTTCAGAGTGAGTTTTGGCTGAAGCCATTCCACTGTGTTCTCTCCAGTGATGAATTTCTACCTGATCATTTGAGTCCAGTGGTTTGTCCAAGCTGGTGAGCAACTGGAGTCTCCAAGAGGGTGCCCCCACTACTTTCAAGCTCATGGTTTTCACTTGTCTAAACACAGCTTTTCTCACACACTCTCAAGTCAAGCAGAGGCAGCAGTATCCAATGCCAAACAGCTGGATGGAAACTGAGAAGAGATCAGAGTTGGTGCAAAAGTTTTCCGGCAGCCCAGATGTCTGGCATCCCACAAACACCCACGCTGGCTTTAGCAACCCCCTGCCTTTCCTGACACCTTTTGAATGCTAGACAAAAACAACGAGAGCAGAATTGGAAGCCATGGCAAATGCAGCAGGGGAAACAGTTGGTCTGCAGTGTGCTTCCTGGATTGCGGCAGACAGCACGACAGCAGACCCAAATGAAAAAGGAGGGGACGAATGGGGAAGAAAAAAGGATGTCATTAGCAAATGATCTTTGCCTTCCTCTCCGATAGCTCAGACCACAAGAAAGCTCCCGCAGTCACATTCAGGTAGAAAGTGCCAATTCTCAAACATCCCAAGGCCTTGCCCTGCTGGTGAAAATGGGTAGAAGAGGCCGGGCGTGGTAGCTCACGCCTGTAATTCTAGCACTTGGGGAGGCTGAGGCAGGTGGATTGCCTGAGCTCAGGAGTTCAAGCTCAGCCTGGGCAACATGGTGAAACCCCATCTCTACTAAAACACAAAAGAAATTAGCCGGGCATGGTGGCATGCGCTTGTAGCCCCAGCTACTTGGGAGGCTCAGGCAGGAGAATTGCTTGAACCTGAGAGGCGGAGGTTGCAATGAGACGTGATCGTGCCACTGCACTCCAGCCTGGGTGGCAGAGAAAGACTCTATCTTAAAAGAAAAGAAAAGAAAAGAGAAACAGAAAAAGAAAATGGGTAGAAGAGACTGTGACGACAAATGCATGGGGCCCAGTCCAGTCCTGTCCAATAGAAACATAACATGAATCACATATGCGAAGTCCAAATTTTTTTCTTTTTTTTTTTTGAGACAGGGTCTATCACCCAGGCTGGAGTGCAGTGGCATGATCACAGCTCAGTGCAGCCTCAATCTCCCAGACTGAAGCGACCCTCCCGCCTCAGCCTCCCAGGTAGCTGGGATAACAGGCATGCACAACCATGCCTGGCTGATTCTCTTATTTTTTGTAGAGATAGGCTCTCACTGTGTTGCCCAGGCTGGTCTCGAACTCCTGGGCTCAAGTGATCCTCTCGCCTTGACCTCCCAAAATGCTAGAATCACAGGCATGAGCCATGATGCCCAGCAAATTAAAAAAATTTTTTTTGTAGAGATAGGGTCTCCCTATGGTGCACAGGCTGGCATTGAAAAGTTTAAATTTTCTACCAGCCACATTAAAAATGTCAAAAGAAACAGGTAAGTTAATTTTAGTAATGTATTTTATGCAACAGAAAATACCCTAAATGTGATTTCATTGTGTCATCAGTATAAATATGTAAAAATAAGACATTTTACATATATGGTTTTTGTCCAGCTCTTGGAAGTCTGGTACATTTACAGCCCATCTCAATTCACGCTGGCCACATTTCAGGCTGGGCGCTACCATATTGGGCAGTGAAATCCTGAGGGGCCTTGGGGAGCAGCATGGTGTGGCCAGAGACCCTCAAGTTGGTATTTTTCATCTGCCCCGGCCTCCCCTAAAAATAGAAACATGAAAAAGAAAAAAAAAATGAGAAAAAATATCTTTTGAGAACTAAGGGTGCCAGGCAAATCCTGCCAGGTTAATGCTCACAGTGAAGTGAATAATCACAGTGATTCTACTCAAGCAAGCACCAAATGAGCAAGAATTCTTTAAATAAACAGAAATTGAGTATATTTCAGGAACCTATGTACTCTGTGGGTCACAGAGAAAGTTAAATAAAAATTTGTTTTAAAAATGTCTCCCAAGGGGCACTCTCTGTTGCGCTTCTCCTGCATGTTGTTGGAAGAGGGAGTGGCTCTCAGGGTGGGGGCTGGGCCGGCTCGGGGGCTGAGAAGTCAGGTTGAGGTGGACACCGGAGCCTCCAGATGCCCCCACCTGCCACGGCCATTCCCAGCTCTTAGAGTCAAGTATTGACCTCACCTGTGGATCTGCAGGAAGGGTGAAACCGCAACTCCAAGTCACTCTAGGAGACTTTCAGTTTCTGGTGGGGACCTTCCATTGAGTTTCTAGTGGAGACTTCAGCAGATGCTGTGCAAACCTGGAGGGGAACTGTACCCCAGATATTTGAGTGTTCCTTCATTTGGTTAGCCGCTCACTCACTCCTTCATGCGTTGATTCACACATTGTCCCAGCTGGGCTCCCTGGGAAGCAGACAGGAGCTTTATTAGGAAGTATCTTGCAATCAACACCAATGGAAGGGAGAGGAAGGAAGTGGGATTGGGCTTAGGGAGACAAGGAGCTGTGACACAGTCTCAGTGAAGGCCCAGCCATTACTGGGGGAGTTTTAAACATGGGAGGAGCCTCCAGAGCTCTCCTGACTGGGCCCAGAAGGCCAGGCCTTTATACCTCCATGCTGGTCAATCATCCGATGTGGGCTTTCCTGTGAAGGAGGCTGGACACAGGGCAAGGGGGCTTTCTTCAGCCAGGAGCTGAGGATCTGCAGGCAGCACTGCCAGCCTCTGGGCTAGTAGGTCTTTTATTCCCAAAGGGACATCTGGGTGGCACATTGTAGCGTTCACCACATACATCCTTTAATATAGTCACTCGTTTATGCACTCTTGTCGCTGGGCTCCACTTAATGACTCACTCATTGATTTAATTTATAAATGTATCTCCTTTGCTGAGAACTCTCCGATGGCTTCTCTTGGCACTTTGAACCCTTCATGACGTGGGCTCTGACCCCTCTGAGCACTTGCTGGATAAGACCCTTACCGTCACTCACTGTGCTGCAGTCACCCTGGTTTCTTCCTTTCCTTGGGACACACCGAGCTCTTTCCTGGCTTAGGTACTATTGCACTTATTTTGGTCTCTATCTGAAATTCTCCTCCCTCGGGTCTTTGCAAGGCTGGTTCCCTTTTATAATTCAAGTATAAACTCAGAGCACCCATCAGATGAACTTTGCAAACCACCTCGTCTACAGCAATTCACTCTATCGCTTCCTACCGTCTGTAATCCTCTTCCCTAGTTTATTGGTTTATTTTTTTACACAATCTAAAATTTCCTTGTTCATTTACTGATTTGTGCATTTTTTCTCCCTCTCCATTAGAATGTAAGCTTCATGAGGGCAGAATTTCTATCTAGTGTTTATTCTTATTAGTTAATCAAATATTTGTAAAATGAATAAATGAGTGATTCAGAAATTTATCAATTAACTTCATTCATTCATTTATATATTAACTCTTATTCATGTATTATTCTGTTTATTCATTTACTCAACAAACTTTTTATATGTATATGTGCGTATACGCAGCAAATTTACTGTGAGCTCAATTAAGATATTCTCTTTTTTTTTTTTTCTTGAGATGGAGTTTCACCCTTTCGCCCAGGCTGGAGTGCAATGGCATGATCTTGGCTCACTGCAACCTCCGCCTCCCAGGTTCAAGCGATTCTCTTGCCTCAGCCTCCAGAGTAGCTGGGATTACAGGCATCTGCCACCACCCCCAGCTAATTTTTGTATTTTCTTGGTAGAGACGGGGTTTCACCATGTTGGCCAGGCTGGTCTCAAACTCCTGACCTCAAGTGATCCACCTGCCTCGGCCTCCCAAGTGCTGGGATTACAGGCATGAGGCACCACTCCCGGCTCAATAAAGATATTCTTAGCAACATTATTGCAAACAGCAAAAACACAATTATATAAAAAACAAACTAGAATAACCTTGAGCTTGTCCAACTTTAGGGGATGGCCAAAAAAAAATGATGGTACAGCGTGATAGAAAGTGAAGACCTCTCTACACATGACACTTTGTTATGACTTCATGGCAGTGTAGCAACATGGAACAAGGTCAGTAGGTCCGTGAGAAGTGAGGGGAACACAAGCTTGATAAAAAGGCATGCATACTATGATTGCAGCTATGCCAAATGTGTCTGCTTTGGGGCGAAGATGAGAAGGAAGCAAGCAACAGTAAATAGAGTCACTCTCAGGGAGTGAGATGTCGGAGAGTTTATTTTCCAAGTATTCCTTTGATACTGTCTCCCACTTATCTCTGTGATAAAGATGGGATTATATGGCCCCCAAGGCAGGGACAGATTGTATTTCTGAGACCTGGTAAGAAGTTATGATTATAAATCTCCTCCTGCATGTCTAGTGCTGAACATGCATTTTTAAAAATTTAACATTCAGAACAATCCTGTAAAGTAAGTGGTATCTTTTTTTTTTTGGTGGATGTGGTAGGCAGAAAATGATCTAAAACCTGTGAATACGTTATCTCACATTGCAAAAGGGACGATGCTGCTGTGGTCAACTTAAGGATTTTGAGATGAGTTGATTATCTTGGATCTTGGATAGGTCCAGTGTAATCACAGAGTCCCTGTAAGAGGCAGACAGGATGGGCAGAGTCAAAGATGTGACAGTGGAAGCAGAGGCTGGAGATATGCAGGATTACAAGACAAACAACATAGGCAGCTTCTAGAAGCTGGAAAAGGCAAAAGAACCCATTCTGCCCTAGAGCCTCCGGGAGGAATGCTTACCATTTCAGACTCCTGAGCTCCACAACTGTAAGTGTATAAATGTGTATTGTTTTAAGTCACTAAGTTTGTGATAATTTTTTAATGGCAACAATAGAAAACAAACAGTTGCTAAATTGAAGCTCAGAAAGATAAAATAACTCATCCAAGGTCAGCGGCACAGTTAGGATTGAGGTCATAAAATCTTAACTCTTCGTTGCTCTCCACTGCCACCTCTCTATGGCCCATAACTGAAGCTGGAATTCTTTGCAATGAATTATTCACAACACTCTAGACATTTGCAGGCACCCAGTTGCTGGCTTAATTTTGGAAGGTTTAATTCTAAGGATTGGGCCGACATACATATATTTCCTTTCCTTCTTTCTCCATCCCTTTTTCCCTCCTTCCCTCTTCTCTTTTGTTTCATTATTTCCTTCCTTCCTTCTTCCTCTTTTATGTTTATTGAGCAGCTGTTATGTGCCAGGCTCTGTCCAAGATTCTGAGAATATACTAAAAGTGAGATGGCCAGGTGCCTGTCCTTGGGGACTTCATGCTGAGATTTTGCACAGATTTTGAAAATATTTAGAATTTTGTGGATAATTTATGCTATTGAAGTTCGGCTTCAGCTTTAAGTCATTATAGAAGTGAGGAGGCATTAAAGATTTAAAATTAGGGTCTCTTTTTCTTCAACCAGGTCCTACTCCTCCAGGAAGATGATGGAGAATGCTGAAACTGTGCTCCAAGGCCACGAGAAGGAAAAGACCTGGATTTTCTCTTCATTCTCTCTCAGTCCTGCTGCCTCCCACTTTCTCCAGGGGAGTTTTCGTCTCCCTAGGGCTTAAGGAGGATCCCAGGCTCACGTGCTCAGGATGTTCGAAAGAACCAAAAACAGGAAGGAGAAGAAACAGGCTCTGTTTGTTAGGAAGCAGAAAAACAAAGATGCAGGGTGGTATGGGAAGGAGAACACCTGCCTGAGAGACCGGGGTCTGAATTCCGTCTCTGCCTTTCACTCCCCATGTGACCTTGGGCTGGTCCATGTACCACTGTAGACCTCA
This sequence comes from Symphalangus syndactylus, assembly GCF_028878055.3. Classification (NCBI taxonomy): domain Eukaryota; kingdom Metazoa; phylum Chordata; class Mammalia; order Primates; family Hylobatidae; genus Symphalangus; species Symphalangus syndactylus. The sequence goes on from NC_072429.2 coordinate 12,180,921, forward strand.
GTCTTCTCATCTGCCTAATGGGTAGAACGATATTACTTAAGGCTCCTGTCCCAGTGTTAGGGATACAAAGGATAAAATACATGTAAAGGAGCCTGTGAAGTCATGAATAACAGATACACATACAGTCTGCAGTGAGGAGTGAGCAAACACAGAAATGTTTATGGCCAGTGGCTGCTGTGCAGATTATGTGGGTAAAGATCACACTGTACCATGAATGGTCGGAAGTATTGTTGAGTAGAGCTCTGGTTTTTCATCAGATTGTGCCTACATATATATGTATACACACACACACACACACACACACACACACACACACACGCACTGTGAGATGCAGTAGAAAAAAATTACCCAGTACAGGGAAGCATGAGACCCAAGTTTTGGTTCTTCTCTCTGGACCTCAGTGTTCCCATCGATAAAATGATCAGTGGTCACCAACTGAGGGCTATGGGCCCCATCCTGACTGCAGATGTGTTGATTGATCCAAAGTATTGAAAAACAAAAGATTTAAACATGTACCTATATTAAAAAAAATTAGAGACTTTGCCTAGAAAAAAAAAATCTTGTTCCTCACTTGAACAAGATTCTCTTGAAACTCCTAAGGTCTAGCAAAACTGGGTTTGCATTTTCCAAGGCTAAATCTGCCTGGCACTAAGTAGCAGCTGTCCCTCTGAAACCCAGTGTGTTCTTGCCTGCAAGCCACAGTCCCCACCATTCCCAAACGCTGCACACCCTGTGGGCTTCCCTATTCAATGATGCATCTTACCGCCTGGCCCTGCGGCGGCTGTGCCTCCATCCGCAGGTAAGGAATGTTCCATTTCTCAGCAGCCAGACCTCAGGCACAGTGCTACTCCCGGGGCAAACAGATGCACAGGGAGAGATAACAACGGCTATGACTCCAGGAGATGAGAAGTGGCAAGTAAATAATCCCAGAATAATCCCACTTCCTGCTGTGAGAGAGTACAAGACTCCCAGAAGCTGGATCTCGGACAAGCCGTTTCCTCAGTTTCCCCATCTATAAAATAAGGTAGCTGGAACTAGAATCACCAAGGCTTTTTCAGCCCTTGGGTTCTTCCGTTCTGTCTCTCTCACACACATATGTGAAGGTGCACACCATGTGCTGTGTTCTTACACACAAACACATTTCTACATCTTGCTGACATTCTCTTTCCATCTATGGGTTGGAAGCCCTGATACCGCCTCCAATCTCCTGCACTTCTGACATCACTCCCTCTGCAGGTCTCCTTTATGACTAAATCCAGTCATTAAGCTTCAAATGAGTTACCTGCTGGCATTGTGTAAGGGCGACCAGCAGAGTTAGTCACCTAATCTCCTCTCTTATCAGTGTTCTCTCCCAGCGGCAGACAACAACACGAGATTGTTCAGTAAGTACCACAAGTCCGGTGGGAGAGGGCTCAGATCCCGCCGCCGAGAGCTGGGGGTCAGGGAGAGGCGGGGAGAGGAGGGACGGTCACTTCTCAGTGGGCGGGTCAATCGAACAAACCTTTGTTCTCATCCGCAGTGGGGTTCTTGGGACTGTAAGAAAGAGATCTCAAAGATCCTTGAAAGGGCTCGAGTGAGGCCGGGTTCTAATCCTGGCCCTTGGTCACCCGTGATGTAAAACAAGCCCTTCTTAGGTGGGGCCTGCCTGACCGCCGCTCTGTAAAATGCATGCTCATTTCTCACTCCAGATGCTCAGGGATTTTTCACAAAGACTAAAAGCGGGCACCCCAAATCATTTCATATTCCACTTTTCCATTTTCTTTTTGGTCCTTGCAGAAAAGGAGTGACTTTTTAAGAGCCTGGGCATATTAAAAAGTGAAGAAATGCCAAGTCAGAGTTACAAATACGGTGATAATAATTTACATGGAACAATGCATGCTAATAGCCAGGAATATTACAATATAATCAGGTTGCACTATCATAAGATAAGGGGTGGATTTATTTTTGGAAATGTGAAGTGTGATCCAGATGGGGGATGCTGAATGAAAACTTTGAAGTGGGCGTCCTCTTCGTATAATCCATGTGACACAGGTACTGTGTTTGCTGAGGAGTCTAAATTGGAGGCCTTTGGTGGGTGAGCAGTCTGGGCCTTGAGGCCACCCAGGCTTTTCGGGGACAGGCCAGGATGTCACTGCTCTGACCTGGGAACTGATTAAAGTCCCATGAAATGGCTCCCAAGTAACAGTGACCCTCACTTTGAAAGTGACTTTGTGAGAACTAGGCTTAAAGTCCTCTGTGCTGAGGCCCACACTGCTCCTCTCACTCCTTTGTTAAAATCCCAGATCCCCCTGGGAAGCGCTGCAGAAAAGCGACCTTTAGACACTCACCTTTGAGTGTGAATTAGTTCATCAGCCCCCTTGCAATGTGGCTGTCTGCTGTTCTCTGTAACACAGAAGCACATTGGATGGCAAGGCTTGGCTTGGCTTGGCTGGGTCGGGAAAAGCCACAGACTCAGGGACTGGAAGATCTGGAATCACTTCCGCTCTACTGTTAGCCCTAGGACCTTGCTCAAACTTCTCCACTGCACTTTCTCCACAAGCAAAAATGGAAATAAATGTATCCGTCAAAGGGTGACAAACAAATGTATCCGTCAAATGGAAATAAATGTATCCGTCAAAGGGTGAACAAATGCATTGTATGCACTCATGCATTTGTTCATTTAAGCTATTCCAATGGGCTATCCTAGGCATTGAGTTTATAAGAATAAATCTCCGGCTGGGTCCAGTGGCTCACGCCTGTAATCCCAGCACTTTGGGAGGCCGGGGCAGGTGGATCACTTGAGGTCAGGAGTTCGAGACCAGCCTGCTCAACATGGCGAAACCGTGTCTCTATTAAAATTACAAAAATTAGCCGGGCATGGTGGTGGGCACCTGTAACCCCAGCTACTCGGGAGGCTGAGGTAGGAGACTTGCTTGAACCCAGGAGGCGGAGGTTGCATGGAGTAAGCTGAGATCTTGCCACTGTACTCCAGCCTGGGCAACAGAGCAAGACTCCATCTCAAAAAAAAAAAAAAAAGCCTTCATTGTTTCCCAGCTCTGTCAGGGAAGCAGCCAATCAAGAAGTAAATGATTCACACTAAATGTGGCACCTGTAATGAAAATGATGAAATAGGGGATTCGTAGAGAGGGCTACTGGAATGGAGGAATAACTTAATTTCGTGGCAAGGAAACATCTCTTTGAAGAAATAAGGTTTGAACCAAAGGAGGAGAGCAGGGTGCATCCTGCAATGTGTACGGAATGGATGTCTTAGAAAGGCTCTGGGTGGACGCATGGGGTAGGCGGGTGGGATGAGAAACAGCAAGGCTGCCCCGTCTTAGTGAGGGGCATGGGGGAGAGGGAAGCAGAGCCCACATCACACAGGGCCTGCTGCGTCATGCTAAGGAATGTGCATTTTATTCCAAATGAGCTAGGAAGCTGCTGGAGGGTATTTAATACAGGCAAAAATGTTTTAAAAATAGATGGAAGTGTTTCGTAAACTTGAAAGCACAAAGGAAAGTAGTATTATTATCATATATGTATAACAACTTTAGGTTGTAGTTAAAACTATTACAGTGGCAGAGTTCCCTCAGTGTAAACTTGCGGGAGCAGGATCCTGCGGGACTAGGTGTGCGAGGGCTTTGGGGCCACCTCTCAGGCCATGGGCTGCTCAAAGGGAATGCACTGTCTAGAGCCCAGGCACCCAGGACCCCAGAGAGCAGGGGTCCCAGGCAGATGCGGCTTCTCCTACGGCCCTTGTTTCCTCACTTTAGTGGGGTGGAAGGGCAGAGGCACCCGGTGATCGGTGGATGAACACCCCACAGGGTCTTTATGCTCCCAGACCATTGCATTGGTGTTGCTTCTGCCAGAGAAAACACCGTCTCTTTGGGGGTTTTCATCTGAATGTGATTTTTCTCTGACTTACCCAGACCATGCATTATCATCAGTTTGCAATCAGTTTGCACTTGTTCTTTCTATTTTTGTTTTAATGGTCTAACTAAGCCTGCACTTCCCCACTTGACTGGCAATTCTGAGTCAAGGGCCATGCTTGAATGTGCTTACTTTTGCAGCCAAGCAGGACAGGCTGAATTATGCTACAACCACAAGCAACCTCCCAGTCCCAGTGACTTACAGCAATGAAAATTCATTCCTTGCTCAAGCGCCGTGTGTCCATCACAGGTGGGCTGGGGAGCTCTGCTCAGGGTAATCAGTCGGGCACTCAGGCTGATGGACCTGCCTCCTTCTCAGGCGGCTTCTCAACGCTGTGCTTCAGGGTTCACTATAGGAGGGGTGGAGTGTTGAGACCAGCAATGAACTTCTTTGGAATGGAAGCGGCACCTGTCACTTCACCTCACAACTCCTTGGCCAGAACCAGTCACATGGCCATGCCAAACGTCAAAGGCTGGTGGTAGTAAAGTCTTCCACACTTATGTATGTGGAACCCAGTACTGAAGGATGCAGTGCATAATTTTGGAAGTGTTGCAAACTGATCTAAGACAATTTGACCATTCATCAATTACAAGTTTCTTTTGGTAAATATCAGGGGGGAGATTGGGGAGGTGGGAACTGTGTATTTCTCCCTCCACAGCCTCACTACTGGATAGTAGGGTATGAGGAAAATGAGTTGCAGATTGAATTTTGCTACATGTACAATGTCTGTTAGCAAATGGGTGGGGGAGGATTTCACTTAATAACAAACAGACACAAATGGTTATGAGTACCTATAAAATAAGTGAAGTCCTAGCTGTCTGTCATGAGAAGTATTTTTCTGGAAAGCTTCACCCCACAGTGGATGCAGCATATTCTCATGGCAAATTTAACTGACCTTATAGTACAACCAGGTGGCAGAGTCCAGGCTGGAAATGCACCAGACAGAGAGGACCTCAGTGCCTGTACAGTCTGTCTGCCCCACCTCAGTTCTTGGGCAACATTCATTTCACCGAACAAAAATGATCTCCAACATTCTTTATTCTAGATAAGCAACTGGATATTTGAAGACCCTGTGGACATGGATTCCTAATAAAGGTCCTTTAAATTTTAACTACTTCTGGGTGTAGATAAAATTAATTCACATATAATGGAAAGACAAAATATGGCATATCCATACAATGGAATACTATACAGGAATAAAAACAAATGAATCACAGATACAAGCAACCACATGGATGAACCTCAAAAACAACACTCTTCAGTGAAAGAGGCCAGACATAAGAGACCACTCTATTCAGATGGGATGTCCAGAAAAATTGAATCTATAGAGATAGAAAGAAAATTAGGGTTGCCTGGGATGGGGGTGAGGCATTATAGTAAACATGCATGAGGGATATTATTGGGGTGATGAAACTGTTCCCAAATTGATTTACTGTAATGGTATGCAACTTTGTAGATTTACTAAAATGTCATTGAATTGTGCACTTGAAACGAGTGAATGATGTGTAAAATGTGCCTCAATACAGTTATTTATAAAATAAAAAATTAACACATATATGCATCACACTACTTATAGTGCATTTAAAAATAACTTACACAAATAAATAGTTTGTTTCCCAAGGAGGTTTAAACACTTTTATCTAGGTTTTGTGCTTTTTCTTTTGAGATCGGGTCTCAAACTCCTAGACTCAAGCAATCTTCCCACCTTGGCCTCCCAAAGTGCTGGGATTACAGGTGTGAGCCACTGCGTCCAACCTTCTATTTGAGCTTTTAAAATAATAAATTTATACAGTCCTGATACCAGAGACGCTTGGGATTTTCCTCAACAGGCATCTAGACAAATCGGCTAGAAAATACAACTTGTAGCTGAGATTTTACATGTGTTATCTTCTCCTATCTATACATCTACAACAGAGAAGAGGGGGCTTAGGAGGAAAAAAAAAAAAAGCTGTGGAAGGCCTTGGATTTTAAGTTTCAAGTCAGTTCTTCAGCCCTGATTCCTTCAGCTGCAAAATGGGGATAACATCGGCTCTTCGTGGGGCATCAGCATCTGGGCTCATGGCAGACGGTGTTACTGCCCAGGCTCTCTGCAGAAAGGTGTTGGTTATCTATCATGATGGAGTCAGATCCTCAGGAGGCCCTCTGGGATGCACTGAGGGGATACAGCGGTGTTCCTCAAACTGGAGATCATGCCAAAATGCAGATTCCGATTGAAGACCTCCTGGGGATGCCAGTGCTGCTAGGCTGTGCCCCCACTTTGAGTTGCAAGGAGAAATAGCAACCTTCATCCAGGAGGACTTTAAACTTCCTGTCAGTCTCAACTTCTCAACCACATCTGCTGATGTTCAGAACTGCTTGGGAAGAACAGATGCCTGGCTTTGCCCATAGGCCTACTCAATTAGTATTTCGCGGGTGGGCCCATGGAATCTGAGATTTCTCAAAGCTTCTTTGGGGCTGGGAGACACTGGTTAAGAGAATCCTGTAGAGACTAAAGAAAGACCTAGGATTTGGAGAGGTCTTTCGAGTCCCCTCTTTGAGTCTCTTCTCTGTCACTGCATGGCCTCAGTGAGAATATTTTCCCTCTCTGGGACTCAGTTTCCCCATCTTGACCAGGTGGGGTGGAAGAGATGCCCTCCACCTAACTCCTGTCCAGTACTTCTGTTCTGAGGCTCTGTGAGCCCCGGCTTTCCTGGCCTGCTCCCCATTTCCAATTGGCCGTGGCATTTTTGTGACTCAGGGGGGCAGGCCCAGCAGCCAGGAGGCGGGGAGCTGAGGGCGGGGAGCCAGGTTTTCCGCCCCACTGCCACTGGTGCCGGGCGCCCCGCTCAGGCTATTGTACTCATGGGAGGTCTTAGCTGGCAAGGCCGCCAGCCTGACTGCTCAGGCGCCAGGGCTGTTCCATTATTTCATCAAAGTTCATTATGCTGGGGAAGAGACCAGTAATAAAACATGATTACAAGTGTCTCCAATGAGCACTTAAAGACATAATTGGGGGTGTACATTCTGCTGCATCCCTGCTTGTGGTCACATAACGCTAGGAGATTTGCACCTCTGATATATGTCAGTCTTCGTGTTAATTGAAGTGAAAAAAAAATAAAAACACCCAGAGAACTTGATTCAATTTGTCTCTGGACTGAGTTTGTTGTTTTATATGGAGGAATGATTTGCCATTTTTGAAAACACACAGTTAATTTTGTGTGCAAAAGGCAGGTACAGAGACACAGGAGACACCGAGGGACTGAATGGCAGCCAAGCATATCGGCTATCAATGGCAAAGCACTTGGGGAGAAATGGCTTTTGTTTCTTTCTTTTTCTTTTCTCTGTCCCCTCCCCATCTCACCTCTCATCTTTGTGAAACAGCAGCTGGCGATGAATGCCAGGAAGGTAAGAGACGATACTTTACATGCCAGAGCTAACACAAAAGGGTCTTCTGCCCTGTCCCAGGTCATTCATGTGAAGGGATTGCCAGGGTGCTGGGGCAGTGCTGTCCTCTGATCCTCTGAGGATAAAGCCTTGATTGACACTGACTGGTGGGTTTGAGTCCAGTTGCTCAGGATGTATGTAGATTGGAGACCTGTGGATTGTTTTTCGTTTTTGTTTTTTTGGCTGAGCACAGGGGACTTTATTGATGGTACATGACAAGGTGGAGCGCCCTAGGCCCCTCCCTCTTCAGGGAGTCTGCGTGGAAACTGTGAGGAGGGGAGATTCTTAGTGTGGTGGGGGACTGAGTGTGGCAGGGACTCCCCAGCAGTGAGGGTCTCTGTTTTCCTCTCGTGCTCTCGCTGGGGCTGGTGGTCAGGGGATCTTACTCCTTGGTGGCCATGTGGGCCCTGAGGTTCACCACCCTGTTGCTGTAGCCAAACGCATTGTCATACCAGGAAATGAGCTCGACAAAGTGGCCATTGAGGGCAGTGCCAGCCCCAGCATTGAAGGTGGAAGAGTGGGTGTGGGTGTCGCTGTTGAGGTCGGAGACCACCTGGTGCTCATGTAGCCCAGGGTGCCCTTGAGGGGCGTTGGATGCCTGCTTCACCACCTTCTTGATGTCATTGTATTTGGCAGGTTTTTCCAGATGGCATGTCGGGTCCACGACCAACATATTGGCAGTGAGGACACAGAATCCCATGCCCGTGAGCTTCCTGTTCAGCTCAGGGATGACCTTGCCCACAGCCTTGGCAGTGCCAGTAGAGGCAGGGATGATGTTCTGGAGAGCGCCACAGCTGTTATGCCAGTTTCCCAGAGGGGCCATCCACAATCTTCTGGGTGGCAATGATAGCGTGGACTGTGTTCATGAGTCCTTCCACGATACCAAAGTTGTCATGGATGACGTTGGCCAGGGGCGCTAAGCAGTTGGTGATGCAGGAGGCATTGCTGATGATCTTGAGGCTGTTGTCATAATTCTCATAGTTCACGTCCATCACGCACATGGGGGCGTCAGCAGAGGGGGCAGAGATGATGACCCTCTTGGCTCCTCCCTGAAAGTGAGCCCCAGCCTTCTCCATGGTGGTGAAGATGTCCGTGGGCTCCACAATGCACTGAGCGCCAGCATTGCCCCATTTGTTCTTGGAGGGATCTCACCCTGGAAGATGGTGGTGGGATTTCCACTGGTGCCAAGCTTCCCGTTCTCAGCCTTGACGGTGCCACAGAATTTGCCATGGATGGAATCATACTGGAACATGTAGACCATGTAGTTGAGGTCAATGAAGGGTCATTGATGGTGATGATATCCACTTTACCAGTTAAAAGCAGCCTTGGTGACCAGGTGTTCGATACGACCAAATCCATTGACTCCAGCCTTCACCTTCACTGTAGTGTCTCAGGGATGCACCTGGCGATGCATGAGAAGATGTGGCTGTCTGTCGAACAGGAGGAGCAGAGAACTCCTGTGGATTGTTCTTGTGGGAGTATATTGGGTAGAATTTTCCTGGGCTGTGGCTGTGTGAGCCCAGACAGGCCATATCTCTTTCTGGGTCTCAGTGCTGCAGGGAAGACCACGCCCAGGCTCCAGCCCTGGAAAGCACGGGGCACGGCCCAGGCAAGGCGGTGAGGCTGCGTGTCGGCCCTGGGTTCAGCCCCGACTCCCCTGGTGCCTGGAGGTCAGGCCCTTCCCCTCTGTGGGCCATGTAAAATTCCCACACTTACTACGTTTCTCATCAAATGGAAAGCTGGGGCTAGACAGTGCCACCCAAATTTGCCTAATTTTAAGACTCATCTGAGAAACTTGTTAAAAACTGATTTTTCCAGCATTACACCAAGGATGTCAGGTTAAAATCTCCTGGGAGAGGCCATGGAATTCGCACTCAATAAATCTTTCAGGTGATCCATGGCAGTCTTAACAATCTTTTAGATGTGAGACATTCATATCATAGATCTTCGACAGAGTATACATGGGTAGAAATAAAGCATTTCCATCCACTTTGCCCCCCTACCACCAGCCTCTTGGTTCTCGTCCCCAATTACAAAATTAGTGGCTCTCTGTGTGTGTACTTGTGTGTGTGTGTGTGTGTGTGTGTGTGTGTGTGTCTGTGTGTATTCTTCCAGTGAAATCTGTGATACACAGGCCAGTATGTATATACGTATATATTTTTTATCCTCTCCTCTTTTTTTATGTAAATAATACCTACTATGTATACTGTTCTGTGTTTTGCCTTTTCTTTTATTCAATACATCTTGGAGATCTTTTCATATCAGTTAATAAAGGCAGTGATGGGCTAGAGTCAACAGAGATGAATCTTTTCTCAAGTTCAAGTTCAGTGACTTCATGTTGGTTGCTTGAAGTTGACCATGGTGGAAGTATTTAAACCACAAGCAAATGCTGCAGTCAGAGCGAACCCCACCCCAGCCTCCCCAGCTAGAGAACTGGATGTTAAACATTTACCAGCACACCACTAGATCAAGTGCTCTCTTTTATTTTATTTTATTTTAATGTATTCTATTTCATTTCATGTTTGTAGCAAGAATACTTAATGAGATTTACCCTCTTCACATTTTTTAATGGCTGTGTAATAATCTATTGTACAGACGAACAATAGTTTTTTTAATCAATCCCCTGTTGATGGACGTTTAGGTTGTTTCTGATCCTCTGCCAATGCAAACAATGCTGAAAGAAGCAATTTTGTACCTACATCTCTTCACATGTGTACCTGATTAAGAAACATTCCTAGAAGTGGCCTGACTGGGTCAAAAGCCTGTGCCTTTGTTGTTTTGAGTGGCATTGCCACATTGCCTCTGAGAGGCGGGAACCATGCCCATTCCACAGCAACAGATGAGACGCACGGCTGCTCTCACACCCTCCACGTTATCAACTTTTAGCTATCTCCACCAAGCTAATGTGCATTTCCTCATGATGATGAAATAGCATTTTTCACATATTTAAGAGCAATTTGTAACCCCTTTTCTGTGTGACTCAGTGATTCTTTTGATTAGGAAAGTTTGGAAAAGTCAGACTAACCTAATCTTGTTTTTTTCCCCCCTAACAAATGGGAACTCTAAGGCCTTGAGAGGTGTAAGGAGTTAATCAAGACCTCCCTCTCCCATGAGTGATGGCAGAGAAAGGATTAAAACTGGGAGTTGTGGCTCCTTAAAATCAAACAGGGTGCTAGGTAAGCAAGTCAACAACTGATGAATCTGTAGTTAAAAATTCTGTCAAGTGCTACAAAATGAACTACAGTGGTGGCCCACAGGCTAGATGTGGCCTGCAGACATTGTTTATTTTAGCTTCTTTTCTTTTTTAAATTTTAATTTAAAATAGTTGACAAATTTAAAATAAGAAGATCTGACACTTTTTTTTTTTTTAAGACAGGGTCTTACTCTCTTGCCCAGGCTGGAGTGCAGTGGTATGATCTCAGATCACTGCAACCTCCACCTCCCAGCCTCAAGCAATCCTTCCAGCTCAGCCTCCCAAGTAGCTGGGACCACAGGTGTGCACACCACTACGTCCGGATCATTTTTGGCATTGTTAGTAGAGACAGGGTTTTGCCATGTTGCTCAGGCTGGTCGCAAACTCCTGAGCTCAAGCAATCTACCCGCTTCGGCCTCCCATGCTGCTGGGATTACAGGCATGAGCCACCATGCCCGGCCCATAAAAATCTTTACTTTTGGTTTCTCTTGCGGGAAAAATAAACATAAGAAGCTGTAGCACTACTGGACTGAATACTCCAGCGGCAGCAACCATCTGGGTGTGGGTAGCAGCTGCCTCCCTTAACAGACACACAAGCTCCGGTTCACTGCACTTCTCACCACTCTGCAGTGACCCTCAATAAGTTGTGCAGCCACTACTTATCCTCTGATATGAGGTATCACACTTGTGTTATAACAAAGAGGGAAGTGAAATATTTCTTGTATCTACTGCCTATCAAAATAGGATGACAAAACCTAGACCTAGAAGGTTGTATCTTTGAAGACAAATCTCAGGGGCATTTTTTTAAGCAAAGAGCATTCCTATGTGTTTAACATGTAGAAATGAATGAATGAATGAATAAATGAATGAATGAAGCAAGCAACTGTATAGACGACAACTTACAGAATATGAAATTCACTATGGTAAGAACCCATCAGCTTCCATCATTGGTATTGTCTGCCCGATCTTGGAAGTATTTGGTTTTGGGGAGTTTTCATACCCTGGTCTCAAAAACCAGCAAGGGTCTTTCACAGAGGTGATTCTAGAATTTCTTTATAGGAGGGTTTTAGAAATGACCAGCTGACTGGGAGTGGGGTTTGGAGGAATTGTCTTATACTTATTATGTAAGCATGCTGATTTTACCTGGATTTTCTTTTTATCAAGGATGGCTTGGGGAAGATGTTGGAGATGGGGAGGGGGAATACCTTAAGGCTCCTGAGGCACCTCATTGTTTTTTTTGTGTCTCCATCTCTGATACCTGTGAACCTGTCTTTGGCCAGGATCTTGCACAGAGAAATATCCATGGACTTGAGACATCAGAAGCTGTTGTCCCAATAGTCCAGAGTGTGATTCAGATGCTCCCTGGTCTCTCTGGCCTTGCTCTGAGCTCTTTGGTGACGTGTGGGACCTCCGCTGATCTCAATTCCTCAGCCTGGGATGAGGCTTAACACCGTAGGGCTCAGCCAGGCTTCCCAGAGCTGAGCATGGGCATGACGGTGGTGAGCCGGCATCCGGGACCCTTTTCCTGCACACAGAAAATGTTCGATGGCTCAAAGGAAAATGAGAGGATGCTGTGTCCAGGTGGGCTGGGTTAAAGCACGTGCTTGGGGCAAATAAGTGGTACCACTCAAAACATTTGAATCAAACCTGCATGACTAAAAGAGGGTGGTGAAAAAAGCCAAGATTAGAAATGTCTTTTGAGGGAAATTGTAGAAATTCTTATATTCTAAAGGGAGGAGAGCCCCGTTCAGAGGCCTCCCATGGCTCATGCATGACTTGATGGTCATTCAGCTAGATGTCCAGTGGATGTCTGGGGGGGGTGCAGAGCTGCCCTCCCTCCTTGCTCAAGGCTCCCCCAGCCCCCACCGCCCACTAGCTGATTGCATCACACTCTCTGTAACCTGTATTCTCTCTCCAGGTAGCGCAGCAGCGGGGGCATTTAGAGAAGGACAGGATGCCTTTGCTTATGCTAGGCAGGCCAAGGGAGCTCCAGGTGGCAGTGGGATGAAACAGGAAGGGCCATGAAGAAACTTCTGGGGGAGAAAAATGTTCTATATCGTGGAGGGGTCTGGGCTTATGAGTGTTTGCATTCATCAGCACTCATAGGATGGTAACACTTAAGACTGTGCAATTCACTATATATAAATATCATCTCATCTCGAGAAAAGAAACTAAGCAAATGTTGAGCTCTAATGAATGACACAGATGGACACGTGCATGCAGAAGAGTTGAGAGGTAAAGTATACTGATGTTTATGACTTTGAAATGTATCAAAAAGAACATGAGCAAATGGAGAGATGGAAAGATAATCAGGTAAGTAATAAAACAAGCAGAGTAAAATGTTAATGGTAGAATCTAGGTATTTGGTGTTCACTGTACAATTCTCCCAACTTTTCTGTATGTTCAACATTTTTCATAATGCTGGGAAGAATTGTGAATTAGGAATCCAGTGCTAAGACAATAGGGAGTAGTGGGGACTGCAGTGAACTCGGGGGCATAGGTCTCTCCTACTTGGCTGTAATTGTTATTGGCTTGTGATTGCAGGTTTGGTGTTGCCAGATATTCTCATTTTTACGTGACGTCTTCTGATGTTTAAATGTCAAGAAACAATTTATGCCAATGGTCAAGTGAAACATTTGCAGGTGCAGCAAAGCTGATTCAGAGCACATGTTTTGTGATCAGACTGTCTTCTGGTCCTGGCACACATTCCCTCTGACAGTGAGGCCTTGGGCAGGTATCTCACCTCTTGGTGCCTCTTTTTTTCATCTGTAAAATGGAGCTAAAAATGGAGCCTATATCAATAGGCCAAAGTGAACCTTAAATGTGATAATACTAACTTAGCACAGTATCTGGCATACAATAGGCATTTAATATAATTGTTGTTGCATCATTGGTTATTGGCTTTCTGGAAATATATACCAGGAAGTTTCTTCAAGACCCTTCTCAGTCTATCCCACTCCCAGCCCCCTGCTTCACTTTTTAAAGTTACCAGCCTACAATCATTTGATTTTTGGGGTCATGGCATATGGCAAAGAAAGAAAGGGCAGAGAGAGAAAACAGCCTCACTACTGGATAGAGGAGGCAAAGGAACCCGGGTCAACCTGCCTTGCCTCATGGACCAACTCTTCCCAATGGGAGCCAGTTTCTGGCCCTCCGGATGCATTCTGCACTGCTCCCTAATACCTGAGGATGCCATCACACTCCTTTCACAGCATGCCTTTGCTTGTGTTCTACCTTTTAGCTGGGATGCTCCTCCACCTGGCCAACTCCTACCCCTTTCTAGAGTTAATTCAAATTGCATTCTGGTGTGGTGAGCAAATGGTAAACCTGGCCTGCAAGCAACATGTAATCAATGTTTCTCAATTAATGAGGTAATGCAGGATCAGATGAAGTTTTCTTTGTTGCTGTCGTTGTTGTTTTTTTGTTTTGTTTTTTGTTTTTGTCTTGGCACTTAACTCAGTGTTTGGCACATAGTAGGTAGATGATAAATGAGTGTTAGGTAGATATACACCTGTAATCTCTGTGACCTGTGACAGATTTATTATAGTGGAAAAATGTATTTGATTTCTTTGTTATCAAATTCATGATTCCCAGAATCACATAAAGACGTAGAATTGAACACGAGTCAAAAGACTTGACTCTAAGGTTTGACTCTTCCCTGCTCTCTGTGATCTTGGGTAAGCCACCTAATCTCTCCAAGCTCTTGGTTTTCCTCTTCTGCAAATTAGAGACAAATTCTAAGTGAGGCAACTCAAGAATAGAAAACCAAACATCATATGTTCTCACTTGTAAGTGGGAACTAAGCTATGAGGATGCAAAGGCTTAAGAATAACACAGTGAACTCTGGGGACTCAGGGGGAAAGCGTGGGAAGGGGGTGAGGGGTAAAAGACCACGAACAAGGTGCGGTGTATACTGTCCCGGTGATGGGTACACCAAAATTTCACAAATCACCACTAAAGAACTTACTCGTGTAACCATTACCACCTGTTCCCCAATAACCCACGGAAATAAAAAATAAAATAAAAGGGGGAAAAAAATAAGACCTCAAGGAATTGTAATAACCAGCAAAAGAACATAGGCAAGGAGTGGAAAAGCGGATAAATTCACTTGCCCATGATCTCTTTTTCCCTCCAGGAAACATAACATTCAAGGCGGTACCGCTTTATCATAGTGGCGACTTTAGTCTCAGTTGCATGAACTTAAAACTGGAATAAGATGATGTGGATTTGAAGCCTGGCACAGCTGTGAACCCTGGGCCTGTCCCTTAACTTTCATAAGCCGGCCGGGCGCGGTGGCTCACGCTTGTACTCCCAGCACTTTGGGAGGCCGAGGCGGGCGGATCACGAGGTCAGGAGATCGAGACCACGGTGAAACCCCGTCTCTACTAAAAATACAAAAAATTAGCCGGGCGTGGTGGTGGGCGCCTGTAGTCACAGCTACTCGGAGAGGCTGAGGCAGGAGAATGGCGTGAACCCGGGAGGCGGAGCTTGCAGTGAGCTGAGATCGCACCACTGCACTCCAGCCTGGGTGACAAAGCGAGAGTCCGTCTCAAAAAAAAAAAAAACTTTCATAAACTTCAACTTCCTTATTAGCAAATGAGGCATAATAGTTATTTTTTTGTAGAGGTCACACAAATTAGATACGATAATGTGTCCGGAAGCACAGTGTGAACTGAAGAGGAGTGTGTAGCTCGAAGGGGTTATTATAATAGTGATGTGCTCCCCTTCATTGCCCTGCCTTAGGTCCAGCCACCATTGTTCTTTTTTTTCTTTTTTACTTTTTTTTTTTTAGACAAAGTCTTGCTCTGTTGCCCAGGCTGGAGTGCAATGGCATGATCTCAGCTCACTGCAACCTCTGCCTCCCGGGTTCAAGTGATTCTCCTGCCTCAGCTTTCTGAGTAGCTGGGATTATAGGCGCCTGCCACCACGCCCCACTAATTTTTGTACTTTTAGTAGAGATGGGGTTTCATGATTTTGGTCAGGCTGGTCTCGAACTCCTGACCTCCGATGATCCATCCACCGTGGCCTCCCGAAGTGCTGGGATTACAGGTGTGAGCCACCAAGCCCAGCCACCATTGTTTTTGTCTGGATCCTTGCAAGAGCCTCTTTCTGTTCTTTTTCTACTTTCACTTTTGTCCCTTTCCAATTCAATTTCTCCATTTCAGCCAAAAGGGTCTAATCACATCACCTTCTTCAGAAGCCTCTGTGGCCTTCCGGAAAGGCTGTCCTGTCTGGACCTGCCTCCCTTGCCTGCCTGGCCCTCACTGACCCCCTCTGCACCCCAGCTTCCCTCTTGCTGTGTGACAGGCCCGGTCTCAGTTGCTTTAGACCTTGCACATGTGCTTCTGTTTGCCTTCAACACTCCCCCCTCCCTCCCTGCGGACAAGGACTGCGTCCTGTGACCGTATTCCCCAGAGCCCAGCACTGGGCCTGGCAGGTAGTAAACACAAAGAAACGTTCATTCAGTGAACGAACCTAATCCTTAAGGAGCATTCACGCAATGGCAGGCTCAGGGATCAGGGCAGTAAGATGCATTATCTCATGCATAGATATTTCTACTGTTATAATAACTCTTTTTATTACAACATTACAGTAAGTAAATACATAAATGAATAATTTTTGGCCCTAAAGGGAACAAGGCCTTTTGCATTTCATATTCTAGAAGGTCTACCTTTCCGAAATACTTTCCTTGTTGCTGGAGAAAACTTTATGATTTAGAAAATAGTTTGTTGCCTTTGTATGACCATAAGCATGAATATATCCACTGTCCTTCATTTTCCCCTTGGGGAGAAGAGATGGGCTGTGCCTCAGATCTAATATATCTCTGTCCATCCAATACCATAATCCTACCAGCAATCTACCGGGAACCCATAAAAACTTAACATGAGGGGAAAGCCTCAGAATCCTGTTGATTGATTCAGTAGAAGTGGCTTCCAATTTCACTGCTTCTCTCCCCAGCCAGGTGACTTATAAGACTCTTTGTACATGGATGACTTCCAGGTTTATCATGTGAGTGTTTTAGTACGTCAATGAGATCATTTTCAAAACTTTCTTCCTATTCTTTCCATGATCATCCCACGGCACCTCACTCTGACACAAGCCCATCTAACACACCTTGGGGGAGGAAGAGTTGGTATCTGTGAACTTAAAGCAACATTAGACTTGCACATGAATCCCAATGCCACCATTTACTGCCTGTGTGAACTTGAGCAAGTGATTTTATCTCTCTGTGCCTCGCTTTCCTCACTATAAAACAGAATAAATTTTGACCCTTGAGGGTGCTGTGAAAGTTGGGTGGATCAAAGTTGCCAAGTATCTAACATCACCCCAGAGGCAGATCTCAGGTATCAGGCACCAGTTACCGGTACAAGGGACATGTGCTCAGGTGCTTTCATGCACCTTATGACTTCTGGCAAGGATAGGGAGAGGGTTTCGCCCAAGGGCCAACTCTGATGGGGCGGCGAGTCTATATTCTGTCAAGTTTTCTGGGACCACATTTGGTCTCATGAGGAAGAAGGACCGTGATCTCTCTGTCAAGGTGGACGGAAGGATGAGTAGTGGTTGCTGAGCCCACACCAGCCCTGATTTTTCAAAATGTCACCCTTTGGAGACCTTTAAACACCTTTAGAGAAAGCATTTCTCCCCTGCCCCCTGCATTTGAATTCCCTTCAAAGTCTGGGAGGAATGAGGGCCACTGCTTAGGAAAATGAATGTTCCTTAATCAAGATCAGAGGAGCAAAGCAGGGTAAGTGGTGGGTCGAAGAGACTGGATACCAGGAGAGCCCGAGGCATCACCGTTAGAGCCAGCGTGGAAGCTGACTGAGCCCAGATGATTGCATCTGCTGGCTGAGGCACGTGCAGGGTGGAGGTGGCTTTGCACGAGTCTTATAGGCACTGCCTCCATGGTCACTGTGTCCCACCTGGTGCAGAGTGGGGCCTGGGAGGGTCTGTTGCTTGGTGGGCCCTCCTGGAGATGAGGAGATAAGGAACACTTTGAAGGAAGGTGAAGACATTGAGTAAAACTAAACCTCTATTACAATTTTCTTTCCATCTTGAGTTAAGCAAATACTTGGGAGCTTTTTCTACTACTATTTTCCTGTGAAATTATGAACTACAAATTCAGAGGGAAGGAAGTGAAATGTTTCTGATTCATTTACAGTTGGGTCAGCAAAATGGGCATTGGTTGGGAGGAGACCGCCCGGGAAGTTATGTAAGCTTCCTCCCGGAACCAGGAATCCTCATTCCAGCCAAGCTTAACAAAATCAGCAGCGTCCGCACTTTGATTCTAAAGATAGAGCAGGAATGGGGGTTGGGGGATTCCCTTCCCTCCTCCTCATTTTTCTGGTCTTAATTACACAAATCCCATCCCTACCTCCCTGCACTCTGGAAACTCTAATTCACAGTAACCGAAGGAGGACCATAATCTATATTCCAATGTGTCTTATCTCAGTAATTTCAGAAGAGAAGTGAAAAAAAAAAAAAAAAGAGATTCAGAACAACTATTTGTCTAGTAAATAGCAGCCACCACCGCCTTCATTTCCTGCAAAGAAAGCTCTGTTGCAGCTAATCCATGCTGGCTCCACGCAGAACACATTATCATTTTTATCGGCCTCATAAATCGCCTTTCCAGATTACACAAAAATATACACTGCCCCACTGTAATTATTCCAGACCCCCCTTCTCCCTTTTCATTTTGATCCCAGGTAAACCCAGTCATTACCCACATCAGTGTGGCTTCCCAAAACGTCAAGATTAAAATGGACCAGGGAGACTTACGCAAGACTCAGTCAGCCAAGCAATTTGAACCAATAAATATCAAAGTCGTGTCTAAGCAGAGAACAATTCATTTGATACCACATCTGTCAACAGGACCGTGGAGGATTTTCCTTTCTGGGGCCGCGCCCTGGTGGCCCAGCTTGCCTTCTTCCTGGTGATGTAGAGAAGCTGGGTTTGGTCTCCCTGGAGAATGGTGTCCTGTGCCCAGGACAGGACTTGATGCCCAGACCAGGGGGGTTTAGAGGTTGAGCTGCCTGCCCTCCAGCCGCTATCAAAATGCCCTGCTCCAATGCCTCAGCTGGGCAAGCATGCTCTGCAATTAGCAATTCTTTTTTATTGGTTGATGTGGGCTTCTGGCCAAGAGGAGTTGGGATTGAATCAATATTCCCTTTATTATGTCATTGCGGGGAAATGAATTAAGAAAACAAAAGCCCAATATGAAGCTGCCAATGCTAATTACTGGGTAGGATGCAGAGGCACAATAAACAAAGGGTACTCTGTCCAGGTGGGAGGAGTGAGAGCTGCCTCCTCGCTAGGTCTGGGGGCTGCAAGGCCCATCTTCCCCTGTCCCCTCAAGCCCTAGGCTCCAAGAGGGAAGTTGGAAAGGATCTAGCTTGGTCTCCACGGGTCTAGAAATCTTGGAATGCCAGTATTTAAACCAACACAACTCAATTTAAGGAAGCATTTATTGAGAACCTACTGGATACCAGGCATTGCATTTTCCACATACTGCCACCATCATTATTTATTGCTGTCTCCAGAGTCTGGTGGTAAAGAGGGTATGGCTCTAGAAACAGACACACCTGTCTTTGGATCTCAGCTCAGATGGTATTTACTATGGAAACTTGGCCTCTCTGAGCCTCAGTTTCCTCATCTGTAAAATGAAAATAATAATATGCATGTCACAGAGCCTCAGGAGAATTATAATAGTGATGTGCTGAATGAGAGGAAAGAAGAAAGGAGATTAGGCTTGGCAATGTGGAGTGATACAAGATAATTTACAGCACAGTCTTGGACCCCAGAGCTGACAGCTTAATGAGGAGACAGACATATGTCAAATTAACTGTCACAGAATGTGAGGAAAGGACATACCATCTTGTAATGGTGAACACCCACCTCTGTCCACCTCCCTGCTCTGCCTCAGACTGAGAAAATATGTGCCAAATGGTTGGCACAAAGTAGTCAATAAATGTTAGTGATTCTTCCTGTCCTCCTCCCTCTTCCTTCTCATCTTCCTCCTTTTCCTTATCCAACTTCTTCTCCTCCTTCTTCTTCATCTCATAATCATCATAATAATTCAGTTAGCTTCCCTAGTACCCAGAGCAGGGCTCACTTACACATTGTTAATAGATTTTATGAATGAGTGAATGAGAGGAAAGAAGAAAGGAGATTAGGCTTGGCAATGTGGAGTGATACAAGATAATTTACAGCACAGTCTTGGACCCCAGAGCTGACAGCTTAATGAGGAGACAGACATATGTCAAATTAACTGTCATAGAATGTGAGGAAAGGACATACCATCTTGTAATGGTGAACACCCACCTCTGTCCACCTCCCTGCTCTGCCTCAGAGAACCAAGTTGGAAGAATCAAAGATGTTCTTTGTGAGAACATCCTTGCTTTCTCCTCGAGTGGAGGAATAAAATGGCATCTTCCCATCAAGTCACGGGTGGTAGGAGGCAGGCTGGTCAGGGGTGCATGTGGTAGGGGAGGGTGGAGTGGGGTGGGAATAGACAGCCTCCAACCTCCAAAGCCCATGCTCTTTTTTTGTCTCCCCAGAAGCCTCTAGGGTTCACTCCCATGCTTGGCACTGCCCTGGGTCCAGCAATGAGTGCCCGATCAGTCTTTGCTAAATGAAGAACAGTAGTGGTAATAACCAAATTTTATGCCATGAGTAACAGCTTTCAAATAATCTCCCTTTCACAGGGTCACAGGAAGCCTCTGTTGTGGGAATTATTATATTATCATCTCACTTTTTAAGGAAAAACTGAGGCTGTATGAGGGGAAGTGAAGAGACAGTTTTCACACAACTACTCAGGGCCACTCACTAGGTCTAGAGCCTTTCCCATCACTCCAGGCCTTCTGGAATAAAGAGGGGAGCCAGCCCTCTACCTTCTGCTTATGGGATGACTCCAGACATGTGCCAGATCCCCAGTCTCTGGCTTTTTTAGGATGGTGAGTGCTCCCTAGCTGAGTTTTGTGGGACTCTTTTCCTCACAGGCAGATGAATTAGTCTTAGTTACTAGTTAATTGGAGGCAAAGGGCTTTGACTTCCCTTTCACATCCTGGCATTGTGTGGCTCCCAGCCATGGGATTAAGTAAGTCTCTCTGAATCCCAGGTTGGAAACATTCCCATGATAAAGGGCTTCTGAAGGTGATGGAATCAGACTGTGGGAGAATCACACTTCCAAAAATAGATAAAATGGACTTCATCAGAGTTAAAATCCTGTGTGCAGGGAGGGAAGAGAAGGAGAAGCCTTATTTCCTATTTTACTACTGAAGAAACACATCGGTGTGTAATCAGTGTAGCTGGTACTCAAACGGGCCCCACACTTGGAGTTTAATGCTCATGGTCATTGTCCTGCAACTTTCAGTAGCTTTGTCTTTGAATTTGTATTTTGTAAGTGAAATCTGATGGGACAAGGAAGACTTGGAAACTTGAAGCCTCATCTCCCTCCTGGTCCCATCTCCTGTTGCCTTCTTGCCTACCTGGGATGGTTCCTTGGCTGCCTTTGTCTCCACCCAGTGACCACTGCCATCCTCTGAATCTGGCAGGAGCCTGCGCACAGAAGCAGGGAGGGTTGGGGTTTTGGAGACATCGTCCTGGCATCTGTAGGGGCTTTACTCACTTCATGAGTATCCCCATGCCCAAGGGAATGTGGCATTAAAAAACAAACTAAAAACACCATGACAGGTCAAGAGAGATAGTGGAAGACAGAAAATAAGCTTTTCCCATGATTTTTGAACAAGGGCCCTGCATTTTTATTTTGAACTGGGTCCCACAAATTATGGAACTGGCCCTGGTAAGACTTCAGCAGGACTAGACACAAATGGAGACTGTGGTTGTTCCAAATCATCATCATTATATGGCCCAAGAATGGCTGCTAGAGGGAAGTCTAGGTCCAATACAGAACAGCCCAGTGGTTGCCAGCACAGGCTATAGAATCAGCCTCTGCTCCTACCTGCTGTATGACCTTGGACAAGTTACTTTGCCTCTCTGATAATTTGTTTTCTTATCTGTAAAATAATAATGGGGTTCTCAGGAAGATTCAATGAGAGTATGCAAGTAAGAGCTCTTGGCAATGTGCCTGACACAGAGCCAGTGCTAAATAGCTGCTAATTGTTATTGTTTCATCATCGTAATTGTCCTTGTCATGGGTGTTATTGTTACGAGTTCTGCTTCTGCCAGCTGTGTGACCTCGAATACATTATCGCCACTTGGAAACACCTGGCATCACACCCATTATGCTCCAGGGTCTCTAAAAGTAACAGTATCCTCGCAGATTTTGTCAATTGATTTTCATCAAGGGTGCCAAGACCACACAATGGGGGAAAAGACAGTCTCTTCAACAACTGATGTTTTAAAAATTGGATATCCACATGCAAACGAATGAAGCTGTATACCTCATACCATATACAAAATTTACTTCAAAAATGGATCAAACACCTAAAAGTAAGAGCTAAAGCTCTTAAGAAAGAAGATAAGAGAATATCTTCATGATATTGGATTTGGTAATGATTTCTTAGCTATGACACGAAAAGCACAGGCAATAAAAGAAAAAATAGATAAACTGGGCTTCATCAGAATTAAAACCCTTTGTGCATCAGAAGATACTAGCAAGAGATGGGAAAGACAATTCACAGAAAGGGAGAAAATATTTGCAAATTATATCTGTAATTGATAATTGTTAGATATAGGAGTTATAGGAGTTCTCTACATATTTTGGATACTATCAGATTATTAACTAATATCAGAGTATCAAGTAATCTAATAATATCAAAAATACATAGAGAACTCCTATAACTCCACAGCATAAAAACAAACAATCCACTTCAAAAGTGTGCAAAGGATTCAAATAGACATTTTTCAAAAGAAGATATTCAGATGAGCAATAAGCACATTGTATTAGTCCGTTTTCATGCTGCTGATAAAGACATACCCGAGACTAGGAAGAAAAATAGGTTTAGTGGACTCACAGTTCCACGTGGCTGGGGAGGTCTCACAATCATGGGGGGAGAAAGCAAAAGGCACCTCTTACATAGCTGCAGCAAGAGAGAATGAGAGAGAAGCGAAAGTGGAAACCCCTTACAAAACCGTCAGATCTTGTGAGACTTACTCACTACCACGAGAACAGCAAGAGGGAAACCGTCCCTATGATTCAACTATCTCCCAATGTGTTCCTCCCACAGCATGTGGGAATTATGGGAGTAGAATTCAAGATGAGATTTGGGTGGGGAAACAGAGCCAAACCATATCTTTCTGCCCCCGGCTCCTCCCAAATCTCATGTCCTCACATTTCAAAACCAATCATGTCGTCCCAACAGTCCTGCAATGTCTTAACTCATTTTAGCATTAACTCAAAAGTCCACAGTTCAAAGTCTCATCTGAGACAAGACAAATCCCTCCTACCTATGAGCCTGTAAAATCAAAAGCAAGTTAGTTACTTCCTAGATACAATGGGGGTACAGGCACTGGTAAATACAGCCATTCCAAATGGGAGAAATTGACCAAAACAAAGGGACTACAGGCCCCATGCAAGTCTGAAATCCAGCAGGGCAGTAAAATCTTAAAGCTCCAAAATGATCTCTTTGACTCCATGTTTCACATCTAGGTCATGCTGATGCAAGAGCTGGATTCCCATGGTCTTGGGCAGCTCTGCCCCTGTGGCTTCGCAGGGTACAACCTCCCTCCTGGCTGCTTTCACAGGCTGGCATTGAGTGTTTGTGGCTTTTCCAGGCAAATGGTGCAAGCTGTTGGTAGATCTACCATTCTGGGGTCTGGAGGACGATGGCCCTCTTCTCACAGCTCCACTAAGTGTTGCCCCAGTAGAGACTCTGTATGGGGGCTCTGATCTCACATTTCCCTTCCACACTGCCCTAGAAGAGGTTCTCCATGAGGTCCCTGCCCCTGCAGCAAATTTCTGCCTGGGTATCCAGGCATTTCCATACATCCTCTGAAATCCAGGTGGAGGTTTCCAAATCCCAGTTATTGACTTCTGTGCACTCCCAGGCTCAACACCACATGGAAGCTGCCAAGACTTGGGACTTGCACCCTCTGAAGCCATGGCCCGAGCTGTATGTTGGCCCATTTCAGCCACAACTGGAGCAGCTAGGATGCAGGGCACCAAGTGCCTAGGCTTCACACAGCATGAGGACCCTGGGCCTGGTCCACAAAACCATTTTTTCCTCCTAGGCCTCAGGGCCTGTGATGGAAGGGGCTGTCGTGAAGACCTCTGACATGCCCTGGAGACAGTTTCCCTACTGTCTGGGGGATTAATATTTGGCTCCTTGTTACTTATGCAAATTTCTGCAGCCAGCTTGAATTTCTCCTCAGAAAATGGGATTTTCTTTTCTATTGCATGGTCAGGCTGCACATTTTCTGAACTTGTATGCTCTGCTTCCTTTATAAAACTGAATGCCTTTAACAGCACCCAAGTCACCTCTTGAATGCTTTGCTGCTTAGAAATTTCTTTTGCCAGATACCCCAAATCATCTCTCTCAAGATCAAAGTCCCACAAATCTCTAGAGCAGGGGCAAAATGCTGCCATTGTCTTTGCTAAAACATAGCAAGAGTCACCTTTGCTCCAGTTCCCAACAACTTCCTCATTTCCATCTGAGATCACCTCAGCCTGGACTTTTTTGTCCATATCATTACCAGCATTTGGGGCAAAGCCATTCAACAAGTCTCTAGGAAGTTCCAAACTTTCCTACATTTTCCCTTCTTCTTCTGAGCCCTCCAAACTCTTCCAACCCCTGCCTGTTACCCAGTTCCAAAGTTGCTTCCACATTTTCAGGTATCTTTTCAGCAGCACCCCACTCCTGGTACCAATTTACTGTGGTAGTCCACTTTTATGCTGCTGATAAAGACACATCTGAGACTGGGAAGAAAAATAGGTTTAATAGGCTCACAGTTCCACATGGCTGGGGAGGCCTCACAATCATGGCAGAAGGCAAAAGACACCTCTTACATGGTGGTGGAAAGAGAGAATGAGAGAGAAGCAAAAGTGGAAACCCCTTACCAAACTATCAGATCTTATGAGACTTACTTGCTACCATGAGAACAGTATGGGGGAAACTGCACCCATGATTCAATTATCTCCCACTGGTTCCCTCCTACAACATGTGGGAATTATGGGAGTAGAATTCAAGATGAGATTTGGGTGGGCACAGAGCCAAACCATATCACACATGAAAAGATGCTTAGCATCACGAATCATTAGGAAATTGCAAATCAAAACTACAGGAAGATACCACTTCATACCTATGGCTATAATAAATTAAAAACCAAAACAAAAACAGAAAACACCAAGTGCTGATGAAGATGTGAAAAAATTGGAACACTTAAGCATTGCTGGTGGGAATGTAAAACAATGTAGCCATTGTGGAAAAAGGTGTGGCAATTCCTCAAAAAATTAAACACATGACCAGCAATTCCACTCCTAGATATATATTCAAAAGAATTACTAGCAGGGACTTGAACAAATACTTGTACACCAATGTTCGTAACAGTAGTATTCACAATAGCTAAAAGGTGAAAATAACACAAATGTTCATTAAGGGATAAATGGATAAACAAACTGCTATAGCCATACAATGGAATGTTATTCAGCTGTAAAAAGGAATGAAATTCTGATATACGCTACAACATGGATGAACCTTTGAAACAATTTGCTAAGTGGAATAAGCCAGACACAAAAGGACAAATACTGTATATGAAGTGCCTAGAATAGTCAATTTATAAAGAAGAAAGTAAATTAGTGGTTATCAGGAGCTGGAGGAGGTGTGAATGGGGAGTTACTATTTAATGGATACAGAATTTGGGATTCTCTTTGGGATGATGAAAAGTTCTGGAAATGGATAGTGGTGATGGTTGCACAACATCATAAGTGGATTTAATGCCACTAAATTGTACACTTAAAATGGTAAATTTCATGTTATATTTACCATAATTTTAAAAAATGGTTACTTCTTGATTTCCCAGAGCCTCAGTTGTCTCACCGGTAAAATGGTAGTAAGAACATACGCCTAACCTGTTATGAGGGTCCATGAAATAATGCTGAAGGAACATCCCTGGATATGAACAAGTCGGGAGTAAGTGTTGAAAAACTGCCTATCAGGTGCTATGTTCACTACTTGGGTGATGGGATCCACAGAGGCCCAAACCTCAGCATCACACAATATACCCATGTAACAAGCCTGCACATGTAACCCCTGAATCTAAAATAAATTTAAAAAAACAATAGGGATCTGGTGTCTTGTTTCTGGCCCTGCCATGCCATTCCAGCCAAACTTGAGGCCTTGGCATTGACAAGTGAGAGCCGGCGGTTTGATTAAGAGCTGAGAATAACACAAGCATATATTTTTTGATCTTACACTTATCATTTCCTAGAACAGCATTTTAGAAATTGTTTACCCTGGAGCACTTGTCCCAGTAGTTACTCATCAATCAAAAGATGAAATAAAGCTGGGAAATCATTAGCATTTAAGGGCTCAGAGAAGTCCTGCAATTTAAAAAGCATGTCTAATGTAGCTAAACCCAAGATTTTCAAAACTTCTGTGAGAATGGGTCTTTTTCCATGTGACATCTACAGCCTATGTTTAGGGAAATTCTTGTCTAGAGGCATTCAAAGGTGAAACACTAAGTAGGCCTATTAGGAAAGACACTTGGCCCAGACATGAAGACAGACACACCCATAATTCCATGATTTTTTTTTTTCCCTTCATCCACTACATTAATCTGAGTTCAATTAAGTTCCCCTTAAGCAACACATTTATTCTCTTTATTTATTTGCTCATGCATTCCACAGAGCTTTACTATGCACCTACTGTGTGCAGATGCCAGGAGATAGAGATGAGCCCCCAAGGCTCAGCCCTTGTGGCACTCACAGCCTGAGAGGGGAAATAGAGATTAGGACAGCAATGGCACCCCAGGGTGAAAGGGGCTAGTTTGGAAGCTGGGGCACTAGAAATGTGGGCACACAGAGGAGCGCACATCTAGATAATCACCAGAGATTCCCCTACCCCACCATAATTCGAAGAAGCAAGAAAGTTCATGGAAAGATTGAGCCATGCTTCACCTCCCCAGGGACCCAAAGTGGAGCCTCTGAATGGATTTAAAGGGATTTGGAGACACTTCCAACTGGTGATCTTCAGGTCAGTTTGTTTAATTAACATTCAGTCTTTAAGATGTAAGCTACCAGTAAAAGAATGGAAGGTTTCACATTAAAATTTGGATTTCAATTTTTTTTTTTGAGTGAGGGAACAATGGAATGAGCTGACATCTCTGGGCCCGCATTCCAAATGTTGCAATTGTTTGAAGCTTGCTGGTCCCCCTTAATTCCCCCATTTCTATCTGCCTGCTTTATTTATTTAGGCTTATTCATTACATTTTCTATGTGAACCTCAGAAATATTTGAGTTTTTATCTCTATTGAAGATACTGTACCACCCAAACTGTTCCCCAAACATTAGAAACATATAAAAATATGTAGGCTATGTTGTTTGGGTCTTTTCCTTCAATTACAAAAAGTAACATATGAAAATGTAATCGTAACATGTAATATCACTCCAACCCCCAGCTCTGAAACTTGATGCCCCTTATTACCAATTTTCTATATACAGTGCACTTCTCCTGACTTCTTTTCCCCCTCTGCCTGTAGTACAGCCAATTATTTTGAAAACAGTTACTGTTAACAGATGTTTTTAAAGACTGGTAACATTTCCCAGAAATTTTCTGTGTGGGACACACATCTCTTGGTTTCCAAACAATCAACTGTAACAGGGACCAATAGTTTTCAAAATAACTTGTTGTTTCAATGAAATTGCCCCTTAGTTTTCTCTTGTCAGTGTTTGTGGAACTTCTATCCATGGGTGACACAGAGTTCTCTCTCTAGTGACTGGCAAGATCAGGAGGGGAGGGAGGGAGAGCAGAAGGGGAGGGAAGGAGAGCAGAAAGGGAGGAAGTGACCAGCTTGTCGGTCACCTACTATGTCCCAGGACCATTCTGGCCCTTTCTGAGCCTCAATTTTCTCAACTAAACTCCGAGGATAGAAGGAATATTCTATCATGGCTTGTTCATCTCTGAGACAGCATCTTGTTCAACTGGCATTGCATGTTTGGGGAAACTGAGGCCCAGAGAGGTTGTGGGACTTGCCCAAGTTTACACAGCAGTGGAAGAGGACCTAAGAATTTGTCCTCCTTGTCCCTCTGGCCAGTACTCCTTCCTTTACACAGGTGTTTTTCAGACATCAGTTATTCAAGCACCACTTTCATAATTTCTGCTGTGTTATTGTATCATTCATAGAATTATGTACTTAAAAGTTTAAAAAATCAATTCACTATTTTTGCATAAAACTTTATATCATTACCATAAACGGAAAAACATAATCATTTCATGTTAACAGAAGGCAACTGTACAAATTAATACATTAAAAACAAAAGGATATTAAATTTTAGCTTGATGCCGTTGTCTGCCAGACTTCTATTTAAAAATATGCTTATCAGTTGCTAAGGGAGATGTTAAGACAGGCTAGCACCTAACTGAATCCTTTTCCTTGATCTAATCAGAAGAATTGGAAGGAAAATGAAAGAGAAATAATTTTCTGTTGGGTAAGTTTAACGTCCTTTAAAGTCACATGCATGCACCTCAGCACCCGTGAAACCATCTTTTCCATATCAGTGTGAGCCCACTGCCTCCATCTACCCCAGAGACTGGCTCTGTGGACTGTATCAGATCCTACCCTGTAGTGCATGGCAGAGAGTGACCAGCCCTTTGTTGAGGGGAAATATTATGTTTACCAAAGCAACCAGCTCTGTGGTCATTTCCCAAAGCAACCAGCTCCAGGGTTGTTATCAGTTAACTTCTCTGAAGGCCTAAAGTCACCGCTGAATCAAGTTGATTAGTTTGTCCAGCATGGTTAAGGCTAAGACCACAAAGAAAATTAAAAACCAAAACCAAAACACAACAGCTGAAATCACTCCTCACGATCCAGCTTCTTTATTTGGAGCAAAAGCACAGCTTTTCCCTGAAATTGGAAGGTGGAGTCGTGGAAGTCCCACCTTGTCTAAAGACACCTGCAGGCCAGATGATCCGTATCCTTGTCCTTCTCTGATCATTCTTTCCTTCTTCACTGTGAACTTTCTGTCCTACCCAGTAATTAGTACTGGCAGCCTCATATTGCCTCTTTTGTTTTCATAATTCATTTACTTTTGATGATATCATAAAGAGTGCAGAAATTGCATCCCCCTCCCCTTAACGTCCTGGCCCCACGCCCACATCCACTAATACAAAGACACTAATTGCTCCGCACTCTTGTGCCAGGCTCTTTGAAAACATCTTTGGTTAATGGATGGAATTAACCTTGTTTAACGTACAAATCAGCAGCCTAATTTGCCTTGAATCCCGACTCTGTGGCTCCATGACTATAGCTGGGAGGAAACGTCTTCTCACTTTCCTGGGCCACACCAGGAGAGAAAACCGTTGGTTGCTAGGATGAGACAAGCCTTCCTCCAGGCCCCCTCCTCTCCTTCTGTGATGGAATCATCATCTGCCTGTGGCATGTGGGTCTCTTCTCACCACCTCTCAACCTCAAGTCCCTAGGGCCAAGAACAGCTTATTCATGTTAGTGCCCTACCCTGGCACAGTCATGGCATATGGGAAGTGCTAGGGCCTCCTTGCTGAGTGCATTGAGTGGCCACTTCTACATGGAGCATCCTGTGTGCCAGGTTGAGTTCTGGGCTCTGTGGACCCAGCAGCCAGAAGGCAAACCTCTTGCTCTCATGGAGCCTACTTTCTAGGGTGGTTGGGGAGCAAAACGCAAGGAAATGCATACATTCGCTCCATAGGTAAGATGTTAGAGAGTGGTACCCAGAAAACAAAGCAAGCAATGGAGTAGTGAATGAGGTAGAGGGAGAGGAGCTAAGGAGACTGGGGAAGCCTCACCGAGATGGTGACATTTGAGCTGAGACCTTGTCATGGGGGAGCATCCTTGATGCAATGGTAGCCCCCAGGTATACTGCCAGGCAGGCTCTCCCAGAGGCCACGAAACAGAAAGACTCATGGACCAAACAATGATGCTCAGCCACGTGGTTTACTAAATTGATCTAAAATATACGGTGAGAAACAAGGGGAAGAAAGGAGGTTGGTTAATACACTCAGGACAGGATGCCACGGGGCAAAAGCCCACACTGTCTGTGTCCTGGGCTATGCAATGCTTCTACGTCCTGTCTTTCTCTCTCCCCTTCTTTCTGTCTTGTCAGCCTACTCTGCTGATGGTGAGGTTATAGACCAGAACTGAGGGCGAGCTAGCGGGGTGGGAGGTGCCTGGGGCCAGTACACTTGTTCTTCCTGAGAGGTGGCAGGCCAGGCCACCTGGCCTGAGCTGTGGCTTGCCAGTGGAAGTTAATGTTTCTATCTGAGGGTTTTGGGCACAGGATACATTTGGCCAGAAAGGGTGTCACTAATGGTGGGCAATTTAAGACCGTGTGGACATTGAGGGCCCATGGATATTTACGATTGGGTGCTCTTGTGTCCCTTTACCCTTTTCTCCCCCTGGTCACACACAGATGCTCTACTCACTTCCGCTTTGTCTAACGCCGCTCATGAGCTTCTTGCTTACTTACTATTCTTATTTAGTTTCACCCCACTGCCTTATTTCTTTTTTTTCTTTTATTCTCGGTAAATCAAAATTGAATGTTCTTATTAGTGCAAGAAATACACATAACAGACCTGAATGTTGAGCTGCAGCCACACATGGGAAGATCTGGAGAGAGTGTTTCAGAGGACAGAGAGGCATTCTCTGTTGACTCAACCTCACAGCTTCCTGTTCCACAAGCTGATCAGGTCTCAGGCTCTCAGCAGCTCTGACCCCTTCTGAAGGGGTATGGCCATGGTTAAGAACAAGGCCTTGGGGTCCGATATACCTAGGTTAGAATCCTGGTTCTATTGTTTACCAGCTGGGAAATATGCAGCAACTGTCTTCCCCTCTCTGAGCTTCCAGCGTTGAGATTTGAGAACATGCATGTAAAATCCTTTGCAGATAGTAGATGGCAGGGGCTCACGTATGTATTTGTTAATGCAATAGATAGTTATGGAGTGCCTATTGCAGCACGTGCTGTGCCATGTGCTGGGCACCATGCCAGAAAAAGGTAGGCATGGTCTCTGGTCTCACTTGAGCTTAAATCTAGTAGGGGAGAGAGACATTAAACAGGCAAATATAGAAATTATAGGCCGGGCGCTGTGGCTCACGCTTGTAATCCCAGCACTTTGGGAGGCCGAGGCAGGCGGATCACGAGGTCAGGAGATCGAGACCACGGTGAAACCCCGTCTCCGCTAAAAATACAAAAAAAAAATTAGCCGGGTGTGGTGGCGGGTGCCTGTAGTCCCAGCTACTCGGAGAGGCTGAGGCAGGAGAATGGCGTGAACCTGGGAGGCGGAGCTTGCAGTGAGCCGAGATCGCGCCACTGCACTCCAGCCTGGGCGACAGAGCAAGACTCCGTCTCAAAAAAAAGAAATTCTAAATTGTGCTAAATACTGCAATAAGAACACAACACTCTGCAGCCTGACCCAGATGGGTCAGAACTCCCTGGCCAAAGAGGAGCAGGAAGAACCGGGTGAAGGTGGGAGGGATGCTTTCTGCAAGGGAGGATGGCAGCTGCAAATGTCTGGAACTGGAAGGGGCAGGAAGGGGTTAGCTCAAAGGGTGCCCGTGTGTTAATAGGCATTGAGCAAGACAGAGGGCACAGCAAGAGGTGAGGCTGAGAAGCAGGCAGGGAGCTTGTTCATGCCTTCACCACCACATTAAGAAGGTTACCTTTTGCAATGAATACAGTGGGCACCACCAGAAGTGTCTAAACAGGGGAGCCACTTCATCCAGTTCCTGTTTTTAAGTGTTGGGGAGAGAAATTCCATCGATGCAATGGTACCCTTCAAGTATGATGCCTGACAGGCTCTCTGAGAGGCCACCAGACAGAAAAGGTGATGGACCAAATGAAGATACTCAAACTGTGGAGTTTCTGGAATGCATCTAAAGTACACAGTGAGACGCAATGGGAAGGAGATAGGGCTGGTTAATGTACTTAGGATACGGTGCTGTGGGTGCAAGGACCACATTGCCCCATTCCTGTGTCACGCAGTGTTCCTATGTCCTGCCTCTCTTGCTGCTATGTCAGTTCCCATAAACTTTCCCTGCTGCTGGGCCTCTATTTCCACATAACCAGCAGGCCCTTCAGTGAGTTATAAGCAACAGGGACCCATTCTCTTCCTGTTCCTGTGGTTATATCTACTTCCTCATTCCCACCTGTTGCCTGGATGACTTTTGTGAAAATGACAGAAGTGGAAAGGTCTTTCCTCACACTGTAGAACTGTCTTTGGCACCTTTTCATCATATGGCTTCTGGGGAAAAAAACAAACCTCCAATATGGAGCCTGGTGTGGTGGTTTATGCCTGTAATCTCAGCTACTCAGGAGGCTGAGGCAGGAGGATTGCAAGAGCTCAGGAGTTGGAGGCTGCAGTGAGCTATGATTGCATTATTGCACTCCAGCCTGGGCAATAGAGCAAGACCCTATCTATAAGAAAAAAACAAATCTCAAATGTGTGTCCTAGCCTTATGTTTTCTTTTTTTTCTTTCCGTGTAAAAAGGACAAAGTGAATTAAATGTTGAGGTCCTAAACTGTCATTTGTTGAATAGTTTTAAGCAACATCAGCAATGAGACACATCATCTGGCCTTGAGAGACAGACTTAAGTTGGGATCACTGAGAGGGCAGGGAGGTATCCTCTCCAAGCCTTCTGCCTCACCAGAGGAGCACACATGCTTTTTTTTGTTAGGAAGGCTCTTCCCTGGCAGGCTCCCTCGGCCCTGCTGCTGCCTCTGCAGGTGCCACTATCCTGGTGGACATTGCCATTCATTGAGTCAGGCCAGCTGCCTTGTGCATTTATGGGACTCCCCAGCTGATTCCAATAGAAGGGGACTCCCCACACTGGGGCCAAGATTCTGTGCCTCTGCAGCTGCAATTCCAACAGCTTATGGTGCCAACACCTCCATCACTCTGTCCTCCTGAGAATTATCTCTACTGTGTTCTCACTCAGGTTGGTTATCGATATCCCCGCATCACCCCCCACCCCCCCGGCCCAGTTTCCTCTTTCTCTCCATCAGGGCAATAATGAGGTCAGTATGTCAGGGTCAGATCATTCAGGGTTTGGACCTTATGCACAAATCAAAGGTGTGTGCCTCATGTCTGATATTTCTAGCCTGACATCACCTTCTTGTGAGGATAAAATGAAACAAAGCCACATACAAGAAAGTTCACCGTGCAGCATCTGGCACACAGTAGATGCATGGCCAATGGTAGCTATTGTTAATTTAAGCCTTGGATTTAACACATCCTGTCATAGACTTCTTGCTAGGTTTGTGATGATATTCTACAAAATTAAGACTGGAGGAGTAAGATGGGAAGGGTCATTTGCAAATGATTTTGAAAGTTCAGGAAAGGCATTTGCAACTAGACCTTTCCACCACGTTCAGCATTAGGTCAGCCGCCAGGTGTTGTGTGATATTTTGAGTCCCTGGGGCTCATACCCCTCTTTGCAATACCTTCTCTATAGCTCAAGGATAACACTCAACAACCTGGAGCTAAGATAGTGGAACCATAGCCCACAGTAGCGTGAAAAGGAGCATTTAGGGTCTTTCCCTGAGTCCTGAGATCTGTTCACTCAGTAGCCACTTATTCCCAGGAAACACTGGCCTATGAACTCTGATCTAATAGAAACACAGCCTGTTGGCCTCTGTCATCCCTGATGTCCTTGTGACTGTAGTATTACCTAGACAGGTTCACAGCACACAGGATGCATTCAGAAAATATTCAATGAATAAATGAATAAATGCTCTCCAATGGCATAAAAATAAGTGAGCTTGGCTTATGGAGCAGATAGGGTAGGCATCTAAGTGTAGGCTCCTACCAGCAATCACGTAATGTCTATAAAATGTCTACATCTAAAATTGTAGCACATCCTTCATGCCAGATGCTATGCTAAGCGCTGTGTGTGTATCACACTTAGGGAGAGAAATTTCCCAGCCATGCCTGCCAGGGTGAAGCACTTTCACCCATTCCCTCTACCCCTTTACTCCTGGCCAAGCACCTCCTGCACCCTCCTCCTTCCTACCACTGCAGGGTGGAAGTTGGCCAAGGACAGCAAGGATGTAGACAAAGGCTTCAGGGTGTCTTTGCGGCACACCCAGCTCTTAGGGGAGGCTGGCTGGGAAATGGCTGCCCAGCCTGCCAAGAGGCGAGATGGAGGCACACTGGGAATGGAAGGAAAGCCAATGCAAATCCTGCAGGTCTGAGGCTGCTTGAAGGTGATTTGTGAGGCCGACTGCTCTGGAGCTGAAGACTACGTGTGTGTGTGCGTGTGTGTGTGTGTGTGTGTGCGCACAAGAGTCCTGCCTATACAAACACAGCAACCAGCCAGAGGCAGGCGGATGTGCTGTTGATACAGTAAAGAAAGTGGGAATCCACGGCTATCATGCTGGCTTCACAGCCCAGCTCTGCTCATCCTGTGGCTTTGGGGAACCTACTATTTCTCTCAGAGCTCAGTCTTGTCATCTGTATACCACGGTTCAAATTTATACCTTGAGATACTGCAGTAATAGTTGTATTTTAGACACTGGCTCCTGGGCAACCTTCCTGAGTCTGAAGTTGCAACTTCCTTTAATTATTATTATTTTTTTTTGAGATGGAATCTCACTCTGTCGCCCAGGCTGGAGTGCAGTGGCACGATCTCGGCTCACTGCAACCTCTACCTCCTGGGTTTAAGCGATTCTCCTGCCTCAGCTTCCTGAGTAGCTAGGACTACAGGCACACACCACCATGCCCGGCTAATTTTTGTATTTTTAGTAGAGATGGGGTTTCACCATATTGACCAGGCTGGTCTCGAACTCCTGACCTTGTGATCCACCCGCCTCTGCCTCCCAAAGTGTTGGGATTACAGGCATGAGCCACAGCTCCTGGCCTAACTTTTTTTATACTTTTAAAAAAACAACAATGACAAAAAATTAGAATAGATTTAGATTTACAGGAAAATTACAAAGACAGTACAGAGCATTCCCATAAACTCCGTGACCAGTTTCTGCTATTAGTAGTATATTACCTTACTTAGTATGGCATAATTGTCACAACCAAGGGGCTGACATTGATACTTTATTAGTAATTAACGCCTCTATTCAAATTTCTTTAGTTTTTATCTAATGTCCTTTTCCTATTCCAAGATCTCATTTAGAGACACCACATTACATTCAATCATCTGTCTCCTTAGGCTTTTCTCGGCCATGGACACATGGTAGTTTCTCAGACTTTCCTCATATGTGGTGATCTTGACAGTTTTCAAGAGTACTGCTCAGGTATTTTGCAGAATGTCACTCGATTGGGATTTAGCTGATGTTTTCTCACTGTTAAAGTTAAATTGTGAGTTTTGGGGAAGTCCATGGAAGTGAAGTATCATTTTCATCACATCATATCAAGGGCATACACTAGCAACATGATCTATCACTGTGGATGTTGACCTTGATCATCTGGCCGAGGTGCTATTTGTCAAGTTTCTCAATGGTGGAGTCACCTCCAGTCCTTCCTCCCCTTCTGTACCACAGTCTTTGGAAGGAAGTCACTGTGGCACTGACTCTAAAGGAGTGAGAGTTATACCCCACCTCCTTGAGAGTAGATTATCGGTCTTCTTATCTATAACCTCCCACTCCGTAGTGAGAAACCTACCATCACCCACCATCCATTTGCTTAATTGTCCAATTTAGGTACACACGTAAAGTGGCTTCAGAACTGTCAACCTGTACCTCCATGGGAAACAATTTATTAACTAGAGTACAGTGCTTATGTGCAGTTCCTTTTGCCATTCATTTTATAGATTCCACTCATTTCTGAAGTTACATAAATCAGCGCCTTTATTTCCCCACCCTCTTCAGTGAGATCATTTCATACATTTAAAATGCAGTTAGATTCTTTTGTCACATCTGCATTCCATCCTGGGATTGTCAAACCTCCTAAATGATTTTTTTTTTTGTTTAACTTACATGCATTAAGGTTCATTGTTTCTGTTACAAAGTTTCCTTCCTTCCTTCCTTCCCTCCCTCCCTCCCTTCTTCCTTCCTTTTTTTTCTTTCTTTTCTTTCTTTCTTCGTTTGTTTCTTTCTTCTTTTCTTCCTTTCTTTCTTCTTTTCTTTCTCTCTTTCTTTTTTTTTTTGAGATGGAGTTTCGCTCTTGTTGCCCAGGCTAGAGTGCAATGGCATGATCTCGACTCATTGCATCCTCTGCCTCCTGGGTTCAAGCGATTCTCCTGCCTCAGCCTCCTGAGTAGCTGGGATTACAGGCTTGTGCCATCACACCCGGAAAATTTTGTATTTTTAGTAGAGACGGGGTTTCTCCATGTTGGTCGAACTCCTGACCTCATTGATCCACCGGCCTTGGCCTCCCAAAGTGCTGAGATTACAGGCATGAGCCACCGTGCCCGGCTGAAGGTTTTGACAAATGCACACTATGATGTGTCCACCCTGTTCACCACTCTAAAAAGTCCCCCATGCTTCATCTATTCAATCCTCTCTCAAACCCCCGAACTACTGATCTGCTTATCATTTCTATAGTTTCTCTTTTCTACAATGTTTATAAATGGAATCCTATAGTATGTAGACTTTTTAGTTTTTCTTTTAACTAAACAATATACCTTTAAGAGCCATCCATGTCTTCACATAACTTAATAGCTAATTCGTGTTCATTGCTGAATAGTATCCCATTGCATGGGTGTACCACAGTTTGCTTATCCATTTACCTATTGATGGACACCTTGATTGCTGCCAGAATTTGGTAATGATTACAGAAGTTGCTTTAAACATATGTATTCAGGTTTTGGTTAAGTTTTCAAATCAGTTGGGTAAATAGCTACAAGTAGGATTGCTGGATCTTATGTGTTGCAGTTACTTTTAATTTCTTTTCCCTGACATAACATTTAAGTGAATAAAGCATTTCTTTTTCCCCATCTCTAATTTAATGGAATCTGCACAGAAGCCCTTGTGAGGTAGGTGAATCCAGTACAGTTCTTGGCTCAGATACCAGAAACTGATACTTACAAATTCAGTGAATTCAAGGAGACAAGGAAATGGAGTGATATTCAGAGCTCACAATGTCAATGGTAAGACTGGACAGCCTGGCGTGGAAAAGGAGGGACTATAGGAAACTAGTAGTGGCAGGACCTCATGAAGTTTTTATATAAACAGCCTGGTTAAGACGTTGCTGCCACAGGCCACTGAATGGCTCTGATGATGTTGCCAGAATTGGTCTTAATTAGTCCAGTATCTTCGGGTCACACTCCTTTAAAAGTCAAAATCCTAGGCAGGGACATCTGATTGACAAAACCTGGACTCCAAGAACTGACATTAAATGTGAGAAGAGCAGTTACACACTATTCATGCTTCTACTCACCCTGGTAGGAGGATATGGAGCCACAAAGTGAAAGTAGTTTAATTCCCCAAAGATCATATAGAGGAGAGCCAGTTACTCCACCCCATACATATCAGCAAGGAAATTTCTACAGTGATGAGCCATTATGTGCTAAGGTCTATTTGTTACAGCAGCTCTGCCTACCCTTACTATTCAAGAAGCCAGAGTGCAGAGGGCACAGAAGACTTGAAACCAGGATTAGGGACATGCACTCCATGTAGGATCCAGAGGAGTGTTTTGAGATGGGAAGTTCAAACTGCAGGCTTGAAATGAAGCTGGGGTGGGTGGATTACCTGAGGTCAGGGGTTCGAGACCAGCCTGGCCAACATGACAAAATCCCGTCTCTACTAAATATACAAAAATTAGCTGGGTGTGGTGGAGGGCACCTATAATCCCAGCTACTTGGGAGGCTGAGGCAGGAGAATCACTTGAGCCCAGGAGGCTGAGGTTGCAGTGAACCAAGATCGTGCCACTGCACTCCAGCCTGGGCCACAAGAGTGAAACTCCATCTCAGAAAAAAAAAAAAGAAAGAAAGAAAGAAAGAAAGAAAGAAAGAAAGAAAGAGAAAGAAAGAAAGAAAAAAGAAAAGAAAGAAAAAGAAAAAAAAAAAAAGAAATGTGAGCATAAATACCTGACTGGGACTTGGCCTTGAGAGAAAAGGCTAAAGCTCAGGTACTAAGTCTGGGGTCTAAAATCTGAGCGAGAGCAAGAGTCAGGCTGACCCACTATTTCAGAATTTCTTGTAATTTACCTTTCTAAGATGAGACATAACCTTTCAGTGGCTATCGAGTTGCTCAGCTAAAAAGTTTTTTGGGAATAGGGATATAAAGCCTAGTGTGGAAGGCTGAAAAGTAGCCCCCTAAACACATCAGGTCCTAATCCCTGGAACCTATAAATGTTACCTTACAGGGAAATAGAGGATCTTTGAGGATATAATTAACTTAAAGATTCTGAGATGGAGAGATTAAGCAGATGGGCCCTAAAAACAATCTCAAGTGTTCTTCTAAGAGAGAGGAAGAGGTGGATGACACACACAGAGGAAGCCATGTGACAATAGAGGCAAAGATGGGAGTGCTGCAGCCACAAGCCAAGGAATGCTGGCAGCTACAGAAGCTGGAAGGGGTGAGGAATGGATTCACCCCTAGGGCCTTTGGAAGCTCTTGACTTCAGCCTAGTGATACTGATTTTGGACTTCAGGGCTCCATAACTACAAGAGAACACATTTCTATTGTTTTAAGCCACCTCGTTTGTAGTAATATGTTACAGAAACCGTAAGAAATTAAAATAACCAGCAAATTACAGTAGGGAAGGCTAAAATGGAGACAGTAGAAAGAGTGGGTGCTTTGGATAAAAGTAGAACTCAAATCAAATCCTTCCTGGTATGACCTTGGGAAATAATAGTAAACCGCGTCAGAAATACATATGCAGCCACTCGCCCTCCCATGCCAAAGCAAATGTGGCTCACCAATACCAGCATTTTTTCCCAGATATGAGCTCAGAATATATTTCAGCACAGGTCTCTTGACAACCATAAGAAATGACATGTGATATTAAACTCAGTGACTATTCCTGTAATTACACTAACCATTATTCATTGGGTACATACTATATGCCAGGTATTTTAAGTAAAAATATACTTAATTGTCCCAACAAATTGAGGAGACAGTTTTCTTCTTTACCTTGGTTTACAGACAAGATAATCATATATCATAGAGTTGAAGTGGCATTTCCCGAGGCACAAAGCTATAAAGAAACAGGATTGGCATTCAAAGCCAGGTCTCCCTGACTCCAAGTCCCATTCCACTACCAGGCACAACCAGACACTTGGATTTTCTGAGCCAAAGTTTCCTCGTCTGTAAAATTGGGCTGCTGATCTCCACCTGGAAAAGCACATTTGAGGGTTGAGTGAGATCATTAAAAAAGACAGCAACCCCAGCAGACTGTTGTCTGGCACAATCTGCACGGACTAATGTTAGCAATCCAGGCCTCTTTACTGCAGTGCAACGGAGAGAGGTCGGACCTCAGTTGGTGTAGCATAAAGTCCTGACCTGGCAGCTGTTGGAAACTCAGCTCATTCCTTGACACACCTCAATCCCACAGCTTGGTCTTTTTTCTCTGGAGGGACCACACCTAGAGCCAGGGAGCAACAGGGTCACCGTGACCTGGGCCAGAATACTCTATAAGGTCAACTTGAGCCAGGACCAAGAATTAGAATTACAAAACCAACAGTCTTTTAACCAGGATCTAACTAAAGACCAGTCATAGGGAGGATGTCAACAGTGTGGAAGTGAACAGCATTTTGATCTGTTCTCCCTGGACTCTCTGGCGGCTCTTCTCCTATTGTGGGGGGCAGATTGAATCAGAGGAAACAGCAGGGCGTCAGCACCAAACATCCCTGGGTTCAAATCCTGGCCTTCCTTACCTACTGGCTGAGTTGTCTTGGATGCACTTTTTTACCTCCCCAGGCTTCAGTTTCCTTACCTGTAAGATGGGGGTACGAATCCCAACATGTCATGTGGATCAAATGGATTAGTGCAGGCAACGGAGTAGATGCTCAATCAGTGTCAATTCCCCTTATTTTACCCATTCCCCCAAGTCCGTTCCTGAGCCTGCCCACAGAGCACCCTCCTTCCCAGAAACTCTCCAGCTAGATTCCAGCAGCAAGTCTAGGGTCCATTGGGAAGGGCAGTAACATCCTGGGCAGGCAGGTGCTGTCCTGGGAGGAAGGAACCATGGAGATGGCAGGGCCTCCTAACAAGTTCTAGTCCCGAGAGGTTCACTCACAGCTCTCTCTCTGTAGAACTGGGGTGGGAGGGAAGGGAGTTAGGTGCAGCCCTGCAAACCTAGTCTCAAGCAGATAAAATATAAATTGCATCTTCTAAGGAAAAAGAGTGCAGTCACCTTTGTATTTTGGTATCAACAATGTATGAACAGCAGGCTCTGGGCACAACAGGAAACCTACACCCACGCTACTCCTTTATCGCAGTTCATCTCTTGGCAAATAATTACTCTCCCTGCAGGCACCCTCATGCAAGCCTTCTAATTATACCATTGTTCGGTTTCATGTCAACTGAACAATAAATCAAATGTGGACCAAGATGTCTGATCAAAATGTGCTGGGGAGTAAACGGTGGGAAGCACATGATATTAGTGATGGTATTGGGAATGGGGGCATCATCTTTCTTCCTAAGCTTTGCTTTGAGACAGGCTTCCTTTTTCTCTGTTAATACTGTTAACGTTGAGACTGTAACCTGGACCCCGAGTGACCCAGATCACCCTACCTCTGAAATGGACAGAACTGCGTTCACTATCATTTCCCATCAAGGGACCCTGAGAGGGTTTGATTAATGAATGACTATAAAATGCTAGCAAATATATAGCAAAAAGAAATACTAGCAAATATATATATTTATAGCAAATATATATAGTAAAATACTAGCAAATATAGCAAACATATAATGAATAATTTCTCAACAACTTTTTCCTTAGTGGCATTTGGCTTTCTTCTCTGAATTTTTGCTACCATCAAAAGCCAAGGTCCTCATCAGGGAAAGAAAGAGGGCAGTGTTTACTTTAATATTTTATTTAAATATTTTGATTTATTTTATATTTAACAGTTTTTAAGGTTTAATTAACAAAAGTTATATATGTTTAATGTGTACAAACTGATGTTTATATACACACACACACACACACACACACAGGGAAATAATCACCACAATCACCACAATTAACACATCCATCACCTCACTAATTCCCTTTTTCTTTTTTCCTTCCTTCCTCCCTTCCTCCCTTCCTCCCTTCCCTTCTTTCTTTCTTTCCTTCCTTCCTTCCTTCCTTCCTTCCTTCCTTCCTTCCTTCCTTCCTTCCTTCCTTCCTTCCTTCTTTCCCTGCTTTAAGGTTGGGATACCTAAGATTGACCTTCTTAGCAAATTTCAAGTATACAGTACGGTATTGCTAACTATAGTCACCACACTATACATTAGATCTCCAGAACTTATTTATCCTGCAGAACTGAAACTACACTTTGGCCAACATCTCCCCCACCTTTCAGCCCCTGGCAACCACCATTTGACTCTGTTCCTATGCATTTCACTTTTTTGGATTCCACATATAAGTGGGATCATGTAATATTTGTCTTTCTGTGTCTGGCTAACTTCATTTCGCATAATGTTCTCTAAGTTCATCCATGTTGTCATAAGTGGCAAAATTTCCTTCTTTTTAAAGGCTAAATAATATCCCATAGTAGAAATATACCACAATTTTTTTAATCCATTCATCCATCCAGGGGCATTTGGGTGTTTCCATATCTTGGTGATTGTGAACAATGCTGCAATGAACACAGAAGTGCATGTATCTCTGAGATCCTGATTTTATTTTTTTTTTTGGATGTACACCCAGAAGTGGGATCATATGGTAGTTTTATTGCTAACTTTTGGAGAAAACTCCATACTGTTTTTTATAATGGTTGTACCACTTTAAATCCCCATAAAAAATGTACAAGGGTTCTCTTTTCTCCACATCCTCACTAACACTTTTGTCTTGTTTGATAGTAGAGCCATCCTTGCAGGTGTGAGGTGATATGTCATTGTGTTTTGATTTGCATTTTCCTAATGTTGAGCACATTTTCATTTCCATGCTGACCATTTGTATGCCTTCTTTTGAGACATACAGATACACCACATCATACACAAAAATAAACTCAAAATGAAGTTTTGACCTGAAACTGCAAAACTACTGAAGAAAGTATAGAAAAAAGCCTTCTTGACATTGCTGATGGCAATGATTTTTTGGATATGACGTCAACAGAACAGGAAACACAAGCAAAAATAAACAAATGGGAAGTATCTATTCAGATCTTTTGCTCATTTTCAAATTGGGTTATTTGTTTTCTTGCTACTGAGTTGTACGAGTTCCCTATGTGTTTTGCATATTAAGTCCTTATCAGATATATGATTTGCAGATATTTTCTCCC
This sequence comes from Symphalangus syndactylus, assembly GCF_028878055.3. Taxonomy (NCBI): domain Eukaryota; kingdom Metazoa; phylum Chordata; class Mammalia; order Primates; family Hylobatidae; genus Symphalangus; species Symphalangus syndactylus. Next base: position 12,222,907 of record NC_072429.2, read on the forward strand.
ATTTCATAGGTTGCCTTTCCACTTTGTTGATTCTTTTCTTTTTTTTGAGGTTTGAACAAATTTATTGAAACCTACAGGGTGTAAGCAGAGAAATCATTCATGGTGTGTTACATTTTGCCACTACCTTGAATGTATAATTACAAAATTATAGATACATTTTCCACAACTAAGCCTTTATCCAAAAAAAGGTCACTTAGCACATTTTTAAAGATCAATAAGAAATGAATTTTGGACATTAAAGAGATCAAGTCACTGAATTTAACAGCAGCAGCCCTCACTAATCTAGAATCCCATAGTGCTGAAGGTATAGGTGTCTGTGCAGAGCTAGTCATTTATTACAGCAATCAGAAGAGACGGGGGCAGGCACACCTATCAGAGGTGGTGGCAGAGCTGGCAGGACAGGATGGCTGGGCTGGTCAGGTGAGCATGTCCCAGAGACAGCAGCAACAGAAAGCAGTCCAGCAGGCTGCGAGGCAGGTGGATGGTTCCAACTCATCTCTTCTTTGGTCTTCTACCGCATACACTGTGGTTTTAGGAGGCTCCCGATGTCTGCCCTGCCAGCTGTACTGTGGGTATCTTTGTATCCTTGATAGGTGTACCCTTGAAGAGGTGGGTAGGCCCCCCCCCATAGGTCCTGGGCCCATCTGTTTTTGTGGATAAGGTGGGTATGGGGCTGATGGACCAGGGCCTGGATGTGGTGGAGGGTTCTCTTGGTTCAACGGGGACCTGTAAAGTGCACCTCTCCTCTCCATGAACTGGCCAGGTAGTGGTTGGGTCGGAACCTGAGGAGCCTGGACCAGCCCAGAGTAGACTCACTGCACCTGCCTCGAAGCAAGTAATGAGCCACCATGTGACAGAAGCTTTTTAGTTTGATACAATCCCATTTGCTTATTTTTGGGTTTGTTTCCTCTTCTGTTGGTGTTATGTCCAAAAAATCATTGCCATCACCAATATCAAGAAGCCTTTTTTCTGTACTTTCTTCTAGTAGTTTTACAGTTTCATGTCTTCATGTCAAAGTCTTTAATCTATTTTGAGTTTATTTTTGTATATGATGTGAGATAAGGGTGTGATTTTATTCTGTGTATGACTATCCAGTTTTTCTAATGAAATTTATTGAAGATACTATCCTTTCCCCATTGTGTCCTCTTGGCATCCTTGTCAAAGATCAGTTAGCTGTAAATATATGGATTTATTTCTGGTCTCTTTGTTTTGTAACATTGGTCTACATGTCTGTTTTTATGCCAGTACCATATTGTTTTGATTACTATAGCTTTGTAATGTATTTTGAAATGAGGAAGTATGGTGCCTCTGGCTTTTTTTTTTTTTTGTCCCTCAAGATTGCTTTGGATATGGGTAGTCTTTTGTGGTTCCATTTGAATTTTATGATTCTTTTTTATTAATGTAAAAATGCCATGGGGTTTTGATAGAGATTGAATTAAATCTGTATGTTTCTTTGGGCACTATGGGCATTTTAAAGATTTTAATTCTTCTAATCCATGAACATGGGATGTCTATCCATCTCTATGTCTCCCTTAGTTTCTTTCATCAATGGTTTATAACTTTCAGTGTACAGGTCTTTCACCTCTTTAGTTAACTTTATCCTAAGTATTTTATTATTTTTGTTGCTATTGTAAATAGAATTGTTTTCCTAATTTCGTTTTTGGAGAGTTTGTTATTAGCATATACAAATGCCACTGATTTTTGCAATTTGATTTTTTATACTGCAAAGTTGCTGAGTTTGTTTATTAGTTTTAATAATTTTTTTGTATGGACTCTTTAGGATTCTCTACATATATGATCAAGTCACCTTTAAGAGGAGACAATTTTACTTATTTCTTTTCAATTTGGATAGCTTTTATTTCTTTTTCTTGTCTGATTGTTCTGGCTAGAACTTCCAGTATTATGTTGAATAGAAGTGGTAAGGTTGATCATCCTTGCTTTGCTTCATATCTGAGAGAAAAAGCTTTCAAATTTTCCCCATCCGTTTTTATGTTAGCTGTGGAGTTTTCATATATGGTCTTTATTGTGTTGAGGTAAGTTTCTTCTATACCTATTTTTTTGAGAGTTTTAAATAATAAATGAATGTTAAATTTTGTAAAAAAAATCAGAATCTTTTGAGATAATCATGTGGTTTTACCTTTCATTGTGTTAATGTGGTATATTACACTGATTGATCTGATATGTTGAACCATCCTTCTATCTCAGGGATAAATCCTACTTGGTCATGGTGTATGATCCTTTCAATGTGCTTTTGAATTTGGTTTGTTAGTATTTTATTGGGGATTTTTGTGTTTATGTTAATTAGGGATATTGCCCTGTAGTTTTTTTTTTCTTGTGGTGTTTTTGCTAAGCTTTGACATCAGGGTGATCCTGGCCTCACAACATGAGTTTAGAAGTGCTTTCTCTTATTCAATTATTTGAAAAAGTTTTAAGAATTGATATTAATTCTTCTTTAAATATTTGGTAGAATTCACCCATTAAGCCATCTAATCCTGGGCTTTTCTTTGTTGGGAAGGTTTTAATTACTGATTCAATCTCATTGTTAAAATTTGTTCTTCTTAATTCAGTCTTGGTAGGTTGCATATTTCTAGGAATTTATCTATTTCTTCCAAGTTATCCAATTTGTTGATGAATAATTGTTCATAATGATCGTTTATGATCCTTTTTATTTCTCACTCATCTGCTGTAGTGTCTCTCAGTTCTGATTTTATTTACTTGAGACTTCTTTCTTTTTTTCTAAGTTAGTTTAGCGATGGAGTTTGCCAAATTTGTTTGTCTTTTCAAGAAACCAAGTCTTGTTTCCTCAATTTCTTTTCTACTGTTTTTTATTCTCTCTTTTATTTATTTCTACTCTTATTGTTATTATTTCCTTCCTTCTGCAAATATGGGGGTTGGTTTGTTCTTTTTGTGGTTCCTGGAGGTGTAAAATTAGGTTATTTGCAATCTTTCTTCTTTTTTAAATGTAGGCATTTGTCACTATGAATGTCCCTTTACTACTGCTTTTACTGTATCCCATAAGTTTTGGTATGCTATTCCTTCAGTTTTGTTTGTCTCTGCATATTTTAATGTTCCTTTTGTTTTTTCCCAATGGTTGTTCAAGTGGTTTGTTTAGTTTCAACATATTTGCAAATTTTCCCAGTTTCTTATTGTTATGGATTTTTAGTTTTATTTCATTGTGATCAGAAAAGATACTTGGTATAATTTTGATCTTCTTATATTTGTTAAGAGTTATTTTGTGACCTAAGATATGATCTATCCTAGAGAACATTTATGTGCACTTAAGAAGATGCATTCTTTGCTTTTTGATGGAAAGCATTGTATATGTCTGTTAGATCCATTTGATCCATAAAGTTGTTCAAGTCGGTTTCTTTATCGATTTTATATCTGGTTGTTCTAGCTGTTATTGCAAGTTATGTAGTGAAGTCTCCTACTATTATTGTATTGCTGTCAATTTCTTCCTTCAGATATATCAATATTTCCATTACATATTTTAGTGCTCTGGTGTTGGGTGCACATCTATTTATAATTGTTATTTCTTCCTGGTTGATTGACCCTTTTATTATTATATAGTGTCCTCTTTTATCTCTTGTGACAGTTTTTGACTTGAAGTCTATTTTTTCTCATGTAAATATAGTCACCCTTGCTTTCTTTTTGGCTACCATTTGCATGGATATATTTTTTCATCCCTTCACTTTCAGGCTGTGGGTGACCTTAAATCTAAACTGAGTCTCTTATAGACAGCATATTGCTAGATCTCGTGTGTGTGTGTGTGTGTGTGTGTGTGTGCGTGTGTGTGTGTGTTAAATCCACTCAGCAACTCTGTGTCTTTCCAATGGGGAGTTTAATCCATTTACATTTAATGTTATTAATAAAGACTTACCGTTGCCATTTTACGAATTGTTTTCTGTCTTTTTAAAATTGTTTTATTCCTCTTTTCTGCCTTACTGTCTTCCTTTGTTATTTTTTGTAGTGATTTGCTTTTTCTTTACCTTTTGTGTATCTATTATAATTGTTTCTTTGTGATAGCACAAGGCTTGTATTAACTGAATTGTAGTTATAGCCATCTACTTTAAGTTGATAATATTTTAATTTCAATTATATACAAAAACTTTACACTTTTACTCCTCCCCACACATATTTCGTATTCTTAAAGCCAGCATTTACTTCTTTTTTTTTTTCTTTTTTTTTGAGACGGAGTCTTGCTGTGTCACCCAGGCTGGAGTGCAGTGGCATGACCCGGGCTTACTGCAACCTTCGGCTCCCGGGTTCAAGCGATTCTTCTGCCTCAGCCTCCTGAATAGCTGGGATTACAGGCACCCGCTACCATGCCCGGCTAATTTTTGTATTTTTTTTTAGTAGAGACGGGGTATCACCATGTTGGCCAGGCTGATCTTGAACTCCTGACTCAAGTGATCTGCCCACCTCGGCCTCCCAAAGTGCTGGGATTACAGGCATGAGCCACTGCACCCAGCCAGCATTTACTTCTTTTAATGTTATGAATCCACTAAAAAATTTTTGTAGTTATGCTTATTCTAAATACTTTTTACTTTTATATTAGTTGACTATAATTTATGCACCACCATTGAAGTGTTATATTATTATGCATTCCTCTGTATATTTACTTTTTTTTTTTTTTTTTTTTGAGATGGAGTCTCACTCTGCAGCCCAGGCTGGAGTGCAGTGGCATGATCTTGGCTCACTGCAAGCTCCGCCTCCCAGGTTCACGCCATTCTCCTGCCTCAGCCTCCCGAGTAGCTGGGACTACAGGCGCCCACCACCACACCTGGCTAATTTTTTGTATTTTTTAGTAGAGATGGGGTTTCACCGTGTTAGCCAGGATGGTCTTGATTTCCTGACCTCGTGATCTCCCTGTCTTGGCCTCCCAAAGTGCTGGGATTACAGGCATGAGCGCCTGGCCTGTATATTTACTTTTACTGGTTAGATTTATGCTTTCAAATGCTTTGGGGCTGGGTGCAGTGGCTTACACCTGTAATCCCAGCACTTTGACAGGCTGAGGTGGGAGGATCACCTGAGGTCAGGAGTTCAAGATCAGCCTGGCTAACATGGTGAAACCCTGTCTCTACTAAAAATGCAAAAATTAGCGGGGTGTGGTGGTGGGTGCCTGTAATCCCAGCTACTCGGGAAGTTGAGGCAGGAGAATTACTTGAACTCAGGAGGCGAAGGTTGCAGTGAGCCAAGATCATGCCACTGCACTCCAGCCTGGGCAACAGAGTGAGACTCCATCTTTAAAATAAATAAATTAGTTAAATGATTTGGTATTGTTGTTTGGTGTGTTTTCCTTCTAATATGAAGAATCTCCTTAAGCATGACTTTTTGTAAGACAGATCTAGCAGTGACCAACTTCCTTAGTTTTTGTTTTCCTAGGAAAGACTTTATCTCTCCTTCATTTTTAAAGAGTAGTTTTTCTGAGTATAGTACTCCTGGTTGTTAGTTTTCTTGTTTTTTCTTTTAGTACTTTAAGTATAACATCTCACTGTCTCGAACTGCAAGGTTTCTAGTGAGAAATTTACTGACAATCATTTAGGGGTTCCCTTACATGGGATGAGTCACTTTTCTCTTGCGGCTTTAAAAATTCTGATTGTCTTTGATTTTTGAAAATTTAATTATAATGTGTCTTGGTATAAAACTTTTTATGTTCCATCTATTTATGGTCCTCTGGGCTTCTTGAATGTATATGTCTATTTCTTTCCCCAGATTTAGAAACTTTTTAGTCATTTTTTTCCCGTTTTTAAATAAATTAACTTTTAATTTCAAAGGCACACTGATGCAAAACCAACATTTGGCCCCTTGTGTCAGATTAACAAGGTTTTCTTGGAGCATTAACCCACTCCTTAATAAATAATGAAAAAAATTATAAAAAGATTTATGAAAATTATATCTTATGACCAAGATGATTAAAATTTAATAGATTTTGTTTATAAAATTTTGAGAGACAGATTTAATTGGCCTCATGCTATCTTTATTATTAGGGCTTATTGTTTGGGAAATTAAGTCTCCTCTCTCAAAGAATGAACATTTTTGCCTTTTTCTGAAATCTTTGAGTTATCAATTTGGCTAAATGAATGACTTATTTTACAATAACCTGTGATTCTATTTTGTGATATCAAGTGTTTTAAGCTTTTTATATTTGACTAACTTTCCAAAATCAAACTCTAACTTCAATCCTCATTAATTTTTGATATTAGGTCCCCTTGAAGTCCAAAAAAGACACATTTGGCTTGTTTGATATAATAAAATTGTTGTCAGATAAAATCATCATATTATAACAAAGGTGAATATGTCTCTTTTGGACTTTGGGCTAATAGTATTGTCAAATATGAATGGGGTTTAACCTTATTTGGATTATATTCATACAAATGTGTTATTAGTGTGTATTCCAGGATTGCATGAGATTCCTGTGATTCTAATATGTCTTAGCATACACTTTTAGTAGTAATTATGATCATTATGTAAAATTGTTGTATGCCACAGAAGTAAGCAAATTTCCTTGTGCATTGTGTTTTTAACAATTACTGTTCTAAGACTCTTGTAATTCACAGTTGTTTTACTTTTATCTTTTTCAATAATTTTTAAAAATTATTATGCTTTAAGTTCTAGGGTACATGTGCACAATGTGCAAGTTTGTTACATAGGTATAGATGTGCCATGTTGGTTTGCTGCACCCATCAACTCGTCATTTACTTTAGATATTTATCCTAAGGCTATCCCTGCCCCAGCCCCCCACCCCCCAACAGTCCTCGGTGTGTAATGCTCCCCTACCTGTGTCCAGGTGTTCTTGTTGAATTCCCACTTATGAGTGAGAACATGCAGTGTTTGGTTTTCTGTTCTTGTGATACTTTGCTGAGAATGATGGTTTCCAGCTTCATCCATGTCCTTGCAAAAGACATGAACTTATCCTTTTTTATGGCTGCATAGTATTCCATGGTGTATATGTGCCACATTTTCTTTATCCAGTCTATTATTGATGGACATTTGGGTTGATTCCAAGTCTTTGCTATTGTGAATAGTGCCACAATAAACATACATGTGCATGTGTCTTTATAGTGGCATGATTTATAATCCTTTGGGTATATACCCAGTAATGGGATTGCTGGGTCAAATGATATTTCTAGTTCTAGATCCTTGAGGAATTGCCACACTGTCTTCCACAATGGTTGAACTAATTTACACCCCCACCAACAATGTAAAAGCATTCCTGTTTCTCCACATCCTCTCCAGCATTTGTTGTTTCCTGACTTTTTAATGATCATCATTCTAACTGGTGTGAGATGGTATCTCATTGTGGTTTTGATTTGCATTTCTCTGATGACCAGTGATAATGAGCATTTTTTCATACGTTTTTTGGCTGCATAAATGTCTTCTCTGGAGAAGTGTCTGTTCATATCCTTTGCCCACTTTTTGATGGGGTTGTTTTTTTCCTGTAAATTTGTTTAAGTTATTTGTAGATTCTGAATATTAGCCCTTTGTCAGATGGACAGATTGCAAAATTTTCTCCCATTCTGTAGGTTACCTGTTCATGCTGATGATAATTTCTTTTGCTGTGCAGAGGCTCTTTAGTTTAATTAGATCCCATTTGTCAATTTTGGCTTTTGTTGCCATTGCTTTTGGTGTTTTAATCATGAAGTCTTTGCTCATGCCTATGTCCTGAATGGTATTGCCTAGGTTTTCTTCTAGGGTTTTTATGTTTTTATGTCTTACATTTAAGTCTTTAATCCATCTTGAGTTAATTTTTGCATAAGGTATAAGGAAAGGATCCAGTTTCAGCTTTCTACATATATCTAGACAGTTTTCCCAGCACCATTTATTAAATAGGGAATCCTTTCCCCATTGCTTGTTTTTGTCAGGTTTGTCAAAGATCAGATGGTTGTAGATGTGTGGTTTTATTTCTGAGGCCTCTGTTCTGTTCCATTGGTCTATATATCTGTTTTGGTACCACTACCATGCTGTTTTGGTTACTGTAGCCTTGTAGTATAGTTTGAAGTCAGGTAGCGTGATGCCTCCAGCTTTATGCTTTTTGCTTAGGATTGTCTTGGCTATGTGGGCTCTTTTTTGGTTCCATATAAAATTTAAAGTAGTTTTTTCCAATTCTGTGAAGAAAGTCAGTGGTAGCTTGATGGGGATAGCATTGAATCTATAAATTACCTTGGGCAGTATGGCCATTTTCACAATATTGATTCTTCCTATCCGTGAGCATGGAATGTTCTTTCATTTGTTTGTGTCCTCTTTTATTTCACTGAGCAGTGGTTTGAAGTTCTCCTTGAAGAGGTCCTTCACATCCCTTGTAAGCTGGATTCCTAGGTATTTTATTCTCTTTGTAGTAATTGTGAATGGGAATTCACTCATGATTTGGCTCTCTGTCTGTTCTTGGTGTATAGGAATGCTTGTGATTTTTGCACATTGATTTTGTATCCTGAGACTTTGCTGAAGTTGCTTATCAGCTTAAGGAGATTTTGGGTTGAGACAATGGGGCTTTCTAAATACACAATCATGTCATCTGCAAACAGAGACTTCCTCTTTTCCTAATTGAATATGCTTTATTTCTTTCTCTTGCCTGATTGCCCTGGCCAGAACTTCCAATACTATGTTGAATAGGAGTGGTGAAACAGGGCATCCTTGTCTTGTGCCAGTTTTCAAAGGGACTGCTTCCAGTTTTTGTCCATTCAGTATGATATTGGCTGTGGGTTTGTCCTAAATAGCTCTTATTATTTTGAGATATGTTCCATCAATACCTAGTTTATTGAGAGTTTTTAGCATGAAAGGCTATTGAATTTTGTTGAAAGCCTTTTCTATATTTATTGAGATAATTATGTGGTTTTTGTCATTGGTTCTGTTTATGTGATGGATTATATTTATTGATTTGCATATGTTGAACCAGCCTTGCATCCCAGGGATAAAGCCAACTTGGTCATGGTGGATAAGCTTTTTGATGTGCTGCTGGATTTCGTTTGCCAGTATTTTACTGAGGATTTTCACGTCAGTGTTCATAAGGGATATTGGCCTAAAATTCTCTTTTTTTGTTGTGTCTCTGCCAGGCTTTGGTATCAGAATGATGCTGGCCTCATAAAATGAGTTAGGGAGGATTCTCTCTTTATTGATTGGGATAGTTTCAGAAGGAATGGTACCAGCTCCTCTTTGTACCTCTGGTAGAATTCGGCTGTGAATCCATCTGGTCCTGGAATTTTTTGGTTCATAGGCTATTAATTATTGCCTCAATTTCAGAACCTGTTATTGGTCTACTCAGAGATTCAGCTTCTTCCTGGTTTAGTCTTGGGAGAGTGTATGTGTCCAGGAATTTTTCCATTTCTTTTAGATTTTCTAATTTATTTGTATGGAGGTGTTTACAGTATTCTCTGATGGTAGTTTGCATTTCTGTGGGATCAGTGATGCTATTCCCTTTAACATTTTTTTATTGCATCTATTTGATTCTTCTGTCTTTCTTCTTTATTAGTCTTTCTAGTGGTCTATTTTGTTGATCTTTTCAAAAAACCAGCTCCTGGATTCATTGATTTTTTTGAAGGGTTTTTTTGTTTCTCTATCTTCTTCAGTTTTGCTCTGATCTTAGTTATTTCTTGTCTTCTGCTAGCTTTTGAATTTGCTCTTGCTTCTCTAGTACTTTTAATTGTGATGTTAGGGTGTCGATTTTAGATCTTTCCTGCTTTCTCTTGTGGGCATTTAGTGCTACAAATTTCCCTCTAAACACTGCTTTTAATGTGTCCCAGAGATTCTGGTACATTGTGTCTTTGTTCTCACTGGTTTCAAAGAACATCTTTATTTCTGCCTTAATTTTGTTATTTACCCAGTAGTCATTCAGGAGCAGGTTGTTCAGTTTCCATGTAGTTCTGCGGTTTTGAGTGAGTTTCTTAATCCTGGGTTCTAATTTGATTGCACTGCGGTCTGAGAAACAGTTTGTTGTGATTTCTGTTCTTTTACATTTGCTGAGGAGTGTTTTACTTCCAATTATGTGGTCAATTTTAGAATAAGTGCCATGTGGTGCTGAGAAAAATGTATATTCTGTTGATTTGGGGTGGAGAATTCTGTAGATGTTTATTAGGTCTGCTTGGTCCAGAGCTGAGTTCAAGTCCTGGATATCCTTGTTAATTTTCTGTCTCGTTGATCTGTCTAATATTGACAGTGGGGGTTAAAGTCTCCCATTATTATTGTGTGGGAGTCTAAGTCTCTTTGTAGGTCTCTAAGAGCTTGCTTTATGAATCTGGGTGCTCCTGTATTGGGGCATATATATTTAGGATGGTTAGCACTTCTTGCTGAATTGATCCCTTTACCATTATATAATGGCCTTCTTTGTCTCTTTTGATCTTTGTTGGTTTAAAGTCTGTTTTATCAGAGACTAGGATTGCAACCCCTGCTTTTTTTGCTCTCCATTTGCTTGGTAGATCTTCCTCCATCCCTTTATTTTTAGCCTATATGTGTCTTTGCACGAGATATGTCTCCTGAATACAGCACACCAATAGGTCTTGACTCTGTTCAATTTGCCAGTCTGTGTCTTTTAATTGGGGCATTCAGTCCATTTACATTTAAGGTTAATATTGTTATGTATTAATTTGATCCTGTCATTATGACGTTAGCCGGTTATTTTACCTATTAATTGATGCAGTTTCTTCATAGTGTTGATGGTCTTTACAATTTGGCATGTGTTTGCAGTGGCTGGTACCGGTTGTTCCTTTCCACGTTTAGTGCTTCCTTCAGGAGCTCTTGTAAGGCAGGCCTGGTGGTGACAAAATCTCTCAGCATTTGCTTGTCTGTAAAGGATTTTATTTCTCCTTCACTTATGAAGCTTAGTTTGGCTGGATATGAAATTCTGGGTTGAAAATTCTTTTGTTTAATAATGTTGAATATTGGCCCTCACTGTCTTCTGGCTTGTAGGGTTTCTGCCGAGAGATCCACTGTTAGTCTGATGGGTTTCCCTTTGAAGGTGACCTAGCCTTTCTCTCTGGCTGCCCTTAACATTTTTGCCTTCAATTCAACTTTCGTGAATCTGACAGTTATGTGTCTTGGGGTTGCTCTTCTCGAGGAGTATCTTTGTGGTGTTCTGTGTATTTCCTGAATTCAAATGTTGGCCTGCCTTGCTAGGTTGGGTAAGTTCTCCTGGATAATATCTTGAAGAGTGTTTTCTAACTTGGTTCCATTCTTCCTGTCACTTTCAGGTACACCAATCAAATGTAGATTTGGTCTTTTCACATAGTCCCATATTTCTTGGAGGCTTTGCTCATTTCTTTTCACTCTTTTTTCTCTAATCTTGTCTTCTCACTTTATTTCATTAATTTAATCTTCAATCACTGATATCCTTTCTTTTGCTTGATCGAATTGGCTATTGAATCTTGTGTATGCTTCACAGAGTTCTCGTACTGTGGTTTTCAGCTCCATTGGGTCAATTTAAGCTCTTCTCTACACTGTTTATTCTAGTTAGCCATTCTTCTAACCTTTTTTCAAGGTTTTTAGCTTCCTTGTGATGGGTTAGTACATGGTCCTTTCGCTCAGAGAAGTTTGTTATTAGTGACCTTCTGAAGTCTACTTCTGTCAACTCATCAAACTCATTCTCCATCCAGTTTTGTTCCCTTGCTGGTGAGTTATGCTCCTTTGGAGGAGAAGAGGAGTTCTGATTTTTGGAATTTTCAGCCTTTCTGCTCTGGTTTCTCCCCATCTTTGTGGTTTTATCTACCTTTGGTCTTTGATGTTGGTGACCTATTGATGGGGTTTTGGTGTGGATGTCCTTTTTGTTGATGTTGATGCTACTCCTTTCTGTTTGTTAGTTTTCCTTCTAACAGACAGACCCCTCAGCTGCAGGTCTGTTGGAGTTTGCTAGAGGTCCACTCCAGACCCTGTTTGCTTGGGTATCACCAGTGGAGGATGCAGAACAAACAGCAAATATTGCTGCCTGATTCTTCCTCTGGAAGCTTCATCCCAGAGAGGCAGTTGCCTGTATGAGGTTTCTGTTGGCCCCTACTGGGAGGTGTCCCCTAGTCAGGCTACATGGGGGTCAGGGACCCATTTGAGGAGGCAGTCTGTCTGCTATTGGAGCTCGAATACTGTGCTGGGAGAACCACTGCTCTCTTCAGAGCTGTCAGGCAGTGATGTTTAAGTCTGCAGAAGCTGTCTGCTGCCTTTTATTTAGCTATGCCCTGCTCCCAGAGGTGGAATCTAGAGAGGCAGTAGGCCTTGCTGAGCTGCGGTAGACTCTGCCCAGTTCAAGCTTCCCTGCCGCTTTGTTTATCCTGTGAGCATAGAACCACCTACTGAAGCCTCAGTAATGGTGGACGCCCCTTACCCCACCAAGCTCCAGTGTCCCAGGTCCATCTCGGATTGCTGCACTAGCAGCCAGCAAGGCTCCGTGGGCATGGGACCCACCGAGCCAGGGACAGGAGGGAATCTCCTCGTCTGCCTGTTGTGAAGACTGTGGGAAAAGCGCAGTATTTGGGCAGCAGTGTACCGCTCCTCCAGGTATAGTCACTCACGGCTTTCCTTGGCAAGGAAAGGGAAGTCCCCTGACTCCTTGCACTTCCTGGGTGAGGTGACACCGCACCCTGCTTGGACTGGCCCTCCATGGGCTGCACCAATTGTCTAACCAGTCCCAGTGAGATGAACCATGTGCCTCAGTTGGAAATGGAGAAATCACCCGTCTTCTGCTTCGATCTTGCTGGGAGCTGCAGACCGGAGCTGTTCCGATTTGGCCATCTTGGAAGTGACCTCAGTCATTATTTCTTTAAATAAACTTTTTGTTCTTTTCTTTTTCTTTTAACTTTCTGTAACCTCCAAAATGCACATATTCATTTGTTTGTTGCTGTCCCATAAGTCTAAGTTTTCTTCACTCTTTTTTATTCCTTTTTCCCCTTTTTGCTTCTCTGACTAAATAATTTCCAAATCATCTGTCTTTGAGATCACTAATTCTTTCTTGTGCCCAAACAAATCTGTAGTTGAAGATCCATATTGCATTTTTCACGTCAGTCATTGTATTCTTCAGATCCAGAATTTGTTTGGTTCTTTTTTATGATTTTTATCTTTTTGTCAAACTGCTAGTTTTTTTCATATATGTTCTCCTGATTTCAATGAGTTTTCTATCAACTTCTTTTGCAGCTCTCTGAACTTCTTTACAACAATTTTTTTGATTTTTATTGTCAGACAATTAATAGACCATTTATTTGGAATTGGTTCCTGGGAATTTTGTTCTTTTGAAGGTTTCACGTTTCCCTGACTTTTTGTGTTCCATATAGCCTTGCATTGGTGTTTGCTCATTTGAAGAGCAGTTACTTCTTCCAGGCTTTATAGACTGGCTTTGGGATGAAAGATCTTCACTTGAATATGAGTACAAGGGCATCAACTGGGCAGAGTATGCATAGGTATTAGCTCCAGGAGAATGTCAGGGTGTCAGGTCTCGGAATGCATAGGTGTGCTGGGTCCAGTGGAAGCTCTGGATCCGTGGGTGTACAGCAGAGCCAGGTCTAGTGAGTGCATGGCAGCACTGGGTCCCATGGATGTGCAGGAACACTGGGTTTGATGGGGTTGCAGTAGTGCTGGGTCTGGTGTGTGCACAGTGGTGCTAGCTGTGAGGAAGTTGTAGCAGCACCAGCTCTGGTGGATACTAGGCAGTCTCAGCTGGGGGTCATGGTATCTCTGGCTTGGGAGGCTCAGGAATGTGAGCTGTAGGCAACTCTGGCAAGTGGAGCCCATGTTGGTAAAGATTGCAAGGGTCCTTGCTGACAAAGGCTGCAGTAGTCTGTGCAGCCATCTGGGCTGCTGTGGTCCTCAGTGGCCAGAGCTTCTAGGGTCTTCTGGCTTTCTAAATAGTTTTTCTACGATGCAACTGTTTTTCCTACCCTTTTCTGTTTACTAGTCCTAAGGATTTTTTTTGTTTGTTTCATTTTTCTTTTTTTGCCTCCACTTGGTGGCTACAGCTTCTTAACTGGGCTTCAGAGCTCTCCCACAACTACTTTTATTTGTGGATAGTTATTGAATCATTTTTGTAGGGTACAAGGCCTGGTACATTCTAGTTCACCACCCTGCTGACATCACTTCTCCCCACATTCCCATCCCATTTTATTATATTTCATTGAGGGAGGAGTAGTGAGTGGTTCTGGAAGGAGGAAGGAGGCTCTGGACCTGGATTTTCAGGGCATACAGGAAAAACTCTTATTTTAATACCTTCTAGTATTCATTTCCATACCTAGTCATCATGGCTGCAGATGAGAAAGGAGGTCAAAAGAGGCATCCTTGATGTCTGCCATCAATCATAAACCCCTTGGCATTGTCACCAGTGCAGAGCTAGAATGAATCCTATGCAGACTCAGGAGTGGCGTTGGAGTTAATGTTCCATTATATTTAATGTCTCATAGAAAGGGAGTCTGAGCTTGCTTCAGGGGCTGGCCATCTCCAGCCAGGCCTAGAGTTTCTGGGTCTTTGGCTAAGCAGAGGTGTAGACTCAGGCTCAGGGCCAGCACATAGACCAGTCAAGGCCTTGCTCGTTCACTTAATGCTGCAGGTGCCCGTCAGCCCTGCTCTGCACAGGGACACAGGGATAATTCTCTACCTCTCAGGGTGCTCACATTTTAATGGGGAAGACAGGAGCTCTCTCTAATTTGTCATCAAATGACAAGCAGTGACAGAGGCCATGGAAGGTACAGATGATATGCAGGGGGAGCATGACCAGTTCTGCAGGCTGTATGATAATTTCTGTGGCTCACTTTTTCTGAACTCAAGTCCATACACTGGGCCAAAATCCAGCACAGAAGAGTTCATTCAAGATTGTCAGTTTGGCTTAAAAAATATACCTGGCAGCCTCCGGATACCCTACCCTGTGCCAGTTGCCAGGGGTGGACACATGAGGAAGATATAGCTCTGTCCTCAAGGAGCTCCTCTGAAGTAGAGGAAACAGATTTAAAAACAGATAAACATTATGTAATCTAGTAAGTGCAATGACTGGGGTATGTAAAGGGTATTTAGCGAGGGTAGTAACTGAGGCCAGGCATGGTGGCTCGTGACTGTAATGCCAGCACTTTGGGAGGCTGAAGTGGGTGCATCGCTTGAGGTCAGGAATTCAAGACCAGCCTGGCCAACATGGTGAAACTCCATCTCTATTAAAAATTAGCTGGGCATGGTGGTGGGTGCCTGTAATCCCAGGTACTTGGGAGACTGAGGCAGGAGAATTGCTTGAACCCAGGAGGCAGAGGTTGCTGTGAGAGGAGATCACGCCACTGCACTCCAGCCTGGGCAACAGAGTGAGACTCCATCTCAAAAAAAAAAAAAAAAAAAAAAGTAGTAATCGAGTAGGAGGTAATCATGGGCACCAAATTGACCCTACATCCATCAAACTGAGAAAAAAGATACCCCAATATTCCAGGTCAATAATGATGCTTTCTATTTTTTTTTTTTTTTTTTTTTTTTGAGACAGAGTCTCGCTCTGTCACCCAGGCTGGAGTGCAGTGGCGCAATCTCAGCTCACTGCAAGCTCTGCCTCCCGGGTTCACGCCATTCTCCTGCCTCAGCCTCTCCGAGTAGCTGGGACTACAGGCGCCCGCCACCGCGCCCGGCTAATTTTTTATATTTTTAGTAGAGACGGGGTTTCACTGTGGTCTCGATCTCCTGACATCGTGATCCGCCCGCCTCGGCCTCCCAAAGTGCTAGGATTATAAGTGTGAGCCCCCGCGCCCTGCAATGCTTTCTATTTTAAACCTCCAGTTGACTGAACAATTATTTTAGACCAAGCACTGTGCTAATCTCTTTTCTATCAGCTCATCTCATTCTTACAGAAACCTTATAGGATAATAAGAAAACAATAAAAAATGACTCAACATTATATGTCATTAAGGAATTGCTAATTAAAACAAAAATGAGATACCGCTACACATCTATTAGAATGGCCACAATCCAAAACACTGGCAATACCAAATGCTGGCAAGGTTGTGGAGCAATAGCAGCTCTCATTCATGGCTGACGGGAATGCAAGAAGGTGCAGCCACTTTGGAAGAAAATGGGACCATTTCTTATCAAATTAAACACACTCTTACCATGTGATTCGGCAATTACAATCCTTGGTATTTACCCAAAGGAGTTGAAAACTTATGTCCACAGAGGAACCCACATAAGGATGTTTATAGCAGCTTTATCCATAATTGCCAAATCTTGGAATCAACCAAGATGTTCTTCGGTAGGTTAATGAATAAATAATCTGTGGTACATCCAGACAACAGAATGTTATTCAATACTAAAAAGAAATGAGCTATCAAGTCATGAAAAGGTATGGAGGAATCTTAAATGCCTCTTACTAAGTAAAAGAAGCCAATCTGAAAAGGCTGCATACTATATGATTCCAACTCAATGAAATTCTGGAAAAGGAAAAAATATGGGGACAGTAAAAGGACCAGAGGTTTCCAGGGATGGGGTAGGGGAGGAATAAGTTGGAAGAACATGGAGAATTTTTAGGGCAGTTAAACTGTTCTGTATGATACTAAAATCGTGAATACAAGTCATCATTCGTCAAACCCCACAGAATGTACAACACTAAGAGTGAATCTTTGTAAACTGTGGACTCTGGGGGATAATGATGTGACAACGTAGGCTCATCAGTTACAACAGATGTCCTCTCTGGTGTGGGATGTTAATCATGGGAAAGGTTGTCCATGTGTTGTGACAGGGAGTATAGGGAATCTCTGTACTTGCCACTTAATTTTGGTCTGAACCTAAATCTGCTGTAAAAAAATGAGAGCTACTAAAAAATAGGAAAATGAGAATGTAATAATTGTTCATATTTACTGAGGCTCACTATCAGCTGGGCAGTGGGTTAAGGACTTTGGATTCACTTTAGTCCTTGAAATAAACCTTGGAGGCAGGTACTGTGATCATCCTCCTCTACCAATGGAGCAATCGAGGCTTTCAAGGATTAAGGAAGGAGCTTCCCTCAAGTTCTTACAAAATGAGCCAGATCCAATCTTTCAACTCGGGTTGTCCTGACTCCAGAATCCAGGCCATTTAACCACTGTGCTAGACTCTTACTCTGAAGTCTAGGCCATCATTCCATCTTGGTACAGGTCCATATAAGATTGGCATCTCTCTCTTCCTGCCTCCCTCCCTCCCTCCCTCCCTCTCTCTCTCTTTCTTTCTTTCTTCTTGTCTTGCTTGCTTGCTTGCTTGCTTTGGTCAGCAGTTGTTTGTCTCGCCCTCTGCAACAGGCTCTGTTCATTATATGTTCATTATTTGTTCATTTTCACTGTCTTGGGAGATAAGAACCTTGAAATACCTGTTCTACTTCTCCTGACCCTGGGTGCATGGAGAGGATCAGATGTGAACACTGGAATTCCAACCAGTCAGCACAATGACCTGCCCTTTATTGAACTATTTGAAAGTGTGGCAGAGTCCCCTTAGTGAAATGACACAGTGCCAAAGAATACCAGGAAATTAAAATACATATAAAGTATGAAGCAGTACCTGGCACAGTTTCAAACCAGTGAGGCATCAATTCTAAGCAAAGCTGCACATTTGTCTTGGAACCAAGCAGAATTCTGGGCTTGGAAGCGAGATAGAGAAAATTCTTCCCCTCTGCCCACCAGAAGCCAGGCTTGTGGTCTGCATTAGCCAGATTAAGGCTCTAATTGTCCCTTTATTGTTAGTGAGATGTAGCCAGCTGGCATTATACTTGTAATTATACCTGTAAAATCATTGTAGTTGTAGTTGTCTGTGTAGACAATTGAATACACATATATGAATATCACAGTCAAGAAATGGACTTTGAAGCTTATATACTTATATTGAGCTCCAGTATGCCTTGTTTAATTTACAGTTACTTTGAGTGTTCTTTCTTCCTTTTTCCATATCATATAGAGTTTGTTTGCCAACACCAATATGTCCAGACTGTGCAAGTGCAAATAAACTCTATTGCTTCCTAGCTGTGTGACCTGGGGAAAATTACTAAAGCCTTCATTTCCCATCTGTAATGGGAAAAATAATGACCTTCTTAAAGGAAATAATATATGCTTCACGGGGTCTATCTAAGGATTAAATAAGACCCTTCTGTTAGTAACACATACAAGCGTTTTTACTTTTCAAGTGCGTTTACCGAGAAGCTCAGGGTTCCCACCCTGGGCTGCTACTGAGACACAAAGGAGACCAAACATGGGCGCCTGCCTGAAAGCTCACCAAGCGGGGAGGGAGACAGAGGCATGAAGGACTAATTATCACACCAGCCAGGCGTCTTCACTATGACCCATCAACTGTGAGAAATGCAATTGACTCAAGAGCATCATTTTAGGAAATATACATTAGTACGTCACACATTCATATTCTGATATCAGAAAGGATAAAATACGGAAAAAATTATCTTAGCATTAAAAAATGTAGTGTAGCTCATAACTGACATACAAAGGGCTGAGAGAATAGAAAATCCTTGCAGCTTTGAGACTGGGGAGTGGTCAGAGAACAGGATCTTAGCACTGGACTTTGAGGGGTAGCCTAGAAATCCACGTGTAGAGAAGGAGCCGTGGGTGGCGCAGGGGGCAGCAGGAGTCCAGGCTTGGATGTGAGAACTGGCAAGACATCGAAAGAGGGGAGGGTGAGTGTGGCGAGAGGGCCTCTGTGCACCTAGGGTTAAACAGGTGCTGGACCCTCTGGAGAGGCCCAGATGTGTCTGGGTTCAGACCCCAGCTCTGCTGCTCACGGGCAAAGCCAAGCTATAGCCTTTTTGTGTTCTGTGAGCATCTGTGCTTCTGTGCAAAACAGCAATAGAAATCACCACTTCCGGTTCTGGTAAGAATGACACAAGGAAAAAATATGTGACTGTGTGGGGACAGGTCTGGCACAGAGGAGGGGGAAGGAACTAGTGTTGGACTCCTTTGCTCATTTTTGCCTCCCACGACCCCTACCCACCCCCACAAGCAGGAATCTTCAAAATCCCAGTTCAGGACGTGGATGGGCTGCCCTACTAGCAAGAAAGGAGGGACAATTTATAGTTTTCCATAGGGAAAGCATGAAGACTGGGGCCCAGGAATGAGGGAAATGGGCGAGTACTGAAGCAGCCTCATCCTGCACCAGGCAGCCCAGAGCAAGGCACAAGGCAGAAGGGCCCTCAATTCATGGAATTGGAACAGGGATCAATATTGCTATGGCATTGGATCAATATTCCCATGCCCCTCTTATTCTTCATTTTCCAGGCTTTTGTTGTCCCCTTCCTTGCCCCTTCTCTGCCTCCTGGGTCCTGGCCCCTCACCACCCCACCTCACCTTGCCAAAATTATCAGATATGGCTGTCACGTGGCCCAGGCAGGCCGCCAGTTCAGCTCTTACACAATTTGTGGCGCCTACTTAAGGTGTCTGAGAGACTCACCACTCCGTCAGGACCTGGGGGCAGAGAGTAATTATGGCTCCCTCTTTCTTCTTTTTTGCTTTTGAAAAGGTACGTATGAATTGGTATTTTCCTCAGCGTTCCCCTCTCCTCGTCCCTTAAAGCGACAGAAGAATCAAAGGGTATGTGCTTATTAGACCACAGAGGAATGTGGGCAGGGAAGGAAGCCGATGGCAGGATTCCTCTCTCACCAGAGGGTTGGTGGAAAGATCCATCTAGGACAGCTTGGAGGAGGCCCAGCCGTTGGGTTGTAGTCCCTGAACAAGCTCTGGACAACGCATTCCTCATATACCTCTAAGCAAAATGTGTCAGCCCAGGTCGCAAACAGACTGTTTTTCAGACTCACATTTATTCCATCCCATATTATTCACCTTGGCAAAGTTGTACAACATACTACTTTCCCTTCAAAAGCTTACATTCCAGTTACTTCTAGGAATATAGTTTCTGGGCCAGGTGCAAGGGCTCACGCCTGTAATCTCAGCACTTTGGGAGGCCAAGGTAGGAGGATTGCTTGAGCCCAGGAGTTTGAGACCAGCCTGAGCAATACAGAGAAAGCTCATCTCTACTAAAAATAATTTTAAAAAATTAGTCAGATGTGGTGGTGAACACCTGTAGTCCCAGCTACTCAAGAGGCTGAGGTGGGAGGATTGCTTGAGCTCGGAAGGATGAGGCTGCATTGAGCTATGATCACATCACTGCACTCCAAATTGAATGACAGAATGAGGCCCTGTCTCTAAAACAAAAATAAAATAATATGGTTTTCTGAATTTCACAAATATTTATGTGTAGGGGGAGGTAGGGTGGCGGGGAAGGAGGTGGGGAAGGATGTCGGGAAGGGAGGGATTGTCTGGGAAGCTCAATGCACCCAGGTTTTTCAGGGTTATGAAAATGGATTGATTTGAGAAGGTAAAAGAACCAGTCACCATGTAGAATTTAGAAGGTTAGAACATCGTTCTCATTTCTCCATTTTTTAAAAAATGACCATGACATGCCCTAGGGAAGGCAATGTCACATCAATTTTTTTTAAGGGATCACTCACTATAGTTGATCATACAACTTATTGTGAAACTGGGACACATTTGAGAGTGAAAGTGGGTAATATTAATAATTATGCTGGGACAATAGGCGTAAACCTGGGTGATGACAGGCAAACAAGGAGAGAAGATCACCCTCCCTATCTGGCACCCTCACCCAGCTGGCAGAAGCAATAGAGTCTTATAGGAGCTGGACTAGCTGTCCCCAAGCTCATGCACTAATGTCCATGCATCATCCTCAGAGGTGAGCCATCAGTTCCTCCTCACTCAGAACCTGTTTGATCTTTGTTTTCTCAAGCAGCAAATCAGAAAGGTGATAATAGGTGTTGGGCACAGGTAGCCAGATTAACGAACGGCGGTCTAAGAATGCATTGCCCCCCAAAACAAAGTCTAAAGAGAATTTTTAGTGCTTGGAAGAGTTCCGTTCAGTCCTGTAGCTCCTTCTATTTAAAACAATGATTGAATTATCGAGAAAATGTAAAGTTATTCGACAGCCATCTGTGGATTCACTTCATGGAGCTAGAGATTGGGGACTAAAGATGAGTGAGGCGTAGTAGCTGACTTCAAGGAGCTTACAGCCTGGAGCAGGAAACAGATGAGGAAACAAATAATAATGCATGAAATGTGTGTAGTAATAGAGGGGTAGACACAGATGGGCACATTTATTCTGTCAGAATGACTGAGGGCTTCCTGGCGGAGGTCATCAGAGCTGGGCTTTGAGGTATGGTTAGGCATCCAGGCGGCAGAGAATGGCCAGAAAGTCTTCCTGGACAGAATAAATATCAAGAGCAACAGCAACAGGCTGCTTGGGAAGCAGCTGGGTCCTCAGGGAGGACCCATCATCAGACCAGCGGGACGCTCCTCTGTCTGCAGGACCCGGAACATGAGCCAGATGGAGGGCAGCTTATCCTGTGTCTAAACGTTTAAAAGTTGAGAATCAACTTAACTGTTAAGTAAACTATTTCTACTTAAAGTATTTAAAATGTGGATCTATTTTATCAAAAACATAAAGTAACTGAAAAAAGCTAAACAATAAAAAGGATTTTTCCATTATATATTTTCTAAAAAGAAATTTCTTCTAAAATATTCAAAATTATTTATTAAAATTAAAAGGCAAAATATAAATTATAATTAATGAATATAAAAAGTAGAATTATTTGTAAGAGCAGGATGTTAAGATATAATTTATTTAATTTTGTGTATATATATATTTTAAAATTGCGGTAATATATATAACATAAAATTTATCATTTTAACCATATTTTATTTTATTTTTCTTTTCTTTCCTTTTTCTATTTTTTCTTTTTTTTTTGGAGACAGAGTCTCGCTCTGTACCCAGGCTGGAGTACAGTAGTCTTGGTTCACTGCAGCCTCTGCTTCCCGGGCTCAAGCGATTCTCCTGCCTGCCCCCGAGTAGCTGGGATTACAGGTGCCCACCACTGCACCTGGCTAATTTTTGTATTTTTAGAAGAGGCGAGGTTTCACCATGTTGGCCAGACTGCTCTTGAACTCTTGACCTCAGGTGATCTGCCTGCCTCAGCCTCTCAAAATGCTGGGATTACAGGTGTGAGCCACCTCGCTCGGCCCATTTTAACCATTTTAAAATATAGTTCAGTGGGATTAAATTATTCACATTGTTGTGCCACCATCACCACCATTTATCTCCAGAACTCTTCATCTTACAAAACTGAAACTCTGCACTTACTAAATAATAACGCCTCATTCCGCTTTTCCCCCAGTCCCTGGCAACCACCATTCTAATTTCTGTGCCTGTGGACTTGACTACTGTAATTGCCTCATGGAAGTAGAATCACGCAGTGCTTGTGTTTTTGCAGCTGGCTTATTTCACTTAAGACAGTGTCCCAGGATCATCCATATCATAGCATGTACCAGAATTTCCTTCTTTAAAAAGCTGATTTTTTTTTTTTTTTTTTTTTTTGAGACAGAGTCTCGCTTTCTCGCCCAAGCTGGAGTGCAGTGGCGCGATCTCGGCTCACTGCAAGCTCCGCCTCCCAGGTTCACGCCATTCTCCTGCCTCAGCCTCCCGAGTAGCTGGGACTACCGGCGCCCACCGCCACGCCTGGCTAATTTTTTCGTATTTTTAGTAGAGACAGGGTTTCACTGTGTTAGCCAGGATGGTCTCTATCTCCTGACCTCGTGATCTGCCCGTCTTGGCCTCCCAAAGTGCTAGGATTACAGGCGTGAGCCACCACGCCCGGCCTGAATTTTTAAACATTTTAAATATTTTCACATTTTAAATATTTTCACATTTAAACATTTTAAGAAATTGTTTCAATATCCACCTAGCTGCTAAAATGGAGTCACTATTATGCTTCATGCATGTTATATGTAGACCTAAGTAGGTGCAAATTTGAGTGTAAAGCCAGTGGCTTAAGATTGCAGTGTCCCTTAGCCTCCACGTGCAACTGTTGCAAAACCTATGCCAACTCATAAATTCACCTCAACCCCTGATTTGGAAAGCAAAGCAAAGTAATAAAATAGAAAACCTGGCCTTTTTGTGTGGAACCATACACTTACACTATCCAAGAAGAAAGACTGGGCAAATTAATTATGTTTTCTCTTACCCAAGCCCTCTTGCAGCTGTCATACTCTCTACTCTTTGAAGCTGCGGCAACCTCAGTGTTGATAAGTGTGGAATGCACAAAGGCTCCCAGCATTTGAACCTGTCTACCTTTTGTTTCAAGGACAGAAGGCAAAAGACATGGAAAAGCCTTTCCCAGGGGCCTGAACGTGTTCGTAATGAATGCATGTAGAGCGGTTTGGATCATGCCCTGCACCTGGAATTTTTTGGCATCCTTTCGACACGTAAGGTTCTATAAAGGGAAGTTCAGGGCACAGAACAGGGCACCCTTGCCTTGGTCTGAGGGAATTACTGACCAGAAGCATCAACTTTCAGCTTGAGGGGTTGGTGCCGTGATCCTCCTCTTTAGCTCCATCAGCCACTCTCGGCTCCATCAAATAAACTTACAGTCTAAGGAAAAGTAATGTGGCCTCAAGAGAAGTCCTCCAGTGTCCCTTGTACCATGTCATTGCAGTTCATTTCTATGCCAGCTGGGGATAATGAAATGTTTTGAGGACAGGCAGCCTAGAAGTCAGCTAGTTCTTCGTGCTCCCTGAAAATTAGGTAAATTTTGTCCCAAGTTTCCTTCTTCAGAGCCTGTGGAAGTCCAAAGCTTTGTCACCAAGGGCTTAATTCTCATCTCCTCCTCATCCTCCTCCATTTCCTTGAGTTTTTATCTCCTTGGATGTTGTCTCTGTTCTGCACTCTGTCCTTCTAAGATGAAATTTTGAGTTTAAAGAAAAAGCACATACAAATAAAATGTCTGTGCAAAAATGATACAACAGTAGAATTTATTTAAAACATCCTGTGTGTGTGTTTATGGAGCAGGGAGAGAATGCAGAGCAGGGGTTTATCTCACAGAAGGGCAAGCCACATCAAATACAGCAGCAGGGTTCCTTGCTCTGAAAAGGTGCTTTGACCACTTTATTTCCTGAGGGTGTTTCTGTGACTTATCACACCAATAAGTCACTGTTGTTCACAATATTATTGGCTTGTACTGTTCCACCGTTCCTCTCCAATTTTTTTTTTTTTTTTGAGACAGAGTCTTGTCCTGTCACCCAGGCTGGAGTGCAATGGCGTGATCTCGGCTCACTGCAACCTCCGCCTCCCAGGTTCAAGCGATTCTTCTGCCTCAGCCTCCCAAGTAGCTGGGATTACAGGTACGCACCACCAAGCTCGGCTAATTTTTTGTATCTTTAGTAGAGACGGGGTTTCACCATATTGGCCTGGCTGGTCTCAAACTCCTAACCTTGTGATCCACCCGCCTTGGCCTCTTAAGGTGCTGGGATTATAGACGTGAGCCACAGCACCCGGCCCTCCCCACTTCTTTCTTCTTTCTTCTCTCATCCCTCCAGCTTCCCACTTTGGAGCAACAAATTCACTCCTTGTCATATAAAGAACAACTTCCTGTACCTACACGTATGCATACACATGCCTCTGGAATGTTGAACCAGCCAATATTTTGACTTTCAACACCTCAACATCTTCTCACAAACACAAAGATACTTTTCTCAAACAAAGGTTATTGCCTCCCTTAGAAGAATTCTGGTGTCAATGTTAGGAGGATAACATTTTTTGTCTACTCCATTACAGAAAAATGTATGGACATGTTTTACTGCCTGAACACTGGTGCCAGTTAGGGCGACAGTCATGTGGCAATGGCTATGAATTGCAAGCATTGCTGATTGTCATCTGCTGCTACTGCCTTTGAGCTGGAGCGGAACAGATTGACATGGGCCAAACAGGAGCCTCTCTGGAGATTTCTCTACTGCTTCAAGCACACAGATTCCAAGTTTAGAAGCTCAAGAGAAGGTTGAAAATAAAATACATTTAGTTTTTGTCATCTACCTGGGAATACTTGGCTATTGGAAAAGACTATCATGAGATAATATAAATAACAAATTACCATAAACCTATCCTTGGTGGATCCTTCACCTATACAAATGAGACCAGGTGTTAATTTGATGACTGTCAGAGCTGGAAGGGCGCTAAGGCATTATCTAGTCCAATGAATGATAGTCAAAGTTAATGTGGCACAGCAGAACTCTTTTTTTCAGAAAGATTCGTATTCAGATGCCTGATAAAAACAGAAATTCTCTAGCTGAAGCAGGGGTTAGGGACTTGAGGTTTTATGTATGTGAAATGTGTGTGTGTGTGTGTGTGTATGTATAAATGTATATGTGGGGGGTGTATGGGTATATATGTGTGTGAGTATGTATATATGTATGGCATTCTGTGTGCCAGGCTCTGTGGTAAGCTCTGGACCTAGAGCAACAAATAAAGGAAGACACAGCCTCAGACTTCATGGAGCCATTAGTCTAGTGATAAAGACCATTTTGCACTTCCCCTACAAGATCTGTGAGGGTTTTAAAAAATTTTTGTTTTTATTTTTTTTTTTTGAGATGGAGTTTCACTCTTGTTGCCCAGGCTGGAGTGCAATGGTGTGATCTCAGCTCACTGCAACCTCCGCCTCCCGGGTTCAAGCGATTCTCCTGTCTCAGCTTCCTGAATAGCTGGGATTACAGGCGCCCGCCACGAAGCCCGGCTAATTTTTGTTATTTTTAGTAGAGACGAGGTTTCACCATGTTGGCCAGCACTCCTGACCTCAGGTGATCTGCCTTCCTCGGCCTCCCAAAGTGCTGGGATTACAGGTGTGAGCTACCGCGCCTGGCCAAAATTATTTTTTTTATTTTTAATTGACATGTAATGATTGTACATATTTATGGGGTACAGAGTGGTATTTTAATAAATGTATACAATATGTAGTGATTAAACCAGGGTAATTTGCATACCCGTTATTTCAAACATTTTTCATTTCTTTGTGATAGGAACATTCAAAATCCTCTCTCCTAGCTGTTTGAAAATATACAACAAATTCTTGTTAATGGCAGTCATCCTTCAGTGCTGTAGAACGCTGGAACTTATTTTTTCTATCTAGTTATAATTCTCTATTCAATAACCAACCTTTCCCTATCCCTACACTACCCTTTCCAGCCTCAATTCTACTCTACTTCTACTCTACTTCTATGAGATCAACCACAATTCTACTCTACTTCTATGAGATCAACGTTTTTAGCTCCCACATATGAATGAGAACATGTGTTGCTAGTCTTTCTGTACCTTGCTTATTTCACTAACAATGCACTCCGGGCTCATCCATGTTGCTGTGAATGACAAGATTGCACTGTTTTTTATGGACGAATAATATTCCATTGTGTATACATATCACATTTTCTCTATCCATTCATCAGTTGATAGACACAACAGGTTGATTTTATATCTTGGCTACTGTAAATAGTGCTGCAATAAACATGGGCGTGCAGATGTCTCTTTAATATACCGATTTTCCTTCTTTTAGATAAATACCCAGTAGTGGAACTGCTGTATCATATGAAAGTTCTATCTGTAGTTTTTTGAGGAACCTCCATATTGTTTTCCATAGTGGCTGTACTATTTTATATTCCAACCAACAATACATAAGTTCCCTTGTTATTTTTTGTCTTTTTGATAACAGCCTTTCCAACTAGGGAAATATAATATTTTGCTGTGGTTTTGATTTACAGTTCCCTGATGATTAGTTATGTTGAGCATTTTTTCATATACTTCTTGGCCCTTTGTATGTCTTTTTTTGAGAAATGTCCTTTCAGATCATTTGCCCATTTTTTTAAATGGGATTTTTTTCTTTCTGTTGAGTCATTTGAATTCCTTATATATTTTAGATCCCTTGTTGGAGGAATAGCTTACAAATATTTTTCCCCATTCTTCAGGTTATCTCTTCACTCTGTTGATTGCTTCCTTAAGTGTGCAGAAACTTTTGACTTGATATGAACCCATTAGTTGAAATAGACTTTTGTTGCCTGTGCTTTGGAAGTCTTATTCTTAAAATATTTTCCCAGACAAATGTCCTGAAGCATTTCCCCATGTTTTCCTCTAGTAATTGTATAGTTTCAGGGATCACATTTAAATCTTTAGTCCATTTTGAGTCCATTTTTATGCATGGAAAATGGTATCATTCTAGTTTTATTTTTCTGTTCTGGATATGGATACTCAGTTTTCCCAGCACCATTTTTTGAAAAGAGTGTCCTTTTTTCAGTATATGTTCTTTGCACCATTTTACAAAATCAACTTTCTGTAAGTTTGTGGATTTATTTCTGGGTTTCTCATTTTTCCATTGGTCTATGTGACTCTTTCTACACCAGTACATATGGTTTTGATATAGTTTTGTAGTATATTTTGAAGCCAGTAAGTGTGATATCACTAGCTTTGTTCTTTTTGTTTAGAATTTCTTTGGATATTCTTTTGTCATTCCACACAAACTTTAGGATTTTTTTCTCTATTTTTGTGAACATAGAAATTGCACTGAATCTGTAAATTGCTTAGGTAGTATGGCCATTTTGATAATATTAATTCTTTGAATCCGTGAACATGAACTGTTTTTAAACTTGTTTGTGTCCTCTTCAATTTATTTCATCAGTATTTTATAGTTTTCATTGTAGAGATTTTTCACATTCTTGGTTAAATTTGTTCTTAAGTATTTTTTTAAACTATTGTAAATAAAACTGCTTTTTTGATTTCATTTTTATCTAGTTTGTTATTGGTGTATAAAAACACTACTAATTTTTATATGTTGATTTTCTATCCTGCAACCTTACTGAATTTGTTTATTAGTTCTAAGAGGTTTTTTTTGGTGAAGTCTTTAGGTTTTTCTATCTATAAGATCAAGTTATCTGCAAACAGGAGCAATTTGACCTCCATTTTTCCAATTTGTATGGCCTTTGTTTCTTTCTCTTGTCTAAGTATTGTGTTAAATAAAAGTTTGTGAAAGTGGGCATTCTTGTCTTGTTCCAACAAGCTTAGAGGAAAAGCTTTCAACTTTTCCTCATTCAGTATGATATTAGCTGTGAGTCTGTCATATATGGCCTCTATTATGTTGAGGTATGTTCCTTTTGTACCTAATTTGTTGGGAGATTTTTCATGAAGGAATGTAGAATTTTACCAAATCCTTTTTCTGCATCTATTGAGATAATCATATAATTTTTGTACTTCATTCTGTTGATGTGAGGTATCACATTTATTGAGTTGCATATGTTGAACCACCCTTGCATTCCTGGGGCTAAATCTCACTGGATTATGGTGTATATTTTTTTAATGTGCTGTTGGATTTTAGTTTGTGAGTATTTTGTTGAGGATTTCTGCATCTATGTTCATCAGGAATAGTAGCCTGCAGTTTTCTTTTTTTTGTTGTGCCCTTGCTTGGCTTTGATATTAAATAATGCTGACTTCATAAGAATAAGCTTGGGAAAATTCCCTCCTCTTCAATTTTTTGAAATAGTTTGAGAAGAACTGGTGTTAATTCGTTTTTAAAGGTTTGATAGAATTCAGCAGTGAAACCATTCAGTCCTGGGCTTTTCTTTGTTAGGAGACTTTTATTACTGACCCACTCTCATTATGTGTTATTGGTATGTTCAGATTTTCTATTTAGTTCTGGTCAAATCTTAGTTGGCTATTTGTGTCCAGGAATTTACCAGTCTCCTTTTATTGCTATAAACTTCCCTCTTAATACCACTTTTGCTATATCCCATAGGTTTTGATCTGTTTGTGTTTCCTCCTCCTCCTCCTTCTCCTTCTTCTCCTTCTCCTCCTCCTTCTTCTTCTCCTTTTTCTTTTTTTCCTTCTCCTTCTTCTTCTCCTTCTTTTCTTCTTCTTCTTCAGGGTCCTGCTCTGCCACCCAGGCTGGACTGCAGTGGCATAATCATAGCTTACTGCAGTCTCAAATTCCTGGGCTTAATCGATCCTTCCACCTCAGCTTCCCAAGTAGCTGGGACTACAGGCACATGCCACCATGCCTGGCTAATTTTTTTTTTTTTTGAGATGGAGTCTCACTCTCTAGCCCAGGCTGGAGTATAGTGGCATGATCTCAGCTCACTGCAACCTCTGCCACCCAGGCTTAAGTGATTCCCCTTCTTCAGCCTCCCGAGTAGCTGAGATTACAGGTGTGTGCCGCTATGCCCAGTTAATTTTTGTATTTTTATTAGAGATGGGATTTTGCCATGTTGGCCAGGCTGATCTCAAATTCCTGACCTCAAGTGATCCATCCTCCTTGGCCTCCCAAAGTGCTGGGATTATAGGCATGAGCCACCGTGCCTGGCCACCTGGCTAATTTTCATAGTTTTTGTAGAGACAGAGATCTCACTTTGTTGCCCAGGCTGATCTGAAACTCCTGGGCCCAAGAAATTTTCTGCCTTGGCCTCCCAGAGTCCTGGGATTACAGGCATGAGCCAGCACACCTGACTCCCAAACAATTTTTATGTATTTTGTACCATTTCCAAAATTCCTCTTGTTACTGATTTCTAGTTTTATTTCATTAGATATGAAACGATACTTTATATGATTTAGGCTTTTTAAGAGTTGTTGAGACTTGTTTTGTGGCCTAACACATGGTCTTTCCTCCATAATGTCCCATTTGCTGATGAGAGGAATGTGTAATCTGCAGCTGTTCTATGAAATGTTCTGTAAATGTCTGTTAGGTCCTGTGAGGTCTTTTATAACAAATCTAGCATAGCTTTTGATGAAGCTCATGGAAAGTCAAAAGCTCCAGGAGAGATTTTGCTTATCTTGTGAAGAAAGTTGATAGACTCTGAATGACAGAGGCATTCTCTGAGTATGAGTAACACATTTCAGAGTTTGGTCTTGCTACATGCATATGACGGATTTGTTTAGTAGGCAGGCCTCTTAAGAAAATTGACACCATGTCATTTAAGCACCAGGTAAAGGGGGAAAAGAAGAAATAGTTCTATTTTTCCATTCATTCATTCATTCATTCATTCATTCACTTCTTTAGTCACTATTTCTTGTGAGCCTGCCTCATCCCCTGAGCTAGAAGCTTAGTCTGGCAGGGACAGAAAAATCAAACAATTATAATACGGTATGTAATTAGTCATTTGTTAGAAAGACGAACATGGTACCATGGGAACACTTTAGAGAGGAAGACAAATGATTCAGGGAGGAGGGGATGAGGGATACCAAAGAAAGTAATAATTGCTTCCAGGTGCAGAGGTGCCACAAGCTTCTGCCACTCATCTGGCTCCTTCCAGGAGTGAGCAAGCCTGGGGATGGAGTCTGCCTCAGCCTCTGGACTTAGCCCGGGCCTTCCAACCTCTGTAGTGTTTAAAGAATTCATGCGCTCTATGCTCTACATTTTGCTTAATTAGGCAAATGCTTGAAGTTAATTACCTGGCAATGCCTTATGGGTTAGTCATGCTACTCCCAGGGCTGGCCATTTAGAAGGTTCCTGGAGAGTGACTTGGGTCAGCGTGTACTGACTCTGCACTGAACAGGAGATGGGAGGAGGAGGTGGGGGAAGTGAGGGCGTCAGAAGGTCTGGAACATGACCCCTAGTAGAGCTGGGAAGGGGTTTAGCCCACATCAAGGTGTTGGGGCTTTATGTGTGGATCTGAAGTCAGACTAACCAGCCCCAATGCCCCACCTCACCTGCCAGCTGACTTCTAAGCAAACCTTTCCACCTCTCTGAGTCTCAGATTTGTACTGCTCCCACCCTCCTCTTCCCATGCCTGCCTCTCTCTTCGTGTCCACGTGTCTTAAAAGAGGTTTTCAGTTTTTTAAAAATTGCATTTATTATGGAATAATTAATTTCTTCCAGATTTTATAAAGCACAGATTTGAATAACTGATGACAAGAATAAAATAGCCACAGTGACCACCTTGGGGTAAGTCCAGTCTGTAATAAAGATGCTTGTTGATTTCATGACCATGGGGATGTGTACAGCTTCTTTTACAATATGAAAGTGAGGCTTCCATCAATACCCTTGGAGACCTTGAGGGACCTCAGAGATTTTCAGTTAAAAAAGAAAAAGTTTATCTCAACCTCCATTTTATAGAGGAGGAAACTAGGACCTAGAGAATTAATAGCAAATCCAGAACTTGACACAAATCCCATAAGCCTAGCCCAGCGATTTTTGCTTTACAACTCAAGCCTTCCTCTCTCCTCCTCTCTTCGGTGTGTGTGTGTTGGAAACACAAGTTTGCTGGAGAAGGATCTGCTGAAAGGAAGCCACAGTAGGCTGGGTTACCCAATCAGATGCTGTATTTTAACAATGACAAATGGCATAAAAGCTTTAACATCTCTGTCTCTGAATATTTCCACCAAATAATTTAATCAAACTGGGAAGGATGATGCTTGCTGAAAGCAATATTTGTATTCTGCATTCCTAAACCGTGCCAGATGCAAGGAAGTGGACAGCTATGGCTTCATCTGCTCAGCCTCTCCTCTCTTCTGGGTTAAGCACAGCCTGACCAATCAGAATCCCTCCTGGGAGCCTTTCCACAAGTGCTGAGGGAAGATCGGCAGTGTCACTTTTGTAAAAATGTGAGCCAGAAGCCGTAGGAAATGCTGAACCCTCACTGGGTCATGAAAGTCCATCGCAGTGAGTGATAATGCCATCTGCCCTCAGAGAGAGGCCGAGAGAGAATTGGGGATATTGCCCTCTTTGGTTTTTATTTTCTTTGAGATTTAATTGTACATCTGCTTTTCTGCGGGTACAGGGACCTCCCAATAAATTCTCAACCACACCTAACCTAATTCATTGTGTAGCTCTGTCCCTTGCAACTCCAGCATCCTGACTGGATCACATTCCAGTAAATGCCAATGCTGCTTTTTTTCTCCTTTTAACTACCCATGCTGAGCACCTCTGATACACAAGGCATGATGCTGGGCATTTTTTAATGTGGAATTTCCTCTTAGCAACTGCATGGTGAGGTCAGAGTTATTCATTTGACATTTGCAAAGAGGAGACAGACTCAGAGCAATTTTCAGTACTTTTCACGCTCACCACGGCCACTGTAATGAATTAGCACAACTTGGTGGCTGTGAAACAGCAGAAATTTGTTCTTTCTCAGTTCCGGAGGCCAGAAGTCAAAAATCAATGTGTCAGCAGGGGGTGTTCCCTCCTGAGGCTCTAGGGGAAACTATGCTCCTTGCTTTTTCCACCTTCTGGTGGCAGCCTGCATTCCTTGGCTTGAGGCTCCATCACTCCCGTCTCTGCCTCTATATGGTCACCTTGCCTCCTTCTCTTCTGTCTATGTCAAATCTTCCTCTGCCTCTCTCTCACAAGGACATGTGCTGTTGGATTTAGGGCTCACTCAGATAATCCAGGATGATTTCTCCATCTCAAAATTCTTAACTTCATTACATCTGCAAACATTCTTTTTCCAAATAAGATCACATTCACAGATTCCAGGATTAGGATGTGGACATGTCTCTGGTGTGGGATGATCACTGTTCAACCCCTACACTCACATCACGAGGAGCTGCAGAGCAGGCACCAAACCCAGGCTCCCCAAACCTCTGACCAGGGCCCTTTCCAGCCAATGACACAGATCCCAACAGGAAGAGGGACTTAGAGTCCCAGAATTGAGGGTTACCCAGACCCCCTTTTGTAATCTCCTCTCTTTAATTTAGATGGTAAAACTACAAGACAGTAAGTGATTTGCACCAAATCTCATGTCCATCCTTTGCCAGAATCATCCACAATCTTCACATGCCATAAGACAAACCCAACCTCACTTCCAGAAGATCCAGAGCTCCCTTTTTTTAAGGGTGTGACCTGGAACTAGCTCATTAGTTCATCCTAGAGGACCCTAGGATTTATTGTTATTATTTGCCTTTTTTGGTAGAGGGAGAAGCATCCCTTTGCAGACAATCATCGTGGTCCACGTTATAAAGGGGTTAGCCCTGTGCTTGACAGATTGCCTACTACACTTTATTAAAGCCCATTACAATTTCCAACATTTGTCATATGAAAATGCCTTCTAACAAATACCAGCTTGTTAGAGAATGGCTGTTAGCAGGATAAATTGATCTTGCTTTGCTCCTACCTCGTCAACTCCAACGCTAGCACCTAATCAAACTTTGACAATCAAAACCTTATATAGGTTTCCTAATGGATACAAAACAGGTGGGGAAAGCACGGTCCACTGCAGTAGCATCCAGAGAACACAAAATATATCAACTTCCACTCCCGCAGTACAGGCTTGCTTCCCCACAAAACTGGACAAAAAGCAGAGCTAAATGAACCATCTCTTTCTGTGCAAGCTATTACCAGCTAAATGACTTAAAAAAAAACATCCAGAGCAGCCCGGGTTGAGCTTCCATCCTAATGAAATGCAGTCTGGTCGAAGTGTTGCTGGTTATACAATGCCCGGTGCAGAAATCCTGATCAAAGCCTCTTGGCATCTGAAGTCATCAGTAATTCGACAGCCTATTTGGGTGAAAAGAGCTCCTTTCTGGCTGTTTCACTTCAGGCCCACCCCAGAGAGGGGCACAACTCAAGCAAACAAGACTGCTGGCAACTCTAGACGCCTCTTCCCAAGATGTGACATGAAACACAAGTCAGCAGCAGCAGCCAGATGCAGGGATCAGGTTTCACGGGGGGAGCAGGTGTGTACATCACACATGCTATTTGCATGTATGTCATCCGTTCTGGTGAGGCTGAGACATGCTTCACAGAGACATGAGCAGTGGCCTTTTGACCTGTGTGAGGCTGAGAGCAGCTCTCCCCAGGAGCCATTGCTCTTCCAGGGATGGAGCAGGGACAGTGTAAGCAATGATGAGAACGAGGTGCTCCTGGTGCCTCTTGGATTTCATTAAATATTTCCTGATACCTGCTTGTGCCAGACATCGTGCTGGTTCCTGGCTATAAATATTCACAACCTGCCCTTTATGAGTTCACAATCTAGCAGAAAAGATGAAATATCAGAAAACGATTACAATTCACTTAGTCAGTGCTATGACAGTGCAGTCCTAAGACTATGAGGACACAGAGGTCCCTAACTTGGTGCTGGGAAGATAAAGAACAGTGCTCAGCTGAAGGGCCAGTAGCCAAGCAGAAACACAGTGGAGAGACCAGGGAGGGGGGAAACTGAAGTGCATACTCTTCCCAAGCAAACTCCTCTCCAAAGTGGTTTGTTTTTAGCCTTTGAAGGTAATATTTATTGACAAATTGTTATTAAGACTATACTAAAATATATTAGCAAAGGTTGGGAGCATTGGCTCATGCCTATAATCCCAGCACTTTGGGAGGCCG
The DNA here is from genome assembly GCF_028878055.3 of Symphalangus syndactylus. Lineage (NCBI taxonomy): Eukaryota > Metazoa > Chordata > Mammalia > Primates > Hylobatidae > Symphalangus > Symphalangus syndactylus. The sequence continues at coordinate 12,256,985 of NC_072429.2, forward strand.
AGGTGGGTATATCACCTCAGGTCAGGAGTTTGAGACCAGCCTGGACAACACGGTGAAACCCTGTCTCTACTAAAAATACAAAAATTGGCTGGGTGTGGTGGTGGGCACCTGTAATGCCAGCTACTTGGGAGGCTGAGGCAGGAAAATCAATGGAACCTGGGAGGCGGAGGTTGCAGTGAGCCAAGATCGTGCCATTGCACTCCAGCCTGAGTAACAAGATTGAAACTTCGTCTCAAACAAAAAAGAAAAAAAAGAAAAGAAAAAAAAATTAGCAGAAAAAGTGTACAGTATATGATTGACATATCGGTGAACAGACTGTGTTATGTGCAGAAAAGGTAGTAGAAGGGTAAAACATTATTTTTATGTTTGCTTTTTAAATACTCAATTGCACAGCCATACACCCTGTAGCCCTTTTCCTAGAAGTACACCCTCTGGCAGCAGAATCTGGTTATGCCTTTTTCTCCCAAATGAGGTAAGTAGGTGAAGAGGAGTGGAGGCATGGAGTAAGGGAGGGGAGGATGGAGCAAGCTGAGGCAAGAGTATATGCAAAGGCACTGGGATAGGAAGGCACATAGCAGAGTTGGGAAACCCTGAACACATCCATTTGGCTGAAATGAAGATTTTGTTCAAGGGAATCCTGAGAGAAAATATTTGAAGAAGAGATTAGGGCCAATTGTAAGGGTTTTTGATATCAAGGCAAAGATTTGGGTTGGGTTTTCTTTGGTAATGAATGGGAAACGCAGCTTCTGAGAAAGGGGCTGGCAGACTCCAAGTTTTGCTTTATGTACTTTTCAGTGAAGCTAACCCTGTTCTAGGTTGTGGGAGAGGCACAAAATTTAACCACATTATATCCCTAAAGGACTTAATAATTCTGATCGGGAGAGAAAAGGCATACATCCAGCACCAACTAGAAAATGATTACAAGTTCATATTAGCAAGCATGTCCTGGTCTGGTCATGTACTAGCAGTTGGTCCCCAGGACCCTAGATCACTTTCCCTTCTAGAGTTTCAGTTTTCTGATCTTTGAAATGGGCATTATTCTCCCTACTGCATGAAGACATGGTAAGCAGGTGCTCTGTGTAAAGCTAGGACCTGCCAAGTTGTAGATTCGGAACAAATGGAGTTTTTGTATTGAAAGCTAAGTTTATAATCTTTGATGGGTCAAATAATAATTTTCTTTCTTTTTTCCTTAAAAAAAAAAACCAGGATACATGTGCAGAACATGCAGGTTTGTTACATAGATATACATGTGCCATGGTGGTTTGCTGCACCTGTTAACCCGTCCTCTACGTTCCCTCCCCTCACCCCCCACCCCCAACAGGCCCTGGTGTGTGTTGTTCCCCTCTTTGTGTCCATGTGTTCTCATTGTTCAACTCCCACTTATGAGTGAGAATATGTGGTGTTTGGTTTTCTGTTTCTCTGTTAGTTTGCCAAGGATGATGGCTTCCAGCTTCGTCCATGTCCCTGCAAAGGACACAATCTCATTCCTTTTTATGGCTGCATAGTATTCCATGGTGTTATATGTACTACATTTTGTTTATCCACTCTGTCATTGGTGGGCATCTGAGTTGTTTTCATGTCTTTGCTATTGTAAATAGTGCTGCAGTAAACATATGTGTACATGTGTCTTTATAGTAGAATGATTTATATTCCTTTGGGTATATACCCAGTAATGAGATTGCTGGGTCAAATGGTATTTCTTGTTCTGTATTACTGAGGAATCACCATACTGTCTTCCACAATGGTTGAACTAATTTACATTCCCACCAACAGCCTCGCCAGCATCTATTGTTTCCTGACTTTTTAGTAATCACCATTCTGACTGGCATGAGATTGTATCTCATTGTGCATTTCTCTGATGATCAGTGACGTTGAGCTTTTTTTTTTTTTTTCATGTTTCTTGGCCGAATAAATGTCTTCTCTTGAGAAGTGTCTGTTCATATCCTTTGCCCACTTTTTGATGTTTTTTTTTTTCTTGGATATGTGTTTAAGTTCCTTGTAGATTCTGGATATTAAACCTTTGTCAGATGGGTAGATCACAAAAATTTTCTCCCAGTCTGTCGATTACCTGTTCACTCTGATGGTAGTTTATTTTGTTGTGCAGAAGCTCTTTAGTTTAATTAGACCCGATGTGTCAATTTTGGCTTTTGTTGAAATTGGTTTTGGTGTTTTTGTCATGAAGTCTTTGCCTATGCCTATGTCCTGAATGGTATTGCCTAGGTTTTCTTCTAGGGTTTTTATGGTTTGGGGTTTTACATGTAAGTCTTCAATCCATCTTGAGTTAATTTTTGTATAAGATGTAAAGAAGGGGTCTAGTTTAAGTTTTCTGCATATGGCTAGTTTAAGTTTTCTGCATTTTCTGCATATGCATAGTTTTCCTAGTACCATTTACTGAATAGGAGATCCTTTCCCCATTGCTTGTTTTTGTCAGGTTTGTCAAAGTTCAGATGGTTGTAGATGTGCGGTGTTATTTCTGAGGTCTCTGTTCTGCTCCATTGGTCTATGTGTCTATTTTGGTACCATTAGCATGTTGTTTTGGTTACTGTAGCCTTGTAGTATAGTTTGAAGTTAGGTAGCATGATCTGGCTTTGTTCTTTTTGCTTAGGATTGTCTTGGCTGTATGGGGTCTTCTTTGATTCCATATGAAATTTAAAATAGTTTTTCCAACTTTGTGAAGAATGTCAGTGGTAGTTTGATGAGAATAGCATTGAATCTATAAATTACTTTGGGCAGTGTGGCCATTTTCACAATATTGATTCTTCCTATCCATGAGGATGGAATGTTTTTCCATTTGTTTGTGTCCTCTCTTGTTTCCTCGAGCATTCGTTTGTAGTTCTCCTTGAAGAGGTCCTTCATATCCCTTGTTAGCTGCGTTCCTAGGTATTTTATTCTCTTTGTGGCAATTATGAATGGGAGTTCATTCATGATTTGGCTCTCTGCTTGCCTATTGTTGGTGTAAAGGAATGCTTGTGATTTTTGCACATTGATTTTGTATCCTGAGACTTTGCTGAAGTTGCTTATCAGTTCAAGAAGTTTTTGGGCTGAGATGATGGGGTTTTCTAAATATAAAATCATGTCATCTGCAAACAGCATCTCTTCCTATTTGAATACCCTTTATTTCTTTCTCTTGCCTGATTGTCCTGGCCAGAACTTCCAGTACCATGTTGACTAGGAGTGGTGAGAGAGAGCACCCTTGTCTTGTACCGGTTTCCAAAGGGAATACTTCCAGCTTTTGCCCATTCAATATTATACAGACTATGGGTTTGTCCTAAATAGCTCTTATTATTTTGAGATATGTTCCAACAATACCTAGTTTACTGAGAGTTTTTAACATGAAGGGAAGCTGAATTTTATCAAAGGCCTTTTCTGCATCTATTTAGATAATCATGTGGTTTTTGTCTTTGGTTCTGTTTATATGATGGATTACGTTTATTGATTTGCATGTGTTGAACCAGCCTTGCATCCCAGAGATGAAGCCAACTTGATCGTGGTGGATAAGTTTTTTGATGTGCTGCTGGATTTGGTTTGCCAGTATTTTATTGAGGATTTTCTCATCGATGTTCATCAGGGATATTGGCCTGAAGTTTTCCTTTTTTGTTGTGTCTCTGCCAGGCTTTGGTATCAGGATGATGCTGGCCTCATAAAAATGAGGTAGGGAAGAGTCACTCCTTTTCAATTGTTTGAAATAGTTTTAGAAGGAATTGTGCCAGCTCCTGTTTGCATTTCTGGTGGAAATCAGTGATGAATCCATCTGGTCCTGGGCTTTTTTTGATTGGTAGGCTATTAATTACTGCCTCAATTTCAGAGCTTGTTGTCTATTCAGGGATTCAACTTCTTCCTGGTTTAGTCTTGGTAGGGTGTATGCATCCTGGAATTTATCCATTTCTTCTAGATTTTCTAGTTTATTTGTGTGGAGGTGTTTATAATATTCTCTGATGGTAGTTTGTATTTCTGTGGGGTCAGTGGTTATATCTCCTTTATCATTTTTTATTGTGTCAATTTGATTCTTCTCTCTCTTCTTTATTAATCTAGGTAGAGGCCTATCTATTTTGTTAATTTTTTCAAAAAACCAGCTCCTGGGTTCGTTGATTTTTTTGGAGGGGTTTTCATGTCTCTATCTCCTTCAATTCTTCTCTGATCTTAGTTATTTCTTGTCTTCTGCTACCTTTTGGATTAGTTTGCACTTTCCTCTCTAGCTCTTTTAATTGTGATGTTAGGGTGTCGATTTCAGATCTTTCCAGCTTTCTGATGTGGGCATTTAGTGCTATAAATTTCCCTCTTAACACTGCGTTAGCTGTGTCCCAGAGATTCTGGTATGTTATCTCTTTGTTCTCATTGGTTTCAGAGAACTTCTTGATTTCTGCCTTAATTTCATTATCTACACAGGAGCTGTTCAGGAGCAGGTTGTTCATTTTCCATGTAATTGTGTGGTTTTGAGTAATTTTCTTCTTCTTCTTTTTTTTTTTTTTTTGTTGAGACAGAGTCTCGCTCTGTCACCCAGGCTGGAGTGCAGTGGTGCGATCTCGGCTCACTGCAAGCTCCGCCTCCTGGGTTCACGCCATTCTCCTGCCTCAGCCTTCCAAGTAATTGCGACTACAGGCACCTGCCACCAAGCAAGGCTAATTTTTTGTATTTGTTTTTTTAGTAGAGACAGGGTTTCACAGTGATGGCCAGGATGGTCTCAATCTCCTGACCTGATGATCTGCCCGTCTCAGCCTCCCAAAGTGCTGGGATTACAGGTGTGAGCCACCGCGCCCGGCCTTGAGTAATTTTCTTAATCCTGAGTTTTGATTAATTTGATTGCATTGTGTTCTAAGAGACTGTTTATTATGATTTCAGTTCTTTTGCATTTGCTGAGGAGTGTTTTACTTCCAATTATGTTGTTGATTTTAGAATAAGTGCCATGGGCACTGAGAAGAATGTATATTCTGTTGATGGGGGTAGAGGATTCTGTAGACAACTACTAGGTCCACTTGGTCCAGAGCTGAGTTAAAGTCCTGAATAACCTTGTTAGGTTTTTGTCTCATTGAATTGTCTAATATTGACAGTGGGGTGTTAAAGTCTCCCACTATTATTGTGTGGGAGTCTAAGTCTCCTTGTAGGTCTCTAAGAACATGTTTTGTGAATCTCGGTGCTCCTGTATTAGGTGCATATATATTTAGGATAGTTAGCTCTTGTTGGATTGTTCCCTTTACCATTATGTAATGCCCTTCATTGTCTTTTTAATCTTTGTTGGTTTAAAGTCTGTTTTGTCAGAGACTAGGATTGCCACTCCTGCTTTTTTTTTTTTTCTTTGCTTTCCATTTGCTTGGTAAATTTTCCTCCTTCCCTTTATTTTGAGCCTGTGTGTGTCTTTGCACATAAGATGGGTCTCCTGAGTACACAGTACACTGATGGGTCTTGACCTCTTTGCCGGTCTGTGTCTTTTAATTGGTCATTTAGCCCATTTACATTTAAGGTTAATATTGTTATGTGTGAATTTGATCCTGTCATCATGATGCTATTTGGTTATTTTGCATACTAGTTGATGCAGTTTCTTCATAGTGTCATTGGTCTTTACATTTTGGTGCATTTTTGCAGTGGCTGGTACCAGTTTTTCCTTTCCATATTTAGTGCTTCTTTCAGGATCTCTTGCAGGGCAGCCCTGGTGTAACAAAATCCCTCAGCATTTGCTTGTCTGTAAAGGATTTTATATCTCCTTGGCTTATGAAGCTTAGTTTGGCTGGATATGAAATTCTGGGTTGAAAATTCTTTCTTTTAAGAATGTTGAATATTGTCCCCCAATCTCTTTTGGCTTGTAGAGTTTCTTCTGAGAGGTCCGCTGGTAGTCTGATGGGCTTCCCTTTGTAGGTGACCTGGCCTTTCTCTCTGGCTGCCCTTAACAGTTTTTTCTTCATTTCGAACTTGGGGAATCTGATGATTAAGTGTCTTGGGGTTGATCTTCTCATGGAGTATCTTAATGGTGTTCTCTGTATTTCCTGAATTTGTATGTTGGCCTGTCTTGCTAGTCGGGGAAGTTCTCCCGGATATGATTCTGAAGTGTGTTTTCCAGCTTGTTTCGATTGTACCCATCTCCGTCTTGTATTTCAGTCAATCATAGGTTCGGTCTTTTTATGAAGTCCCGTATTTCTTAAAGGCTTTCTTCATTTCTTTTCATTCTTTTTTCTCTATTCTTGTCTGCCTGTCTTATTTCAGTAAGGTGGTCTTCAATCTCTGACATCCTTTCTTCCGCTTGGTCAATTTGGCTGTTGATACTTGTGTATGCTTCACGAAGTTCTCGTGCTGTGTTTTTCAGCTCCATCAGGTCATTTATGTTCGTCTCTAAACTGGTTATTCTAGTTAGCAATTCCTCTAACATTTTGTCAAGGTTCTTAGCTTCTTTGCATTGGGTTAGAACATGCTCCTTTAGTTCAGCATAGTTTTTTATTACTCATCTTCTGAAGCCTTATTCTGTCAATTCGTCCATTTGATCTTCCATCCAGTTCTGCGCCCTTGATGGAGAGAGGTTGCAATTAGTTGGAGGAGAAGAGGCACTCTGGCCTTTTGGGTTTTCAGCGTTTTTTTCATTTATTCTTTCTCATCTTTGTGAGTTTGTCTAGTTTCAGTCTTTGAGGCTGCTGACCCTTGGATGGGTTTTTGTGGGGGCCTTTTTGTTGTTGCTGTTGATGCTGTAGTTGTTGCTTCCTGCTTGTTTGTTATTCTTTCAATAGTCAGGTCTCTCTTCTGTAGGGCTGCTGCAGTTTGCTGGGGGTTCACTTCAGGCCCTACTCATCTGATTCACTCTTGTGCTTGGATATGTCACTTAAGGAGGCTGGAGAACAGCAAAGTTGGGTGCCTCCTCCTTCTTCTGGGACCTCTGACCTCGAGGAGCACCAACATGATGCCAGTAGGATCGCTCCTGTATAGGGTGCCTGACAACCCCGGTTGGAGAGTCTCACCCAGTTGGGTGGCACAGGGAGCAGGACCCACTTAATGAAGTATTTTGTCCCTTAATGGAGGGGGTGTGCTTCGCTAGAGGGGAACCTACTCGTTTGGGCTGCTTGGATTCCTCACAACTACCAGGAGGAGAGGCTAAGTTGGCTGGTCTGCAGAGACTGTGGCCACCCCTCCCCCTAGGGGCTCAGGCCCAGGGAGATCTGAATTTTGTCCCTGAGCCTCTGGTGGGAGTTATTGGAGTTCCTGCAGAGAATCCGCTCCCAATGAGAAAGGATGGGTCAGGGTTAGGCCTGAAGAGGCGCTCTGGCCACAGACTGCCAGAGCCGGTGTGTTGTGCTGTGGGGACAAATCTTGGGACCAAGCTGTCCAGACTCCCTGACTCCGGCAGGGGAAAAGCAGAGCCTGAAGCTATAGAAATGGTTGCTGCCCTTCCCCACCCCCAGGGAATTTAGTGTATTAGGCAGTTGTGAGTCCCAGTGCTGGCTGCTGCCTCTCCCTGAAGGAGCTTAAATAACTTAGACAGCAGGCAGCCACAGCTGGTGCTGGTTGCCCCTCTCACTGGGAGTTTGGTAGGCTTGAGCAGATTCCAGCTGAGAGGCTGTAAAAATTTGCACGTTCTGGGGTTGGGATGCTAGGCCCCAGTGGCATGGTTTCACAAGTGGGATCTTCTGATCCGTGGGTTGCGCAGTTCTGTGGAAAAAGCACAGTTTCCCCAGCTCAGCTGGGTAGTGTGCTCACTCACTGCCTTCCTTGGCTGAGGGGAGGGAGTTCCCCTGCCCCGTGTGGCTCTCAAGTAGGCTGTCGCACCACACTGTTCTTCCTTCTTTCCATGGCGTGACCCATGGAGAGAAATCTAGTCAATTTTGATGAAAGAACCTGGATACCTTGGCTGCCGGTGAAGGATTCACACACTTATTATGTTTTTTGTTTTTTTTTCTGATGGGAGCCTCCAAACACCACTGCTTCTAGTTGGCCATCTTGGACCCGCCCCCAAATAATAATTTTCTAATCAAAGATAGATCTCATCTTGTAGGAAGCTTTATGCAGGGTTAAAGATAGGGTTTGTTCTCCTCCAAATTTTACGTTTTCTTTTTATTTTGGGAAAAGTGAGAGGAAATACTATGTAAAATGAAATGATTTTGAAGACAGGGTAGAAGAGTGTAGCCCTGTTTGAGCCCCAGCACCGCCCCCCAAAAAAACCTCTCAAAATAAGCTTGTAATTCTTGCCTTCTAGAAAGTCTTGGATTCTGTAGCTAGGAAACATCCCTCAACTGTGAGTTGAAATCAAATTCTGATTTGATTCAGGAAACCAGATGAGTTGAGAGACAGAAACTGAAGAAGACCCTTCAACTTCAAGGGCCAATCCCACTGTGAATCACCTGGGGGAAAAGCCTTGCCTGGAATATCCAAACCCATGGATCTTCAGAGTCAGGTATCTGTTTACAGTCTGATAGTATAAGAGAGGAACCAACTCCTAAAATGGAAAATACCCCAAACATTTGTAAAGCTCATTATTGACACTGTCTATTTAACTTTGTATACGTCAGTGACAGTATTACTGTTCACATGAACTCACCTGAGAAGTTTTATGAACACCCCAAGGACCAAAGGCCATCACAACAATTTAAGTTAGTTGGCATATTTTGTAGAGTAACTTTGTCTTAGACACCATGCCGGGCTGGGGCTAGAGTAATTTTGTCTTTGCCTCAAAGAAATGAACAATCCAGTGGGTGATGAAGGTGAATATGTAACTACAAACAAGTAATCATAATGCAGGTAGAATGTTGAAATAAGAGCTGAAATTGTATAAATTTTATTTCCTTTTGCTTGTGTATATGTGTTCTCAGTGTAATTTCAGAACCCAAATCAGGGTACACAAATGCAATTATTTGGAGGAGAAGAGGTACTCTTCTATATACTATCTATATACCCACTTCGGTTGGAAGAGGCAATTTAAACAATAAAATATTATTGGTATTTCTAAGGACATAGCTTAGGTTTATGGGCACTACTGAACAAACTATTTTAAATTGAGACCATCTGATAGATTTATTATAAATAAAACAGAGATGCATAAAGCAGCTGTAGAAAAATTTAGTCAACAAAATTCTTTCATAGAGCATTGCATTAATTTGGAAGAAATGTCTTGATATCTCGTTTGGGGTGGAGTTTGAGACTCTAAGGGAATGTTTAAGTAACAGATTTTAAGTTTCCAGGGAGAAACCTAAAGAGGAAAGAGAGGAGACAGTAAGTTAGATGGTGTGCATAGTTATGAAGGAGAGAAAGAGACTCCCCATTGGCAGCAGAACTTCGAAGAAGAAAGAATCTGGAACTTTGGAGATGACTAACGGGTATACACGATTCCTCCTTAGAATCCTCCAGAAAACACAGCAGTGACTTACGAAATGCTCAATGTATAGTTCTTTGCTGTGGGAGCTGGCTACAATATGCCCAGGGTGACCTGGGGGAAGGACAGTGGTGTGCAGTAGGACCAGAAGCTGAAACGTGAGAGTGAGCCCTTGGAATCTAGAAAGATCAGAAAGACATGATGATGGAGTTTTGATGAAATACCACTTGATTCTTAAGAGCTGAGGCAAGCCTGGCTGACCTCTGTGCTAGGGGTGAAAACATGCATGCTATGCTTGGGAGGGAAAAGAAAGAGTTTGAGTCCACCTGAGATGGAGCATTCCCTCTTCATGGGGGGAAATACATGCTAAGTATTCAGATTTATCCTCTAGAGTTCTCACTGTGGACAGGACGCAGTTGGCTGATGGATTCCATGATAAATGAGCTTTTCCTTGTTCTTGAAAATCTTCACATAGCGGTGTCCCAGGAGCAGGGTTCTTAATTTAAGTACATAAACTTTTTTTTTTTTTTGAAGCAGAGTCTTGCTTTCTCTCCCAGACTGGTGTGCAGTGGCATGAACACGGCTCACTGCAGCCTCAAACTCCTGGACTCAAGTGATTCTCCTCCTGCCTCAGCCTCTCAAGTAGCTGGGACTGTAGGTGCATGCCACCATGCCCGGCTAACATTTTTATTTTTTGAGGAGACAAGGTTTTGCCATGTTGCCCAGGCTGGTCTTGAACTCTGGGGCTCAAGTGATCCTCCTGCCTTGGCCTCCTAAAGTGCTAGGATTATAGGCATAAGCCACTGCACACAGCCAAATATATAGCTTTTTAAAGCAGGCATGCCTTTAAATGCAGCCATGCTACCCCTTAGAATTTATTTTCAGAAAACAACTCAGAATGCTCAAAATCTCAGCCATATGGTTGTTCATCACTGTACTGTTTGTAAAATGAAAATGTTAGAAATAATCTAAATGACTAACAATGAGAGAATGGCTAAACAAATTATGACACCTGCATAAAATATAATATTGCATGGCCATTGAAAACCGTAATGCAGGGCTGTATTTATTGACACGGGGAAATACCCACAATATAATATTACAGAAAAAATAACCACTCAAAAAGCTAGCGGTATGGTCCCATTCGGAGTAAAAATGTAGTATATATAAATTGTTCTCCATAGAGAAAGGCTGAGAAAGAGACACACGACAAGGTAAACGGCGATTACTTCAGGCTGGTGAGATTGGGGCGATATTTTACTTTATTCTTCATCATTTCCTGCATCATCTAAATGGTTTGTGCAATGTGTATCTATTAATATAATCACATGAATTCATAAGGCTATTTCCACGTCAGGACCAAACATCAAAACAAAAGCTTCTGTATCACATAATACTGTTTTTTGTTAGATGTAAAAAGGTATGTATTTATATACATGGAAAGATGTGGGAGATAACACTCATCAGGTGTTAAGAGTTGTTACCTTTGTGTGGGTGGGATTATGGATGGTTTATAATTTATTACTTTGGCTTACCTGTATTTTGAAAATGTTCTACCGTGGAAAAGTTGTGCTTATTTAACGGGCTGGGGGCAGGAAACTGACAGTGGAGGATTCCTCTCTGGGCTTCTCGTGTGGATTGGCCAGTCCTCTCTCGGATCTCCCACCTCCGAGATTCTCAAAGGAAGAAGGATGACATTGGAAAGTTCTAGGTTGAGACCAGTTATCAAATCCAGATTCAGCCATAGGAACAGAAGGGGAGGGAAATGAGTATTTGAGCCAGAGGTCCTGGGTTTGAATCCTGGCTCTGTCACTTTTTAGTTGTATGACATAGGGCAAGTTATTTAAACCCCTCTGTGCTTCAGTTTTCTTGTCTGTAATATGGGTATGATAATAGTTTCCACTTCAGAGAGGCTAAGAGGATGTTTAACCAGCCCTGTCTGTATTCTCCCAGGTTAAGTTACCTGCCCAAGGTCAGATAGCAGAGCTGAATGGATTCCAAAGACTCCAAGTTCAATTCCTCTCTCTCCTCAGAAACGAGACTTTTTGTTTTTGTTTTAGTAGAGATAACTGAATCATTTATATGAAATCTTTGGGATATACAACACCAGTATTAATACCTGTGTAATACCTTAGATATAATTTTTGTATTGTGTAAGGCTTTTTATTTTCTTTTTTATATTTTTTAAATTATTATTTTATTTTTATATTTTAATAGTTTTGGGGAAACAGGTGGTGTTTGGTTACATAAGTAAGTTCTTTAGTGGTTATTTCAGAAATGAGCCTTTTGAACTGGAGTCCAGCAGTCATTTATGGCCATATTTCCATTGTGAAAACCAGATTCCATAGAGGCATGAAGAAAATGGGGAAAACTGTCTCCCAGTGGCATTTAGCCGACCGTACGCATTTGGTCTTGAATGCTTCCATGCACCTCCAACCCTCTGATCCCTCTCACTCTTCCTATGCTTTGTGGCTTTGGGAAGTCCGGATGAGTTCTCTTACATTGGTGTGAATTTGGCCAAAATAAAAAATAAAAAAAAAGAGAAGAGAAATTTAAAAAGCAAAGAAAAGCACAAAAGATGCTGTTTGGGAGGAGGTGTATGTTCTGAAGGGCCTGGTCCAGTCATGGCACCGAGGCTGCAGTGAGAAATTGTAAAGCTGGCACTTCTGCAAGAAGCTAGCCACTCTCAGCCCAGCTGGTAGCATGGAGATGGAACCATGACATCTGCCACAGTGTGTTCAAAGCACTTTCTCTCCAGCCCTCCCTGGAAACCCAGCAATTCCTCACTCATCCCTAGGGTTGCATCTCCTCGGGAGGACAACGGAAGGAGCTTGAGGGAGGACAAAGGATGGGTTTTATTTCCACTCTAATATTCCAGATTAAAATCTAGAAATGAATGAGAACTGGCCCAAGTGGACCTAGAATCAGTGGATGACCCTGAATCCACACAGTGCTCTGTGTGGCCGTTCAAACCTTAGCTATGAGTCATGTCATTCCACCTTCCGAGGGTGAAAATCTCCATGCTGCCTGCAAGAAGATAGAGGGGTGAGGGTGAATAGGGAGAAGAACACGCTCCCTAGGGATAAACCTGATTGCACTTCCTGCCGCTGGGACCTGTGCTAGTTGTGGTTAAAAGCTTGGAGTTTGGAGTGATCCCAGGGTTGGAACCCTCGCTCCACCACTCATCCCCAAAGATCCACCTAAGCTTCAGAGTCCTCATCCATAAAACGAGGGTGATAGTAATAGCACGTACTTCACGCAGCTGCAGCAAAGCGGGAATGGGCTATTGCAGGTAAGGTCACTTCACGGTCCCGAGCACTCACAAAATAAGCACTGTTATTATTCAGCTAACTTCCCTGTGCCTCATTTGCCTTATCTTTAAAATGATTCTAATAACACTGCCTTCATGAAGTTGTTCTAAGGGTTCAATGAGACAATAACCGTTGCAGATGCCTCATCAACACTAAATTTCTCTTCTATTAGCCAGGCTTTTCTCAAGAAATTGCTCCTAACTGTGGGTGGTAGTCTGGAACTAACCTTGTGAAAGCATCTGGCACACAGTAGGTATTTAATTTAAAAAGTAACAGCAAGTTCTTGGCTGTGTCTGCGCAGGCCAGATGAATGATAGAGCTTTCTGTAAACAGGCAAACTAGTTACTTCATGCAAAACAAAGAAGCAAATGTCCATGATTCTTTCCTCAACAACAGCGTGCAGGACCCTAAATTATCCAAAGAATCCTGCTGAATCTCTGGTTTCTGTCTTCTTAAGTTAAACCCAAGTCTACCCAGCACAGGAAGAAACAGCCACCCCAGGGGTGAGTCTTTGGGTAGCTGTGACAAAGTGCTTCAGGGTCATACACGCCCCAGAACCAGCTGGGGGTTGTCTGTGACATTTATAGCAGCTCAGTCATGGAACTCGAAGATAATTCCCCAAGGCACCCCCAGACCTAGATCTGGAGAAAGGCACCTTGGCTGCACCTGTGCTATAGCAGGTGGATGTGGGCTGGCTGCAGCTCAGCTTCCTTCCTGGGGCCCTCCCAGCTCTACCAGAAAGCTGCATGCCAAGGCCAGGGGCAGTAACTTTGCTTCAGTGTGAGGCAGCCTGACATGCTTGTTACAAGCATTTACTGATCCCCTGTTGTTCCCAGGCACTGAGCAGGGCCCTGGAAAGAATACAAATGATGATAACTAACTTTAATGTACACTGTGTACCAGGCTCTGTGCTAAATACTTTCTTTTTTTAAAAAATAATTTTTTAAAAATAGACACAGGGTCTTGCCGTGTTGCCAGGCTGGTCTCAAACTCCTGGGATCAAGTCACCTGCCTGGCTTAGCTTCCCAGAATGCTGAAACTACAGGCATGAGCCACCATACCCGACCACTAGACACTTTTCAAAGGGTAGCCTCTTTCATTACCACCATCATCCTTGGCAAGCTCTACTTCACAGATGGAGAACTAAGCCAAACAAATGCCCCCATCCCCACACCTCCCCTAAAGCCTAGAGACCAGCCTCCGTGATCAAGGTGAAGTTTGTGAGCATGACATTCAAGGCCTTCTCTTCCAGCTTTATTTGCATGTTCATGGGTGCTGTGTCTATGGGAACACTTGGCAGTTCCCACAAGCCCTTGACTGTCTCCCACTCTGCCTTTGTGCATTAGCTCTCCCTGTCTGGAATGTTCTTCCCCTGAATTCCTACTTGTCTTACATTAAGAGTTAGTATGTGTACAGCCCAGGCACTTTATCCACAAAACAACCCTGTGATTTAAGCATTTTGATACCCATTTTAAGGCATAGGAAAGTGAGGTACTGAATAGGGAGGCGACTAACAACAGGGTTACAGAGCCAGGAAGAGGCAGAGCTGGGATGTGAACTCGCAGAAGTTGGACTTTGGAGGTCATAGTCTTTTCTATACCACAACGTACTTCTCCTTGGCTCAGGAATCTCCTTCTCTGAGAAGCCCTCCCTGACCTCTCCTGCTGGGTTAAATACAGGAATGTGCCAGAGCCTGCCCTTACTGGCCTACAAGAGCCAATTATTAAATTGTCAGGAATTTTGCAAGCTGGTTGTTAAATACAGCAATTATTAAAGATTAAATTATAAAAAGTTATAATTAAGTAAATTGTATTAAAAACACAGCTCGTAAATACTCAAAACTCATCACTTCCTAATTATTTTATTAGATTTTACTATTATCTAATGCTCTTAAGATTATTTACCTCCATCACAGCTGTACAATGGAAATTGTATATAATAGTGTGCTACTGTGCCTCTCTCAATGATATCTCATTGGTGACTTTGAAATTGGCCACGATTGGAATATTTATACCATGGAAATTGGCAAATGCTGGAAATCAGAGCTTAGTTTATTGTTGTGTGGATTATCTAGACTTTAAAAAATGATGAAAAAAAGTATTGGCAATGCAGATTAAATTTCAAGTGTGTCCTGTCTGTAGTTATTACATTGTGAAAAGCTCCCCAAAATTGAAGAAATAGTCTTCCAATACAGTCATGCATTGCTTAATGATGGGAAATGATGGGAATACATTCTGAGAAATGCATTCATTGGGTGAGTCTGTCGTTGTGAGAACATTGTAGAGGTACTTACACAAGCCTAGAGGGGATAGCTGACTGTATGTCTAGACTATATGGCCTATTGCTCCTAGGCTATAACCCCGTACAGCATGTTACTGTCCGGAATACTGCAGGCAATCATAATACAATGGTGAGTATTTGTGCATCTAACATAGCTAAACATAGAAAAGAGAGAGTAATAATATGGCATTATAATCTTATGGAACCTCTGCCATATATGCAGTCCAAATAAAACATTGTTATGCAACACATGACTGTCTTTGAAAACTGTTACGCAATTTAGCGAAGAAATTCCTCACGTCATCGATGAACAAGTGGGGTTCCAACAGAGTCTTTGTTCTTTTACTTTTATCTTGTGAATGCAAATGAAAATATCGTGTCAGAACTACACTCAGAGAGCTAATTGTTAAGCACTCAACCGCACACCACTGGCCAGGTGCTCCCCGCCGTGGCTACCAGACCCACTGTTTCTCTCCAACTCCTCAGTCTCCTCTGGAGAACAGGGTTGAATCTCTTTCTTTTTTGTATCCCCAGTTCTTGGAGTAGGCACTCAATCATGGTTGAATAAACAAATAAATGCATGAGTGCCTAGATAGATAAAGAACTAACCCTATCTCCAGCCATCCTTCCCAGGAAAGTCTTTCTTAAAATATTCATTTATGCGAGTTTTAGTCCTTTTTATTGCATGCTGCTGACTGTCTGCCATGCACCAGTTGAGTTAATAAGAACTCCCATGGCTTGGGCCCATCACTTAAAGAACACTAGAAGGGATAGCATAAAAACATTCTAGACACAAGGGCTCATTCTCATGTCCATGTTCAAAACAACACCCAAGTCCATCTATTACTGAAGGAAACACAAAGTCATTAATCCCACAGTCCTCCCTCAACCCCAAAGGCAACAGAGGACTCCCAGGAGGAGCTGGTGGAGCTCCGTAGAGTGATGTGGTCATGTCCAGGGCTGAGGAGCTACAGTCCATGGAGAAACGTGGCAGTGTTTTTGATTTTCCACAAACGCCTTTAAACGTAATCTCATTCCTGATGACAAGATGCAGGCAGTTTTCCTGTAAGAATAGCTAATTTCTAGTGTCCAAACCATGACCGAGTACTTGGGAGTGCCACCCTAGATCTGCTAAGGCGGAAAGGAGAAAGAATGGCTCATAATAATTTACAACAGGCTGGGCGCGGTGGCTCATGTCTGTAATCCCAGCACTTTGGGAGACAGAGGTGGGCAGATCATTTGAGGTCGGGAGTTTGAGACCAGCCTGGCCAACATGGTGAAGCCTCGTCTCTACTAAAAATACAAAAATTAGCCAGGCGTGGTGGTGGGTGCCTGTAATCCCAGCTACTCGGGAAGCTGAGGGAGGAGAATTGCTTGAACCTGGGAGGAGGAGGTTGCAGTGAGCCAAGATTGCACCACTGCACTCCAGCCTGGGTAGCAGAACAAGACTCCGTCTCAAAAAAAAAAAAAAAAAGAAACCACCAGAAACCAAAAACCAAACAAACAAAAAACTTACAACACAGGCTTAGAGGATAAGAAACAGCCACCAATATTCCTGATGTTTCTTTCGACAGAGGCCCCCTGTAAACCCTCACTTTCCTCTTCCCCTTCCTGGATGCACACAACTGGAACTTCAAGGCCATCTTAGCAGATAAACAACGTAACATGTATCCCACTATATGATTAATACAAAGATAGGTGGTCCTAAACTTACTAACAAATAATTAGCCACCAAATGAATTAGAGCAAAGAGCAGCCATGAGCACGTAGTCACCTGTCAAAGCTGGCTGTGTTTATGTATTGGAGGTGGGCCCTTTCTCCCAGGGCCAGCCAGGTATGATACTGGGTGCAGCAGCCTCAGAACCTCTTTGAAAATATGTTTCTTTCCCTTAAAAAGAAGAGAAGAACAGGAGGAAATTCAGTTGCTTCAGCTTGAAAGTCAGTGCTAAGGGAGGCATTAGGAAAATCTTTCTTGTGGCACAGAGCCCTGATTACCACAATTAAAGTCCAAGGTGTGGTGCCATTTGCTCAGCATGCTCTGGCACATGAAAGAAAATGATTCAGGCAAGGAAAATAATTACACATTAATTTGTGTTTGGCAACTGTGTTTTATTCCCTTGGCCCACGAAGCGAAGATAAAAGGTGATATTGTTGAAAGTGTTTTATCTGCCTTCGGTGGGTTGCCATGGGCTGCACTGAGACAAGCTTTTTGGGTCGGGCATTTTCCTGACATGGTGGGCCTGCCTTTTATGCTCCGTTGCTGTGGCCAGCCAGGAAAGGTGTAGTGACAGCTAATAAGCTGTTTACTGCCCTGGCGCCTTTGTGTTTGCGGGGTTCCCATGGATCTGGCCGAGTGGAGAGGAATGGTGACCCTCTACAGTAAAAGTTCCAGTCTCCATCCAAGGAGCACTCACCCTGCATCATGGTACTGCAAAGAGGCCACCTAGCAAGGGACATGAACCCAATCACCTCTGGAGACAGGCAGAGGATGTCCGGGAGCCCAGCTGCACAGGCAGGCAGGGTTGTGAACAGCTGCCTGTGCCCAGAAAGAATACAGGCCCCATGTGGCCAAACCACCTGACATCTTGGAAAGAAAAATAAGGAAATCTGTATTTGGAAAAGTACAGTCTCAAATTTTGAATGTGGGCTTCATTAAAAATATAAGAAAGCATGTCTGTGGGGCCACACCTGGCTTATTGGCCACCAGTTTGAACCTCTGCAGAGCAGCACGGAGGTTAAGTGCTAGCTTCTAAAGTCAGACAGACCTAGGTTCTAAGCTCAGTTCCATCCCTCCCAGCTGGGTGACTTTGGACAAGTTATTTAATCTCTCTAAGCCTGGGTTTCCTGTTTGTAGAATAGAGACAATAACAATTATACCTCCCTCCAAGAGTTATTGTGGGGATTAAATGAGATAATGCAGGCAAGTTCTTTGCACAATCCCTGGCAAATAGTGAGCTGAATAAACGTCAGTGATTATAACTATTCAGAATTGAACCCCTGGGTGAAGCATCATGGGAGGATAAAAGAATAATCATTGCCCCAGGCTTTTTGTTGCATATGCAGTTTGTGACACAAAAGCTGCTCTATAGATAATGACACAGCCACTAAATATGTGAGTGAGTGAATTAATGTTCCATCTTCTCTTTCTAGCATCCCTTGTTGTGTTTGTGCCAATAACTTAGTCTCCTTGGACCTCAACACATTCATCTTTAAAATGGCTAGGATGTCCCTACCATGGCAGCTCAGAGGGATGCTTTACTGCCTCCTGACATTATCTGTCAAGGGCTCTTAGCAAAGATTAGAACCGTCCCCTGGGGACGTTATCCTGGCTCTGGGAGGGGGCAGCCTTAGTACTGAGATTGTTCTTCACTGGAGGAGGATTGTTCTTTCCATTGCCCCCACCCGGCCTCCACTCCCTTCTCTTCCCCAGTCTGATTTTTGCCCCAGGAGGCTGACTTGGATGGAAAACAGGCTCCCCGGTCAGTGGGATTTGGTCATCGAGGAGCCTAACTGGAGGCTGAGGGAGAGGGGGCAGGGAGTGAGCGAGGGACACTTCTTCTCCAGCCTCCTGCTTCACCCTGCAGGCAGTGTCCTTCTATTGAAGGTCACAGTTCTTCTCCTGGGAGCCCTCTCTACAGACCTCCCTCCTTGCAGTTTCCAGGAGCTGCAGCCTCTCCTAATCCCCGGAGGTCTAGGGGTAGTAGCTACACAAGGTCCTGACCCACACATTTGCTTTCCTCCTCTTGCCCACACCTTTGATTCTCACGGATCTTCAGGGGCTCAGCTGTTTCCTGCCGTGACCCTGATGGATACAACAGGATATGCTCTTCACCACCCAGTGTGTGAAAGATGAGTTCTCTAATAAAGAAGGCTCCAAGTGCCTTAGTAGAGAACAGAAGCTCTGGGATCAGACAGGCTGGAGCTCAAATCCCTGTTAGCCATTTGCTGGCTCTGTGAACCTGGACAAGTCCTGTCATGACTCCAGGCCCACTTCCTGACCTGCAGGGCGAGATCCCGCCGTGCCACCCAGTGGGGCTGTGGGGCTGAGAGGGGCCATCGATGGCCCTGGCTTGGTGCCGGCTGGTCAGGCTGTTCAGGGCCACTCCTTCACTTCTTGTTCTACCTCTCTTTTCTTTTTTAAAACTCCTTTCTTCCTTCTTAGAGGCAAGACTGTTTTTTCAGCCTTTTCACTTTTGTTAGACTGTGCCTAATACAAATGGCTCCCACTGGCAGGGTGCCTACCAAATATCCTGTGCTCAGGGGATCAGGAGGACATTCTTTCTGACCTCCCAACAATCACCAAGGGTTATTAAGGTGGAAGCACTGTATAGCACGAAATCAGGGTGTAAGGAAAAAAAGGATGGTTAAAATTATCCTTGCAAATCTTTTTTACAAGATTCATCTGTAGATTTTGACATATCTGATTTTGGATGTATACACTGCACCACGCATCTACACAGATACAATGTATGCAGCAATGCACAGTATATTAAGAACTATATATGCAAAGCACAACTTTACAGTGAATTCAGTTAAAGAGGAGTGGAAGCACACGTAGGTCTCATTGTAGGCATCAAAGGCATCTAAGGTACAAGCTACACTGATTTTACAGATAAAGACATTGAGGCTCAGAGAGGTAAAGCAATTTGTCTAAGAACACACAGCTAATAAGTGACACAGTGAATATTCAAAGCCAGGTGTGTCTGACTCCAAAATTTATGTTCTTTCCCCTATGGCATATGTCTGAATTTCAGTTGGAACAAACATAGAAACAGAAACTCAAAGACAGCATCACTAAGATGACTTCCAGATTATTATATGGGAAATGGCTCCAAGTACTGGCCCTGCTGTCTTGTTCACTCCCGGTTTCTTGGCTGTGTGGGGCTTCAGCCTCTGGCATGGTGAGACCCAGGACCCTGTGCCAGGCTGGGGGGCGGGGGGGTACTCTCTGCCGACATCCCCTGACGACCCAGTGGAGGCAGCAAAGGACAGAGGCCTTCACTGCTTGGCAAGCCAGGTTGAGATTTTTTTTTTTTTTTTGGCCACCGATGAATGGTGGTAATTGTTGGGAGATTAATTTAAGATTCTCAGATGAAAGATATTACAAAAGTGCCAGGCCCAGAAAGAGGAGGAGGGAGCGGGAGCCCTGGCTGAGCCTGTCGCTCTCCCTGTGGCTCCAGTGCTGACTCAGGCCCTGACCTTGGGCAAGTCATTTAACCTCTTTATGTTGATTTTCCTCATCTGTAAAATCAGCTAATGATGGTTCCTCTTCCAAACCACTTTGATTCTCAGATGAAAGCGCCCATAAAAGTGCACAGGATTGCTATTAATTGGGCCATTATTACTTTTATTATTAAATAGATTAAGTCCACTAAATTTTAACTATGTTTTGACTTCCCCTGACAGGCAGGATGAGCAGTTAACCATCAGATGACGGGCCTCTCTGAAGTCGCCGTGTGTAGAGAAGCCCAGCAGACGGGCGCTTCCTTCAGGGAGGCCACGTCGCTTGGGCAGAAGAAGTCTGTGCTGGGCCTGCTCAGCAACTTCTGTTTCCAGCCTTAAATATCAATGTATCTCATTAACTGGAAGCAATGCTTGCAGCAATTAGAAAGAACGGAGATGGCAGTGCCTATGCTCTACGCCTCGGCTGTGGGATTTTATAGGCAAATCCTGGTAACCCTTTGCAAGTCGGCTTCTGCAGTCGAATAATGGGACCGGCATTGTCCCACCCCCTCCCGGGCAAGGCTCAGAGAAGGCATGGCTGAGCAGGTGTCCATGCTATGTCAGACTGAGCGTGACAGCTGTCGGTCTCCAACACATCAGCCCGCTGTTCTGAGACAAGAAATCAGTGTTGGAGTGTGACCCTGGAGCTCAGATCCCATTTCTACACCTTCCAGGTGCTGCTGGAAGACACAGATAATATCTAATCCTTAGAAGGATTTGGAGAAACCCTTGACCCGGTGCCTGACACAATGCATGCACTCAGCAAACTGTGACCACTGTTAGTGTCAGAAAGCCAGCCCCTGGTGAACAGCAAACAAAATGAGGTTTCCCCTTTATTTAAGAGGTGATAGACGTCTTTCTGGATTTGTGAGACATACGTATTATAAATATATAAAAGTAGCTTGAGCTTTCTTTTTACACAGCTGCCAAAATGACATCAGTAATGCACAGTTAGTGAGAAAAGACCAATAAACTCAAAGGAGAAACTGCATCACCCACAGCCCTACCATCCAGGGTGCCTACTGGGAGGCCTTTGGCAGGGGTTGCATCTCCCACTTTCTGACACTTTGGTCCCACACAGCTCTAGGTAGCTAATGTTGCAGATCTTAAGGTCAAAAAGAGGACGCTTGATGGCAAAGAGCCCTAGATTCTAAGGAAAGCGACTTGAGTTCAAGTCTCCCTGTGATACTAAATACCTGCGCAATGCTTTCTGCTTTGGTGCTGTATTTTCTCCTTTCCATTGTGAAGTCATTTGAGTGGATTAATTGAGTTTCCAGAAGTATGGAATATGGACATATTTTAATTTTTTTCACATACTATGCCTTTATTAGGAACAGCTGAATTGAAGCACAGGCATATATTTTAAAAAATCTACACCCAGCAAATCAGACCTTTGATTTCATGAATGTGTATTGAAATACATTCATCTAAATAACAAAGCTAGTTGACTCAAAGCAAATTGTAAGTAACAGGGAGATGGCATTCAGACAAGGCAAACCAGCTCGGCGTGGCTGGGAATGCCTGAGAGTTGGGAAATGTGGGACCAAATGGTCTCTAAATTATTTCCAGCTCTAAGATTCTTTGGAGGGACTAGTGGAGTCAGTCATGGGGCCTCTCCCAGGCCTGTGCTCCCCCATCTCTGACAACTCTCCATCGCAACCCCAAGTTTTTCACTGGATGGCATTTCGTCTAAAAGTTCTCTCTGTGCCATTGCCGAGAACTGTCCTCACACCACACAGTGGCCGAGCTCACGCTTGGAGGAAGAATGAATGAATATGGTCTGGGAAGACTTTTTCAACTTATTCAGATCCTGTGTGCATTTATTGAGCACCCATTGTGTGCCACTTGCCATGCTGAGTACTCTTGCATGAACCGTCACTTTTAATTCTTACGGCAACCTTGTAAAATTTTACCCACCACTTTGTCTCCAAGGGAGCCTTTGGCTGGTCACTTAGCCAGTGGGACTCTTTGTCTTCAGTAAAACGGGATTAATGAAGTCTTTCCTGTGCACCTCATGGGACTAGCATGAGGATCAAAAGAGACTGCATGTGTAAAGTGTCCTGAAAAATATGAAGTTCTGGCCAGGTGCGGTAGCTCACATCTGTAATCCCACCACTTTGGGAGGCCTCAGGTGGATCACAAGGTCAGGAGTTCAAGACCAGCCTGGCCAAGATGGTGAAACTCCGTCTCTACTAAAAATACAAAAATTAGCCAGGTGCGGTGGCAGGCGCCTGTAATCCCAGCTACTCTGGAGGCTGAGGCAGGATAATCACTTGAACCTGGGGGGGGCAGAGGTTGCAGTGAGCCAAGACCGTGCCACTGCACTCACTCCAGCCTGGGTGACAGAGTGAGACTCCTGCTCAAAAAAAAAAAAAAAAAAAAGAAGTTCTACCCAAAGGGACAGGACAGGAAAAAAGATACCAGAAAACCTCTCCTGTTCTCTCCTTTTTCTTTGATGATGCTCCCACTCTGCGGTTAGATTCTTGTGAGGACTGAAGATGTCATTTCAGTTGTCAGAGGTCTCCTTGCTCCCTGTGCAAACTCCAATTTGTCACAAACACTCTCAGATTTAATGGGTGATCCCTGGCTTCTTCTACGATCAGTAAGTGGTTACATCCTAAGCTCTTGGGCCTGATAAACCTGACCTTGAGTTCCACCTCTGCAACTTAGGTGTGTCTGTGGGCTGGTTGTTCGACCCTTCTGCATCCCACACTCCTCAACTCCTGTAGGAATGGCTGCCCTGTGGTCTCTTGGGAAGATGCAATGTGTCGAAATTTATAAAGCAGTGAGCACAGTGCGTGGCTCATAGCATGTGATAAATGCATGAAGTTATTATTAATAATTACTCTGTAAAATATGAGGATTATTATACCCACTTAAGAGATAAAGAAACTGAGGCTCAGAGAGGTAAAACTGCTTGTTCACAGCTGTACAACTGGTGAATAGCAGAGTGGAGATTTGAGCCCATTTCTCACTCAGTTCATGCTGCTTGTTTTCACCCTCTCCCTGGGAAGGGCTAAGGTGTTTCTGTGAGAGAGAAGTGCCTTTGATCTGGATCACATATAATCATCTCTTTCTTCTGTTTGTATGGTGCCTTCCACTTTCAATAGCCTTTTCATTCATTATCTCATAAAATGCGGCTGATGTGGTCACCGCCAAGCCTGGATTATACTTTGGACTCCGTCTCTGGCATCTTAATTCTGCTTAAAATGTCCTTAAGTTTCATAATTTGCAGATAAAAAATGAGGATGCCTCATTTGACCCATCACTTATGCACCACCTGACAATAGATATTACAAAATATCTGAAATTAGACTGTCCCAGAAAACTTGTTTATTTGGTTTCTGCACAGAAATATTTCATCTGCTTATAAATCATGCTGTCCCCACCCAACTCACTGCTGTCAGTGCACAGCTGGGTGCAGGAATAGAAAGGACAGGAAGTGAGGGCTGAGCTCCCTTGAGTTCCATATGCATGGTGGTTAAGAGCATGTGCCTTGGCTGCCTTCAGGAAGACCTGGGTTCAAATCCTGCATCCCCTCATCTCAGCTGATGTGATCCACTCAGCCCTTCTGAGCCCGAGTTTCTTTCTTTCTTTGTTTCTTTCTTTTTTTTTTTTTGGCAGAGTCTATCTGTGGCCCAGGCTGGGGTGCAGTGGTGTGATCTCGGCTCAGTGCAACCTCTGCCATCCAGGATCAAGAAATTCTCCTGCCTCAGCCTCTCGAGTAGCGGGGATTACAAGCACGCACCACCACACCCAGCTAATTTTTGTATTTTTTAGTAGAGACAGAGTTTCACCACGTTGGCCAGGCTGGTCTTGAACTCCTGACCTCAGGTAATCCGCCTGCCTCGGCCTCCCAAAGTGTTGGGATTACAGGTGTGAGCCACCGCACCAGGCCCCGAGTTTCTTTATTTGTAAAATCGTCTCTTTGAGGGTTTTGATGAAATGAGAAAACCCGTAGACTGTAAATCATTGAGCTCAGCACAGTTCCTGGCCCATTTAAGGGCTCAATAAATAGTAACAATGATCATTTGAGCTTCACTTCCAGTGGGAAGACCAGGCTCCTTTGATGATACCCATCCTGAGATCAAGTAAAATCATGTCTGCGGCTATTTCCCGGGCGCTCGGAATTTTCTTGATCAGTACAAGAGTCCCAGCTGTGGGGATGGCCTGCAATCAGGCCTCGGCGTAGATGCCTGCAGAATTTGTAACCAGCAATTATTACCATATTTTCTTCTTTTCGAGGTCCACTTTTTCTTTTTCCCATTATTTAACTTGAGTGAAATCAGAGCAGGTTGTAAAATCTATGGGTACACTTAGCATAGTGGTAAATCTCTTGATTTCCTTTTTCCAGAAAAGCTATTGAACCATCAGTGGCAACGCAGAGTGAGAGAAAATGCGAAACTTCCATTTCTTGCATTGCTTCCAACCCTGGGTCTGTTCTGTGTGATTGTGATTGCAGGAGCTCAACTCAGGCTTGCTCTGTGAAGCCAGAGCCCTTGGTGATGGAGTCTCCGGGGAATGAGCTGGTGCTGCGGCGCCCTCTAGTGTCCACGTGGCTTCCGCCAGGACTTGCAAGAGGCTTCGCGGAAGGCGCAAAGGAAGATTTTAAAAAACATCTGAGCAACTTTCCTTCCTCCTACAAAGAGAATGCTGCAGGTAGTGTGAGAGGTCTCATGCCTGTCTCATGCGCAATAGTATGAGTGATAAGATCGGCCTTTCATGAGAAGATAACGCAGCAAGCATAACCCAAATGGTGGGTCCCGGCCAAGGGGAATCTCTTTTCAGAACAGGTCTAGGAAAGCCCAGGTTTCCTTTAGCAGTTTCTTTGCTAAAAGCAAACCCCGCTCCGCTTTCTCGAACAACCTGAGCCCCAAGGTCTCTACTCTGCTCTGTGTCAGCCAAGGACAAGAAAGGAAGAGAAGGGATGCTGGGTCCAGAGAACGACTCCTTAGGAACAAGAAGAGAGAGGGACTAACATATACTTCCAGGACCCTGGTCCTGCCTCTGTGACCCTTCCTGCACTTTGATCTCCTGCCACTCCTCAGACTGGGCGGCTCCAGCTGTTTGACTCTGCAACTGACATGGGTCATACGCGCTCTGCTTTCACTCGGAGGCCGGGATCTAGCGTCCAGTCCCCAACACTGGTCGGACCCCATTTCCCCTTTCTTTCTTTCTTTTCTCTCTTTATTTCTTTTTCTTTTTTTTCTTTCTTTTTCTTTCTCTTTCTTCTTTCTTTCTTTGTTTTTTTCTTTTTCTTTCTCTCTTTTTCTTCCTTTCTTCCCTTCCTTCCCTTCTTCCCTTCCCTCCCTTCCTTCCTTTCCTTCCTTCCCTTCTTCCCTTCCCTCCCTTCCTTCCTTTCCTTCCCTCCCTTCCCTCTCCTTCCCTTCCCTACCTTTCCCTTTCTCTCCCACCCCTCCCCTCTCCCCTCCCCTCTCTCCCTCCTTCTTTCTTTCTTTTCTTTTTTCTTTCTCTCTTTCCTTTCTTTCTTTTTTCTCCTTCCTTCCTTCCTTCCTTCCTCTTTCTTTCTCTCTTTCTCTCTCTCTCTCTCTTTCTTTCTTACAGAGTTTTGCTCTTGTTGCCCAGGCTGGAGTGCAATGGTGTGATCTTGGCTCACCGCATCCTCTGCCTCCTGGGTTCAAGTGATTCTCCTGCCTCAGCCTCCTTAGTGGCTGGGATTACAGGCATGCGCCACCACGCCGGGCTGATTTTGTATTTTTAGTAGAGACAGGGTTTCTCCTTGTTGGTCAGGCTGGTCTCAAGCTCCCGACCTCAGGTGATCCACCCACCTCAGCCTCCCAAAGTGCTGGGATTATGGGCATGAGCCACTGTGCCCCTTTGGACTCCAATTTATGAATTTGCTTGTCAGGTCTCATAACAGATCACTGGAAGGAAGAAGTGTAGCCTCATCACCCAGCCTGATTCAGGATGAAATGGAAATCTAGGGATCAGAAGAAAATGGGAAAGGAACCATCAGCCTCAGTCATTTCAACAGAGCCAACCCGCAGACCATGACCAAGCAAATCTTGCCATCGTGATCATGGCCAGTTAGCATTTAGGATGTATCCCTGTATGTTTGGATGATTTTCATGCTGCCTTTTTGGATTTACCCAATAAGAAAGACTCCCTGAACTCCAACACTATCTCCAGCATTATTCACATTTTCAGGCAGTGGTTCTCAAAATGTGTTCCCCCAGCTAACAGCATTAGCATCAGCTCAGAGCTTGCTAGAAATGCAAATGCCTAGACCTACTGAGTCAGGAATTTGGGGCACGGGCCCAGCAATCTGTGTTTTACAAAACCTCCCAGGTAAGCGATGTATTCTAGGACCCTTATAAGGGAAAGCAGAGGGGATCTAGTATGTGCCGCGTGACTTGCTTGGCGTTTTCATGTATATGATTATATAGGTGGGGTCAGTTTGAGTGGTTGGTGATCTGAGATGATACTGAGCTTCAAAGAGGAAGACCTATTGGACAGTTTTCCAGGTATTTGCAGATGAAATACCACCATTTTGTTTGAAATGAGTTTATGTATAATACATATACATTATATTTAAACAAGAATACATGTTACTAAGTAAAGTATAAAAACCATACTCCTACCATGTGATCCAGCAATTGTGTTCCTTAGTATCTACCCCCAAAGAATTGACGACATCGCTGGATGTGGTCACTCACGCCTGTAATCTCAGCACTTTGGGTGGCTGAGGGGGGTGGATCACGAGGTCAGGAGATCGAGACCATCCTGGCTAACATGGTGAAACCCCTCTCTACTAAAAATACAAAAAATTAGCCGGGCGTGGTGGTGGGTGCCTGTAGTCCCAGCTACTTGAGAGGCTGAGGCAGAAGAATTGCTTGAACCTGGGAGGCAGAGCTTGCAGTGAGCTGAGATCGCACCACTGCACTCCAGCCTAGGCGACAGAGCAACACCCCATCTCAAAAAAAAAAAAAAAAAAATTGAATTGAAGACATATCCACACCAACATCTGCACATGGATATTTATAGTAGCTTTATTCATAATTGCCAAAATTGGGAAGCAACCATGACACCCTTTAGTAGACGAGTGAACAAACTGTGGTACATCCAGATAATGGAATATTATTCAGCACTAAAAATAAACGATCTATTAAAGCCATGAAAGACATGGAGGAAACTCAAATGTATATTCTAAGTGAAAGAAGTCAATCTCAAATGGCTACCTATTGTCTGATTCCAAGTATATGATATTCTGGAAAAGACAAAATTATGGGGGCAGTAAAAAGATCAGAAGTTGTCATGGGTTGGATTGGGGAAAGGATAAATGGGAGTTCAGAGGATTTGGGGGCCATAAAACTCCTCTCTATGACAGTGTAATGGTGAATGCAGGCATACATTTGTCCAAACCCATAGAATGTACAACACCAAGAGTGAACTCTAGCGGAAACTATAGAGTTTGGATGACAATGTTATGTCAACGTAGGTTTATCCGTTTTCACTAATGTACCTCTCTGGTGCAGGATGTAGTTAATGGGGGAAGCTGTGCATGTGTGGGGTAAGGGGTATATAAGAAATCTCTGTGTCTTCCTCTTAATTTTGTTGAGAACATTAAACTACTCTAAAAAAATTAAGTAGGCCGGGTACTTAAAAAACTTAATACATGCCTGTAATCTCAGCACTTTAGGAGGCCAAGGCGGGTAGATCACTTGAGCTCAGAAGTTCGAGATCAGCCTGGGCAACATGACGTGCAGCATTTTCTCCCCAATTCCTCCTTTTTCACCAGATTTGCTGTCTTCAGAGGATTGCCTTTGTGTAATTTCGGCACAGTGGGAAGTGACAGAGTATCAACAGTCATACTTCTAGAATGAGAGCCAACCTCGGCGCTACTTTCCTGCTGGGAACATCAGTGGCTCCTCTCTGCCTGGAGGAGAGGTCTGTGCTCCTTTGTCTGGCTTTCAAAGTCTGCATAATCTGCAGACCTTCACCCTTAACCTGCCTGTCCATCTCGATTACTGCATTCTCCTTCACAGGTTTCTCTGCTCAAGTCCAGCCCAGCTACTCACCATCTCCTAAAAGCTCTGCCTCTCTTCTGTGCTTCTCCACTCTGCCTCAATTCATGGTTCCCTTCCCGACTTAGGGAACTCTACTATGTCCGCCTAGGGCCCAGCTGAAAAGCCAATACCTCTGTGAGATCTTCCTAATCCCCAAGGCAGAGTTAAGCCTGTCTTCCTCCCCATTCAAGTCATCAGACTTGCATATACCAACATTTCAGTAAGAACGTGTTGGAGTGTAATTATTTATCTGCATCTCTGTCTCTTCTACCATACTGTGTTTTGTTCCTCAATGACTCAGTTCTACTATTCTCCATGATCAGTACCTGGCACATAATGAGCGTTCAATAAGTTTTCTGAATAGATGAATGAATGGATGAGCCAAAAGTAAGGAGAAAACTCAGACTAGGTTTTATGGCAGGGTTTACCAACAGAGCAAATTATCTGCCACCGCCCTCACCAGTCCCAAAGTTAGTTGCACATCAGAGGTCCCAGCGGGAGACAGGCCATCCCAATGGTGCTCACATCACCACTGCCATCTGATGCAACCCTCAAAGAGAGGGCCTCCCTATTTCCCCACTTTGAGAATCATTGTGAGTTATGAGAGATGTTACTGATGGGACCGTGTTGGCCTATGAATGGTGTGAGAGCAGAAAAAATAGTTGAAGATCATTGTTTTCAGGGTTTTCTTTAGAGAAAAAAGGCATTACACTACAAAAGATACGTAGGTACCTAACATTCATCAGAAGCTTACTCACAACAAGATGCTGATGCCAGCTAATACATTTCTAGTACTAGAACCCCTCCTGGGCTCTTTTCTCACTCAGCAGTTTATCAGTGGAGCAAGTTATCCGCTGCCACCACCACCACCAGCAGCCCCAAAGTTAGCTGCACATTCAAAGACATCTACTCTCAAGAACATGGAATTAGCCAAAATGTGAAGGGCACATCAATCCAACAAAAATACAACTTTTGTCTTGAGAGAGTTGTATCTCTTTGGGGCTTGCTGAATTTTCCATTTTTTTTCTAAAGGCAATATAGTTTCTTTTTTTTTAGTTTTCATCTTGTTTACATAGGTGGTTGATGGCAAACCCAGAAGATTGACTTAATTTATGGAAATGATTCACATTTGTAGTTAGGTTTTCCATAAAGTGAAGAGCTGATCAGTTTTCATCTGTAAAATACAGAGCAGAAGTCTTCACCAGGCTGTAAAAGCTCAAGTGCCAGCCACCTTTTTATATTTTCCAGGAGTCAATGAAAATCCACAGAGGATTCAGAGACAGTTCAAATCAGTGACGCATAAACAGGCACCCTTTACTATGTACTGACTTTGTGCCAAGAACTTTAAAATCATGATCTTATTTAATTCTCATGGCAACCCTGTGGGCTAGGTATTTTGGTCCTTGCTTTATAGACATGGAAACTAAAGCTCAAAAAGGGTAAGTCACTTCCCCAAGGCCACAGAGGTATGACCCAGCTCCAGCCAGTCCGTGTCACATCTTCCAATTCTCCCACAGAAACTGAGTATCCTGATTTTTATGGAAGGATACTAAAATGTTGGTAATCAATTAACAAACAATTTAAAACTCTGAGCAGGCAAACAAGACCCATCTGGTCTGTGGGCCCTGGTGGGACCAGCTGTGGTCCTTGCTGTGACTATTTCTCTGTTCAGCTTCTCCCCTCTTCCCAGTCCTGCTTCCTTCCCTCCTTGATGGTGCTGATGTTGAGAGCATGTCCCAATAACTTCCCGCACTGCTTTCCCCATCCCCAAGTTTATTTCTGTCTGAGAACCTAGTAGACATGGAAAGGAGGAACAGTCTGATTAAGTGAGCATTTTACACCCCCAAAATTATCCAAAGTTCTAAATTATTGAGTCTGAAGGAGTTTTCAGAATTAAACTAAATTTTCTGCTCACTTCTTTGAACTCTTGTCCCTATTGTTATCCAGCAAAGTGGCAGCTCATGGGAAGGATTCAAGGATTCTATCCATCGTAGATAAAGAAGCTATGTATAGATGTGTGTGTAGATTAGTAGCTCTGCTATCTCTGCTTATGAAACAGAATGAACCTAAAATGGCTGTGAATCATGGTGTGCTGGCAAATGTCTAACAACTGGCAATCTAAGAAAGGAAAAAGGGCCGGTCGCGGTGGCTCATGCCTGTAATCCCAGCACTTTGGGAGGCCGAGGCAGGCGGATCACAAGGTCGGGAGATCGAGACCATCCTGGCTAACACAGTGAAAACCCCGTCTCTACTAAAAATACAAAAAATTAGCCGGGCGTGGTGGCGGGCGCCTGTAGTCCCAGCTACTCGGGAGGCTGAGGCAGGAGAATGGCGTGAACCCCGGGGGACGGAGCCTGCAGTGAGCCGAGATCGCGCCACTGCACTCCAGCCTGGGCGACAGCGAGACTCTGTCTCAAAAAAAAAAAAAAAAAAAAAAGAAAGGAAAAAAAGTCCTAATTGATAGTGCTGCTTATTTCTGTGGTGTAAATACTCCCACCACGGCTGATTTCAAGCTACCTATGTGAGCTCACTGAATCCTGGTTGGGAAGAGACATACCCCATCAGCTCTTGCAAGCAGGTATGAGCAGCTTCAGCACACGCTGGCTGTGAACTTCTTTTCTCCTTAGCAGGACATTAATTTTATTTATTTTACA
The DNA here is from genome assembly GCF_028878055.3 of Symphalangus syndactylus. Taxonomy (NCBI): domain Eukaryota; kingdom Metazoa; phylum Chordata; class Mammalia; order Primates; family Hylobatidae; genus Symphalangus; species Symphalangus syndactylus. The sequence goes on from NC_072429.2 coordinate 12,287,763, forward strand.
AACTCCGATCAAGTCAAAGATGTAGTGTAATAATTCCAAAGGTCAAGCTTGTTTGTGTTTTGTTTGGCTTTTTAACATTTATTTTAGTTTTAGGAGTACACGTGCTTACCAGTCAGCAGTGATGTAAGCACTTAGCTGAGTAATGCAATTCAATTCAACAGACATTTCTTCAGCTGCATTCAGGATGGTGCGTTAGTTCCTGTGAGATGCTCAAAAGACAAAGGACGAGGCTCTGACATGATGCTGCATCAAAACTACACAGAGATTCTGGAGAGTAAGCTCTTGCCCTGGGGAACAGTTGGACAAGACCATGGGTTTTTATGTCCTTTTCTCCTGGGACCCACATTCCAGAGGCAATAACACCTATTGTTCCTGGGTTCTGATCCTCAATCTACTGCTTTGTCATCTTTCACTGGTGATAACCCAGTCTGGGTGTAGATAGATAGATAGATAGATAGATAGATAGATAGATAGATAGATAGATAGAGAGAGACAGATGATATCCAGCTTTTCTATTTACTCTTAGTGGGAGGGTTGCTCTAAGACAAGCTACTCCATCATAGCTAGAACAGAAGATGCAAACCCTGATTTTTCAATGCTGGCAAAGAATCTAATTTTTAAAATATGTTGTGTGATCCAACACTTAAAAGCCAAATAAAACATATCTTTAGGCCACAGCCAGTTTTGGCCCACAGGCTGCCAACCTGTGACCTCTGGTGTATTGGAATGCAAGTGAGTAAGAGTTCTGCTTCAATCGGGAGGCCTTGACTCTTATGATTTAGGTTTGTAGTGTGTAGGGTCCAGCTTTGAAGAGGACTGGACTCTCTTTGGTCAGCAACCAGAGTACAGACATCTGAATCCACCTTCCCCCTGGCTTTCCCCCAGATTGGTTTCTTATTCCTGGGTACACAAAAGAGAAAAGTGATTGCATGAGATCAATGGAATAAGTACTGGGCCTAGAGTCAGATTGGACCTAGGTTCTCATCCTGATTCTGCCACTTATTAGCTATGTGACTTTGCGTAAGTCACTTAACTTGCTTTGGGTTTAAGTTTCTTGAAATATTGTTAAAATTCCCTTCATAGGATTCAGATTGTTGACATAATTTAATAATAATGAGACTGTCCTGGGTATGTGGCAGATACCTAACACATATCATGCTAGAGCCCGGTCCCACTTCCCAGGGAATCCTCTTTTCTTTGGCCTCTCTTTCTCTTGCCCCTGTTCAGACCTGCAGGTCCTTTGATCCATTGTGTCTCCAACCCCAGATCCTTTGGTCTTTGAAACAGGAGATGAAGAGGCAGCTCCTGTCTGCTCCCCACACTTAGTCACTGTAATATATCCACCAGAGGAGTCAGGAGCTCCAGCCCATAGGCCATCAGAGCAGCATAACTCCACCCTGGGCTGGTGTGGTTTATTTCTGGGAAGGCTAGGGCTTGAAGACAGGGGAGGTTTAAGAATTAACTCCTCATAAAACTTAAACAAGTTAAGAAGAGAAAGCAATAGAGTCATCTGGTGTCACTTTAGGCTCATCAGCTTTCCAACTTTCCCCAACTTTGGCGAAAAGAAGACATACTGAATTGTTAATTAATGGGGCCTTCTAGATGTTACACGTGCAAGAAACTATATGTATCACACTGCCTCCAATAACACGATGCTGGCCATATATTTTGCTGTTGCAGTTGTTTTAAACAAACAGAAAACTGTGAAGTCAGTGATAAAGCATTGAGAAATGCCCCATGCCATTTCTTTTGGGGTTCAGCCGTTCCCAAAATCAAAGAACTGCAAGACGATTTAGAAACATCTTCAGCCAAACCCAAACTGTTGACTGATTTTGGGAAAAACTCTGAAAGCAAATATTCTACATGCCATAAGACTAAGAGAGCTGAAAAAGCCAGCCAGAATCTGTAGGCCTTAAGAAGAAACATTGGGCAGAGATGGAGAAAGGAGAAAGTATGATTAAGAAACAATTAATGTGGATAATTCAAGCACAGTGGACAATCCAAAGGTCCTCATTTGACCCGTGTTGCTATAGTCTAATGTTCTAGATTTAATTTAAAATGGTGTTTAAAGGCAAGAATAAAAGACCAAAGAAAGGATAGACCTTTTTTGAAGTGTCTCTGTTAATTTTGTTAACCTGGAGAAGAAATTATTAATTTGGTAGAAGGTGAACCTATGTTCACCAGCCAGGTAAGATTAAAAACTCATTGAATGCTCACAAAAGCCCGGGGAGGTCATTGTTTCTTATCTGATCTGGTGCCAGCAATGCCAGAATTCAAACCCACCTCTCTCCTGTGCTCCAACCCCAGTCCCTGCCTGGCTGGAAGAAAACACTTGTTCAAAAAGGCACTCAATGTGACTGTGTCTAGATCCAAAAGCTCACTTGTAGCTGTGTGTGCAAATTCTCTTTGAGCTTTCATCGGGGAGAATTATATAATAATATCATATGATTTTGCAAGAAGTTCACCAGGGCTATTTCAGAGGCTGTCAGCCAAGACACTGTTCAGACAGTGAGGCGTCAGAGCTGCCACTACAAAGTGGATGTTAATTACCTAAAACAATGGGTGTAATAGGCAAAGAAAAAAAAAACAAGACCTGCTCTCTTAGCCCAAACCACTCATCTATTACAGTGCCAACTGCACAGTTATTTAGCCTGGAGGAGTTGTAATCAGCTGGTTTGCAAATTAATAAGATCTTAAAAAAAAAAAAAAAAACAGAAAGAGGCTACAAGAGGAAAAGAATGGTGGGAAACTTTGTATCTCTGATTCTTGAGGAATATATTTAGCCTGCAGTTACCTCATGACCTGCCCCGAATTCATTTACTGTGTGTCGTGCACATTCTGCCTGAATGGCGAAATGGTGGCACAGCACAGATCCAGCAAGCGAGATGGGCAGTGAGAGATGACCAACAAGAGCAGCAGATTGGCCTGTTTCTATCTTGAATGTGAATCGCTCGTCTGGTTTGAGTTTGCAAATGCTAATTCCTGTACTTCATTGTGCCAGATTCATTAAAACATACCCAGGTGAATCAAATGCTAAATCACACTGGTTCTTAAAAAGCCAGAAACCAGGCATGACTCAGTCCTAGTAACAATGGATAATGCCTAACCTAGGACACTGTAATTAGCTCTTTAATCCTGTTGACCTTTAATAACAAGACAGACATAATGAATGGTTAGCTGGTTTTGTTTCATGGAGGATGTTTTCTCTCCCAATAAAGAAAGACTTTTTTGCTTCTTTTTTTCTGTTATTTCCTATTGGCAAAGGAAGTTTCAAGATGAAAGAGGATTCAGCCAGCTAGAGGACTGGTGTTACAGCATACTTAGCCAATCAATGGAGTCACTCCAAATCCTCTTAATTCCAACTTAAGGGCTTCCCACACACAGGTTACAACTGTGACAACTACTACAATATATAAACTGTAGTAACAGCCATTAATTTAGCACTTACTATGTTTTAGCTAAGCAAATTATTTTAATCACCATGTCAACTTTCCAAAAGGGGTATTATCAGTCCCGTATTACAGATGAGGAATTTGGTGCCCACATAGGTTAGAAAGTTTGCTCAGGCCACAAGCAAGGGGGGATTTGAATCTAGACAATTTGTCTCCAAAGTCTTTTGCATGATGTCTCCTGACCACAGGAGTCTCTTGTAAAAGATTAAGGCCAGGTCTATGCAAGGGGCCAAGGAGTCACTATCAAGTTATCTAAGCTTATTTTGCTGTAATCAGCCTACCCAGTGAGGGTCAGACAGGCAGAAAGAGTAAACATCAGCCTAGAGAGTACAGCTTTAGCTGCCCTAACTACAAAGTCTCCAGTTTTCCAAAGAATGTGACCCCTATTTACTGGCTAACCACTGACAATCCATCAGTAGAACTTCATTAACTTAGCTTATGGCTTTGAACTTTGGTAAAATTAAAATGCCAATGCATGGACCATCTATAATATATGTCACAGGTATGAATGCAATATGGATGGGAAGAGGCAAAGTGAACTTTAGGAAGGAAGCACCAGAAATAAGGAAAGGGCTGGAAACAGGAAGGTGGGGGACGCTTTACTGGCCACTTGATCATTTGACCAAGGGTCAGGTGTGTGCAGAGAGGGAGAACCCACTGACACCAAGTCAAAGGTCAGCATGTTGGACTGGACTGGGGGATGGGAAGGATGCTGGTAATGTTTCTGTGTAAGCTTCATGAGGGCATGCTTCTGTCTGTTTTGCTTAATGCTCCAACTCCAGCAACTAAAACAGTGCCTGGCACATAGTGGATACTCAAAAATGTGTCGAATAAATGAATAAGTGAGGGAATGAATGAATGTTCTCTCTTGTCTCAAGGAGACCACGCCACTTCATAAAAAATAGCAAGGGTCATTGACTATCAGGTTGAAGACATCTCATGGCTCTCTCTTAGAATAAAAGAGTTTTCCCAGAACGGCTTTGGCAGGCTTTCTGCTGCATCTCATGAGTCTCAGCTCATCTCATGGGTCACACGACCTTTCCTTATTCCATCTCTGGTAGGGGAAGTACAATTATTCTTGGATCTACAGCACCACCCTCAATGGTTGGGGTGGAATCAGCCCTCCCTGATTTATGTGGCCACATGAGGCAGCAGAGATACTTGGACAGAATTGAGGTTTTGTTAGGAAGAAAGAAGGGGGAACTGGATGCTGAGAGGTCAACCAACAGCCCCCACAGGCAAAAGATTGTTAGTGTCTGGCATAGGATGAGTATGCAATGACTATTTCAGGAAATAAAGAAATGGTCAGTAAAAGTTTAAAGCCCATCCCAGCACTTTGGGAGGCCAAGGCAGGTGGATTACTTGAAGTTAGGAGTTCGAGACCAGCCTGGCCAGCAAGGTGAAACCCCGTCTCCAATAAAAACACAAAAATTAGCCAAGCACGGTATCGGGTGCCTGTAATCCCAGCTACTCTGGAGGCTGAGGCAGGAGAATCTCTTGAACCTAGGGACCAGAAGTTGCAGTGAACTGAGATCACACCACTGCACTCCAGCCTGGGTGACAAGAGTGAAACTACGTAAAAAAAAAAAAAAAAAAAAAAAAAAAAAAAAAAAAAAGTTTAGAGCTCAGTGTAGACAAAATTCTGACACATCAGTTAAAGGTAATCTTGTCCCTATGTCTCAAGCAATGCCAGAATAGTGTAGATTTTCAAGTCAATGACTGATTAGGTGGCTAACTGGGGAGGTAGGTACTGTTTTAATAATGTGAAAAGGTCACAGGACTTGTACATTATTTTTTGTTTTGTTTTGTTTGTTTGTTTGTTTTTGAGATGGAGTCTCGCCCTGTTGCCCAGGCTGGAGTGCAGTGGCACGATCTCGGCTCACTGCCACCTCCACATCCCGGGTTCAAGCGATTCTTCCTGCCTCAGCCTCCTGAGTAGCTGGGACTACAGGTGTGCGCCCCTATGCCCAGCTAGTTTTTGTATTTTTAGTAGAAACAGGGTTCCATCATACTGGCCGGGCTGGTCTCGAATTCCTGACCTCAGGCAATCCACCTGCCTCACCCCCACAAAATGCCTCTGGATTGGGCCTATCAGGTTTAGAGATGCAAATTCAAAAAGATCAAATGACATGCCCAAGACCCCACCACTCTCATGTGGCTACTCTCAGCAATGTATTCCCTATATCCTTTAGTACGAGAAATAGTTTTAAAAAATTTTAATATAATCATAAGCATGCTTATAATATTACTAAGTGTTGTGGGATAAAAAAATTTACATTAACAGTTGACATCAGAGTTCCTCCCAAAAAGTAACCTGCATTCAAAAGGAAAATACATTTAGTTACAAGCAAAAGACAAAGCATCACACAAAAATTACTGATTGTTTTGCATTAGACATAAACAGAAATTTGGGAGAGATGGGAAAAGAGGAGAGAGGGAATTATTAGAAATGGAGGTGAACTATTTAAGAACAGATGTGTCGAGCATTCATTTTTAAGATATGATGTGTGCTTAGATGAGACCACTGTTCTCTGTCCTCCAAACCTTCAGCAAAATTTTATAGACATACAGAGGTCTTATGTAATTTTTTTCAATAAAAAAGAGGATGAATTTGAAGACCTGGGACAAAGAGATTCTGAACAGGAAAAGCATGTACCTTTTTAGCTGCACACTGATCAAGCATGTCAGATGTTGTCCTTAATTAATTATGTTTTTAGGTCTTTGGCTCTACATGGTAAAGAGAGGAAGAAGGGGTGGCCTGTGGAACATCCTGAAGGATCAGAAGAAGAGGGAAGTGACATGAGATCATAGCTCACAAGTGGGGACCAGGTGAAGAGGTAGTTAATCAAACAGCCATAGAAATTCAAGGCTAAGCAAGGAGAGGGGACCAAGATATTTGCCCTTCACCTAAATTTTCTCATCACACTATTTCAAGAATACAAATGAAAACATAATCTTTACTACTAAAGGTTTAACATATCTGGCCGGGCGCGAGCAATACCAGCACTTTAGGAGGCCAAGGCGGGTGGATCACGAGGTCAGAAGATCGAGATCATCCTGCCTAACATGGTGAAACCGTGTCTCTACTAAAAATACAAAATATTAGCCGGGCGTGGTGGTGGGCACCTGTAATCCCAGCTACTTGGGAGGCTGAGGCAGGAGAATGGCATGAACCCGGGAGGCGGAGCTTGCAGTGAGCTGAGATCGAGCCACTGCACTCCAGCCTAGGTGACAAAGCGAGAATTTGTCTCAAAAAAAAAAAAAAAAGATTTAAAGTATCTTCATATTGTATATACTATTAACAGGATTTTTAAAAATGAGAAGTTGGGGGAAATACTTGTAACATACATAGCAGAGAGTTAATATGTTTAACATATAAAAAGCTTTTTTAGGTCAATAAGAAAGTGAATGCCCTATCAGAGAAACTGGCAAAAGACATGAATGGGAGCTCACCAACAAAGATCTATTTATACAGATTAAGGGTATCATTAGATACTATTCCCCAAAACACACTCAAAATATATAAAGAAAGGAAGTTGGACAGGCAAGAAGAAATCAACAAAAATACCAGGGTAGAGGAGATCGTTAATCAAACTTCCTTCTCTCTGAGAGTCAAGCAAGCATCAAATACACAATGGAAAAAGTGGATGAAGCAATTGTTTAGCTCAGTTTAATGGATATGTATCAAACTTAGTACCTACAAAGAATTCACATTCTTTCCAAGTTTCTTTGGGACAGTTTAAGAAAATGACCATTCTCTAGACAGAAAATCTCAAAGAAATCTCTTTCAAAATGAGAAAATTTGTAGAACACATCCTTTGACCACAATAATGGATATTTAAAACAAAATAATACTCAAATAACAGTAAGAATACATTTATGGGAAATTAAAAACATTAAGCAACTCTTGAAAATAGAGGAAATAAAAAGTGTAATTATGGACCATTAAGATAATAACAATGAAAATACATCTTAAGAGATGTGGTCAAAAATTTAACTCAAAGGAAGGAAATAGCCTTGAATTCTTGAATGAATGAACGTAAATGAGCAGAACATCCCACCAAAAAACAACTTGAAATGAAAATAATAAATTAAACCTTAAAAAAGAAGGCATTACTAAAAACATAAGTATTAATTAATCAATTAGATACAAAAGAAACAAATACCCAGGAGAATTGATAAAACTGAGAACTGGATGTTTCGAAGACCAAACAAAGAGACAAAGTTCTAGAAATTCTAATTCATTTTCAAAATAAATGTATGCCTTTAACATGATTAAAATACTTTGTGGTATAGTAGTAAATAATCAGATCAATGGAATATAATACAAGGTCCAACAGAGCTAATTATAATACATTTAATGATTAAAAAAAGCTTAAATAAGCATAGAAATAAGATACTGGAAGATAATTAATTTAAAAGCCCCATGTTTTGCTACCTCACACCTTACAATGAGTAAATTCCAAGTAGATTAAAGTTCTAAATATATAAAATATACCCATAATCTGGAAGGATGTATGAGTGAATTATCAATACTCATTAGAGTAGGGCTTTCTGGACACAACCACAAAACAGAAACCTAAAGAAAAAGATTGCAGAAATTGGCTATATATTTAAGTATATTTATTCAATAAACAAATAATGTCTCCTATGTCCAAACACTGTAAGAGGCACTTAGCGAACGGCTATGAACAAAACCCACAAAGATTGCAGCTCTCAGGTGAAGGAGACAGAAGAAAAGAAGTAGTAATAGTTAATTCGTAAGTAAGCACTACCATTTGTTAGATGATGAACTGTACACCTCATAGAAAGCGATAAGAATAAATAGACACAGAGCATGGTGAGAAGATTGAGGATGCAGAGAATGAGTTGCAATTTTAAATAATCTAGTCAGTGTAGGTCTCACAGAGAAGATGACAGCAGTGACAGCCTTGAAGAGATGGAGGGAGCCATATGGCTGTCTCAGAGAAGCGTGTTCTGGGCAGGAGGAGCAGCCCATGCAAGGCCCCCAAAGTGGGGACATGCCTGGGCCACACCAGGAATAGCAAAGGGGACCTGTGCCTGGAGATCGGCTGGCCAAGGATAGACACCAGGTGATAAGGCCAGCGAGGTGATGGGGCGGAAAAAAACATGGCAGGATCATTGACTTTAGTCCCAGAGAGATGGGAGCCACCGAACCAACAAGGGGCAGGATCTGTTTTGTCTGAATTGGGTCACTGTGGCTACGTCCAGAATAGACTGAGGAGGTCAAGGTCAGAGTCAGGGAGATCAAGCAGGGGCTATTGCACCCACCCAGGCAAGACCCAATGGCAGCATGTATCAGGGGGAGCAGTGCATGCGGTTGGAGTCTAGACACAGTCTGAAGGCAGAGCCAGCTGGATTTCCTGTGAGGTTGGATGAGGAGTGAGAGAGAAAGCTTGCTCCTTCACACCATGCTCCGGGTATGTTTGCCTGAGCAACTCGTGGGAAGATGGGTAAGGCTGTGGGCGGAGCAGGTGTATAGGCAGAAAACCAGAATTCAGTTTTGGATACATTGAGCTTGAAGTGTCCCTTAGACACCAGGCCAAGAAGTCAAGGGGCAGCTAAGTGAAGGAGTGTGGAGTTCAGGAGGAGGGTCTGGGCAGCAGGTAGAGATCTGGGCAGGTTCAGAGCATGTCTTAGTCAAGCTGCCATAACAAAATACCACAGACTGGGTGGCCGAAACTACAGAGATTCATTTTCTCACAGTTCTGGAGGCTGGAAGACAGATCCTGTACCAGTGTCACCGGGTCCTTGGGAGAACTCTTTTCCTGGCTTGCAGACGGCCACTACCTTGCTGTGTCCTCTCATCGTGGAGACACAGAAAGAGAGATTTTTCTCTCATCCTTTTTTTTTTTTTTTTTATAAGGATGCTAGCTTTTAGAGTCTGGCCTCACCCCTATGAAGTCATTTCACCTTAATTACCTTATAAAGACCTTATCTCCAGACACAGCTATATTAGAGGTTAGGGCTGGACCATATGGATTTGAGGGGGCACCATTCAGTTCATAGCAGTGTACGAATGGCATTTAAACCTATAAGACTGGATGAGATGACCAAGGGAGGACATGAGAGTCGATGAGAAGGGAAAAGGGGCCAGACATGGTGGTTCATGCCTGTAATCCCAGCACTTTGGGAGGCTGAGGCGGGTGGATCACAAGGTCAGCAGATCAAGACCATCCTGGATAACATGGTGAAACCCTGCCTCTACTAAAAATACAAAAAAATTAGTCAGGTGTGGTGGCATGCACCTGTAGTCCCAGTTACTCAGGAGACTGAGGCAGGAGAATCACCTGAACCCAGGAGGTGGAGGTTGCAGTGAGCCGAGATTGCGCCATTGCACTCTAGTCTGGCCGATGACAGAGCGAGACTCCATCTCAAAAAAAAAAAAAAAAAAAAAAAGAAGGGAAAAGGAACCACAAAAGCATCATACAAAGCTAACTGATTACAAGAAAATGACACTGGGAAATATTTGCCACGTGGAAGGAACAAAGGATTAATATGCTTGTGGCACACAGGATGCCTTGAAATGCATGACACTCCCAAGGAAAACTAGACAAAGGACATGAGCAGGTAACTCACAAGAAACTCAAATGGCCATTAGACATACTAGGCACTACTTCACCTCCTAAATCATCGGACACATGCAAACCAAAAGAATCATGAAATATTATTTTTATCAATCAGATCCTTTAGAATTAAAGAAGGATGACTGGTTTGTGGCTTTTAGAAAAAGAGGCACTTCATGAATAGGTAATGAGAAGATAAATAAGTAGATCTCTACCAGAAGGCAGTGGGCCTAAGACATAAAGCTTTAAAAATATGCCAGTTGCAAGACACATTTATGAGATCAGAAGTCAAAGGTAGGCTGGGTGCAGTGGCTCACACCTCTAATAGGATTACACTTTGGGAGGCCGAGCCAGGTGGATCACCTGAAATCAGGAGTTCCAGACCAGCCTGCCCAATATGGTGAAACCCCATCTCCATTAAAAATACAAAAATTAGCCAGGCATGGTGGTGGGTGCCTGTAATCCCAGCTACTCGGGAGGCTGAGGCAGGAGAATCATTTGAACTGGGAGGTGGAGGTTGCAGTGAGTCAAGATCGTACCACTGCACTCTAGGCTGAGCAGCAGAGCAAGACTCTGTCTCAAAAAAAAAAAAAAAAAAAAAAAAGAAAAGAAAAAAAAAGAAAGAAGAAAAGAAAAAGAAGTCCAGGGTAATTTGGGGAAGAGGAAGGTGTTAGTGGTGGGGGAGACATTGGGGTGGTATCTGTGGGGGACTTGGCAGGGTATCTTGGGTGGACATGGGAGCATGGGAGGTGTCGAGGGTGAGCTTGAGATTTCTAGGATGGGCATAGATGTCTAGGGTGGACTTGGAGAGGTTTGTAGGGTGGACTGAGGGAGTTTTCTAGGGCGGGCATGGGGAGATGTCTAAGGTAGGCTTCAGGAGGCATCTAGGGTGCTAGTAATGTTCCACTTGCCGGACTAGGTAATGGTACATGAGGGTGTTCACTTTGTGAAAATTCATTGAGATACATTTCTTCTCCATGTAATTTATACCTCAATATAAAATTTAAAAAACAGAAACACCTTCCATTTGATGCAGAAATCCTCCTCCTTCAGTGGGCAGAGGAAGCAGCAATTCAGCCGGCACTGAGCACAGCATTGAGAGCTATACTTCAGCCCCAAGCAGGTGCGTCCACATTCCTATGCTTCAGGGATACAAAAACAACCTGGGCTGCCTTTTTGTCACCACTATCAGCTCCCAAATGCCAGGTACCAGCAACAGCCAGAGCAGCCACAGGCTCTTTCTCTTTGGACTATTGGAATTCAACTCCATGTGAGCCCTTTTTATTCAAAGAGCTTAAGGTGAAGGGGGAACCAGATTTCCCATTAGATGAGAAGCATGTGTGTTGTTGCTGTTGCTGGTGGTTTTCAACAGTGCTGTTGCACAAATAGAACTACCCAAAGGAGACACCTAATGGCAGTGGTTGAAATTTTCCTCTTTGTATACAGAGATTTTTTTCAAAGACAGGGGAACAGCTGCAAAGCTAATATTGTCAGATAATATTTAATTCATCTGGACACCCTCCTCAAAGTGATGATGCTAAGGTTATCATCCCCCATTTTACAGATGGTGGTGTTGAGTCTTAGGCCAAGTCAGTTGTCCTGAGCATTCATACCTGGCGGTCTTGGTGCTGAGGCAGGGCTAGGGGTATTGACTTTAGAGCTTGCTTTCCTCTGTCAGCCCCAGCCATCTCTAACTGGATCGTCTTATAAATTTAGTCAGGCTTTCACCAGGGAAGCCCATGAAACATGAGCCACATTTTTACAAGCAATGGGCTTAACAAGTAGAAAATCAGTTTTATTGTTAAGGCAAAAAAAAAAAAAAAAAAAAAGGTGCTGATAAAGTGAAGACAGATTCCCTAGCCGGCTCTTTCTACTCTTTCAGATCCTCGGTTAAATGTCACTTCCCCAGAGAATTTTCACTAATCTCCTCCCCATTCATCTCTCAACGCACCTTGCTTTCTTTCACACCCTCATCATGAGGGATGGGTGACTCTGTTCTGTGTTGTTGTCATACTCCACCGGTATAGGGATAATTTTATCACTGCTGTCTCACCAGCGCCTGGAGCAGCATCTGACAAATAGTAGGTGCTCAGTAATACTAACAGCACAACTCAGAGGTCATTTGATTCCCAATCTCCACCATTTACCTATGGTTAAGAGAAATGAGAGAGAAATTCTCGTTTTAAATTCTCTAAGAAAAATCCAATCATTCTGTTTGCCCTGGAAAATGGATTTCTGAATCTGGTCCCTAGGCAGGCAGCTACATGGTCACTGGGCCAAGAGAGCAAGGACTTTGGGAATCAAAAAACCCAAGTCAAGTCCCAGTTTTACCTCTTAATAGCTGCGTAGGCTAGGGCACATTTCCAAATCTCTCTCAGGGTTTGCTTCCTCATAGGCAGGTGCACGTATAGTCTCTCGTCTACACTGAAACACTTCTGAGAGGGAAAGGGAGCTCAACTGATAATGCTACTGTACATCAGAGCTGTCCCAGGCTGGGGAGGCCAGAGTGCATCCTACCCCTACTATGAAGCCTGCTGCTGGTTCACTGAGCACACAGCAGGGGCCCAGGTAGTGGCGGCTTTCTTCTCACACTTCTCTGATGGCTGGACTTTGGGGAGCAAGGATCTAGAGCAGTGGTTATTCACCTTCACTGCTGATACGGTTTGGATCTGTGTCCCCACCCAAATCTCATGTCAAATTGTAATCCTCAGTGTTGGAGGTGGGGCCTGGTGGGAGGTGATTGGATCATGGAAGCGGAGTTCTCAAGAATCGTTTAGCACAATCCCCCCACTTGGTACTGTATAGTGAGTGAGTTCTCATGAGATCTGTTCGTTTGAAATGTGGTGTGGCACCTCCCCAGCCCTTCCACCTGCTCCGGCCATGTAAGGTGTGCCTGCTTCCCCTTTGCCTTCTTCCATGACTGTAAATTTCCTGAGATCTCCCCAGAGGCAGGGGCCACTATGCTTCCTGCACAGCCTGCAGAAACATGAGCCAAGTAAACTTCTTTTCTTATAAATTACCCAGTCTCAGGTATTTCTTTATAGTAGTGTGGACTGTTACAGCTGCCCACTGGAATCACCCAGAAGCTTATGAATCACAGATGCTGATGGAATTGGTCTGGGGTGCCGCCTGGGCATTAAGAGTTTTCAAACTTCCCATGTGATTGCAATGAGCAGCCAAGCATGAACTCCACTCCACTGCAAGCAATTCCAATTCCCTGCTCTCCTCAACCACTCTACTCTCTCTCTCTTCTGTTATAGTAAAACATAAATAACATAGACATAAAATAGAACTTACAGTCTTAACCTTTTTAAGTTTACAGCTTGGGGTCATTATTTTTACGTTGTTCTGCAGTCATCACCACCATTCAGCTCCAGAATTTTTTTGTTTTCCCCAACTGAAACTCTGTACCCATTAAACACTAACTCCCCTTTTTCTCCTCTCCCCAGACCCTGGCAACCACCATTCTGCTTTCTGTCTACATGAACTTGCCTACGCTAATACCTTCTATAAGAAGAATCATACGATATTTGTCGTTTTGTGTCTGGCTTATTTCACTAAGCCTGTGTCCTTGAGGTTCCTCCATGTTGTAGCGTAGTCAGGATTTTCTTCTGTTTTAATGCTGGAGAATATTCCACTGAATGTGTATACCACATTTTGTGAATCCATTCATCTGATCATGGACATTTGGTTGTTCCCACCTTTTGACTATTGTGAATGCTGCTGCTGTAAACATGGGTGCGCAAATATCTCCTTGAGATTCTATTTTCATCCCTTGGGTACATACTACCCAGGAGTGGAATTTCCAGGTCATCGCCCTTCTCTTTTTCATCACTGTCTTCCCCACCACCCAGCATATTTTTATTTAAGACAAGTCATTTACTCTAACTGAAATCATCCTGAATCCACATGAAGACTGGGCTGAAGAGAACTTGCACAAAAGAAAGGAATAATATGTAAGTTAATGGCTTCTCAGCAGAGCAAAAATCAGTCACAGATTTGCAAAGTCCCTGAACCTGGTATATTCTGTGCCTGTAGTGAAGATTTTTGCTGATAAAGCACAGGTGTGTCAATGCCGAACAGCCCAGGCTCATTTTAGATGGATTCCGACATGAGATGATGGTTTCCTGTCTGAGCTCATGGCCTGGATGTCTCCAAGCCATTGCTCCTGCTAGAGCCCAGCCCTCCTGATGCTTGGGGGTTGTGACAGATAAGGGAAGAAATGACTTTGACTTTGTCCTCTTCATGACATAAACAAGAAACTGTGGACTTTTCAGGAAGCCTCCTGGGACCCTCTCTGCCTCTTGACTGTACATGGCTCTCCCAGATGTCAGGAGGACCTTCCTTCTCTGTTTACGGGAACAGTCCATCCCATCAGAGACTGAAAGGCTGTGGCAATGACAGCAAAAATGACACCACATTCTTCTAGTTCAATGCCAGTGTTTGCTCCCAAGAGGGATGTAATTCACTGAACACAGAAACTGAGCTCATTCCTGCACTAGGCAATGATGATAATCAAATATGGTAAAAATTAGTCAACTTGTACAATGGAAGCCACGATTAAGCTGATTTCAGATTCTCTGTAACAGAGCTGGTCAGTCTTGAAATTCAAGAGGAGAGCACCAGGAAGTGAGAGCAGGTCCAGGTGACAGCTGCTCCGAAATGGAGATTTTCTTGTATTATTGCTTTACAGATTTCCGCCTGCATCTCTTAAACAGTCATGTCCTCATCACAATTTTTCCTGGGCACCAGCCATGGGACAGGCTCTGTACTAGGAGTCTGGTTAGTTCCATTGTGCAGAGCGTGGGCTTGGTTTGGGTCACCATGCCTGTGAGTTCTCAGCAGGCACCTCCTTCTTCAAAACCTTGACAGGGATAACGGTAGGCAGAGAATAAGAGTCCGTGCAATGTTAGCTACAACCATGGCAATACTAATGCCAAATCAACGTGAGCTCTGACTCCCAGCAGCCTGTAAAGTCGATAAACCATCTCCACTTGGAAGATGGACAAATGGGGGCTCAGGAACATTAAGTAATGTGCTGTATTAGATTCCTGCTGCTGCTATAACAAATGATCACAAACAGTGGCATAAAAGCAACACACATTTATTCATTTGAAGTTCTGTAGTTCTGAAATGGGGTTCACTTGGCCAAAATCGAGGTGTCAGCTGGGCTCTAAGGCTCTATGGAAGAACCTGTTTCCTTGCCTTTTCAAGCTTCTGGGGCAACCTCATTCCTTGGCTCTTTCTCCCTGCCCCCTCATTTTGTCTTTTTTCCCCTGCTTTCCTCATCATGTTCCCTTCTTCCTCTTCTGTAATTGAATCTCCCTCCTGCTCACGTTTATAAGGGCACTTGTGATTGCATTTAGGGCCCACCCTGATAATCCAGGGCAGTCTCTTCATCTCAAGATCTTCAACTTAATCACATCTGCAAAGTCCCTTTTGCCATTTAAGGTAACATTCACAAGTTCCAGGGATTGAGATGTGGACACCTTGGGGGTCATTACTCAGCCTATAACAGTAGCTGAAGCTACACAGCCAGTGAGTGACAGAAGTAGGACTCACCTTCAATTGTCTGATTACAAAATTTGTGCTTTTCATCTTTCAAAAAAGTTGTAATTACATAAGAGATAGAAATATTTCCCTTTTAAAATGCACAACATTATATGTAAAGCTAAAGCCTTCTTTGACAGCCACCCCTCAGTGCAATCTTGGCTTCTTCCCATCTGCAAAGATGTGTTTGCTCCACTGGTTATCACTTTGAAAGATTGCTTGTCAGAACTTTTTTCACTCATTTACATACAAAGTTATCTACTTGTAATATATTTACAGCATTTTAATTGTGTGTGCCTAGTATGTGTTATTCTGCTATTCACTCTTTCTACAGCTTGTTTTGTCTTCTAACAATATACCTTGGACATTTATCCATATGGATGCTAGAGAATTCCCTCATCCTTTTTAATAGCTGTGTAGTATTCCATTTTACAACTGTTCTCGTTTTTTACAC
This sequence comes from Symphalangus syndactylus, assembly GCF_028878055.3. Classification (NCBI taxonomy): domain Eukaryota; kingdom Metazoa; phylum Chordata; class Mammalia; order Primates; family Hylobatidae; genus Symphalangus; species Symphalangus syndactylus. Next base: position 12,303,806 of record NC_072429.2, read on the forward strand.
CCCATCTCCCATTGTTCTCAGTTTTCCACCGTACATTCTTACGTATGCCTCTGGGGCCACACATGGGGATGCATCTCTAGGGTGGATATGGAGAAGAGGAATTAGTGGATGATAGATTTTAAATTGTGTTAGATGCTGTAAAATTGCCTTTGAAATGAAACACAGGCTTTTCCTGCTACATTAGCTTTCCTAACAAGAGAAGAAAAGTGTCCTGGGAAAACTTTATCATGCTCAGACCTAGATACCTGAGCTCCCTCAACGGATAAACTTCAGAAGGAGCTCCCTCACTTACTGGTGAAGTTCTGCCCTTGTCATTCATTCCAGGACAGTCTGGTCTGACGCAACTCAGTGGGAATGGGTGCTCAAGGTGTTTGCTTCAATTAATCATCAAACCCTTTTGTCTGTAAATCGTACTACTGGAAATGGTGTTGTCATGAAGCCAGGAGCCTGGACTTCTAGGCTCCCCTCCAGTTAGGGTTATCAGGTATCTTGTACAGATGGGGCATGTCCTGTATTTAGTGAATTTATCCTGTATTGACTTTGTCAGGGTCCCGTAAATGCTCTGTACTCAGCTTCCTACAATAAGTTAGAAAAATTCAATAGTTAGAGCTACCTTTCAAATGTAACTGAGTGTCCTGTATTTTTATTTGCTCAATCTGGCTACTACATCTTCCATCAGCTTTTTTTTTTTAATCTGGGAGGCTGATTAACCTGGAGGTGTCAAATAAGCCTGGGTTCAGATCCCAGCTGGATTAGTTTGCTAAAGTTGTTGTAACAAATATCTCAGACTGGGTGGCTTAAACAGCAGAACTCCCCTGGGCTTACAGACGCTGCCTGCGTGGACTGCACACGGCCTTTTCTCTGGGAGTGTTTTTTGTCATATTCCTAATGTCTCCTCCCTTTCTTGTAAGGACATTAGTCATACTGGATTATGGCCCTACCCCAGTGACCACCTTTAACCTTAATTACCTCTTTAAAGAACTTATCTCCAAATACAGTCACATTATAAGATACTAGGGGTTAGGTCTTCAACATATAAATTTAAAAGGGAGGGGACAGAATTCAGCCATAACACCAGCTCTGGCATTTATCTGCTGTATGTATTCATTCAACAATATTGGGAATTGAAGAAGACTTACACAGCATTAGACAACGGCTAGATGATGGGGGAAAGTAGTTAACAAAATGGACACATCTCTGCTCTTACGAACTTCACATTTTGTTGAAGACAGGCAGTCATCAGACAAATATATGAACCGAAGTGTACAGATGAAACAGAGAATGCCTGGGTTGGTGAGAGAGGGTTTCTCTGAGGAGGTGACATTTAAGCAGAGTGCTGAATAAGAAGAAGAACCAGCCATGCCAAAATCCAGGAATAGAGCATTTCAAGAACAAGAGCTGTGCAACGGCCCTAAGGTGGGAATGAGTTTCAACTATTGAAACAACAGAATTTCCTGTTCCAAAGTTTTATGATATTTAAATTTTTTTTAGGAGATTTTTCAAACATACCCAAAGTCAACAGAATAGTATAATGAACCCACATATGCCCATCATCTGGCGTCAACAACCATCAACATTGTGGCATTCTTTTTTAAAAAAATCCCTGCATTTCCCAGTCCCCAGATTCTTACTCAATCATTGTTTTTATAGGTTTTCAGATGAAATTTATACATTGAAATGCATGAATTTTAAATGTACGATTTTGACAAAACTGTACACTGGTGTAACTCAAACCTCCATATAATATCAAATGTCTCCATTTTCTCCAGAAAATTCCCTCCTGCCTCTTCCCAATCAGTTCCTTTCCCCTAACCCAAGATAACAACTATTCTGAATTTTTCCACCATGCATAAGCTTTGCCCGTCCTTGAACTGCCAGACATTGAACCATGCAGCGTGTGCCCTCCTGGGTTTGGTTTCCTGTTTTGGTCATCATGTCTGTGAGATCGTCCACGTAGTTGTGTGTGGCCATATTCGTCCCAGTTTACTGCTGATTCGTATTCCATTGCTTGAATCAGCCACTGTTGATTTATTCCTTCTCCTGTTGATGGATAGTTGGGTTGCTTCTAGGCTGGAGCTATTATGAATAAAGTGGCTGTGAACATTCTAGTACAAATCATTTCATGATGTATGTTTTGATTTTGCTTGGATAAATGTTGGCTCATAGGATCGGTATAGGTCTAACTTCATGAGAAACTGTTAAAACTTCCTCCACACTGGCTACACTGCTTTCCACTCCCATCAGGAATGTGTTTTGGTCACTCCACATTCTCACTAGCACTTTTCTTAGTTTTTAAAGATTTAAGCCATTTTAGACAGTATATAGTGATATCTCAATGCCTTTTTATTTCACACTTTCCTAACGACCAATGATGATTATTTTTCATATGCATATTGGCCATTGAGATATTTCTTTCTTAAAGTACTTCTTGCCCATGTTTAAAAATTGGCTAGCATGTCTTATTATTACTAAGTTTTAGGAGTTATGTATTCTGAACAGAATTTCTGTGCCAGGTATATGTTTTGCAGATATTTTCTTTCATCTGTATCTTGCCTCTTCATTTTTTATATGTACTTTTTAAAACATTTAATTTCGAGTAGACATTACTTTCAGCCTTACAGCAAAATTGAACAGAAGGTACAGAGATTTCCCCTGTACCTGCTGCCTCACACCTGTATAGCCTGTCACATTATCAGCATCCCTCACCAGAGCTGAGCATTTGTTACCATAGATGAACTTACATTGACACATCATTATCACCCAGAATCTAGAGCTTACATTAGGGTTCATTGTTCGTGCTGTATATTCTATGGGTTTGGATAAATATGTAACAACATCTTCATTTCTTTTAGCACATCTTTGGATGGTAATGGTTATTAATTTTGATAAAGTCAGATTTATCAGTTTTTTTCTTATATGTTTATTACCATCTATGTCCTGTCTAAATACCCTTCACAATATATCCACTTCTGCTTCTGCCATAAGCTGTCCCTTGGTGAAGTGAACCCAGTAATTCTAGATAGTTGTGTACTCTCTCTCTGTGTGTGTGTGTGTGTGTGTGTGTGTGTGTGTGTGTGTGTGTGTGTAAATAATGTAAGCCAGGACTCAGGCTGTCTCTCTCAGAATCAACCTATATTGCTGTTACTGGACAAACATTCTAAATAGTGAGCAAATGGCAGAAAATCCTTGTTCACATGGAAGAGTCAGGATTCAGGAGGAGACCAATCTGAGGAGTAAGAAGTAAAGGTCTCTCTAAGGAAGAAATGGGAAACATAATGTTAGAAAATCACTCTAGGTGGTTGAAAAGGGAATATTCTGAGGTCACTTGAGACATTTTATATTGAAGTCAAATTTCTAAAAATTCAATAGGGGTCATGAATAGCTTATTTGGTGCATTAGAAAACATAGCCAATGAACTGGAAGACTTGCAATGAATATGATGAGCAAAACCAACAAATAAATAGATAAACAACCTGGAGCAGACAGCCATTCTACCACTGAAAGAAACTTAATATTTTCATGTATTTATAATCAGTGTTATAAATATTAATACATCCAGATGGGCATGGTGACTCACCCCCGTAATCCCAGCACTTTGGGAGGCCGAGGCAGGCAGATCACCTGAGGTCAGGAGTTCGAGACCAGCCTGGCCAACATGGCGAAATCCCATCTCTAATAAAAATACAAAAATTAGCCAGGCATTGTGGCAGGTGCCTGTAATCCCAGCTGAGGCAGGAGAATCTCTTGAACCCAGGAGGTGGAGGTTGCAGTGAGCCGAGATCATGCCATTGCATTCCAGCCTGGGCAGCAAGAGCGAAACTCCATCTCAAAAATATATATATATATATATCATATATATTGAGATATATATGATATATATAGAGATATATATGACATATAGAGAGATATATATGATATATATTGAGAGATATATATATGATATATATATTGAGAGATATATATATGATATATATATTGAGAGATATATATATCCTCAGGTTTCCACACCAACCTATGTGGACAGATAAACTCCCATTAACTCAGATAGGCTGGTTTCTCCTCCATCTATGATATGGTTTGTCTGTGTCCCCACCCAAATCTCACCTTGAATTGTAATAATCCCCATGTGTCAAGAGCGGGGCCAGGTGGAGATAATTGAATCATGGGGGCAGTTTCTCCCATACTGTTCTTGTCATAGTGAGTAAGTCTCAGGAGATCTGATAGTTTTATGAATGCAAGTTCCCCTGCACAAGCCCTCTTGCCTACCACCATGTAAAACATGCTTTTGCTTCTCCTTTGCCTTCTACCACGATTGTGAGGCCTCCACAGCCACGTAGAACTGTGAGTCCATTAAATCTCTTTCTTTTATAAATTATCCAGTCTCTGGTATGTCTATATTAGCAACATGAGAACAGACTAATACAGTAAGTTGGTACCAGGTAGTGGGGTGCTGCTGTAAAGATCTCCTAAAATGTGGAAGCAGCTTTGGAACTGGGTAACATGCAGAGGTTGGAACAGTTTGGAGGGCTCAGAAGAAGATAGAAAATGTGGGAAAGCTTGGAACTTCCTAGAGACTTGTTGAATGGCTTTGATCAAAATGCTGATAGTGACATGGACAATAAGTACAGCCTGAGGTGGTCTCGGATGGAGATGAGGAACCTGTTGGGAACTGGAGCAAAGGTGACTCTAACTATGCTTTAGCAAAGAGACTGGCAGCATTTTGCTCCTGCCCTAGAGATTTTTGGAACTTTGTATCTGAGGGAGATGATTTAGGGTATCTGAAGCAAGAGATTTCTAAGTGGCAAAGTGTTCAAGAGGAAGCAGAGCATAAAAGTTTGAAAAATTTGCAGCCTGACAATGCAGCAGGAAAGAGAAACCCATTCTGGGGGGAAAAATTGAAGCCTGCTGCAGAAATTTGCATAGTAACCAGGAGCCAAATGTTAATCACCAAGATAATGGGGAAAATGTCTCCAGGGCATGTCAAAGACCTTCAGGGCAGCCTCTCCCATCACAGTCCTGGAGGCTTAGGAGGAAAAAATGGTTTTGTGGGCCATGCCCAGGATCCCCCTGCTGTGTGCAGCCTAGGGACTTGGTATTCTGCATCCCAGCTGCTCCAGCCTTGGCTAAAAAGAGCCAAGGTACAGCTCTGGCCATGGCTTCATATGGTGCAAGCCCCAAGCCTTGGCAGTTTCTAAGTGGTGTTGAGCCTTCAGGTGCACAGAAGTCACAAACTGAGGTTTGGGAACTTCCACCTAGATTTCAGAGGATGTACAGAAATGTCTGGATGTCCAAGCAGAAGTTTGCTGCAAGGGCAGGGCCCTCATAGGGAACCTCTGCCAGGGCAGTGCAGAAGGGAAATGTGGGGTTGGAGCTCCCACACAGAGTCCCCCCTGGGGCACTGCTTAGTGGAGCTGTGAGAAGAGGGCCACCATTCTCCAAGTCCTAGAATGGTAGATCCACTGACAGTTTGCACCATGTTCCTGGAAAAGCCACAGACAACTCAACACTAGCCATGAAAACAGCTGGGAGCAGGGCTGTACCCTCCAAACCCACAAGGGTGGAGCTTCCCAAGGCCACGTGAGCCCATCTCTTGCATCAGCATCACCTTGATGTGAGACTCAGAGTCAAAGGAGATCATTTTGGAGCTTTAAGATCTGACTGCCCCACTGGATTTTGGACTTGCATGGGACTTGTAGCCCCTTCATTTTGGCCAATTTCACCCATTTGGAATGGGTGTATTTACCCAATGCCTGTACCCCCATCATATCTAGGAAGTAACTAACTTGCTTTTGATTTTATAGGCTCATAGGTGAAAGAGGCTTGTCTTGTCTCAGATGCGACATTGGACTTGAACCTTTAGAGTTCATACTGGAATGAGTTAAGACTTTGGGGGACTGTTTGAAGGGCATGATTGTGTTTTGAAATGTGAGGACATGAGATTTGAGAGGGGCCAGGGGTGGAACGATATTGTTTGGCTGTGTCCCCACCCAAATCTCACCTTGAATTGTAATAATCCCCATGTGTCAAGGGCAGGGCCAGAGGGAGATAACTGAATCATGAGAGCAGTTTCCCCCATACTGTTCTCCTGGTAGTGAATTAAGTCTCAGGAATCTGATGGTTTTATAAATGGGAATTCCTCTGCACAAGCCCTCTTGCCTGCCACCATGTAAAACATGCCTTTGCTTCTCCTTTGCCTTCCGTCATGATTGTGAGGCCTCCCCAGGCACATGGAACTGTGAGTTCATTAAACCTCTTTCTTTTATAAATTACCCAGTCCTTGGTATATCTTTATTGGCAGTGTGAGAACAGACTAATACAATCTGCCAGCCTCCCCTCTCAACACTTCCCCAAGTTATCTTGGGGAGCCTCTGTGGATGGGGTACCCCATGTGAGCTCACAAAGGGTCCTTCACAGTGTGCTTTCCCATGCATTCCACACTGTGCCCTATTTAGGGAACATCCCAAAGACTCTGCCTGCTTCACTCATTCATTCTAATTCTCCCAACACTGATTTAGCAGAGGCTTTACGTCAAGAACTGTGACAATGCTTGTAATGCCCTGGGCTACACAGAACACTTCTGGCCCTCAAAATGTGTCTTTGCAGTTTCCTCTGCCTAGAATATTCCCCCTTACTTCTACTCTTTTCTGTGTGGCAAACCCTACTCATTTAACGAGATCCAGTTCATATATCCCATTTATGGCATGGCTTCTCCTCATGTCTTTCATGCAATTATGGGAAAAATTACGTTGTTCAGAGTTTAAAGACCAACACACTCGGGCTTAGTCTTCTCTGCCACTTAGCAGCCGTGCGACTCAAGCCATCTTCCTTGTTTGTTAACGGGAACAACACAAGTGCATTCCTCAGAGGCGGTTTCAAAGACGTGATGAAATAATATTGGAAGAAATATGCCATGAAATAATATGCCATCCAATAGATAGCAGCTATTAGAGAGCATTGAAAAAGACATTCGTGAAGTTCAAGGGCTCGAAACAGTGTAGGGACCAGATGCAATACTTAGATAGGTTTTATTAGTACCACACAGTGCTGACTTTAAAAATGGAATTAGTTAACATTTTTTATGTTAACTAATAACTTTTAAGGGGAGGTTTTAATCCTAATCCTACCCTCTGCTCTCACCCCCTGCCACCACCAAGAGCGGATGTTGGCTCCTCTTGAAAACCCCTCTTAAAGATTTGGCACCCTGGACCTGTATCCTTGAAGGCCCTGGTCAGTCACAGTCACATTTAGATGGAGTCTACACATGCCAGGCCCCTCCTTCACCTCCACGGCTGGTTGTGTTTTTCCATCCTGTTACTTGCCTGGCTCCTGACCTACTAGATACTCAGACTCAGGAATTCAGCTTTGCAGAGACACCAATCTCCACTGTGCTATGGGGGTGGGTGGAGGGGCCACCATGGGAGAAGCAGCAACACATTAGTTCCTCCTCATCCCGTCTGCATCCCCTCCACCAGGCCCTGAGCTCCTCAAAGACTGGGATGCTATCTCATTCATCTCTATAATATCCTAGAGTGACTTAACTGGAGTCTCCTAATTTTAAAATTATATTCTACTTTGTTCTAGAATAGAATAGAAAGTCTATTCTACTTCTCCTGCCATATGCAGCCTAAGATGTTTTATAACCACATTTTAAAAACAAGTAAATAGGCTGGGCATTGTGGCTCACACCTGTAATCCCAGCACTTTGGGAGGCTGAGGTGAGAGGACTGCTTGAGGCCAGGAGTTCAAGGCCAGCGCGAGCAACAAAAGGAGACCCCAACTCCACAAAAAATAAAAATAGAGCAAACTAGTAAATATATTATGGAATACAATTGCATCATTATATTTTTGCTTACATTCTTACTGTAAATTCAAACGACAGAGATTAAAGGAAGAGAAGATGAAAGCTCCCTGACTTTTAAAAACATTAAAAAATTACTGACCTTTTATTTAATTGACAAATGAAATAGTATGTAGTTATGATGTATGACGTGTTTTAAAATTTGTTCACATTGTGAAATGGCTAAATTGAGCTAATTAACATTTGCCTTATCTCACAAATTTATCTTTTTTTTTTTTTTTTTTGAGACAGAATCTCTCTGTCACCCAGGTTGGAGAGTGCAGTGGCATGATCTCAGCTCACTGCAACCTCTGCTTCCCGAGTTCAAGCAATTTTCCTGCTTCAGACTCCAGAGTAGCTGGGATTACAGGCACCTGCCACCATGCCTGGCTAAATTTGTAAAAAATTTATCATTTTTTGTGATGAGTACTCTTACAATCTATTCTCTTAGTGACTTTTAAGAACACAATGCCTTGTTATGAACTGCAGTCACCATGGCGTACCACAAATCTCTTCAGCTTATTCCCTCCTGTCTAACTGAAATGTTGTGTCTTTTGACCCAAATGCCCCCAACCCCCAGACCCTAGAAACCACCATTCTACTCTCTGCTTCTATGAGTTCAACTTTTTAAGATTCCACATATAAGCAAGAAAAGACTATAAGGAGAAACAAACGAAACCCAAAATCTTTTGATTTAAAGAAATTCATCTTTCCTCCCATGGTCAGTCTCAGAGAAGATCAAAACATCCAGGGTACAAGAATTATATCAGCATATTAAGAACACATGCAAAAACAGGGTCAAGGTTGGAAAAGACGATGCCCTCCCCGAGTGTCACCTTCTGCCCAGCCCTCCCCACCCTCTCAGTGTACTGGGATCTCCACGCACAGTGGCCAGAGCTCTTTATCTAAACAATCACTACCATTTCTAAGCAGCACGATTGTTACCGCGGAGACAATAAGACACTATACTTGACTTAGTCCTAAAAAATCCAGAGGTACAGATCCTGTTACTATCTATTTTTTCTTAAAAAAAAGAAATGACACCCATCAGATGGGCACAAATGACAAAGCCTGGCAAAATCTATTGTTGGCATGAAGCAATAAAACTCATTTACAGCACATGCTTACCAGGCGATATGAGGGAACATGGTCACCTTGGCAATTCTTGTGCTAGTGATAACTGAGCAAAAGCCTGAAAGCTGGTCGTTAGGCGAATTGGTAAATCAATTGCATCATGTTTACGCAGCAGATTATTGGTCAGGAATGACCACTAATAAACTAGAGCTACCTGTATCTCAAAAACCATGTTGACTGTGAAAAGTAAGCTGCAGAAAGACGTAAATACTAGGATGCTGTTATATTAAGTTTAAACACATGCACAACTCAAAGCTGCACAGTTTTAGAGACGTATCTGTTCACGGTAAGCATGCAACAGCGTCATCACCTTCAGAGAAGCTGGAAATCTAATCAAGTAGGGGTAGCCAGGGAGAGCCAACCATATGTGAAGTGGTTGATGTCTCTAAAAGTACATAAGAAGGAATCAAGCAAAATTCTGAGTTTCACAGTGATAGGTGGTGACGAATGTTTCGTATATTATTGGCTACACTATAATGTCTGCTTCAAATACTTCAAAACAATAAAACAAGAAATGTTAATTCATCACCTACTGGATGTCAGGCTATGTTATATGTGTCACTCACCTTTAATTAAAGTATCCTGTGAAGGAATTATCTGTATCTCTGTTTTACAGGTGAGGAAACAGGTTTCCAGGCATTCACATTCCACGATTTGCCAAGGCCAACAACATAGCTGGTAAGGATGGAGCCAGGTCTCCAGGCTGAGTTTGTTTAATTTAAAAATGCATGTTCTTTCTACTACAGCCACAGCCTCTAAAGACAAACTGTTTTCATGAGTCTGTCTCCCATGACTAAGCTGTCCTCCTACTCCCTCTTCATATCTCTCCTCCCATCTCTCCCTGCCTCCTGGCACCAGGCCCTGTCTTCTGCTCTCACCCTCATCCCTTGCCTGGCGTCAGTGGCCTCAACCTAGCCTCAGAGCAGTTAGGATTCTCTGGTTTAAGGTAAAGAGTCTACTGTATCTGGGTTGTTTCTAGATCCCATCTGGGCAGGTTCTCCACCCTATGACACTGGGTGCTTGTGGGCTTTGGCTGAAGCACATGGGCTAGTAGGAAGGCCATTGATTCTGCTCTGCCCTGATCACTGATTCTCCCTTTTTTTCCCTAAAATCCTCTTGAAAGCCAGACAACAAGATCCTCTGTGCTTGTCTGTCTCTCTGTCTGTCTGTTGGCCACAGTCCTTGTTCACACCACATCCTTGCTCAATGGGCTACAGCCTCATCAATCTTGCCTCCAGTTCCACCATCTTTAGCCTAAACCCCACACTGGTACCAATAGCCAGAATGATCATTCAGCCATTCAACAAACATTGCTGAAGAACTGTTGTGCACCAGAGTTTCAGAGGTTGAGAAAATATATGCCTTTGAAAAACTTAAAGTGTAAGAAATTTCAAATATATCTTGGAAAAAAATGAACACTCCTTTGCTTAGAAATGCTCAGCGACTCCATAAGCCCATCGACCAGACAATCAGAGGGAGGTCCTTGGAAATAGGCATTAAATAAGCTCTCCAGAGGAATCAAACACTAATGTTTGAGAACCCTGGCCTAAGAGGGTAAAGCCCAAGGCTCTCAGATTGGATTTGATGGTGTTAGTAATCTGCCTCCTATCAACCCTTCCATTCTCCTCTTCATCCTCTTCCCTCCCAGGAGTCCTTGGTTTTGACTACATTTACCTGTAGATCACTTGTTTGGATCACCCCAGACCTAACCTGTAGTAATATTTCATAATAAATATGTCATCACTCGAAGAGCACAATGATTTAAAAAAGATGTGCAAAAATACATATATATGTATACACACATGTTTAACATATATTATTATTCTCATCTGCAGTTCAACCCAACACAACAGTTGTTTTCCACTGAAATATACAAACGACTGAGGACACTGACAACACAGTGCCTTTCCAGAAAGATGGCCATGACATCGCTGTGATCACTGCTTACATTCCATGCTACCTGATTTGCATCATGTAGATGTCGCCGCTTTGACATTAATAGCCTGTGACTCCCTGGCCTTGTGAATCATGTCAGTGCACGTGATGTGCATGAATGAAATGGAGTGTTTTTAGGATGGAATGCCACTAAAATCATCCTGGGTTAATCCTGTCATCTGGCTGTTTTCAGTGTCTGGACATCTGGATGAATGATCTGCTTGAGAGCCCCCCAAATAGAGCGGAGGCAGGGATCAGCTCTCTCACATCTCTGAGCTGCTGTACATGCTCATCCTTCTCCCTAAAATGCTTGCCCTCTGTGTTCTCCTGGCTGCCTTCTGTGCTTTATTGAAGCTGTCTCCTCAGCATGGCAGTCCTTGCTCTCCTTTCCCTCCTTTTTCCTCCCAAAGCACATTAGAGCTTCCTTTTTTATCATCTGAATTACAGCCTGTGGGGGGACACTGCATTCATTCTTACCCTGGACTCCACTAGCTCCAGTGCTGTGTGCTCACATAGGAACTCTAGTCCCTGCATAGCATCCTGAAATATTTGGGGGTGATCTATTTCCCTAGACCCTTGGTGAGTTCTCCTTTATAGTTTCATAGGTCCCTTTAACACTCTCCAGACATGCAATTATTTTTCCCTCCTCCTTTGAGAAAAAGATGGCAACAAACACAGATAGAATGATTAATGATTATTCTAAAGTAAGCCATAGCACGGTATGTGTGCATATTTTCCAGAAAGCTAAATTCACTTGTCTGCAATAACGTAAGATATGATGCTTGGAAAGTTGAAATAAACATTAGGTATGATACTTGTAAAGCATGAGCAGTGTGTGTTTAAAATCATGCAGCTAACCCAAATGTTCATCAGCTGGATGAGTGGAAAAATGTAGCGGATCCATACAATAGAATATTATTCAACCATAAAAAGGAATGAAGTACTGATTCATTCTACAACTTGGATGAAATTTGAACATTATGCTGAATGAAAGAAGCCAGACACAAAGGACACATACCATATGATTCCATTTATATGGAATGTCTAGAATAGGCAAATCTATAGAGACAGAAAGAAGATTAGTGGTTGCCAGGGGTTGGGGGAAGTGACTGTTTAATAGGTATAGGGTTTCTGTTTGGAGTAATGAAAATATTTTCAAATTAGATGGTGAAGTTGGTTGTACAGCTTTATGAATACACTAAAAAACACTGAATTGTACATTTTAAAAGGGTGAATTTTATGGTATGTGAATTATATCTCAATTTTTAAAATTATGCAGTTACTAAATTGCTACTAAAGAATAGAGAGGCAGTTGCTCATTGAGCCTGCCTAAAACGTGGTAATGGTCCAAAGATTGGGTGTCATTGATGCCAATCATGTCTGTCCCAGGAGAGGTTACAAGAAGGTACAGAAACACCCCCCTGTTTGAAGCAACCTCCTGGTTGTGGGGAATACCTTCAGGTCTCAGGTTCAACACCCCCACCCCACCCTACCAAAGTAGAAATATTTCATATAAGCCCAGAAATATGAAAAAGAAGAAATCTCAAAAGCGAAGCAATAACATTAGACTGGCCATATATGTTTCATTTGCCCAGGATAGTCTCATTTTACACCTACAATCCCAGGGAAGTTGTTAATGTTGTCCTCTTCCATTCTTTAAATTATTGGATTGGGTGGGAAATTATTTGGTCACCCTAATAGAACCTGCAGGGGAAATAGCTCTGTGTTACGCCGTGCCATATTGAATACAAAATCAAAGGCAGCAGAGCAAGTCGTTGACCATCTTCCATGTCTCGTTGTGTTCTGGAGCGTCCATCTCAGCGGTTGTACTATAAGAACCAAAGCCTCAAAAGCGAGCTTTGAGTTCCCTTTTGAGAATGGGAACTAAATGCTCGAGTCTAGTCTCCAAGGAGGACTTACCTGCACCGGCAAGTTCATGCGGCTTCTCCTTGCACTGAATGCTGCCTCTGGGATGAAGGCTACTTCACTTGGTCCTCAAAGATCTGCGCTGGGGTGAAAACTCTGTCCTGTTGCAGTGAAAACTCCCATCGCCTCCACCAGCCACTGTTGCTCCTGGCCCTCATGGCCTCACAGTGGCGCAGTTGCCTTCTGCCACAGAGGCCTTCTGGAGCTCTGAAGTGCTGTGGGGTGTAGGGTGAGGATTCTCTCCATTCCTATGTTCTTCCACGGTTACTAGCTTGGGGCTGGCTCAGTTAGTCGCTGCCACTCACTTGCCAGAACAAGGAAGACCCTCTTCCCATCAAGCCCTGTGCTGGGATCTGGTTTCTTGCTCCAGGCTTCTTCCTTCCAGCCTATAGAGAATCCTCCCTTGGGGGTCCACTGGCCCCCTCTGAAATGTGGCATCCATTGCTCCCCTGGGACACCACCTTCTTCAGAGACATCTGTGTAGGTGTGAATGCATTGTGGATATATCGTTCAGGCTTTAGGTTTTATCCTAGGAGAAGGGGGGCAGACGATGGGAGAGAAGAGGAAAGAAGCAGAGAGAACCATTTCCAAACTGGTGCTTCATGGAGAAGATTGTTGGTTAATTCTTTAGCAGATATGCTTGCTTCTTAGCTCTGGCTCCACCAGGAGCCCTGGAATATATTTGTATTTTGCATAGTATTATGTGTTTACGCGTCTGTTTTCTCCCCTTAACCACGAGCCCCTTGAGATCAGGGACCATTTCTCGCTATATCTATCTCCTAGCAGAGGGTCTGGCATATAAAGATGCTAATGAATACTTGTCAAATGGAGGCATTAATTGAAATTCAGTTACTTGTCACAACCTTCCCGGCAAACATGTACAGCTCTGGATTTACTAATGAATAAGAAAACTGACTTCATCATCAGTGGAAGTTCTGCTAAACTGTCAAAAGAGAGACGAGTTGTGTTTTATAATTAATTTTAGTTCATAGAAATCAGCAAATGTCTTCTACAAACTTTGATTAAATCAGAGAAGAACCCAAAATATGGCCTGACTGCTTTAAAGAAGTGAGCTCACTTGATCATGGTGTATAAGCTTTTTGATGTGCTGCTGGATTTGGTCTGCCAGTATTTTACTGAGGATTTTTGCATCAATGTTCATCAAGGATATTGGTCTGAAATTCTCTTTTTTGGTTATGTCTCTGCCAGGCTTTGGTATCAGGACGATGCTGGCCTCATAAAATGTGTTAGGGAGGATTCCCTCTTTTTCTATCGATTGGAATCGTTTCAGAAGGAATGGTACCAGTTCCTCCTTATACCTCTGGTAGAATTCGGCTGTGAATCCATCAGGTCCTGGACTCTTTTTGGTTGGTAAGCTATTGATTATTGCTACAATTTCAGATCTTGTTATTGGTCTATTCAGAGATTCAACTTCTTCCTGGTTTAGTCTTGGGAGGGTGTATTTGTCGAGGAATTTATCCATTTCTTCTAGATTTTCTAGTTTATTTGTGTAGAGGTGTTTGTAGTATTCTCTGATGGTAGATTGTATTTCTGTGGGATCGGTGGTGATATCCCCTTTTTCATTTTTTATTGCATCTATTTGATTCTTCTCTCTTTTCTTCTTTGTCTTGCTAGTGGTCTATCAATTTTGTTGATCTTTTCAAAAAACCAGCTTCTGGATTCATTAATTTTTTGAAGGGTTTTTTGTGTCTCTATTTCCTTCAGTTCTACTCTGATTTTAGTTATTTCTAGCCTTCTGCTAGCTTTTGAATGTGTTTGCCCTTGTTTTTCTAGTTCTTTTAATTGTGATGTTAGGGTGTCAATTTTGGATCTTTCCTGCTTTCTCTTGTGGGCATTTAGTGCTATAAATTTCCCTCTACACACTGCTTTGAATGTGTCCCAGAGATTCTGGTATGTTGTGTCTTTGTTCTCGTTGGTTTCAAAGAACATCTTTATTTCTGCCTTCATTTCATTATGTACCCAGTAGTCATTCAGGAGCAGGTTGTTCAGTTTCCATGTAGTTGAGCAGTTTTGAGTGAGTTGGGATGCAAGGCTGGTTCAACATATGCAAATCAATAAATGTAATACAGCATATAAACAGAACCAAAGACAAAAACCACATGATTATCTCAATAGATGCAGAAAAGGCCTTTGACAAAATTCAACAAACCGTCATGCTAAAAACTCTCAATAAATTAGGTATTGATGGGACGTATCTCAAAATCATAAGAGCTATCTATGACAAACCCACAGCCAATATCATACTGAATGGGCAAAAACTGGAAGCATTCCCTTTGAAAACTGGCACAAGACAGGGATGCCCTCTCTCACTGCTCCTATTCAACATAGTGCTGGAAGTTCTGGCCAGGGCAATCAGGCAGGAGAAGGAAATAAAGGGTATTCAATTAGGAAAAGAGGAAGTCAAATTGTCCCTGTTTGCAGATGACATGATTGTATATCTAGAAAACCCCATTGTCTCAGCCCAAAATCTCCTTCAGCTGATTAGCAACTTCAGCAAAGTCTCAGGATACAAAATCAATGTACAAAAATCACAAGCATTCTTGTACACCAATCACAGACAAACAGAGAACCAAATCATGAGTGAACTCCCATTCACAATTGCTTCAAAGAGAATAAAATACCTAGGAATCCAACTTACAAGGGATGTGAAGGACCTCTTCAAGGAGAACTACAAACCACTGCTCAGTGAAATAAAAGAGGATACAAACAAATGGAAGAACATTCCATGCTCATGGGTTGGAAGAATCAACACCGTGAAAATGGCCATACTGCCCAAGGTAATTTATAGATTCAATGCCACCCCCATCAAGCTACCAATGACTTTCTTCACAGAACTGGAAAAAACTACTTTAAAGTTCATATGGAACCAAAAAAGAGCCCGCATCACCAAGTCAATCCTAAGCCAAAAGAACAAAGCTGGAGGCATCACACTACCTGACTTCAAACTATACTACAAGGCTACAGTAACCAAAACAGCATGGTACTGGTCCCGCAACAGAGACATAGATCAATGGAACAGAACAGAGCCCTCAGAAATAATGCCGCATATCTACAACTATCTGATCTTTGACAAACCTGACAAAAACAAGCAATGGGGAAAAGATTCCCTATTTAATAAATGGTGCTGGGAAAACTGGCTAGCCATATGTAGAAAGCTGAAACTGGATCCCTTCCGTATACCTTATACAAAAATTAATTCAAGATGGATTAAAGACTTACATGTTAGACCTAAAACCATAAAAACCCTAGAAGAAAACGTAGGCAATACCATTCAGGACATAGGCATGGGCAAGGACTTCATGTCTAAAACACCAAAAGCAATGGCAACAAAAGCCAAAATTGACAAATGGGATCTAATTAAACTAAAGAGCTTCTGCACAACAAAAGAAACTACCATCAGAGTGAACAGGCAACCTACAAAATGGGAGAAAATTTTTGCAACCTACTCATCTGACAAAGGGCTAATATCCAGAATCTACAATGAACTCAAACAAATTTACAAGAAAAAAACAAACAACCCCATCAAAAAGTAGGTGAAGGACATGAACAGACACTTCTCAAAAGAAGACATTTATGCAGCCAAAAAACACATGAAAAAATGCTCATCATCACTGGCCATCAGAGAAATGCAAATCAAAACCACAATGAGATACCATCTCACACCAGTTAGAATGGCCATCATTAAAAAGTCAGGAAACAACAGGTGCTGGAGAGGATGTGGAGAAATAGGAACACTTTTACACTGTTGGTGGGACTGTAAACTATTTCAACCATTGTGGAAGTCAGTGTGGCGATTCCTCAGGGATCTAGAACTAGAAATACCATTTGATCCAGCCATCCCATTACTGGGTATATACCAAAGGACTATAAATCATGCTGCTATAAGGACACATGCACACGTATGTTTATTGTGGCACTATTCACAATAGCAAAGACTTGGAACCAACCCAAATGTCCAAAAACGATAGACTGGATTAAGAAAATGTGGCACATATACACCATAGAATACTATGCAGCCATAAAAAATGATGAGTTCATGTCCTTTGTAGGGACATGGATGAAACTGGAAAACATCATTCTCAGTAAACTATCACAAGGACAAAAAACCAAATACCGCATGTTCTCACTCATAGGTGGGAATTGAACAATGAGAACTCATGGACACAGGAAGGGGAACATCACACTCTGAGGACTGTTGTGGGGTTGGGGGAGGGGGGAGGGACAGCATTAGGAGATATATCTAATGTTAAATGACGAGTTAATGGGTGCAGCAAACCAACAAGGCACATGGATACATATGTAGCAAACCTGCACATTGTGCACGTGTACCCTAAAACCTAAAGTATAATAATAAAAAAAAAAAAACTTAAAAAAAAAAAGTGTGCTCTAAATCTTACTCATGCGTTGAAATAATGAGATACAGAGTTTAGTTCAATTTACTGCTGAACACCAAAATTTGACCAAAGACCATGACTGGCATGTGATATATTTCTTTTCTTTTGCTTGACCTGAAGATGCCTAGAAAGAATGCTAAAGGGTAAGAAAGAGTGTCAGCTGACCACTGACAGCCAACTAGAAAAAACTGCAGCATGCGCATTTTCCCTCTTCTGGAAGAAAGCATTATTTGTTTAGTTTTGCTTTATTTTGATTTTTTTTGGGTGGGAAGCTGGCTAGTATGCATATGAAGAGGGGGTACAATGCATGTATTAGACTCCTATTATTTTTGCCTCCCAGTGTTCCTGCCGCCTGTGAATAGTGCTTTTCTTTTTTTAGGAATCATTTCTCCTTCTTCTCCAAAGATAGGGCTCCATCAGTAAAGCCATATTCTCCCAGGACCCTGCTCTTTGACTGTCTAGGGGTGAGCCCTTAGACAGGAGCTGTATCAATTAGAGCCCTCTCCCAGGGTTAGAAACAGTCAAGGAAATTGTGAGTATGAGGCTTGAGGGAGATTGAAAGTCGTATTTATTGCCACATGAAGGAAAACCAATTAAGTCAAATTGATTAAGGTTTGCACAGTATATCTGTTTCAATCCTTTTGTTTTTAATCTACCTGTTTCAGATTTAAAGTGTCTCCTATAATTTTTTATCGGGTTATAATTTTTTATCCACTCTTTCAATCTCTGTCCATTGACTGGATATTTACACCATTTACATTGAAGGTAATTATTGATATGCTAGCATTCAACTCTGTCATTTTATTATTTGTTTTCTATTTGTTTCTTCTGTTTTTCATTCCTCCATTTCTCTTTTCTTGCCTTCCTGCAGGTTACTTAAATATATTTTAGGATTCCATCTTGATTTATTTTTAGTGTTTTGGGGTATTTTTGTATGTTTTCATAATCGTTTCTCTAGGTGTTACAACATACATATATGACAACAGTCTACTCGTATCAATATCCTACCACTCTAAGTGAAGTGTGAGAATTTTGCTTTCATTCTGATTTTGGAGAGGGAAGGATTGGATAGTGACCATATGCAGACCTTTACCTTCCCTAGTTTTAAATGTTATTTTCTTGGATATCAGATAGTATTATAATTTTTGTTTTAATCATCAAACATAATTTATAAACTGCATGAGGAAAGGATAGCTTATCATATATGCCCATTTCTCAAACTCTTCCCACTGTTTCTTCCTCCATCCTGTCATCCTTAGTCCTGATGCTCTGACAGTCCTCCCTTATTCTTCCCTTTTCTGTTTGAACAATTTCTTTTAGGCAATCTTTGAGTTAGAGAAAATTCTTTTAGTATTCTCTCATCTCAGAATATTTTATTTCTCCTTTATTCCTTGAGAGTTGTTTCAGGATATACAATTTGTGGTTAATAATTTTTTCTTTCAGTACTTGAAAAATATTGTGCTGCTTCCTTCTGGACTCTGGTGTTAGATGAGAAATCCATTATCATTCAAACTGGTGTGTCCCTATAAAAGATGTCATTTCTCTCTGGTGACTTTTCTGAAAATTAAAAAGAAAAATAAAAAAATTTTGAGTCTAATTAAGATGTGTCCTGGTGTAGATTTATTTTGGTTTAAAAATCTTTATTTTGGAATTTACTCAGCTTCTTGGATCTGGAGGTTTGTATCTTTCCATGGGTTTGGGGAGTTTTCAGCCATAATTTATTTGAAGGCTTTTTAACTCCACTTTTTTTTCCTTTTGGACTGTGACAATATAAATGTTGGCTATTTCATTATTGTCCAAGAAGTCCTGAGGCTTTGTTCATTTTTTTAAATGTATTTTCTTCCTGTTGTTTGAATTGGGTGAATTCTGTTGTTCTGTTCTCAAGTTTACCAATTCTGTCCTCTGTCATCTCTAATATTGAGCCTATCCAGCATGTTTTTATTTCTGCTATTATATTTTCCCATTCTATAATTTCCATTTGGTTCTTTGGTTCTTTTTCTTTTTCTTTTTTTTTGAGGTGTAGTTTTGCTCTTGTCACCCAGGCTGGAGTGCAGTGGCGCAATCTCTGCTCACCGCAACCTCCATCTCCTGGGTTCAAGTGATTCTCCTGCCTCAGCCTGCCAAGTAGCTGGGACTACAGGTGCATGTCACCATGTCCAGCTAATTTTTGTATTTTTAGTAGAGACAGGGTTTTTTTTTTTTTTTTTTTTGAGACGGAGTCTCGCTCTGTCGCCCAGGCTGGAGTGCAGTGGTGCAATCTCGGCTCACTGCAAGCTCTGCCTCCCGGTTTCACGCCATTCTCCTGCCTCAGCCTCTCCGAGTAGTTGGGACTACAGGCACCCGCCACCACCCCCAGCTAATTTTTTTGTATTTTTTTTAGTAGAGACAGGATTTTGCCATGTTGGCCAGGCTGGTCTCAAACTCCTGACCTAAAGTGATCCGCCCATCTCAGCCTCCCAAAGTGCTAGGATTACAGGCATGAGACACAGCACTCGGCCCATTTGATTCTTTTTTATAGTTTCTATTTCATTGCTGAGGTTTTCTGTTTTGTTTTGTTTTTTATGTGCTTCAAGATTTTGTGATTGTTAGAGCATTTTTATGACAACTACTTTAAAATTCTTATCAGATTTATCAGATATTTTCAACATCTTGGTATTGGCCGCAGTCTTTCCTCATTCAACTTGTTATTTTGTGTGGTTCTTAGTATGACAGCTGATTTTTTATTTTTTACTGTAGCCTTGACATTTTGTGTATTATGCTAAGAGGCTCTAGGTTAGACTTAAATATTTTATTTTAGCACGCCATCACTCTGTTTAGGTTTAGCATGTAGGTCTTAGCCTACTTTTATGGGCTGTGGTTCAAGTCGCAATTTAATTCCTAGAGCATTTGCAGTATTATTTTTATCTTCTTTGTTTATCCAGTGCCAGGAAAGCCCTCACTGGTTCCTGCCAGGGCTGCCTGAGGGGACAGAAAGAGTTCCCCCAGGCTGGGCCACTTGTGTGCTTCTTGGTGGGTAAGGCGTGTGGTGGGATCACCCTATGGCTGCCTCCTCGCTGCCCCGGTGCTTCTTGGCAGGGAAGGAAAATCTTGGACCTACCAGGTCAAAGAGGCTTCCTGAGCCAGGATAACTGCTATAGTGGGGTCTCTCCTATCAGCTCTTCCCACCTTCCTCAGTATCTGTCAGTGGAAAAGGGGTGTCCCAGGCCTGGTGGGGATAGGGAGTGCCTCCTTTGGCCACTGTGTCTGGCAGAACTCCCAGTCAGTGTCCCTGCTGGAGGTGTCAAGCTCTCCTGAGGTCTTCAAAGGGAGACTCTATTAAATCCAGGGTGGGAATGAACCTAGCTGACTGCTTTCTACTGCTGGGTTAGAGGTTGGGAAACGTTGGGTCTGGGTGGCCTCTTTCTCTGTTAAGTGGAGGGACACAAAATATCCCGTTGCTGTGCTATTCTTGGGGTTACCAACCAGCTTGTCTTTTTTATTTTTTAACAGTATTTCAGAGTTCTCTTTTGATTGTTACATTATTCAGAGTTCTCCAGAGAAACACAACCAACAGGGTGTGTGTGTCTGTGTGAGTGTGTGTCTGTGTCTGTGTCTGTGTATATATATACAGAGAGAGATTTATTTTAAGGAATTTACTCATGCAGTTGTGCAGGCTTTGTGAGTCCAAAATCTAATGGGGTAGGCTGGTAGGCTGGAGATTCAGGGAAGTGTTGCAGTTCAAACCAAAAACAATTTGCTGGCAGAATTACTTCTTGCTCAGATGTCTTAGTCTTTGTCCCCTTAAGGCCTTAAACCAAGTGGATGAGGCCCATCCATCCCAAGGAGGGTAATCAGCTTTACTCATAGTTCAAATATTTAAATGTTAATTTCATCCAAAAACCAACCTCACAGGAATATCTAGAATAATGTTTGACCAAATACCTGGGCACCATGGTCAGCCAAGTTGACACAAAAAATTAACCATCGAGTCATCTCTTGTTCCATTTCCAGGATTCATCCTTGTGCTTAGGAGGAAGGAGCACAGGAAAACATGTCTACACTCCGTTGGCTGGACTGGAAGATCAAAAAAATAGAAGGCTGATTTGTAGTAAGAGAATGAAGCTGACCCACAGAGAAAAACAGGAATGAGACCCCATGAGAAAATGGGTTTGTGTCCTGAGTCCATCTGTCTCCTTCCCTTACTGAAACTTGGTCTTCCAAGCCCTTTGTTGTTTCATTAGTTTGACTGGAGTTTGTTTTTTTTTAGATGGAGTTTCGCTCTTATTGCCCAGGCTAGAGAGCAATGGTGCGATCTTGGCTCGCTGCAACCTCTGCCTCCCGGGTTTAAGCAATTCTCCTGCCTCAGCCTCCCGAGTAGCTGAGATTACAGGTGCCCGCCACCACGTCCAGCTAGTGTTTTTGTATTATACAGGGTTTCACCATGTTGGCCAGGCTGGTCTCAAACTCTTGACCTCAGGCGATCCGCCTACCTCGGCCTCCCAAAGTGCTGGGATTACAGGCATGAGCCACCACACCCGGCCTGACTGGAGTTTTTATCTCTTACAACAACTCAAGAGCCTGGGAAGGTTGATTAACAAGACATCAATGGCTGGACTAAAAGCTCAGCTATCTCAGCAGCAGTTATTCTCCTCTGACATGACATCTTCTTCTCTGTCCTGATGAGGATAGATCTGAGAGCAAGCCCTTGGCTGGCCCAGCATGAGTGGATTCCTAGCAACCAGATGGGATTAGGGTCTCTCTCAAAGGAAGAGCAGCAATTATGCCTGAGGAGGGAGGAGACCAGCCATAGAGAGAAGTTATTAGGATCCTGTCTGATGGCTAAATTGGGGACAGGGTCAGGAGACAAGGATCAAGAACATGCTGAGGTGTCATAACCACAATGCAGAGAATTTCAAATTCCTTAGGCATGGTGGCTTATGGATAAAAATACGTTTATCCAGACTATTACTATTCCAAGTTTATTGACGGATTCATAATATCCTCATTGCCCCAATCTGCAGCTTCTATTTCTATGAGGCCTCACTGAATGCACCATAAGAATTTTAAAATATCTTCAACTTTGAACCCAGGGCTATTGGATTTCCTGTGACTCCAAAGCTGAGTGCTCTGCCCAGGAGAAAATATCCATGAGAAAATATTCCCAGACCAGTTGGGTCCTTATAACCAGACTAGCTTTCTCGATGAGGTGAAAAACCAGTCGGACTTGGAGCCCTTCAGACTGTGCCTGACAATTTAACCTTTACGTTTCAGCATAAAACACCAAAGGGAAAAGGGGAAAGTGGGAGAAACAGATGTCTTTCTCAAAAAAAAAAAAAAAAAAGACGAAAAAGGAGAGAAAGAAAAAACACACCACTCTAACCTCAACTTTATTTGCATTTTATATATTTCATTTTATAAAAACAGTCAAGCCCCAACCACAAGATTTAATAGATAAGAGGAAAAAGCCGGACTGCGCTTAATTCAATATTTTAGAGGAATGCTCTTATGGGCAGTCAGCAAGCGGCGTCCCAGCCAGACCGAGTCCGCTGACGACTCTGAAAAATGTGACTGATTCACACTGGGACACCACATCTCATAACACACCGTGTGTGCAAGAGGCTGTAATTACAAAATGTTTGCATTAAGGAACGTGGGTGCCTAAATACAGATGTTCCTCGTTGACATTAATTGGACGTGACTTGGCTTTGGCCTGCTTTATAACAGTTGCCGGGACAGGCAGCCTGCTTCGGCGTGCGTTCTCTGAAGGCCTCTGTTTCATATCGCCTTGATTAGAAGGGGGAGTGGGAGCGGGAGAGGACTGTGCATTAGCACCGGGCCCTCTTCTGTCCCAGGACTTCGTGAAAAATGCCTCTCAATTGAAGGGGCACTGTTCTCAGGGGCTGACTGTGCATTTTCATTGAGTTCTTTCTCTTTCTATTTAAAAGGGAAAGTTCTCCCTTGGTATCCCCTCTCCCGCAATGAAGATGGAGTGAAGGTGTCATTTGTTTTCCTGCTACTTCTTAATGTGTCCAAGATGTGCTGTCTGCCTACAAACATCCACAAAGAAAGCCCTTCTCTTGCCTTCTCTGAAGCTCCAGGCTCTCTACCCACTGACCTCCCTTCCACCACATACACTCAGAGCCTTCAAATGCAAAAGGCCATTTCTCTGCAAGAGTCAGTAATTGAAACACACACGAATTGGGTACCTACTTTGCCTGAATTCAACTACAAATAGAAATGTAAACAAACACGTGCAGACTTTCTGTGGCCGGTGTGTACATTTCTGTTGCCTTATGGATCTATTTTCCAAAACAAAGCAGTAATTGATGGTGTTATTGCTATAGTTTTATGATTGCTGTTGTTGTTTTAAGATTGCTAAATTTCTGTAAAGACATGAATCAGGTGACCAGTTGCATCAGGGTTTTACAAACCACTGGGTGAATAGCAGACAAAACTCAGGCTCATCAGTGAGCTGTAACCATCTTTGATGAGATAAGCACAGAAATTGAGAGTAGAATTTGTTTTTTTCTATAAATGTTTATAGTTATTTGACATTTCTACACCATTTAAGCTCATGACCAGCGGACTTATCTGGCTGAATAGAGTATAATAATATAGGAGCTTGTAGGAGCTTGCTTCATGTAATTTAGAATGAAAGCAATGAGGCATTGGTTGAAAATCTGTGCCCCAGGCAATGTTCAGAGAGCTTTGCAGATGGAGGTAGTGAGGGCAGGGGTTAACAGGGTGCGCCCTGGAATCACGCTGTCTGGGGTCACCCAGTTTACCTATGGGACATGTGATCCAGGCAATCTGACCCGCAATTTCCTCATCTGTAAAAAGGACTCTAATAGTTTGGGGGAGGATGTAAATGAGTTGATGCATATACAGCCTTCACTGCAGTGCTTGCTGTAAAGAAAACTAGTACTTAATAAAGCTGTCATTGACGTGCAAACTTCCTTCCACAGAATATTGTGAAATAGCCTTAGAGGTGTGAATCTGTCATCCTCTGTATGAATGTAGGTATGAATGCATCTATCTCTCGAGCCTCAAAGCTATTCTGGCAAAATAAAAAATCATTATCTATTTAGTTATTTAAAACCAATGGGCCATTAGATTAAAATGAGATTATATTCAACATAACATGAAGACACACATTTTTACAAAGCAAATGAATCAAGACTTTAATGGCATGAAAGAGAGACACAAAGGTCACAGTGATGGCAATAACAACACAAACTAGGCTATGAGGAGAGATGTGCTCAGGCCTTCCTGGGTTTGGTGACTTTTTTTCTGAGCCTAGAGATCTGCCTTTTGAATCCTCCAGCATTTCTACCTCCCTTACAGGTTTGCCCTTTGACCCTTCTTTTCCACTTATCTACCCTTGGGTAACAAACCACCCCAAACTTAATGTACAACACCAACAATCATTTCTTTTGCTCATAATATGCAAATTTGGACAGGGCTTAGTGGAGCCAGCTCTTTTCTGCTCCCCAGGATGTCAGCCAGGATGAGTCAGAGACTGGGGGCTGAGGTCACACGCAGACTCATGCACTCACTTCCTGGTCTGGTGGTGGTGACTGGTCTGCCTCTGTGGCTGCTTAACTTTCTCACACCATGGGTTCCAATAGCAAGCACTGCAAGAGAACAAGACAGGGCCGGGCATGGTGGCTCGGGCCTGTAATCCCAGCATTTTGGGAGGCCAAGGCGGGCGGATCACGAGGTCAGGAGATGGAGACCTTCCTGGCTAACAGAGTGAAACCCTGTCTCTACTAAAAAAAATACAAAAAATTAGCCTGGTGTGGTGGCGGGTGCCTGTAGTCCCAGCTACTCAGGAGGCTGAGGCAGGAGAATGGCGTGAACACGGAAGGCAGAGCTGGCAGTGAGCCGAGATAGCGCCACTGCACTCCAGCCTGGGTGACAGAGCGAGACTCCGTCTCAAAGAAAAAAAAAAAAAAGAGAACAAGACAGAAGTGTATCACATTTTTATACCTAGCCTTGAAATCCACATAGTGTACCACCCACATGTTCTGTTGGTTGAGAAAGTGACAAGCCCACCTAAGCTCAAGAGGAAGGAACATAGACCCCACCTATCAATGACAGGACTGACAACGGCACTTTGCCAAAACAGCCTGTGGGATGAGCTTGTTTGGGGAGGAATTCTTCTTCTTTTTAAATTTTAAATCCCAAAGCTTTGGACCTGGAGTTGCATATTTTTGCATTTATATCCTCCCCCAAATGCATTTTTTTCAATATGAATTTATTGGAAATCCTTACCGTCAAGATGGTTATAGTCTAGCGGGAGAAACACATGGGTAAACAGATGACAAAAGAAAAAAAAAAGCTGAATATCAAGTATTTTGTTAGAGGAAATTAGAGAAGGCCCCATCTAAGCCAGCTGGGAAGTCAGAAAGTCTCCAGGAAGAGGGGCCTCTGAGTTGAGTAATCAAGCATAAGGAGCGGGAAACTGTAATGATGAATTTTATGTATCAATTTGGCAAGGCAATGGTATTCAGATATCTGATCACACACCAATCTAGATGCTCCTGAGGGCGTTTTTTAGATGAGATTAACATTTAAATCAGTAGACTGAGTAAAGCAGATTATCCTCCATAATGTTCATAGACTTCCTCCAATCTTGAAGGCCTTAAGAAAAAAAAAAATGAGGTCCCCAAGAAAGAAGGAATTTTTCAGCCTGCCTTCAGACTCAAGATACAGCATCAACTCTTCCCTGAATCTGCAGCCTGCCAAACTGCCCTGCAAATTTTGGAATTACCAGTGCCAACAATCATGAATCAAATCCTTAAAATGAATTTATCCTCCCCCTCTTCCTTCTGTCTGTCTTTGTCTCTTTCTCTGCACATGTGCATGTGAACACATGTGCATACACACTCATACACACACACACACACACCCCTACTGAAGAACCCTGGCTAACACCGGAGCTAGACATGGAGGAGAAAGGAAAGCAAGGGTCATTCTAGAATGAAAAAAACCCCACAGAACCAGCATGAACAAAAGCACAGGAGGGAGACATACATGAGAACTGTGGAAGGGTGCACTGCAGTTTCTGTAAAGGTTCTTAATGAGTGCCTAACTGTCAGATTCAGCTACGACAGAAGAATCACTAAGCTAGGCTACTTTGGAATCAGCTCATTATCACAGCTCCTTGTAAAAGGTAGGGGCAGGTATTCAGAAACATCAGTCCTATCCCAGTGAGTTCTAGTTTTATCTGTTTCAGGGATTTCCAGTACTACTATCTTAAGTGTTCCTTCTGATGCCATTAGGCTAATTCAAAGGAGTCAATAACTTTTCTTGATCATTTTTCAACCCCCACACCCCTGACCGAAAACTAAATTAGTAAATAACGTCTATGGACCTATCATGTGGACAACATTGTGCTAGTCTTTATTTAGGAAGAAAAAGAAAAATAAAGCAAATCCCTGCCCCTAAATTGGCCACGGCCCAGAAAATTGAAAAAAAAAAAAAAAAAAAAAAACAAAAAAACCAACAACTGGTAAGTTTTGGCACTCTATTGCTAATGATCATTTATCTCACACTAAACAAATTTTTTCTTACTCTGTTTCATTATCATCACCATCACCAAACAATTACTGAATGCCAGATGGATGGAGGCATGGATGGATGGAAGAATGGATGGATACATGGGTGACTGAATAGACGAGTGAGTGGATGGATGGATGGATGGATGGATGGATGGATGGATGGATGGATGGATAAATGAGTGGATAGACGGATGGATGGATGAGTGGATGGATGGAAATACCTCTAAAGGAAGAAGATGCTGGAAGCTCTGTGTTTTAAGGACAAGACAAGCCCAGAACACCTTCAGTGCCAGAGAGAAACAGTCAATATAGTGTCTCCAGTATTGTCTCTAACACCCTCAGTAGATATTATCATTCTTATTTTACAAATGGAGGTACAGACAAATGGAGGTACATCTGTTGAAGCAGTTAGCAGTCCCTAGTCAATACTCTAGTTAGTTGCAATGCAGTTAGGAAAGTGCTGCAGTGTGGGTATATGCAAAATTTTATCGAATATGGTAAGGTGAAATTACCTGCTTTTGAGAACAAAAAATTTTAAATCATTTTCTATCAAATTGGAGGCATTATTGGGCCCTGAAGAAGCTGGTGCATTAGAGATGGTATTTAAAATGTGCCTTGAAGAGGGAATGGGATTTCTCCTGAGAGTGGGTAAGGGAAGGGCATTGTAGGCAGAGGGTGTCCCAGGGTGTGCACAGGCTTTGGGTGTGAAAGTGCATGGCATGTTCAAACAATGACAAGTTTGCTTACAATACTGGTAAGCCCACATAAGAGAGGAGGAAAACGAATTAGGAAAAGAGGTTGAGACTATGTGATGCAGAGTCACAAATGGTAAGACTTACCTGAGGGTAATGAGAAGGCAGTGAAAAGTTAAAAAAATAAAATGAGGAGATAAGTGAGATTGGCTCTATGTCTCAGTAAGATAACAATAGCGCCCAAGGTAGCATAGATTATAGTAGGAAGAAACTGGAGACAAGAAGCTCAAGTCACTGAGAGGTATTTAAAGAAATTGAATTATCTGAATTCAGCATTTTCTTTTGCCAGTATATATATCTACAAGACAGAAAATGATTTACAATTCGGTTAAATTGAGGAGTGGGTGGAAATGGTCGATTTGATATTTTTAATCAACCAAAAAAAGTTTGGCATGAAGTTAGCCAAGCTTTTTGATTTGTGGGTGGTTAAACTTAACCTTCATTGAGTCAGTATTTTATTGACTCTTTGGCAAAGCACTATTTTATGTTTTTGAGAAAAATCTACTTCACAACTTTTACATGAAATTGGAGGACTTGCTGTCCATCAAATAGTTCTTAGTAACTTGAATTTCAATACTTTTATTTAAAGGAATCAAAAACATTTAAATCAAATTTCCCTTCAAGCAGACATCAACTTCAAAGTGATGGGAAAAGTGGATTGACAAAATGTGTTAAGGGGTTTGGTGGGCTAACATTATTTTGGGGAAAAATTGTTATTTTAAAAGGTACATAGTGAAAGCAAAATAAAAGAATTCACCTAAGTTCCAATCCAAATGCCAAGAAATCCAATCCTGAATCCACCACCTCTCCTCAAATTTCAATATCATTTGAATCCCAAATGTAATGCTAATGATTTTGACCAGGTGGAACCAATTTTTCTCACCTATTCTCTGCTGTGGTTTAGCAACCAAGAGAAAGCCCACGTTTTGAGACTCACTCTGTGGCAGGCATCCTCCCACACAGCCCCCAGTGATCTCTTTCTCCTGGTATTTCCCACCCTTGAATGCCCCATAGTGCTATGGTTAGTCTGTGTGACCACTGCAAGTGGCAAAGGTGATGGCATATCACTTCAGAGACTAGGTCATAAAAGATTGTGACTTCCGTCTTGGGGACTGGCTTTCTGTCTCTGAGACTGCTTACTCTGGGGGAAGCATGCCTAGGGAGAGGCCTGGGAGACAAGGCACCCAGCAGTGAGTGAGGAAGACCCAGTGAAGAACAGTATTGCCTTAAATAAATCATGTGAGTGAACTTGAAAGCAAATTCCATGCCTCAGTTGAGTCTTCAGATGACTGCAGCCCAGACTAACAGCTTCACTGCAACCTCATGGGAGACCCTGAGCCATTCCAGGTTCCTGACCCTTGAACACTGGGAGATAATAACAGTTTGTTACTTTAAGCTGCTAAATTTTGAGGTAATGTGTTACACAGCAATTGCTAACTGTTATACCCTCTGCTGTGAGAGATTTCTTTTTTAACATTATAGTATGGTTTGATTTTCTTTAGAGCTATTTTAATTTGCCTTCAGACCTGACCCTCCTTTGTGTAAGTTGAATGGAATGTGAGACTGCCTACCAGTGAGTCAGTTTAAAAATATATGTATATATATATATATATATCCCAGGTGTGTTCCAGCCCTAAACCAATGGGCTTTGTTTCTCCCCTTTCTGAACTGAAAGATTATCTCATTAACTCTTCTTTCTGCCTTCGAATAGATGTGTATTTAAGGCTGTAACTTTCCCACTAGGTGTTTCAGTAATAATGTTTTCATTATCTGCTATAAATATTTGGTAGTTTTCATTATAATTTCTTCTTCGACTAATTAATTATATACAAGTGGGTTTTTTTTTAGTTTCTAAATGTGTGTTGTTTGTGTATATGTGTAAGTCTATATATATTATATGCACATACCACACATATAATTTTTCTGCTTTTTGTTTTGAATTTTATCACATTGCAGTTAGAGAGCATTATCTCTATGATATCGATTCTTCGGTATTTGTTAAGGCTTCTGATAGGCTTGAGATCTACTAAATAAATATTTGCAAATATTCCATGTGAGTGTGAAATACATACGCATTATATTTATTGAATATAAGGCCCTAAATATGTCAAATATATGTCAAATCCCATCAAGCTTGTGAATGTGCATATTAGTCAAATTTTTTATATCATTTATATCATTCTTAATTT
Organism: Symphalangus syndactylus; assembly: GCF_028878055.3. Taxonomy (NCBI): domain Eukaryota; kingdom Metazoa; phylum Chordata; class Mammalia; order Primates; family Hylobatidae; genus Symphalangus; species Symphalangus syndactylus. Next base: position 12,333,536 of record NC_072429.2, read on the forward strand.
TTTCTGTCTTGATCTCTCCACTTATGAGAGGTACATTAAAATATCCTAAAGGAGATTGTAAACTAGTCAATTCCTAATTGAATTTCTAATGTTTTTTTCCCATTGTGCAACTATATATTCATTTATTTAAATTTGACCATGTAAACAATAATTACTGAAGGACACATAGGTAAACATATTCAGCACAAGCCTAGACAAGATTGAGATGTATTATAGGGAAAAAACAAACTAAACACACACACACAAACCCGTCCAAAATCTCGAGTGTGTACATAGCATTCCAATTTCCTAAGTCTCCTTGTTCATACAGATCAGTTTCTTTACCTGCTTCTCATCCCAGCCCCGACCTCATAGAAGTAAATGTTAACTTGAATTGAATAATCATTAAATATTTGGAACGACAATCCAGGGGCCTAGAAAGATAATAGGTAATCATTTATTATTAGCATTATTAATAGTGAATTTTACACAAAACAAGGGGAAAAGTGAGTCAATGAAACACCTAATTCCCCAGGTACTCCAACTTCCTGTGACTGTATCAAATGCCAATGATCTGTTTAACAAAATAATTCCAGGTCCTAGACATTGATCACTCACTTTTAGCAAGTTTCTATACAGCAAATTCTGGTCTAATAATAAATCATTTCATTTTTACTTAAAATATGACTATTGTTATTATCATAATGATTTTGTTATTATGGCTACTCTTACTATTGTATGCGGGAGTAATAAGTTTCACTTTCTGAACACACTTCTTTATTTCTAAAATTTCTTTTATCTCTAGGTTAGTCAAGCTCCTCATGTCCTTTATTTGTCTTCACAACTATGAAGTAAGCTCCACGAGGCAGGGCCTTGGTCTTCATTTTCTATTGTGATATTCCTAGCACCTAGAGTTGTGTGTGTTAAAGATGCTGAGCCCAAGTCTAGTAAAGATGTTGAATGAATGAAGATTTGAACTCGTATCTTACCTGGGCCACTTGTGCCAAATTTTAAAGGCTGTATCCATGGCAGTTGTTCTGACAGTTCTTGGTAAGGGATTGTGGCCCAGCACAAATTTACAGATGTCCCCTGTCTGACTGCCAGCTGCCATGAGAGTCAGCTCCAGAGCTGGTAGGGCAAGGACAAGGGAAAACAGAAAGAGTTGATCCCAGTAAAGAAAGTGAAGCTCTAATTATCTTGAAATAAGTTGTCAAACAGAGAAGGGATGGTGATTATCCTCAAATAAGGGACCTCCTCTCCAGGCCTCTAATTTGCAGGGCCTGTAGCATAATCTGATTTCTTCAGGGTCCTTGAAAAGATGCTTTGTTCACCTGGAGTGACACAACGCCAAGGGAAGAATGCAAAGGAATGAACTAAGAGGCCATTACACATCAAAGAACTGAAGCAGGGGAGGAAAACTGGGTGAGACTGGAATGAACCACAGAGCATCATTCCCCCTGGAGCACTAGAGTTCTCAGAACCTGGTTGTCGGTGTAGGGATGCCTCTCTCTGCCCTGGAACTCCCCTGGGTGGCTTCCTCATTCATCTAGTACACGTACTATATGCCTGGCCTGGTGCTGGCTTCTCTAGGCTGGTTCACAAAGTCCAGTGATATGGGACCATAGAAAGACTGATTTGAAAAAATTAATTTCAACCACTCAGTCAACAGGGATTTCTTAAGCACACAAAGTAATTATAAGGAGCCTGAAATCTAGACTCAGATAAAATGAGGTTCCTCCAATCCTGCCTCTCCTAGCCTGTGACCCTGGGAATGGAATTACCTCTCTATGCCTCCGTTTTCTCAATTTCAATACAGGGAGAATGACAGAACCCATCTCACAGTGGTGGTGTGAGGATTTCAGAGTTGGTGCATGGAAACCCCTTAGCACAGTGTCTGGCACAGAGTAGTAAATGGTAGGCATCAGGCTGAGTTATTCAGCCAACTGTCCTGGTGCAGATACTAGCTCTGTCTTTTCCTGACTCTAAGGGGTCCACATGGAAGGGAAGTAGAGGAAAAGGGATTCCCAACTCCTTCTCCTGCAGAATAATTTTCATGGGACCTGGGGACTCCTTGTTCTATTCAGTGAAGAGTTTTGGGGCTTCCACCACTTGGAGGCCAAGTAATATGCAAAATTCAGAGGGTTTAGCCTAAGGATATAAAGATCTGCTGGCCAGAGACACAGGATTAGGATGAAGAATCAAGGGTTTGAAGACAGGCAGACACAAGTTCTAATCCCAGCTCAGCACTTCACCATCTCTGCTACCTTGGGCAAGACAGTGTGCCTGTGTGAGCTCAATCTCCCATCTGTAGAACGTGGATGATAAATATGTATCTCTTTGTTTGACAAAAATTGAACAAGGTATTGGTTGCAAAATACCCAACATAGTTTCTGAAACAGAATAAGGAGTTGATTAGCATAGACTTCTTACCATAAAATATAAATGGATACCAACTTAAATCCAAACCAAGGCTCGTTTAACAAGAAATGGGAGTGTATGGGCTGTTTGGTCAACAAGAAGATCAGTATTTTACTTGCCGCTTAAATCCCAAGTGCCCCAGCACGTGCCAGGAGCTTAGTAAATATTTTCCCAGTTAACAATTGGCTCTCCCAGTGACTCATGCCTATCCGTCTCTTTCCTGGCCTCAGTTTCCCTATCTTGCAGTGAGATGGTGACCTCTGTGAGGACTTCTCAGTTCTGAGTGATTAGCAGCAATTTGACTGGTCTGTACTTGGGTGGGTATGACATCACTAGGCTGTGCCTGTGATAGCATTCAACAGTAAAGAGCTCCCGCTTACAGCTCTGAGCTACTAAACAGAGAGCAATTCATGTTCTCCTGGAACCCAGATCTTAATGCTGATAATAACTGGATTCTAAATGAAGCCTTCTAGACCTAAATTCTTTATGGAGGACTCTAGGGGAAATGGATGTGATAAACCCCAGCAGAGAATGGGGTGGGCATGTGAGGATCTGTCAGAATTTTGCAAAATGCAAATCAGACTGTCAGTGTCTCAGCTCCCAAATCAAGTTACAACAGCTTTGACACTCCCTTTCTAGCTTTCATTTCCCCCGTTCCCTCACTACAGTTGTGACATTCGAATCCTGAAGCAACTGCCGTGAAGCTTATTTTAAAAACTCAGCAGCAGAGAGCCTTTCCCAAAGACAAATGACTATGGCCTTTCGCTTTTACTTCTCAGTGCATGCTTAGTGCCACACATCCAAAATGCATGCAGGGCCTATGCAGGGCCTGCGCTCTGTCACTCCAAGTCCTCTGGGAAGTTCAACGCTAAGTCAGACCAAGGCTGGCCCATGGGATTCATGAAGCACCTGGCAAGGGCTTAGCACTCCTGAATATTAGTGACACGATAGGTGGGGAAACAAGTCTAACCCCTGACATTCTAGAAAGCGTTGTATATGGTAGGAAGCAGACCAGCAGTGTTGGAGATAAACACAGATTCCATCCTGGCTCCTAATACAAACTCTTCCCACCTTCTCTCCTCCTTCAATCCATTCTCCTTGTGGCACCCAAAGCAAGGCTTCTAATTCATTCTTTAGTGTAAAACTCTCCAGTTGCCCTACCTGCCTTCAGGATCAAGAATGTATTCCTTAGCCTGGCCCATAGGGTGCTGCATCATCTCCCGCACCCACACTCCTTCCTCCACCCCACTCTCCAACCTTTTCTCTGGACACCCCTGACTCTCTTGCGGCTTCCCAGCCTCTCATATCAGTGTGATGACTTTATGTTGCCTGTCCTCCGCAAGTCTGCCTCTCATCACATGTTACTATGCTTACATTATTTTGAGGGGGACGAAGTCTCACTCTGTCACCAGGCTGGAGTGCAGTGGTGCGATCTCAGCTCACTGCAACCTCTGCCTCCCAGGTTCAAGCGATGCTCCTGTCTCAGCCTCCCAAGTGGCTGGGACTACAGGTACACACCACCACACCCAGCTAATTTTTATATTTTTAGTAGAGATGGGATTTCACCATGTTGGCCAAGATGGTCTCAACCTCTTGACCTCATGATCTGCCCACCTCGGCCTCCCAAAGTGCTGGGATTATAGGCATGAGCCAGCACGCCCGGCCTACTATGCTTACTTTTTTAATCACCTGCCTTCTCCACTGGACAAGAAGCTCCTTAAAGGCCAAGGAATTGGTCTTACTCATTGTCCAAGCTTCAGCATTAAGTATATTCACACTGTTGTGCAACCATCACCACTACCTATCTCTAGAACTTTCATCTTCCCCAATTGAAACTCTGTATTCAGTAAACAACAACCCTTCATTCTCTGCCCCTGGAAACCACTATTCTACTGTCTATATGAATTTCAGTGCTCTAGGCATCTCATGTACATGAAGTCATAAAGTGTTTATCCTTTGGCACCTGGCTCATTTCACTTAGTATAATGTCCTCAAGGTTTGCCCATCTTGTAGCGTGTGTGAAAACTGAGTTCATTTTTAAGGCTGAATAATATTCCATTGTATATTTAGACCCTGTTTTGTGGACTGTTTATACATCGATGGACACTCGAGTAGTCTCCATGTTTTGGCTATTGCGAATAATGTTGCTATGGACATCGGTATACAAATATCTGTTCAAGACCCTGCTTTCAATGCTTTTGGGTATGTACCCAGAAATTGAATTACCAGATCGTTGTTAAATCTAGGTTTTAATTTTCTGAGGAACTGTCATTCATACTATTCCCACAGTGGCTGCTCCATTTTACCTTCCCACCAGCAATATACAAGAGTTTCAATTGCTCCACAGCTTGGCCAACCCATTTGTTGTTTTCTGTTTTTTTTTAACTAACCATCTTAATGATGTTTCCCAAGTTTTAAAGCATTCAAGCTGTCCTCAAAACCACTGTCTGCATTCATCCAGTGAGTATTCATTTAGTGAACAGGCACCGTTCTAGCTGCAGGGATGAAGTGGTGAGCGAAATCAATTTCTTCTGCCCAGGGAGCTGACATTCTCATTGGAAGAGAGAAAATAAACAAATCTAAACAACAAATAACACATCAGATGATGATAGGCTTTATGAACAACTAAAGCCAAGTGAGGCGACAGGCAAGGGGGTAGTATTTCAGATTCGTTTGTAGTGAAGGCCTGATTAGGAGAGACGGATTTTTAATTGCACTTGAGAACTGAAGAAACTGAGGATCAGGTGGGGCATGTGACTTGTGAAGTTTGGGTAGCTGAAGTGGGAATGCAGCATCGCATCGGGTGTGCCTTTGAGACTACTGAGTGAGCTGCACACTTGTGATTGTGTGCTTACCTGTATGTATGTTATTCTCCAATAAAAAGCATAAAAAACTACGTGTGCTCAACTCCAGAACTTGCCATCCTTAAAGGACACCACACTGTCCATCTTCTATAAGTCTGGGAGAGTTAAGGATGTGTTGGGTCCAGTAGACCGATCTGAATGACAATGGTTAGGGATCACAAGATGACCCAGTGGGTGGATTTCTGGAAGGGAGTAGTGGGAGAGCTGTGGTGAGCTTGGATATTCCCTTCAATCCTCTGCTGGGCTGGGCCCGGGGTCCAGCTCCTCACCTTTTCATTCTGGTGTGCAGTTGCTGAATCCCACAGCAAAGGAAATATTTTTCTCACAGGCCACTCAAGAGACTGCAAATGGCAAAGAGGCTTTTCCCTCTCACCAATCCCACTCCCAGCCACTATTCCTGCACCAATATCACCGGACAGACCCAGGGGAGACACAGTTTCCTGAAGAGATGAATCACTATAAGTGCTGTGAGGTTACCAATGGGGTCAAGGCAGTCACTCAGAAGTTGCAATAAAGTTTGGAATCTGAAATAAAGGCCTCCTCAGGCTCAGGAAATCGAACGGCTGCCCGCAAAGGTGTCTGTAGACAAACTCTCTGCGGGTCACCAGCCTGTGTGTGCAACAACCAAATGACTCATTCTCTAAAGAGCACTTTTGGCTGCTGCAAATGATTACCAGCAGGTCCCCAAGGTTCACGTCATGCTGGAAGATTGACACCGCAACAGAGGCAGACTTCCCGATAAGATCTCGTGGTTGGGTCTGGCGCAGGCATAGGGACAAAATATTTAGGAGTCTTTCCTCATTGTAGAGCCAGCTAGAGTGTCAGACCCATTCATTCATTCATGAGGGCTTTGCAGTGTTGCAGAAGGCATGGTTCCCTTCCTCAAGGTGCTCACACCCTCCAGATTGGGAGGCCAACCTCTTCACAGCCCCCATAACAAGTGTTAACAGTGGAGGGAAGCATTTGGGCTGGGGACATTGAAGAGGGGCTTGAGCATATCTGGGGAGTGCATCAGAGCTGAGGTCTGGGGTAAGTTTGGAGGGAACATTATGTGCAAAGATACCATGACGTGAGACCTTGGTGCATTTCATAAGGAGGGTGGGGGAAGAATAGAGATAACAAGGCCTGGAACATGGAAAGCTGTAATGCCAAGCTACCAATGAGACATGAAAGCATTCTGAGCCTGGAAGTGACATGCTGAGATTTGTGTTGTAGATGATTGGCGTAAAGGGTAGAGACACAGGGAGAAATTCGAGCAGGAAGACCAGGAGAAAACCCATCCAGCAGAAGGTGAAAGTATCATGGGAATAGAGGTGGAATAAAGGGATCATGGCTTTGCAGAATTTGAATTGGCATGCCTTGAAAATGCCTGAGATGTGACCCTGAAGGGAGAGAGGGGTAAGGATACCCGAGAGCTGGCCGTGCCACCATTGGAGCTGGCAAGAGGTGTGAGTTTGGAGGAAGGAGATGGAGGAGAGGAAAAAGCACCTAAGTGTGGGCACCTGGATGGCTGATAGGGCCTGTTACCAACAGCAGGATGATACCATGTGTCATGGAGCCAGGCTTCAGGGTCCTGTGACACTGTGTGGGCACAAGAAGTGGTACACGCAGGAACCCAGTACATGTGCTGGAGATGACCAGATCATCACTGTACTGCAGTGAATGAGAAATTACAAGACCAAGTACAATTAATGAGGGATCCGATTTGTGTGTGTGTGTTTCTTCTCTCTTGATCTGGAATGTTTTCACAGCCCAGAGAGAAGAGAACAATCTTAGTAAAACCGACTTGCTCGTTTCTTCCTGCGTGGAGGGGGCGTAGGTGGCTGTGACTGCCTGTTTACACGTCTGGCTCCCCTACTGCACTTTTTGCCAAGCAAGAAGAGTGTCTTGTTCACCCCCAAATCCTGAGCACATGACACCGTCCGCCTATGGTAGGCACACTGTTAATACCTGTTGAATGAATAGCTGAATGAGGGTGAAGCTGTCCAGTAGGGAGGTTGGGTGGATATGTGGGCCTACTCCAGACCTCGAGAGAAAGACCTGCAGACAGTTATGAATGTGGAGTTGTCCACCTACAGGAGTCAGCACCCACTAAATGCTGGTTAAATCGAATGTACCCAAGATTCTTCCTGCAGATGCCAGGTCATGAGGGCTGGTGTTTCTCATGGCATCTGCCTTTTCCCCAGCATCTCCTCCTCTCCCTACAAAGCCATGCCTTCTCCTTGTAATCTGCCAGCACTGGACATGATCTAAAGGTAAAATCTGCCTTGGCACAACAAGTGATTTGTTATGTCTCTTGCTCCTCCCTAGAGAGGCAACACCGGGTGATAAAAAGGGTGTAGATTTTAAAGTTGGGCAGATTTGGGCTGGAATCTGGCTCTGCTCCCACCAGCTAAGTCTTCGGGTCAGTGTATCTACCACTCTGAGCCTCAGGTGAGCCTCCCCCTCCTTACAGAATGGGGATATGAATGGCCACCTGTAGGCTGAATGGCAAAGCCATTAACCATGATGGGTCTGGAGTAGACGGTCTTAGCTTGACTCTTAGAAGCTAGAGACCTCAGACAAATGATTCACATCTTTGGTGCCTTCATTAGTAGGAATGTTAATGGCACCGGCCCCATCATGCAGTGCCCAGTTCCTAGTCGACATCACCATATGTCAGCTACTATTGTTGCTAATTAAAATTATATATTCAGTGGCCGGACATGGTGGCTCATGCCTGTAATCCCAGCACTTTGGGAGGCCGAGACGGGCAGATCACCTGAGGTCAGGAGCCTGGCCAACATGGTGAAACCCCGTCTCCACTAAAAATACAAAAATTAGCTGGGCATGGTGGTGGGAGCTGTAATCCAAGCTACTCGGGAGGTTGAGGCAGGAGATCCCTTGAACCCAGGAGTTGGAGGTTGCAGTGAGCCAAGATCACGCTACTGTATTCCAGCCTGGGTGACAGAGCGAGAATCTGTCTCAAAAAAACAAGCAAAAAAACATTTATATATGCAAGTTCCATAGCACTTAGTAAGTGCTCAATAAATTGCAGAATTTCCCATTATTAATAATGTTGAATATTCTGTTTCGTACAATAATGCCCACTCCCTGTTCACCAGCACACCTAATCCTACATGAATGTATCTGTGCATGCCGAGGCTGTGGAAAATTCAGAAGCAAAAACACTGAGGAATGTGGAAGGCTGCTCAGGAGAGTGGAATATGCAGGAAACAGACCCAAAGGAAGCTAAGTTCCAATCCCAGTTCCACAACGTCCTACCTCCACGATGCTTAACCTCTGACTTAAGGCATTTTGCCACTCTGAGCCTCAGTTTCTTCATCTATTAGATAGGGATAATAATTCTTACTTCATAATGCAGTCATGAAGGTTATGAACTAACAGGATGGTGTCCATCCATTTCTCCAGCAACAAAGACTGAGACAGAGTCTTGGAGCGCAAGATGTAGATTGAGGATCAGTGCCAGGGAAAGGAAGGAGTGGCAGCAGGCTAGGCAGAGAGAGAAGACACCCTGCGCTCCAGGCCTGACAAAGCCTTGGCCAACAGAGTAGGGGGCTTTGCGCTGAGGATTGCCCATTAGGGGTGTGTTTATGCACCTGCCTTGCTCAGTCACCACACTGGAGCGTGGGCTGACCCGAAAGGCTGTGGCTACTGATGATGAGGCTCTCTGCAGCTGAGGCTGACTCTAATGGAGCTGACAGAGGGAAAACATCTACAGATCACAGACCTGCCTTGAAAGGCGATCTAGGTGGCTCCTCTCCTTGTCTACAACTGTAGGGAAGCCTTTTGCACAGGATAAATATCAGTTACAATCAGTGACTCTTTCTATTTTTATTTTTTAGACAGAGTTCTGCTCTTGTTGCCCAGGCTGGAGTGCAATGGCACGATCTCAGCTCACTGCAACCTCCGCCTCCCAGATTCAAGCAATTCTCCTGCCTCAGCCTCCTGAGTAGCTGGGATTACAGGCGCCCACCACCATGCCCAGCTAATTTTTGTATTTTTTTTTTTAGTAGAGACGAGGTTTCATCATGTTGTCCAGGCTGGTCTCGAACTCCTGACTTCAGGTGATCCACCTGCCTCAGCCTCCCAAAGTGCTGGAATTACATGTGTGAGCCACTGCGCCTGGCCACAATCAGTGACTCTTACTCTGCATCTGATTGTGTTATTGGAGTATTAGCACCTGCTGACACCAGATCACTACCTCAATGATCTGTTAGAGCCAAAAGAGCTATTAAAACTCTTGCCCCGGTTGGGTGCAGTGGCTCATGCCTGTAATCCCAATGCTTTTGAGGCCGAGTTGAGCAGACCACTTAAGGTCAGGAGTTTGAGACCAACCTGGCCAACATGGTAAAACCCCCTCTCTACTAACTAGGCGCGGTGGTGCACGCCTATAATTGCAGCTACTCAGGAGGCTCAGGCAGGAGAATCACTTGAACCTGGGAGACGGAGGCTGCCATGAGCTAAGATCGCACCACTACACTCCAGCCTGGGTGACACAGTGAGACTCTATTTAAAAAAAAAAAAAAGGCAACAAAAAGCCATCTTGCCTCTTTTTCTCCTACTGAGCTGCAACAGAAGGACTATTAGTGGTCTCAATACCCACAGCCAGGCCCTCTATGCAGCTGCTCACCTTCGAAGATGTGGTTTCACAGCCTGGCTGACATGGTGGAGAGACAGTGGTCCACCTCCTCCAAGTCTCTGTAGTTCTCTGATGGTCTCCATGGGCAAACTCTTCTTGGTAACAAGCAAACCAGAATAAACTGTGGCACGGGGAGATGTGGAGTATTCCTTTCACCCTAATGTACACCAGCACAACCACTATCCACCCACCATGCCACAAATCTAACAACATCAACCCCAAATGAACCAGTGCCCCCAACTGGAAAACACACTATGTTGAAATACCACAAACAGGCTCACCCAACCTATAATCTGCCAAACAGACCCTCTTTAGGGTTCATCAAAAATACCAACATTTTCTTTTTTTCAAACGGTTTGGGTTTGAGAAAACCCCAAGCAAATTTTACCAAACTGTTTATATTATTTGGTTTATGCCCAATTTAAGGGAAATTTAATCCACATGTTTCTGATTTGCTTACCATTAGATCCTCAAAATATTACTGTTCAAGAAGGATTTCCTATTTCTAGTTTTTTTTTCAAAGTCTATGCTTTTCAAATAACAGAATAGCAGTACTTATATTTTGGAAGGGGGTAGTAGAACCGGGGTTATCCTATTAGAAAAACAAACATGCATACAAAGCTCTGGATCTAAATCCAAGAGGTTTACAGACCACCCCCAAGATAGGTGAAGATCTCATACTCTAGCAGCCAGCATTTGGAAAGCAACATCTGCCTTAGAAAACCATAGGGGAAGATCACAGACAGAAGAGCCCCGGCATGAATATCCCATTGCTGATGAGGTGTATTACTTAATGGCTAATAAGACTTCATATAGCTGTTACAAGGATTAAAAACAATAAGAGCTGTGAGGTGGTCTATGATAATCAGCAACTATTGGGAACTTCCATCTTATAGCACAACATGGAGGACTCTTCAGTCTTGGGGATACCATCTAGTCACCTTTTACGGATCTGAGCCTTTTTCAGCCTCCTCAGTCTGGAAGCCAGTTCTCTGACTCACTACTGAAAATGCCTGATGTTGTCAATCATGTATTTTTAAAATAATAGAATTTGGATTTTCTTGTTATCAAGGTAATATCTGTTCATTTTAGAAAAAAAAAATTACAAAGTGCAGAAACTATCCAACAGAAAATGAAAATCTTCCACCATTCTACCACCTAGAGAAACTGTTGATATTTTGATATATTTACAATCAGTGATATAAATGCAAATAATATCCCCAAGTTTCCACATCAACATATGTATACAAATGAGGTCCCTGAACTCATATAAAGCTGGTTTTTGCCTCCATCTGCCAAGCTCCCATTTCAATGTTTCCCCAAGTGATCTCAGGAAGCCCAGGGTGGGAGAGATTCATGGGCACTCACAAGAGGGCCCTCCTGTTCTCTGCCCACCACGCTGTCTCCTACTTAGAAAACATCTCTCGACCTTGGTCGATGCTGTCTACATCAGTGCCCACTACAACAACGGTGACATCTGAAGCTTGCTTTCTGATACCACTGAGGGAACGACAGTGATCCTGTGTCCTCAGAACCCCCACTTGACTCCGTACTACATGAAGACGTGGAAAATGCTTCTAATCTCTACTCAACATCCCGGCTTGCCCTCTGAGCCTGCAGCTCTGCTGCTTGGGCCCTGGTCACACTGAGTCCTTGAGCACAGCTCCTTCAGTTTCTGCCTGAGGCCCCTTGTTATTGTTCAGGTAAGTGCCCACGGAGCTGGCAGGGGGGCCACAGGTACTTTGCTGTCCTCTCCACATCTCTTTCCCATATCTCTGTCATATGTCCTCTTTGATGTTTTCTTACCCCCATTAAGAAAATCTCATGCAATTTAACACTTGCTTAATGAGTTTCTCTAACATGCAAAGACGGGTCTAAATCCCAGAGGTTCAGGCTCAGCTGGGACACAGGCTATTTTTATAAAATTGGAATCCTATTTTAGCTGTGCTCTAGCATCATGTGCAAGTCAGCCTGTAATCAAAGATTCTTCTAAAATATAATTTTTAAATTTGCTGCTAAGTATTATTACATATAATTTTTCTACTCTGATTTATTTAAGCAATACCATATTCTTGGACTTTTAGAGCCTTTTTTGGTGTTATAACAAGGGTTGCAATAAATGTTTTTGCATATTCATGCTTCCATGCAGGTATTTAATAGAGTTCCAATGGTTCTTCCAGTTTTCTCTGTGACTGGAAAGACACAACCCCTCCCCAAGGGTTGACTTTCTCATTCTTAATGGATTTTCTCCAAGCTCCCTTCCACTTCTGCAACTCTTAAACTGAAAAGCAGGTGTTTTTCAAGCTCTTGGAACAGAAAGTCTTATTTAAGGAGGAAAAGTATGTCCTCAATGGCGTGCCAAGGTCAAGCCTTTAGAATAAGGATTGCAAACTGGCAGCCCCTGGGCTGAATCTGGCTTACAAATTGGTTTTGTTGGGTGTATACCACCCTTTCAGTATTGAACTTGAATCCTTTAGCCACATACTCTCCACTCATTTGCCCTGCCACCTCCACACCTCCATGTTTCACATTCAGCCTTTCCATTACAGGACCTGGCTGGCTCCCAGAGTCATTCGAGTTGACGTCCCTGCTTTATAGTTCAGTCAATTACTCTTGTCTTGTCTGCATAGGCTTCCAATTAATTAATCAATTAATCAAATGAATCAAATACTTATTGAGCCCCTTCTGTGTTGGCTTCTGTGCTTGGTGCTGAGGACATGACTATAAACAGCAGGTCTGTGTTTTCAGAGAATTTACTGACAGGTAGAAAAGACTGACAATTAACGCATAGACAGACATACACCTCAACAAGCAGGAAAATATTGGGTAATGGTAAGAGCCATGATGAAAATAAAGCTGGGTGACATGCTAGAGAGTCATGGGGAGGATGAGGTTAGGGACAGACTCTGAAGATGTGATGAGTAACCTGGAACCTGAATGACAAGGAGCAGCCTGCTCATGAAAACCTAGAGCAGCCATTCCCAAACTCTGGTGAATCACACACACTCGGAGTGCTAAGTAAAACCCAGATCTCAGGGTCTCACCTTCAGGGTTTCAGATTCAGTAGATTTGGGGTGAGACCTGAAAATTGCATTTCTAACAAGGTCCCAGGCAATGCTGCTGCTGCTGGCCCAGGAACCATGCTTTGGGAGCAACGGGACTAGAGGAAGAGTGCTTTCAGTAGAGAAAACAACTGGTGCACAAGATCTGATAGAATTAAGTTTGGCGAGTTGAAGGAATAGATGGAAGAAACATGATGAGCAGGAGGAGGAGTGGGGGACTCAGAGCAGTGGGCAGGGGACAGATCTAAGAGGCCACTGGAGGTCAGGGTAAAGGGCTAGGTTTTGGACTAGTCTAAGTAGAATGAAAAGTCTTCAGGGAGGTTTAAACAGTGAGTGCTGTGATCTGTAATATGAGGGTAATAATAGTATCAACCTAATAGTTTTGCTGTGAGGATTAAGAGAGTCAATATATGTAAGGTGTTTACAACAATGCTTAAGAAATAGAGAGTACTCAGTAAATGTCAGGTATCATCACTATCACTATCACTGGCAGCATCACCACCACCACCACCATCACCATCACCACCACCACCATCATCACCATTGCCACCACCATCACCATCACCATCATCATCACCACCACCATCATCATCACCATCACCGCCACCATCATCATCACCATCATCATCATCACCATCACCATCATCATCATCACCATCACCATCATCATCACCATCACCATCATCATCACCACCACCATCATCATCACCATCACCGCCACCATCATCATCACCATCACCATCATCATCATCACCATCACCATCATCATCATCACCACCACCATCATCATCACCATCACCATCACCACCACCATCATCATCACCATCACCATCACCACCACCATCATCATCACCATCACCATCACCACCACCATTACCACCACCATCATCATCACCATCACCATCACCATCATCATCATCACTATCACCACCACCATCATCACCATCACTGCCACCATCATCACCACCACCACCATTATCACCATTACCACCACCATCATCATCGCCATCACCATCACCACCACCATTACCACCACCATCATCATCACCATCACCATCATCATCATCACTATCACCACCACCATCACCATCACTGCCACCATCATCATCACCACCACCACCATCATCACCATTACCATGACCATCACCATCATCACCACCACCACCATCATCATCACTGCCACCATCATCACCACCACCATCGTCATCATCATTACTGCCACCATCATCATTACCACCACTATCTCTTCACTCTTACCAGTAATACCTCAGGAACATCTTTGTACCTGTTTAATTGAGCATGTGGGCTGGTGTTTCTCTAATGTACATGCCTGAAAGTGTAATAGCCAAACTTCAAAATGTGCCCAAGTTTTATTTTGTACGTCTGTTTTCCACAATCCGTGGTTGTTCTTACTTTAACAACACCTCTGACTCCAATAGCACAAGGAGAATTCTGGAAGACAACAGCCTGGATGACCTCCTCTCCTGCAAAGGATGGAAAGTCTTATTTCAAAGCTTCCATTGATGAGATGATGGGTATGTTGTGGGCTCCTGATAATGCCAGGTAGGCATTTTAGGTAAGACTGGGCTTGCTCCCAGGTTCTCCCCTGCCCTAATCCATAAAAGCTTGGTTCTCTCACTTGTGCTCCTGATTATATTTTCATGAGTGTGTGACTTTAAATGAACTCTGAAGGCCATTTATACAAAATTCTGTCATTGCAGAATAAAATTAATTTGACATATTTGGCATTTTCTATTTCCTATTTTTTTGCTCTCATAATGACAATCCTAAAAATATTTTTTTTCTGATATAGTTTTTCTTCACAATCCCTCTGGAACTCTTAGGGTCATCATCACTCTTCCAGTCTGTCAATTGGTCGTGATAATAATCGCTCACCTTCATTGAGCATGTATTCTGGGCCAGGCATGGTATTCAGTACTTTCTATGCATTCTCTCATCCACCCCCATTTTACAGAGAAGGAAACTGAAGCCATAAGAAGTTAAGTAACTGGCCCTGGGTCTCAGGAAACTCCAGCAGGCTGCTTTTGAACCTTCACTCTTAGCCATTATACCCTATCATTTTCTGGATGTAACACAGATACATAAGAGTTATTATTTTATTTTTAAGAGCATTATTGCTTTTTTATTATTTTTAAAATGCAGGTATGTGTTATAATTCATATACCATACAATTCACACACTCAAAGTGTAGTATACAATTCAATTTCCTTTATTATATTCACAGAATTGTGTGTCCATTGCCACAATCAATTTAGAAACATTTTCATTACCTCAAAACAGAAACCATACCCCTTGGCTGTCATACACCTTCATTTGCTCATCATCCTCTGCTCCTGGCAGCCACTAAACTTCTTCCTGTCTCTTTGGATTTGCCTATTGTGAACATTTTATAGAAATGGAATCAAATGCTGTGTGGTTCTTGGTGTCTGGCTTCTTTTACTGAGTATAATATCTTTGAGGTTCATCTATGTTGTAGCATGTATCAGCACTTCATTCCTTTCCATGGCTGAATAATATTCCACTGTATGGACATACCACATTGTGTTTCTCCATTTGTCTTATTGATGCACTCTTGAGTTGTTTCCATGTGTTAGTTATTATGAATAATGTTGCTGTAAACATTAGTGTACAAGTTTTTGTGTGCACATATGTTTTCAATTCTCTTGGCTATATAGGACTGGAATTGTGGGTCATATGGTAACTCTATGTTTAAATTTTTGAGACGCTGTCAGACTGTTTTCTAAAGGGGCTGCGCCATTTTACATTCTTCCAAGCAGTGTTTAAGGATTCCAACTTCTCCACCTTATCACCAACACTTCTTCTTATCTATCCTTTGATGATAGCCATATGAGTAGGTAGAGAGTGGTATTTCATTGCAGCTTTAATTTACATTTCTCTGATGGCTAGTGATGCAGAGCATCATTTCACATGCTTTTAAGCTATTAGTTTATCGTATTTCTAGAAACGCCCATTCAGAACCTTTGACCATTTTTGGTTATTTGCCTTTTTAAATAATTGAATTACAATAGTTCCTTATGCTCCAGATAAAAGTCCCTTATCAGATACATGATTGGCAAAAGTTTTCCCCCATTACACGGATTGTCTTTTCACTTTTTTGATGGTGCCTGTGGAAGCACAGAAGTTTTCCATTATGATTCTGTTGTCCAGTTTATGTTTTCTTCTGTTGCTTGTGTGTTTGGTACCATCTCTATCTTCTCTCTCCCTCTGTCTGTCTGTCTCTCCTCTTTTCTTTTATGCACATTTTCCTCTTCCTGTTTTTATCTCCTGCTCATCCTTAGGAAGTCAGTATAAAATCTCCTCCTTTAGGCAAACTTCTCTGGTTTCCAAGACAGCTGAGATCCTGCTGGTGATCCCACAACCTCCTGCCCTGCCCCTGTTGGATCTGATTGTTTACTCACCCCTCTCTCCTGGCAGACTTTGAGCTCCTTTGGAAAAGGACTGGGTCTTCTTTCCTGCTGAGTTAGTTCATCAGGCCGGGGACAGAGCATCTCTCTATAATGTCGAAAGAAAGAAGGAAGGAAAGAAGACAGAGCACCCTGGGAGAGTGTGAGAGAATACAGGACAGCATGTGCCTGGGACAAGGAAGGGGCCTCTGTGGCTGGACGGCAGGTTTTACGTAGAAGAAAAAGCCAGCAGGTCTTTATCTTTGTGGGAGATAAAGCTGGAGACATGAGTGGTGATTATGTCGCGAAGGCCTTGAATGCCAGCTTTCATGTCTACAGATTTCAGACTCAAAAGGAAGCAACTCACGTTTTGAGCTAGAATTTCATTTGCTTCTATGAAGTGGACAGGAAATCAAAGAGGATGAGAAAAGGACAGAAATCAAGGCGTTTTCTCTACCTTATTCCTAGAACTCCCCATTTAAAAAAAAATCTCTAGGTGCTGTGCAAAGGGTTCTGAACTTGGAATTAATTGACTCTGCACCCAGATCCAACAAACTTGCTGTGTGACCTTGTCCGGGTCACTTAATTTCTCTGGCTTCAATTTCTTCACTGCGGTGTTAATTAGTATGCCTTGGCTCTAAGCTAGCAATTAAAATGGTGTTATGTTGGAAGGCTTTCAGGGACCAACAGACTCAAGGGGTAGTTGTACAGCATGCTGGGACCATGGAAGGGATTCAGGGTTCCTCCTTCCAGAGGCTGGAAAGCAGACACTTAATTGGGGCCTAAAAGCAGAACAACCTGTCCAAGAGCCTGTGCCAGCATGGAGCCCCCTGCCTTCCCCGCCGCGCCATTCTATATCAGCCCTTTCATTTTTCTGTTTGGGATTCCACTTCCAGGAAGGGAAGGCTCACTTCACTGGCTTGGGAGTTGTCCTTGCCCCTTGACTAGGGCAGGATGGCACCCCAAGTAGCCCCATCAGATTGTGCCTAATGAAGAACATGTAATTCCTCAAAAGGAGACCAAAGTGAAGGGAAATAGGTATTAGTACCACAGAAAAACTTTTGTATTTTTTGTAGAGACAGGGTCTCCCTATGTTGCCAGGCTGGTCTCGAACTCCCTAGTTCAAGTGATCCTCCTACCTTGGCCTCCCAAAGTGCTGGAACACCCATTACAGCTACAAAAATGAGCAGGGGTCTGGCATTACCACCTTCAAAGTCCCTTCCACATCTAATAACTTGTGATTCTATAATTCCAGGGGGAAAATAAACATCTTTCCTTTTTTTAAAAACTGAGAAAAGCCAATATTAGAATGAGTGGTCTCAAATTTTTAGGATTTTGCTAAGCTCAATATCCTCACCCCCAAAGAAGCAAGGTGATAGCGAAGCCCACTCCTGTTATCAAAGGTTAGAAACACCATCAATTTCACTTATCTCAGGCCAACATATTTTGAGCATATGTTACGTATCAGCCACTGCATTAAGTAATATTCAGTATTGCTGCACGTATTTTCTCATAGACTCTCCCAAATGACCTTGCATAGTAGGAGTTACGTATTTTACAGAAGAGGAACCTGAGGCTCAAAGCATGAAGAAACTTGCCTAAGGTCACAGAATGAGTAGGCGCTGGGACCAGATTTTGACCTGAGATGTATTTGTCTTCCAGCTGGGACTTGTGTCAAACTTACAAGCTTTCAATAGCCTCACATGAGAGTAGAAATCCTTAACTGATCCACGTGGCCCTATTTGACTCAATCATTGCCTCATCTTATATTGCAAGAGCCTTTACCCTCTGCCCTCAAATCGCACTGGCCTTCATTGAGTTTATTAGACATGGCCTACCGGCTCCCATGATGAGCTTCGGCCTATGCTGTTCTCTCTGCTGCAGACACTGTTCTCAAGTCTCTCCCTCTGGCTTCCTCTTCATATCTTAGCCAGATTACTTCCTTTCCTGATTTGCCAACTAGATCGACAGTTCACTTATAAGTTCTAATCATCATCTTTGCAGTGAGTGAATGTGTGTGTGTGTATGTATGTGTGTGTGTGTGTGTACAGAGAGAGAGAGATTATTTCATTAATAGGTTTCCCCAGGAATCTGTAATCTCAAGAGGGAAGATGCCATGTAGTATTTGCTCTCAAATATGCCTCTAGTGCCTAACAGGTGCCCAGAGCAGAGTAGGTACTCAAGAAACTAACTGAATGCATGGACTAGGCTGCTACAGTTGGTCCACATTCAGTTGGCTGAGCTCTCCCAGAAAAAATAAGAGTAACTAGGAGAAAGTTGCCTTCCATACCCTGTATCAATGGTCAGCCCCAACACATTCTGAGCCTGTGTCTGAAGAGTAAGTCAGGCATAATTTTTCTTTTAAAATTAGGCTGAAAAGCCACCCTCTGCCCCCAAGAGAGCAAAGGTGTATGTCATATTGGCCCAGATTCTTGACTGGGTTCATTAAGAATCAAGCACATGATGGTTATTAATTCCTTTTGTTCTGCTCTGTCTTCCTCTCTCCAGTCCCATAAACATTTTCAAAATCTATAAACAATTAAAGAAGAACAAATAAAGTGAGTAGCTGCATAATCCCAGCCTTTGAACTCCCTCTGGCCCAGCACTGAGATCCTGCTAGCTAATCATTTGCAGGCAGTTCAGAAATTGGAGCCCCACGAGAAGTTGTCATGTCAGATGTGACATTTTGATCAGGGACAGTTGTTGGCCACCCATTGTTTGTGGTACTGTTTCATGTATACTCTAGACTTCTTTGGCATCTGTACTTTTTAAAATATTTTGCTCTGAAAATTTGATCAAACAAAGTGAGCTAAAAACAAATCAGCTACTGTCTGCATATCTAGTGCCTACGATTCCAC
This sequence comes from Symphalangus syndactylus, assembly GCF_028878055.3. Classification (NCBI taxonomy): domain Eukaryota; kingdom Metazoa; phylum Chordata; class Mammalia; order Primates; family Hylobatidae; genus Symphalangus; species Symphalangus syndactylus. Next base: position 12,352,784 of record NC_072429.2, read on the forward strand.
AAGTGATTGGTGAGAAAAAAAAGATTATTGAATAATTTTACAAAAAAGTGAACAATAAAGTTAGTGAATTCCTTAAACAAATTAAACTTTCACGACACCGAGGTGCACTCACAGATCAGACCAATAGACTAGGGTGCTAGGCAGACACAAGCTTCTTAAGCCAAACTGCTTTCCAAGAAAACCATCCATGCCTTTGTAAAACTGAAACTGCCTTTAAACTGTCCTCTAGCCTGTGTTTCTTTTATGTATCTTAGCCATTTCAGTTGACAATAAATTTAATTGGCCATTTATTTGGGCCAATTAAATAAATGTCAGCTATTAACTGAAAGCACTATTTGTTTTCAAACAAAAATAATGTTCTGTGAGAATATACTCAGCAAAATCTATTTGCTCTGGTCAAATTTGCAGCGTGTTAACCCCAAAGTCCCTGACACCATTGTAGAAATCAGCATAACTTTTTCCTACAGAGGTGGGGCTGTTGCAATCACATATAGGGCCCACTTGAACTTTGCCATAATTGCAACATAATCACCATCAATCCCTCCTTTTTGTAAAGATCTTTCGTTGTTCAAAGTCATTTCCCTTTAGATGATCTCATTTCACAGAATGGTCTTTTAAAACTAAAAATAAGCTCTGAAATTATCCTTTCTAAAACATCCCCTCCCCATCCAAACATTTTGTAGATGTGACGCTGGGATTCAGGGCAGTTGAGGGGGATGAGCGAGGCCACGCAGGCACAAAGCACGTAACTAGAACAATGTCCTAGTTCACGCCCCGCCCCCCACAACCTCTCTATATGACCTTGGCACATGCATTACTCTGTTTTGAGGCAAGGTCTCTATATGATCTTGGCACATACATTACTCTGTTGTGTTTTTTTTTTTTTTTTGGGGGCAGGCTCTTGCTCTGTCACCCGTGCTGGACTGCAGTAAGTGGCATAATCATGGCTCACTGCAGCCTCAACCTCCTGGGCTCAAGTAATCCTCCCACCTCAGCGTACTGGGTAGCTGGGACAACAGGCGCATGCCACCACACCCAGCTAATTTTTGTATTTTTGGTAGAGACAGGGTCTCCCTATGTTGCCCAGGCTGGTCTCGAACTCCCGAGTTCAAGTGATTCTCCTACCTTGGCCTCCCAAATTGCTGGAATTACAGGCATGAGCCACTGCTCCTGGCCTGCTCTCCCTTAAGGCAGTTACATCATCAACAAAATGAGCACGAAGCCATCTTTCCCAGTGGAAATGGAAGACAGTAACCGTGGGGGTGTCCCTGCAGAACAGAGACTCAAAAATATGTTGATTTTAGGGCCCATGCCTTGGGGAGCAACCCCCAACAACCAATTCTTTGCAACCTGCAAAATGTCCTCATTATCTATCAAGAATCATAGCAGATATTTTTTATCAGGCTCCCCCTATAATAACAGCACCTGCGTTTATTCAAGACTTACAGTGTGCCAAGTGGTGCCTGGGGTGGAGAATCCCCATGCCCATCAGTGTCTTTGTTGTCTCCTTCTCTCAATGCCCACAGCTAAACCCCATTTTGAGCCAGTCTTCTGGGTTAGCTGTGGCCACTGGAAGATGATGTTTATCTCCTTATATCTAGGCCTGGCCATTCCTTCCATGATCCTTGCTCCTTCCCCATCCACCAGCTCAAGAGAGAGAAATCTCAGGACCTAGAGGAAGCTGAGCATCAAGATGGAAAGAGCCTGGATCCCTGAAAGACTCTGTGGAGGGGATGCACTGAAATGTGACCATGAGCCAATGAGGCTAGGAGTTGACTTGTTACAGTAGCTAATGTTGCTCATGCTGTCTAGATCACAGTTGTATTTGTAAGTGACTGTCATGTACTGACGTATTCATCCTCATGAGTATTTTCATTCTCATTTTGCAGGTGAGGAAGTTGAAGTACAGAGAGGTTAAGTAACTTCCCCAAATTCTCAGAGCTAGTAACAGAGCAGGGGTTCAGCAGACAGTCTGCTCCCAGCATATATATTATTGGCAACACTCTGGAGACTTTGACAATAAGGGACTACAGGTGCTTTTTCTATTTCTTTTGGAGAATTCACCCTTCCTACTCCCTCCCTCACATCCTCACTTCCTTCTTCCCTTACTGATTTTCTTTCACATTTACTATATATCTACTACATGCAGAGTTGAGACATGCAATAGCCTGAGGCTGCTATGAGAATCACCATTGTCCCTGCCCTTATGATATTCACTGCCTAGTGGAGACAGAGAGACATGAGAACAGATAATCATCACCTAGTGTGACAGGTACTCTGATGGGATAAACAAAGAGTACCATGAGGTCACTAATAGGGGACATAGTGATGCTGTGTGATTGGGGCCATGTAGAGGTTGTAGGCTAGAGAAAGGTAGACACTTAAACTGGATCTTGAGGGCAAAGAGAAGTTTGTAAGGCCAAGGAGCTGGGGAAGGTCATTCCAACTGGAGGGTATAGCTTGAGCAGGGGCATAAAGGCAACAAATGCTGGGCCATGCATGTAGACTTGCCAGCCGCAAGAGAAGGGAGAGGAAGAAGAGGAAGGGAGGACAAAAATGATGAAGAGGTTGGAAGGAGCTGATCATGAGGGACTTGCATGACTAACTTAAGGACTTTTGACTTAATCATGGAAGCAAGGGGTGTTGGGGTCAGATTCACATTTCAGAGAGATTGCTCCTGGAATGGCTGAGGATATTCAGGGCTGGACTGGCCTGGTGCTGGTGCAGAGCCAGGAGTGTCTCCAATATCCCTGCCGGCTTCCCTTGCCATCCAGCCCAAGCCGCTAGGCTCCTTCCCATCCGTTATCATAAACAAGGATGCCAAGCAGTTTATCCCCTCTCTTCAAGAGCCTTCTAAAAACAGACTGAGGGGATGTAACAACTTCAGATGGCAGCCTCCCATCAAGCTTCAGATGGCCTCTCCAAGGCAGCTCATCTCCCTTGCTAGAATGGGACCAGAAAGCCAGCAGTGCTCAAGTAACTGCTATCAGAAAACATGTAAAAATTTTAAAAAAGCTTCTCCAAGAACAGGGGTATGTCTCCCAAGTCCAAGAGCCTAGTCGTTGAGATCCAAACCACCTCAAGTAGCTCCCACTTCAGTTTAGAGCTGACAGCCAAAGTCAAGTGTTTGAGGACTGACTTTTAAGCTCACAGAATAAATAGAGGTTATGCGGTCACCGCTGAAGATTCCACTCAAGGACAACACTAGGGGAGCCTGGTGGCTTTAAGAAAGCAGTATTCTCTGATCAGCCCAGAAAGGATTCATTTTCTGTAAACCTTGGAATCCGTAAATGTCAGATTTGGAAGGGATTTCCAAAATCCACTGGATTCTACTGGAAGTGATGTCATGATGCTCAGGGCCTGCCCTTCCTGGAATCTTCTGAGGACAGCCACTGGGATTTCTGCCTTGTGCAATAGGGTCTATCCCTGATTAATTTTGGTCTCATAGATGTGGAGCAGAGGTGGCAAGCAGTGACCCTGGACCTGAGTCACCAGAGTTTGCCTTCCAGCTTAGAATCTTATTGTCTTATTGGGCTGTAAAATTTTGAGGGTTACGTAAGCTCTCTGAACCTCTCCTTCCTCTGTAACACAGAGAAAATAGCATTGCCTCACCATACCGCCATTATGAGGAGGACATGAGATATTATCCATGAAATGACTCAGCTGAATGCCCGCCACATAATTGTTAGTTCCTTTCTCTCATTTGTGAAATGCAAGTGCGTCCTACAGGCTTTATTGTTAATTGTGACTAACATTCTTTTTAATATACCAACATTTCCATTTTCACGGTACCATGCAGGATTTGGACTGCTTTCCCACTCCACGTGGATCTCATGTGCAGCCTGCTTACCTGCAGCTCTACAAAGCTGGCAGGGCAGGTGTGGTCTTTATTTTACGGACCAAGGGACTGAGAGTCTTACAGGGCATTTTACTTGCCAAAGTCCATTGTTTGGGCTGGGCCTGCTGTTGCTATTGTTTATTTCTGTCCCCTTCTGATTTGTGATGGAGAGAAAGAGCTGTGTGTTAGAGAATGTTCCCTCCTAATGAAATGCTAGGCACTGGCTACCAAGCTCACACGCATCGTCAGGTGGCCCTCATGTCTGGGCATCTGTGGAAATCTAAACCCACAACCCCATGATGCCACAAATTCGTCATTGCTTCCGTGGCCACTTTGGGCTGAGTCTCAGTTCTCAGCAAGGCTCTCCTATTTCCTCCATGTCTGGAAGAAGAGAATCATCCCATCTGTCTCCACAGAGAGAAACCAAGGCCAGCGTGGGCCCTTGTCCAGGAATATAGTCAAGTTCTTCCCAGAATGGCCAGCTCACATCAACTTTAGCATAGGGCAGAAGTCTTTAAGAGGCTATAAAACAAGCTCGTTTCTTCTTTCTGGCAGGCCCAACAGGGACCAGTCTGAAAGTAGGATGACGTTCAATGCATGAAGAAAGGTAATTAAACACTATTCAAAATAATAACCTAGAGTTCTGACTGTGTCAGGAAAGATGCATTGTACACATTATTTAATGGTTAGGAAAAACTTTATTTTCCTCCTTATAACTTGGGACTCCATTTTCTCTGATAATTCATGAGTTTGTTCATGAGTGATGCATGTGTACAAGTGTATGTGTTTGCATGTGTGTATGTGCACACAGGTGAGTATGCCATGTTTAAGACAACAGTTGCCCCCTGTACAACTGGGCAAAAGAGAAGGAAAGCCTGCAGCTCATGGGGAGGAAGAGTACCAGGGCTCTGAGTACTAGGGTTCCAAGTGGTGACCTCGTGCCCAAGCTGACCTGTGTTTTGAGACTTAGAGGACCAGAGTAGTGCTCTCCCAACCAAACCCCCACATCCACCTTCACACAGGTAGCCATGAAAAGGGAAGTTTCTCCTAAGGAAGAGACGCTATCCAGGAGTACCAACTGGTGACCACTGTCACATGAGCCTGCTGATTTGGGGAAATACACAATGGTGTGCTAAACAGGAGACAAAAAAAAAAAGGATCCTTCTTAAAAAAAGCTGGAGGCCAGGCACATTGGCTCACGCCTGTAATCCTAGCACTTTGGGAGGCCGAGGCGGGCAGATCATGAGGTCAGGAAATTGGGACCATCCTGGTTAACATGGTGAAACTCCGTCTCTACTAAAAATACAAAAATTAGCCGGGCATGGTGGTGGGTACCTGTAGGTCCAGCTACTCGGGATGCTGAGGCAGGAGAATGGCGTGAACCCAGGAGGCGAGCTTGCAGTGAGCCGAGATCGCGCCACTGCACTCCAGCCTCGGAGACATAGTGAGACTCTGTCTCAAAAAAAAAAAAAGAAAAAAGAAAAAAGAAAAAGAAAAACTAGAGCAGGCCAGGCGCGGTGGCTCACGCCTGTAATCCCAATACTTTGGGAGAATGAAGCAGGCAGATCACAAGGTCAGGAGTTCAAGACCAGCCTGTCCAATATGATGAAACCCCCATCTCTACTGAAAAATACAAAAATTAGCCAGGCATGGTGACAGGCGCCTGTAGTCCCAGCTACTTGCGAGGCTGAGGCAGGAGAATAGCTTGAACCCGGGAGGCAGAGGTTGCAGTGAGCCGAGATCACGCCACTGCACTCCAGCCTCGGAGACATAGTGAGACTCTGTCTCAAAAAAAAAAAAAAGAAAAAAGAAAAAAGAAAAAGAAAAAGAAAAACTAGAGCAGGCCAGGCGCGGTGGCTCACGCCTGTAATCCCAATACTTTGGGAGAATGAAGCAGGCAGATCACAAGGTCAGGAGTTCAAGACCAGCCTGTCCAATATGATGAAACCCCCATCTCTACTGAAAAATACAAAAATTAGCCAGGCATGGTGACAGGCGCCTGTAGTCCCAGCTACTTGCGAGGCTGAGGCAGGAGAATAGCTTGAACCCGGGAGGCAGAGGTTGCAGTGAGCCGAGATCACGCCACTGCACTCCAGCCTCGGAGACATAGTGAGACTCTGTCTCAAAAAAAAAAAAAGAAAAAAGAAAAAAGAAAAAGAAAAAGAAAAACTAGAGCAGGCCAGGCGCGGTGGCTCACGCCTGTAATCCCAATACTTTGGGAGAATGAAGCAGGCAGATCACAAGGTCAGGAGTTCAAGACCAGCCTGTCCAATATGATGAAACCCCCATCTCTACTGAAAAATACAAAAATTAGCCAGGCATGGTGACAGGCGCCTGTAGTCCCAGCTACTTGCGAGGCTGAGGCAGGAGAATAGCTTGAAACCGGGAGGCAGAGGTTGCAGTGAGCCGAGATCACGCCACTGCACCCTAGCCTGGGGAACAGAGTAAGACTCCGTCTCAAAAAAAAAAAAAAAAAAAAAAAAGCAATGTTTTTCAAACTGAAGAAATAACATAGGAGTAGGGACATCCATTCAGTCGTGTATGACCAGCTTTCAATCTAAAACAATACATAGAAAGGAACAGAATAAACTCAAATGTATTGGATGAAGTGATGGTAACTTTTTTTCTTGAAACTTTTGTTTGATGTAGACTATAATTTGAAAGCCCATGGCTAAAAGATACTAACCTTTGAAAGGAAGTAAGGTAGATATATTAGTAATATAAAAACCAGGGTGTTCAGTGCTATTTTTGTTTCAGAAAGTTATGGGCCATTTAAGCTTTTAGATATTTTTTTTCTTTAAACGTCATTGACTCAGTAATTGAGCATCTAGATGTTCTGGAATCTGTGCAGGCTCTGGAACCACCAAACTAAATAAAATACAGCCTGTGACATGGAAGAGCTCACCATTTGCTGGGAAAGACTGACTCAAAAACAGATGTAACAGAGACAAGAGTAATTAATGAACTAGTATTCATGATCTTCTACCTTCTCCCATGGCTGTTGGGAGAGAGATCTTTGCTTGTTGGGTCAGCGTCCAGAAACTAGCTAAGTGAGAAAAAGCCAGAGATACTAAATTGATATATGCAGAACAGAGCTGAGAGAGGAATGGGAGCAGATCAACTGTGTTGCAGGGAACACCATTCACATGGTATTCTATGGAAATAGCATCTTTGGAAGCTCCACTCCAAAGACTGTAGTGGGAATGGTGTCCGTCATGTGTATAAGTCAGTGGCCTTGATGAGAAGGCAGAAATAAATAAACATGCAAGGCAAATGTCAGAGTGATGTTGTGAGGATGATCTCCAATATAAATTCACTATTAAGGGAAGAAGGAGAGTTGTGTTGCTCTAGATGCTAAAGTGACTCCATCTTGGAAGATAATCTGACATGTTGATCTCTGATTAATGCAGGTTCTGGGAATCTCTAAGATTTCCAGTTTCTCTATTGTTCCCTGTAAATCCTGCCTTTAGATCAAATCAACCTTGATAAACTCATACTTAACATAAGTTCTGCCCTTGGATTAAATTAAGCAGGTACACCCTTTCCCTACAGTATATAATTCCTGAGTCTGGGAGCAACAGTGTCCATAAGTTTCCCAGTAAAATCACCCTATAATGACAAGCTGGACTTGTCTGCCTCCTTCCCTGGTTTCTTGATTCCTTTTGTGTTTGGGGGCAGCTTTGCATATATGGCCCTTTCATGGAAGAGTAGCTAAATATATCACCCAATTAAAAAAAGAACAAGTATATACACATTTCAAAGAGAAGGAGGAAAGATGAAGAGAGAGTATCTGAAAGGGCCCAGAAGGGACCTAATGGTGTACCCAAAGCTGGCAAGTGAGCAGTAGTTAATAAGAGGACTCTTGACAAGCTTCAGTAGAATTAGGAAAAGTTAGTAGAATGGTGAACCATCCTGGGGAAAGGTACAGGTTTGAGGAAGAGAGATATGTGGCAATTTGATATTTTACTAGATTTTATGATAATGACATGTATCCATTCTGTAACTTCTGAAATAAAAATTGATCATAAGACAGGCAGACCATCATTGTTGACAGCTGACACTGGTCCTGGAGGTTGTATCAGGACTCTTCAGATGCTGGCCTGTTTCACCTGGCTCCCACGCACTTCCTCCTCTAGTACTAATTCCATGGAGGCAGCTGCATGCCCCATTTGAAAAATGCCTTGTCGATAGCTCAAGCCAACTGAAATAATAATGGAAGAAATTTCTGCTTCTGCCAAGAACTGAGAAGTGGAATGACGCTAGTGAGTGTTTTCTGAAGCCAAAGGCAGGTTTCCTATAATTAGAAGCAATTTGCTGGCAAGTTGACTAGGCTCTTCCAAAGCATACAATATGGCAAATTGTTAAAGGTTTCTTTATTTTTCCTTTCCTCTTCATGACACATTGCAGATGGAGAGTGTGAAATACTCCCTTTTCTTGGGCTGGGGTTGTTATTTTAGAGGATCACGTCTTTGCCGAGTCAGTGGAGTGGGAAGAATGAACCAATTTTTTTTGTATCATTGTGGGAAATGGGAGCAAATTCAGAGTCATATTCTAAATATTTTGAAGCTCGAGCCTTTCCAACTCTCTCCACTGAGAGACCTCAGCTTTAGCCAAGCAGGATCTAGAAAGTGAAATATAAACCAAGACCAAGCCCATCAAATTTCCATTCCAGTGTATAAGAAAATAGGAAACTCAGCATGTATTTACTCAAAGAGATATTCCCATTTTGTATTCCGAAGTCAGTCTCAAAGGCCAGAGGTGCAGAAATGGATAGACTGACATCTACTGAGCACCTAGGATTTTTCCAGCTCTGTGCCAGGAACCTGGCCCATTACTGTGTAGTGTAGTCCTCACCATTGTCCCCACCCCATAGCCCCTCAGCCCTGTTGTAGGTAGTAACAATATTCTCGATTTATAGACAAAGAAACCGAGACCCGGCAAAGCTAAGAAATTTTCCCAGGGTCAGAGGCAAAGCTAAGACTCAACCCCAAGTCTGACTGACTCCTAAAACCAGTGCTCTTCCCCCTGCACCTGTCTGCCCTGCTCTTGGGGTCAGTCTTAAAAAATGGAGGGTTGGTTCCCAATGTCAGAGCTGACTATAGGATTCGCAGACCCTCCTAGTCTGTAGCATCTAAGAGAGGGAGTCAGAGTAGGAGTCCTAAGACTTAAGAAACCTCCTCCCTGGCCCAGGAGCCATGGCTTTACAGGATTTGTGACAGTCACATTTCTAGGAGTCTTTTGATCTGGATTTAGCTGACCACTTTACTCAACAACAGTAGCAAGTGTTCAGCCAAGCAGTCCTGGAAAATCCATGGCTCAAGATGCCATTGTTCTCAGCCCTGCATTCTAACCTTGGTCATGTTGATGTCCTTAAACACCAGGAAGATGGTCTCCTCAATCTTGCTTTCCCATTTCTCTATTGAAGAGAGAAAGGCAGTGAGTGCTAGGGGTCATGCAGTGTGTATGTACTGCATGACTCAGAATGAGAGGGGCATTATTCCAGGAGAAGTCCTCCAGGCAAACGAAAAGAAACTGGGTTAATTGATTAGCCCACCCTCCCATCTGCCACCTACAAACCCATCCATCCATCCATTGATATTCTTCCATTCTTCCACCCACCCATTCATTCACACATTTATCCATCCATCCACTCATCCATCCATCCATCCATCCATCCATGGATCTATCCACTCATTCATCCATCCATACATACACATACATCTACTCACCCACCCATCCATCTGCACCCATCCATCTACTCACCCACCCATCTATCCATCTACCCATTCATTCATCTATTCAGCCAGTGCAATGTCTGAAACAGAGCACACAATAATTGAGATAATAGCCCCAAATGAAAAGAGATTAGGGTGATAAGATAATAGACTCTTGATTTTCATTTAAAATTTTTTTGATGATTTTTAAAAATCTGAAGCCTTAAGGAAACTGAGGAAGATCAACAAGAAAAAAATGTGGGTTTTGGCAATAGAGAGGCATGAAGTCAAATTCTGACTCTGCCCTTTACCAGCTGGGTGAAGCTTGAACACTTTTCTCGGCTTTTGTTTCCTCATCTACCTTACAGAGGCAGCAACATCCACTTGGTGGTGATGAAGGATGATTGAGATACCTGGACTGGAAAGCTTCTAGCCAAGGCTGACACGTAAGGAAGATTTCAGGATGCCTTTGTTGAATGGATAGAGAAGGAGGAGGAGCGTGGTATATGGGGCCTCTGTTACCCTGAATGATGAATTTCAGTTGATGTAGTAACCAGATGCCACCTTCTCTTTTTTATGATTAGATAACACATAGATGACCCACCTACAGAATGGAAGCTGTTAGAAGCTGGCCTTTGGGAGAGCAAATGGGGAGGCAGGTGATGGTGTTTCAATGCCTTGCTCTAAGCCTCTTTATCAAAGCGGCTACATATTCCATCCAAATTGCCTTTGAAACTTGGCAAGTTCACTTGACCTGAGAGGTTAAGTGCCGCTGGAGCCCCAGCTGAACACATTGTCCTGGGAATGGAAAAGTTTTGCCAGCTATGCCTTCCTGCATAGGAAGGTTTAGTCTGCTTACAGCTCTCCCACCCTTAAACTGGTTGGAGTGTGGCTTCTCTGGGTACCTAGACATGAAAGCCACTCCAGGATTCTGATGAACCTCTTGACCAAGCAGCACATGCCTTACATCTTGGGAAGTTCATGGTAGAACCAATTTAGCAGGTGAGGAAAGAAACAAACAAGAGAGGATGGTGGCGGTGATCAAGGTTATCACTCACGAATTCATGTCATCAGCTGTACTGTGATGGCATCACTTTTGGATTTGCCCAACTGTGTTGAACGGGCCTTTGGAGAATACCAGCAGCTTACAGTCCCAGGTTACCCCTGAAAGCAGCCTCCAGGGAGCCAAGCTGCATCTCATTAATCAAGATTCTAATTATCCAGATGTTCCAGCTGTCTTCCTTCATAGCATAGGAAGCTTAAAACTTCTGCAGGCCTGGGGTGTGTGTGTGTGTGTGTGTGTGTGTGTATGTGTGTGTATGTGTGTGTGTGTTTGTGTGTGTGTGTGTGTGTGTCTTAGGTATCAAGAAGAAAGCTCCTATTGGAGCACAGGTGAGTCAGGCTTGCATCAGGAGGTTCCTACAGGTGTGTTCTTGTAATGATAAGAAACTAGAGGTAATCAAAATGTCCCCAAATAGGGAGTGGTTAATATTTTTTCAATTCTGGCCATCTTATGGAACACCATGTGGCTGTTAAAAATGAATGAAAATTTCCTTTTCCAGACATTTTGTATAAGTATATTTCATATCATGTTTCTTTCCCTTTACAAATATGTATTATTGTGTCATGAAAAAACAAATGCATTTTGTTAAAAAAGACAAGGGCAAAGTGGGTCACTGAGATGTTTCTGGGGACACTGAGATGAAGCATAACAAAAATGCATCCACACAACTTCCAGAATGAAAGCTCCCAGGGGCCAGGTGCTGGGCTGGCCACTTGGCATAAGTACCTGTTTAACCCTCAAAAGAACGATACGTTGAAGTGACCTTATTTGGAAATAGGGTCTTTGAAGATGTAATCAAGTTAAGAAGAGGCCATTGCGGGAAGTGGGGAGGCTCAACTCAGTATAACTGGTGTTCTTTTAAGAAGAATGGGCACAGAGACCCATGCAGGGAGAGCTCCATGTGGCCACAGAGGCTGAGAGGGGAGTGATGTGTCCACAAGCCAAGGAATGCCAGGAATTGCCAGCAGCACCAGATGCTAGGAGAGAAGCCCAGAACAGATTCTTCCCTAAAGCTTCAAAAGGGGCACGGCCCTGCCAACACCTTGATTTTACACTGGCAGCCTCCAGAACTGCGAGGGAATACGTTTCTGTTGTAAGCCACTCCGTTTGCAGTACTTTATTATGGCGGCCTAGGATGCTAGTACAATTGTTGCTCCCTTTTTACAGAAAAAGAAACTGGGGCTTAGACAGGAAAAGAAGCAGGTCCAATGTGACACAGGCTGGAGGTGGCGGAGCTGGGATTCTAACCCAGCTGTGTGGTGAGTAGGTGATCTGTCTGGTTCCACAGGGCTCCCTCCCACTTCCCACGCAGGCATTATGGGCAGTGTTATCATTCCTACCCTATTCCGTTAGATAGTACTGAGAACATATTTCAGTCCCTTAAGTGACATATATGAGGGGGATACATTTTCAGATCAGATAACTAAGCCTAAGAAACAATCAGAGCAAGAGGTTACCTCCCAAATCCAAATGGCTTTTTAGGAAAAAGCTCCTTCTACTTGGTTCTTAGGAACATTCAACAGAGACACAGTTTTCACCTCCCTCACCTCCCAGTGAAATGTTCCGAAGGATCAGGTCTACCACATCTCGCCAGAGGAAGAATAATTCTTTTTCTTTGGCCACCATTGCAGAAGCTGGCTGTGTTGGAGGCAGGTAACAGGGAAACAAAATTTCACCCAGCTCTGCCCTCCTCTGGTGGAACTGCACTCCACTCCAAAGGGGCAGGTTCAGAGCCCATGGCAGACATTCCCAGGTGTGTCCCTTTTTCCCGTGCTCAGAGTGGATCTAATGGATATGCAGCTACGACACCTGGAATGACCAGAAGGCAGATGGTGGCTCCTACTCACGCTAGATGTTCAGCCGCAGTCGTCCAGCCCTGCACAGGCTTGGAGCCCAGGCGGCGCTAAGGGCTTTGCTTGTGTTTCCCATTGAATCCTCACAACACTGCCTTGAGTTAATTACTGGTGTCATCCTCATTTTACAGCCATGGAAATGGAGGCCCAGAGAGGGTAAATAACTTGCCCAAGCGCACACAGCTCATCACAGATAAAGGCATGGCGCGAGGCGGTGAGACCCCAGGGCTAAGCTATATGACTGTCTTCAGTGACTAGGAGCTTGTGCTGTGGAATCACGCAGGCTTTGCCCAAATCCTCTGCTTCGGGCTGTAAATGAGGATATTTGCACTTATCTCCAGATTGTCAGGAGGACGGATTGAATGTTTCAGCAGTGAGTGTCTGGGAGTGTCCGGCAGGGCTTTACAAAGGCAGCAGTTGCCATTCGGGCTGGTCCTCATCCTGGAATGCCTCCCTTTGTTCTTGCTCCTCACCAATATGAGGGTCCAGGCAGGGAGGATCCATATGTCACCTTTCTTAGTTCCTGACTGAGAGACACAGGCCAGGTCCTCGGGACAGTCTCAGGAGGTAGCATGACATGATGGCCTTGGGGTCGAAAAGCCTTGGGGTCTGATTCCAGATCAGAGGGACCTGGGGTCACATAGGGGCCTTGCTGATTTCCGATGGGCTGCTTCTCCTCTCTGAGCCTCAGTTTTCTTAGGTATAAAATAGGGCCCGTAATGCCTCCTTCCTGGGTTGTTCAGAGGACGTGACTCAGTCTCCTATGTGAAAGGTACCTGCCAAAGCAAGTGCCCATGAAGTCTCTTTCTTTCCCCGTCTCTCTTCTGTCCTCTCTTTTCCACTTCTGTCCTCACCTGTAAAAGGGGCTGAACTGGAAGGCCCATCTCCCTGGGTCATATAAAGGACGAGTGAAAGCCTTCTATCAACCCTGCGGCACTGGACACGTCCATCAGAAGTGAATTGAAAAGAAACATCTAGAAACACAGAAATCATTTGCTTTTCCTGCCAGAGAGGACTGGGTCCATTCCGCATCTACCGCAGCTCATGGAAGTCAGAGGCCGAGGGATAGAATGGTTTCTTGGCAGGAAAAGAACAAAGCCCTGCAGAATGAAGAAAATCCTAACACACCTTTCCAGAATATTATATCAAGCAAGAAATGGTTTCAGCTGAAGCTGTCTAAATAAATTACCGGCAGTTGGAGGGTGAGGAAGTGGAGCTGCGAATGCATTTATATAATGTATTTCTATGTCAAACTTAGATCCTGCTCTGTATATTTTTGTGGCTTTTAGACACAGGATATTTTACCAGCTTCTTTTTTCCTCAAAAAGCAGTTGTGCAAGTTAGGAGAAGGCCCCAGACAAATCTCCAAGAGGGATATAAACTCTTCCTTTCTTCAAAAAATTTTGTAAGAAAAAAGAGACCTTTTACTGAGAGGTACACATTCAGAGACATAATTCTTAAAGTTGAGTTGGCAAATCTTTGAATGCAGCCTTAAGATACTCTACTTGGTAAACTCTTACACATACGTCAAAGCCTAGATAAAAGTTGTCCAGCTCTGTGACCCTCCCTGACATGCTCCTAAAGCCAATGGGCCCCCTCCTTTTGTGCTTGAACTACCTATTGTAGAAGCCTCAGTCATAGCACAAGATACCCTGTTGATTTCTGATAGAAATAGACACCCTTGTCTGTGTCTTACCAGAGGCTGTGACCTCCTTGGTCACATATTGACCATATTAATCTATATTGGATCACTTTTGATTCATATTGTTACCAAATAACTCAGCACAGGGTCTTCCACAGAGCAGGTGCTTTGCTAATGGATTAATGAGTGAAGTATGTGCATTCATTTATAAGAAGCAAGGGAAGAATACAAGGTCATGAGGAAACATGGTACAGAAGATTCTTCCGAAGGAGGGTAACTGGGCAGAGGGGTGGCTTGTAACATTTTCTGAAAAGTCACCAGCACTTCATTTTGCCAGACCAACAATATTAAGAAGGACCTATTACACACGGTTGAGGTTGATCTTACTGGGTGTGAGGTCAGCACTTAAGAGTAGAAATAGTCAAGACTTACCCCTGAAATTCTTTATACTCATAAATAACAATAAAAAATGGACCGCCCGCGGTGGCTCACGCCTGTAATCCCAGCACTTTGGGAGGCCGAGGTGGGCGGATCATGAGGTCAGAAGATCGAGACCATCCTGGCTAACACGGTGAAACCCCGTCTCTACTAAGAATACAAAAAATTAGCCGGGCATGGTGGCGGGCACCTGTAGTCCCAGCTACTAGGGAGGCTGAGGCAGGAGAATGGCGTGAACCCGGGCAGCAGAGCTTGCAGTGAGCCAGGATCGCACCACTGCACTCCAGCCTGAGCGACAGAGCAAGCCTCTGTCTCAAAAAAAAAAAAAAAAAAATGGCCTTATATATCCAACCTCATAGATGATTTTCTCAATTTATCCAGTTTTTTTTTGTTTTTGGTGGCTCTTAAGTTTTCCTTCAGTTTTCTCTTTGGAAAAGTAAGATTCCATCATCCCTCAATTTCCTGTCTTCAGAAAACTGAACTCAACTTTACTTTGGTGGCTGAGAAAACCTTAAAATCATCCCCACACTCTTTCTACCCATTTTGGGCATGGGAATTAATGGTGCCAGGCCAGAGGACCTCCTGGCCCAAGGGCCTATGCCCACAGAGGGAAGGGCAGGCAGGGCCCTGGGCGTGAGCTACACTGCATCTCATCATGCCATTAGGTCAGTGTAGAAGCAGCATCTCCATGTTTATTTATTTATCTTTTTATATAAAATATTTAATGCTATTATTTTTAAAATCTGTACATACACCATAATGTATACGTACATACCACACATCACACACAAACATTTGCAAGGGACAGGAAACCCTTGCAAAGTAGCTTAAGAAAAAGTTGAAGGGAGTTCCTTGTCTCAAACTTCAAAAGGGCAGGAATCAAGCAGGCCTTGGGGATGGCTGAACCTGTTCCCTCTTTTGTTTTTCTCGTGGAAGATAAGCTTCTTCATGTGTCAGGGAACAGGGCTGCTGCCAGGCATAGATTCACACTATTCCAAATCCATGGCTGGAAACACAAAGAAAACTCTTTCCCATGATTCCAACAAAAAATTCAAGGAAGAACTCTGACTGCTGAAGCTTTGAGACACTCCTGCCTCTGTGATGGTGGTGGAGGGCGCTGTTTATCAAAGAGGGTGGGTGACTGGGTCTTGGACAGACATGGATTAGCCATGACAGTATATGACTTGGTAGGCTTCAGGTAGAACCTTGGAATCTATACTTTAAAAAATTCCATAGGTGATTCTGATGTGCACTCCCAGTTGGGAAACAGTGGGAAATTGGGAAAATCTATACCTTAAATATATATGGATATCATGTATCAGGGAATGCATTCTAAGACCCAAGGAAGCTGAAAGAAATTACCTAATCTCTACATTCCATAACTATTTAGGTGTCTACTCCATGCTAAGTTTAAAGACATGCACACAAATAAGATCTGTATCCCATCACTAAGGAGCTACTGTTTAGTGAGACAGACATATACAAATAAAAAGTGACAACTGGGAATACAGTCTTGCGTACCTTAACGCATCAAGGAAGATGCCTGAAATCACTAGGGAAGTCTTTCCCAGGGAAGGGACATTTGACCTTGGTCTTGAGGGATTAAATAGAAGCTTGGTCAAGCCAAGGAAGTGCATTTAGCCTAGGAACAGGATGTTGGAGGATCTGGTGAAGCTTTAGTGCCTAGTCCTTGGATATGCCCCTTTCTTGTTAGGCTTCATGAGTTCAAATCCCACCTTTACCACTTACCAGCCATGTGACCTCAGAAGAGGTGCCTGAGCTACATACAATTTCGGGTACCTTAATCTTCTCATTTATAAAATGGAGTTACTAATCCCATCCTCATGGGATGTTATGAAGATCACATTAGACCATATTATAAAATAGGTCTGCATACCAGGCTTTTGAGTCACACAGACCTTGGTTTGTGTGCCTGCACCATTGCTTGTTCACTGCAGTCCTGGGAAAGTTGTTCTACCCTCTATTTCCTCATCTAAAAAATGTGGAAAATGATAGCACATCTCTCAAGGGTGATTATGAAGCTTAAGTAAGAAATGGTGTATGCAAAGTATTTGGCTCAAAGTCTGACACATGGTAAGCACTAAATACACATCGTAAATTATTATGTAATAATTACTTTGCAAAGTCCTTAGTGAAGTGCTAGGCACACAGTAAGTGTTCTGTGTCTTCCCATTACAGCAGAGACTGGCCTGTGCCTGGAAATCACTCTTGAAAATCTAACTGGACAGATACCAAGAGGGAATGTGGATGGGGGACGGGGGGCCCAAATCCACTCTTGTTGAGGTTGCATGTCAGGCTGGGAGGTTGTCTCCATGCAATCCAGCTCAGTTTTCTTAGGCAGAGACCCAGAGTCTAATGAATGGAAAGCTGACATGCCAAGGAGTTCATTCTGGAAGAGAATTAGACCCATTTGAAGAAAATACTTCAATCGGCTCACTCATTCCACATGGACTGGCATCCTGGAGTATGTCATGAAATCACCTACATCATGGGATGGTACAGTCTCTCTTTCCTCGGGTATGTCTGATAAGCAAAAAGGGTGTTCAGATGGCCATACAAACAGGCAGCTAGGATATGCTGCTGAGTAGCCGAGCCTGCTGGGAGTGGGTAGGGATGAAGTCATGAAGAGATCAGAGCTTGGCATCTGCACGCCCACAGGCCTGAGCAATGTCTTCTACCTTCATCAGACCTAACCAGGGCCTGGAAAACCCAAGAACAGGCAATCCATGCCCCTTGAGCCAAACTTCATCAGAAGAAGGGTGGTAACGTTTATGGAGTGCCTTCAGTTAGACAGGCTCTAGGCTGTTTTTCCAAACCCTGAAACACTGAGATGAGCAGGGAAGTGACATGCCCAAGGTCGGAGTCCGTTTCCAATGAGGGTCTACTAGGTGCCAAGGCCCGGGATGTTTCATTGACAAATTCCCATGAAGCTCGCTGTGGTGAGGAGACCTGTTCCAGAGTCATCCACATGGTGGTGCTGCACTTAGCAGCTGTGTGATCTTAGAGGCACCTTCCTTCCTCAGAGCCTTGATTATCCCCATCTGTGAAACGGGACTAGCAATGCCTGTCTCAAAGGATCATGGTGGGGCCTCTATTGCAAGGAAGTCTGTGAAAATACTATGAGAATGATAAATTATCTGTACACGTGCACAGAGCTTATTTTATTCTGAGTTCCCAGAGGGATTCAGAAACCAAAAGAAGGCAGGGGGAATGGCATATAGGGCAGAGAATTAACTCTTAAAGGTGGCCAGGCTGGAAATTCCCCAGGGAGCAGCTGGTCCTTGTTGGGCATCTATGAAAGGCTTTGCAAAATCTTTGCACAGGAGAATAAGAAAGAAATGCAAGACAGGGGACTTCTAAGGCTACAGTTTGAGCCCTTCGAACATGGTGCCCCAACCAGCACCTCTTTGATTTCCAGGCTCCTGGGACAGGATAGTGATGCTGTAATGTGCACACTGTGTGAGCAGAGAAATGGGCTCAGGTTTCAAACTGAAGCCACGAACCTGCAGTGTGGAGTCTGGCTGGTGAAGCTTCTCCCCACTGCAACACGGCTTAGAGACGGCACAGGGGTTGTTGTTGTTTTTCTTTGTTTGCTTGAAATCAACCTGTTCTCTTGAGGCTTTCCTTAAACATGCTCCATCTCCAGGCAGTCCTAAGCCGTTCTTTTCCTTTGCTAGGGATTTTTCATTCTCATCTCTAAGTGCCTTTATTCTCTGTCAGTTTTCAAACCAGATATGAAGTGCACTATTTAAAAATTGGAAACCTTTCCTTGTGCAGTCAGTTGATAAGAAAGTTCCAAGGCCTCAGGGCACTGAGAGCAGGGAGAGGCTGAGCCCTGGACAACCTCACACCGGGCAAAGCCCGCCCTGGGCTTCAGGAGAACGGGGAGAGGAGTGTGGGTTGGGAGGCCTGCAGGGGTGTGGGCATGGCCAAGACATAATTGCCAATCGCTGGCTGGAGGTGGGAGAGTTTAATCTTCTTCAGGAAATCCTCAGGGTGTGAAAAGTCAGGCCCGATATTATAAAAACCCTGCTGAGAGGTTTTAATGGAAGTGGACATGGTGGGCACATTCTCCAGCTCCAGTTTTCTCATTCTGAAACTGACTGAAGGGGTGTAGCAAACACCCAGTGCACATCATCTCATATCTCTAACATGCAGCCGCCTTTTAGCCTCCGGAGAAGAACAGGTATTCATTTTCATAAATTACTTTTTAACCATTTTTTTTTTCAAAGTTGGGGGGTAGTGGTGAAAGAAAACAGAGACAAAACAGATGCCTTCAGCCCTTTGATCAGCCTCCCTGCAGACAACCCGGCTGCCCGATAGCACCTCTTAACTACAGCTTGCCAGGAAGAAAATGAGTGGTTTTAACTCTGCAATTACAGTGCCTGCTGAAGGCCTGTCATCGCAGCCAGAGGGACCTGATCCCACCAGTTCGGCTGCCCCCAGAATTACAACCATCGGGCAGAAAGTTAAATACCCCCTGCGGCCAGGCAGCTTCCACAGGCCTTGAAGCTCTGGGCCAGCCGCCCCCAACCCCTGCCCCTTACCATGGCTCCCCCATCCTTGTCTCTATAAATACAGAAAACTAAGACCATATACGCCAGCTCAGCCAGGCCAGACAGAAGAGAAGGGAACAGGAGACAGCGGCCTTATCTCACACCCAGGAGTCGGGGAATGTGGCCGAGGCAGAGGTCAGATTTCTGGAAACAGAAAGGGGGAGGCCTGTCCCCCCACCCCCCTGCCGCCCCACCGACTGTAGCCTGTTGCCTAATCATCTGAGAGCACTCAGGCTGGCTTTCTGAACACTGAACATCAAACATCTATTGGCTTATCTCAAGAGGAGAGACGGGGGAGGGTAATATTGACTCAGGCCTCTATACTCGCCTCAGGCTCAGCCCCAGGTGGTTTCCGTGGGTCCTCCTGTCCCCTGCAGCTGGTATCTGCAGGAGATGTTATTACCCAACCCCCCATCGTGGCCCAGGGCCACACACAGTGGAGCCCCCAAGTTCTCTCTGCCGCATCGTCCTTTACACTTGGCACAAAGCTACTTGGAATGTCTGCAAACAAGCCTAGCTTTCTTGCCTCTAGGCCTTGGCAGATGCTGTTTCTTCTGCCTGGAGCCCCCTCCTTTGCTGATTTCCCAGCGGACTCCCCCTGGGGAGGCTCTCGCCCTTGAAGGATCTCTCTGAGAAGTCTTGGGGGAGCGCCCTGCCTTGTCCCCAGCATCCTGTGGCATTCCCTTCCACATGAGGCTACAGTGGTCTGACACCGGGGGTCTTCCTCACTGACTGTGAGCTGCTTAGCGCATTGATGGGTCACAGTCATGCCACACACTGTGGCTGGCACATGGTAGAACCCTGAAAAGAACTGGTTAGATAAATGAGGGACTGGGAAACTTTCAGAAGAGAAAATTAATGCTCATAGAAGTTCAGTCACTAGGATGGGGATGCTGGAAGTGGGGTTAAAACCTGGGTCAGCCCGAACACAAAGCCAGTTCTTCCCAGAAGGGTGCTCTGCCTGTCTGGGGAAGGACAGTACATGTGCCAACCAGGGAATACGGATCCAACACAGTGCCCTGGCTCTCAGGGCCGGGACTAGCCTTGGAAGCAGAACTGAAAGAGGTATCTGAAAAACCCCGTTATCAAAATGAATCATATTTTAACCTGATATTTTCCAACATCAAAATGAACACAAAACCCCACTCTGAACAAAATACCAAATTTTAAAATACAGACAGGGTCGGCTTTACTGACCTCTTCTCTTACCTCAGGTTCAAATATGACTCAGGATGATGCTGTTGGCTTTAAGTCGCTGATGACCTTAGACATCCTTTATTGCTCCCTCCCTGGGACTCAGTTTCCCCATCTGTAAAAAGAGTCCAGGCTGGAGGCTCCTGGAGGCTCTTCTGACTGCAGGCTGGTGTAGGTTCATTCCCAGGCCAGCCTGCCTGCGGTTTCTGTCCCTCTGTGGCCCCGAAGCTGGGGAAGGTGTATGGATGGGCACTCACTTCCAAACCACGGCTCAGCCTCCTGATCCTGGGCAGCACCTGGGCTGAGTTTCACAAGTGCCTCCCAAAGAATGCTCAGGAAGGTGCTGGGAACCGAGGCCAACTACAGACGTGATGTTGCTATGTTTTTGGCTCCAAGGGGCTAGGATGACTCAAGGGTAGTGCTTTTGGCTTTTTATGAACTCAGCGATGACAGCCCATGGTGAAATCACCCTGGGATGCCAGCTCTCGAGAGTCACTGCTCTTCCTTTATGTGGCTTTTTCACTTATTTCCCTGACTCATTAGCAGAAATGCTTTTATTTTAAGAACAATGAGAGGGACAACTGGGGAAATGTTGCAGTTATTTGCTTCAATTCTTCTGATGTTTGCTCATTGTTTTGTAATTACATTCTCATTCTGCCTTCTCTCACAAATTAGTGCTATACATCCATTCCAGCCACTCTCTAACTCATTCATTAGTTGATCCACTTAAATAAATGGTGCTGGTACCTGTTGAGTGTCCTCAGTGAGCCATGCCAGGCAACCATCCATTTGTCTGTGTAGTCCCAGTGTGCATCATGCACCTACCCCATGCCAGGCACTGGGCTAAGTTCTGCGTTTACATGTTGGAGCAAATCAGCCACATCTGTATCTTGCAGAGCTGACAAAAGGCTGGAGAACACTGGCATTAGACTAAAAGTAATCAACAAATCTGTAGCTACCACTTCTGAGAAGAGCTGGAAAGAAAAGGCGCACAGCAGTTTAAAAGCTTAAGACAGGAGGATTTAGTCTGGTCTAGAGGTCAGAGGAAGCTTCTCCGAAGAAGTGCTGATGGGGGTAAGATATTTGATGAACTGGGGTACGATGGCTCATGACTGTAATCCCAGCACTTTGGGAGGCTGAGGCGGGCAGATCACTTGAGGTCAGGAGTCCGAGACCAGCCTGGCCAACGTGGTGAAGTCTGTCTCTACTAAAAATACAAAAATAGCTGGGTATGGTGGCATGCACCTGTAATTGCAGCTACTCAGGAGGCTGAGGCACAAGAATCACTTGAACCAGGGAGGCAGAGGTTGCAGCGAGCCAAGATCGTGCCACTGTACTCTAGCCCGGGCAACAGAGAGAGACTCTGTCTCCAAAAAAATTAAAAAAGCTATTTGATGAACTAGGTGAAGTAAGGGAGGGAAGTGCATCTAGCACTTGCAAAGGCCCTTAGAGAAGGGGGTGATGAGTTTGAGAAACTGGAGCAAGGCTCAGGTGGCTGGAGTGCAGAGAGCCATGGGCCTCCATGTGAAATGCAGCTGAAGAGGTATGAATACATTGAGGCCAGCATGCAGGGCATCATAGGCCAGATCGAGGAGTTGGAGCTTGACATTATCATCCTGACTGCAGTAGTTGTTACTATTACCGTTGTTATCACTATTTTTCAGATGAAGAAAATAACGCCCAGAGAGGTTCACTCATTCATCCAGCAAACATTTATTGGGCAACTACTATGCGCCAGGCATGGTTCTGGGTGCTGGCATATAGCTATGACTGGGACAGGCTGGGCCTTGTTGCTGTGGAGCTTTTATCCATACATGCAGCAGAGGCAGGATGGAGACCTGGGTCTGCCCGTTCCAAAGCCTTTGCTGTTTGCCGACCTCATGGTGTCTTGGGCCCAGCCCTGGGATGAAACATACTCAGGGTCCTCCTCAAGAGCTTACTGTCTGGTGTGAGCTGCCATTGTGGTTTGTCCACTGGACCCAGACTCAGTATCCTGCCCCTGCCAGGTATTACAGTTGCTTCCTAAATCTCCAAAGAAAGAGGCTGAAACAGGAAATAGGGCTGTGGCCCTGGTGAGGGAAGTGGCAGAGTAAAGCTCTCTAGCCCTGTAGTTGCTGGGTCAAATTCAGACCCACCTCTTAATCTCATTTCCACTTCTGTGGATTAAAGATGCTCACAAATTCTTTACTGATCTTTTCTTCGAGATAGAGACTGCTTCCCTCTCCATTTTGACTCTGGGCTGTCCTTGTGACATGCTTTGACTAATGCACTAATGAGGCTGGGATGCCAGCCTCAGCCTCTCTGCTCTGAGAAGCAGCACCCTGGAAGTAAATCTGCTCAGGCTCATTACTGAATGATGAGCGAGCATGGAGAAAGGGCAGAAGGTAACCCTCCACCCCCTAGAACGAAGCGTGAGAGAGAAGCCTTCTTGGACCCTCCAGCCCAGCTCAAGGGCCTGCTGAATCATCTCAGAGCAACCGGAGGCCAGACCAGCAGAGGGACTGCCCAGGAAACCCAAGGGCTCATGGGAAATAATAAACCACTGGGTTTCAAGCCACTAAGTGTTGGGGTGGTTTATTGTTCATCGAGAGATAACTGAAAGCCTGTGGGATGTGCCTCAGGAGAAAACGTAAAGGGTGATCTATGACCTGAATAGGGCTTCTCCAAAGAAGACATACGTGTGGCCAGCAGGTATAAGAAAAAGTGCTCAACATTTCTAAAACCCAGAACCACAATGAGATATCACCTCACGCCTGTCACGATGACTGTCATCAAAGAAATAAGATATAAGTGTTGGTAAGGATGTGGAGAAATTGGTCCGCTGTTTGTAGGAATGTAGAATGGTACAGCCATGATGGAAAACAGCATGGAGGTTCCCAAAACATCTAAAAATAGAACTACCATATGGTTCGGCAATCCCACTTCTTGGTGTTTATCTAAAGGAAATGAAATCAGGATCTTGAAGAGATATCTGCACTATTGACAAATAGCCAAGATGTAGGAACAGCCTAAATATCCATCGGCAGATGAATGGATAAAGAAAATGTGACATACACAAACAATGGGCTATTCGGCCTTTAAAAGGAAGGAAACTCTGCAACATATGACAACATGGATGATCCCGGATGACATTGTGCTGGGTGAAATAAGCCAGGCACAGAGGGACAGATGCTGCAGGATTACACTTACAGGAGGAATCAAAAATAGCCAGACTCACAGAAGCACAGAGTAGAATGCTGATGGCCAGGGGCTGCAGTGGGACAGAGAAATGGTGAGTATGTGTTCAGTGGGTATAAAGTTTTGGTCATGCAATGTGAATCAGAATGCATTGCACAACATCGTGTCTGTAGTTAACAATACCGTATTGAGCACTGAAAAATCTATTAAGAGAGTGGATCTCATGAAGTGTTCTTACCACAATTTAAAAACTAAAATAATGATTTATGGAGAGGAGACATCTGCTGTTGTCACTCGTATCCATTTCCCTTTCTCCTGTTATCAGAGGATCCAGCCTGGTCAGCCTGTTTTTTCCCAGGGTTGCTTGGGGCACCCACTCAGACCATGTGGTGATGGGGGGATCATGTGGGAGGTAAAACTGATCCTCCTCCTGCTCCTGGAGTGGGCAGTTAACTCAGGACTAGCCAATCAGAGCATGGCATCATCCTGGCCACAGGGATTGGTTCAGAGATGGGCACATGCCCAGTCTGAGCCAATCAGAGCTATTCCTGGGACATTTGCTCTAATGATTAGGAAAGGAGGAGGAGGGCTCTTTTCTGCTGGACTTTTTTTTTTTCTTTTCCCGAGACGGAGTCTCACTCTGCCATGCAGGCTGGAGTGCAGTGTCGCAATCTCGGTTCACTGCAAGCTCCGCCTCCCAGGTTCACACCATTCTCCTGCCTCAGCCTCCCTGGTAGCTGTGACTACAGGCACCTGCCACCACACCCTGCTAATTTTTTGTATTTTTAGTAGACACGGCGTTTCACTGTGTTAGCCAGGATGGTCTCGATCTGGCCTCCCAAGGTGCTGGGATTAAAGGCGTGAGCCACCGTGCCTGGCCTTCTGCTGGATTTTAACCTGGGAAAAGGAGACTCCGGAGCTGGTGATGGCATCTTACCTCCACATGGAGACAGCCTTTGCAAGAATGGAGTCCATATCAAAGAAAGCAGAGCCATATTGTGAGGGATATTGTGGAGATGTCATCTGAAAACCTGGGCTTAGCCATGCCTGAAGCAACTCTAATTCTGGGCTTTTTGGTTGTGCAAGCCTACAAGTCTTTCCCTGTGGCAGCCATGACAATGTGCCACTCACACCCGCTGCCGTGGGACCATGGTTGACTGACAGCCCTGCTGCATGCTCCCCTGCATTTGCCCCAGGCCGTGCTCCTCACAGCAACCCTCAGTTGCTCCCAGCCAATGCCTGACACCTGGGGGTACTAGTACTGTCCCATTCCTGTGGGTCCCCTCCACCTGGTGACTTAAACTCTAGGACTCCCCATTGGCCTGGCCAAAAGTTTTTGGAAGTTGCGTGGCAGTCTGAGGCTCCTATCCAAGGCTCCTTCCACCCCTCTCCCTTACACAGGGTCAGCCCTGAGTCATCCTGCCTCCCTGCCTCCTCCAGCTGCCTGGCGGCAATCCTTCACCGGTGAACCCCCCAGTAAATCTCCTGTGTGTCTAATTCCATCTTGGCATATGCTTCTTAGAGGACCTCCAACCCCTTTCTAGTACTTTTTAAAGCCAGTTTGACGGGAATTTCTGTCAGTTTCAATGGAATGATTTCTGATAAGCGCAATTCTCCTGCTAAGGCACCATGGTCTTGTCTGGAAGGTGACAAAGACCACGAGATGAATTTAAGTGGAGGGTGTGGTCAGATCTCTGTGGCAGACCTTCTAGTTGCTCTATGAGGGGTAGACAAGAAGGGACTGGAGAAAGGAGACCAGTCGGGGTCACTGACAACTCCAGGTGGCATCCGTGTGAATGAACCCAGGCAGGGGGAGAGTGGATGGAAAGGAGGGGATGGATTTGGAAGATATTTTCAAATAAGTCTCTTTTTTTTTTTTTTTGAGACAGTCCCACTCTGTTGCCCAGGCTGGAATGCAGTGGTGCAATCATGGCTCACAGCACCTCAACCTCCCAGGCCCCCTCCTGACTCAGCCTCCCAAGTGGCCGGGACCACAGGCACTTGCCACCATGCTCAACATTCCTTCTCCACCACGCTCAACATTTCTCCTTCTCCTTCTCCTTCTTCTTCCCCATCTTTTTGTAGAGTCTGGGTCTCTCTGTGTTGCCCAGGTTGGTCTTAAGCTCCTGGACTTAAGTGATCCTCCTGCTTCAGCCTCCCAAAGTGCTGGGATTACAGGCATGAGCCACCATGCCTGGTCTCAAGGAAGTCTTAATAGGATTTGGTGACTGGTTGGAAAGAAGGACAGGTGGATTGGGCAGGGAGTAACAGAAAAGTCTTCCCCTCACCAACTGCAAATTCCCCTACTGTAAATGATCACAATGATGACTCCCCAGTACTGGACACTCCCTGTAGCTGTTAGCTTACATAATATCATAACTGACCCAAGAAGGAGTGAACGTTATCTCACTTTGCAGATGAGAAAACTTGGAAAAGATTAAAAAGCTTGCCTAACATCTGACAGCTAGTAAATGGTGATGCTGGGATTTAAACCCAGGTCCCACTGGCTCTAAACATCGGGGTACCCAGCTACCACCCCATGCTGCCGTGTGCCTCAAGGGCTGTTCTGAGGGAGGAATGAGGTGAGGATAGGGAAGCCCTGGCTTGCTGCCCAGTCCAGGACTGCCTCACCATCAGTGGGGGCCCCTTCTCCTGCCTCCTCCTGAACTGCCACCTCTCAGGCCATCCTCAGATTCACTCTCTGAATGGCCAGAGGGACTATCCAGCCCGGAGTTACTCACCACCTTCCACCCTCTTTCTTCTTATTTCTAGATCATCAACTGTACTTCTAAAATAGCTTGTTCATTGGCTGGAGAGAAAGAAGGAATAGCAAATAGACCTTGACAAAATGTGACTTCCTTCACTACACTATGATTGGTTTTCTGTATTGCACACATGGTATCAGAACAGGAAGCAGCAACATTTTGAAATGAACACCAGCCCCTCAATCCCAGGGATCCACCATATCTTATCCTTATGCAGACATGGATGTCATTATGTGGCAGAGGCTCCTGGTGGTTAAAATGAACCACTACATGATTTTATTGCCTTCTTGGAAAGGAAAGGGATTTCGCAGGGAACCCCATCTTTCTCTTGTCCTGTGGCAGCGGCGGATGTCATCTTTTGGCAAACGTGGAAGCCTAGCTCTTCCTACCTCGCACCATCTTCCCCAGTGCATTCCTCATTGATGGTTCTGTGCACCATCCTCCTGATCTCCCACCAGCAAACACACACCACACGGTGGCCTTTTTCAGCAGGAGACTCTGACTTCTCTTAAGTTCTGATCTTCAACTGGCCTCTCCAGGAGAGAGGGATGCAAAAGCTCTAGCCTGGAAAGAGCAAGTTGCTGTGGTCAGTGATGGTAACTAAATTGAGCAAAAATCTGGTTTCATGGGGGAACTAATGAAAACCAGATGGGTCCAGAGAGGTTCCTGGCCTATCTTGTTTTTGTAAGGGAACAGACCAGCTGCATTGAAACTGTGCCTACCAGATGCACTGAGATGATTATTTCTTGAATGCACATTTGCTTCTAATTGTCACAATGACTGTGAATTGGCTTAACAAAGAGTAAGTCTACTCTGGCAATCAGCACAGCCAAAATGATCACCTCGGGCATTACAGGTTATTTTGAATGAATAAAGAGGGAAGGGAAGGGAAGGGAAGGGAAGGGGTGCGGCAAGGGAAGGAAGAAAGAGTGAAATAAGATAAGATGAGTAAGTACAACCTGATGTGTCGGGCACATCCATGCAATGTCTCATGAAGCAGCCCAACAAGCTGGGACTGGGGCCCTTTGACCTCCATTTTGCAGGTGAGAGAAGCAGAGGCTCCGAAAATTGAGATCCCCTTGTGTGCACAGGTGGGGCCAAGCTTTGAATGCAGAACTACAAATACAGTAACTACAAATCTAACACTCTGATTTTCCCCTGCAACAGGGGCAAAGCCGTTCACCTCATTCATACTCAATCTGTACAGATTCAGTCAGAAAATGGCCCCCTCTTTCTGCATTTACTCCTGGGAATGAAAAGCAAGCCCAGTCATTGCCATGGCCCTTTGAAGGGGATCCTCGGCTTTCTCCAGACCTGACCATGACATCAGCTTGATAGCAGTAACCGCCTTTCATTTCAGCTGTGCCTCCACCTGCACAGGCCCCATGCCCTGACCCTGCCCCCTCCAGGTACAGGCACATCTTTAGGAGCCCCAGAGGAGGATCTCCTCGCAGGAGCTCTCCCGACAGTCCCCTTGCCTGCTCCAGCCACCTCATGAGGCACTCTGTCACTAAGTCACTCTGTGCCCTGGTTCCACACACGTTCTGGGAGTGCTGTTACCCCAGGGATCCCCTGGACCTCCTTGCCATCCACAGGTCCACGGGGCTGAGCTGGCAGGACGCTGTGCAACACAGACCCAGGGGATTCTGTCCCCCACCTTCCTTAAACTCAGTGTGCAAACCACTTCTGCATTCTCCTTCAATCAAAGACAACAAAAAATCTCACTAAGTCGACTCTTGGAGGGCCTGCCCAGACATATCCCAAACAGGCCCAGGCTTGCCCAAATTCCTGAGTGGGCTCAAGCTAGAGTTCCTGCCTTCCAATTTGGTTTAGGAAACAATTTTCTACACAGTCTCTCAAATGAGCTTCTGAATAATCCTATGAAGTTGGCAGGAAAAATAGTTCTCCTTTGCAAATGGGGAGGCGGAAGCTCAGAGCATCACACGGAGGGTCCGGTTAGACCCCTGTCTCCTGAGGAGCAGGCTCCCCACTTCTCTCAGTCACCAGCTTCTCATGGCCTAGCACCCAAGAGCAGGAGACTGGATTCCCACCCCAGCTTCTTAACTGGTTTCTGGACTCCCTTCAGCCTCAGTTTCCTCATCTGTAAAATAGAAATATAAGTCATCTGGACCCCATAAGCCTGCTGTGAGGATTGAATGGAAGGATGTCTGGAAAAAGCCACGTGATGCTCCCGACACCCAGAAACTACTAGCTGGCCACCAGCTACCCACACTGATGGGCCAGAGGGAGGTTGGTGAGCAGAAGCCTGCGACTTTGAAAGGCATTCACCCTTCATTTGAAGAGATGCTCTCATCCCAACTCGATGCTTTTGCTGTAAAACGGGTATAAAATTCCATCTCATTACACAGAGTTCTTGTAAGGATAAAGCAACAGTAAATGTGACCATTTCTTTGGAAACGATGACTGGTTAGTGCGTTATTATTGTCACTAGCAGCCTGTCACCAGCAGCCTGTCCCCAGGTGTGGCCAGGCCCCTCCAGCCTTCCCTGCAGAAACGGTAATGGACGGGTCTCTGACTCTGGCAAAGGAACTGAGACATGTCTCACTGACTGAGCCCCCAGGGTGTGAGCAGCACATTGGCTTACCCTGGTTCCTCCAGCTCAGATGAAGCCATCCCATTTTTACAGATAAGGAAACTGAGGTTCAGAGGGATGGCCCCACATGCCCAGGGTGGCACAGCAGGGGAGTGGAGAATCAGGGATTCTAACTCAGTGCCACCTGACTGCCAGGCTGAACTAGCCTGGAGAAGGGAACCAGCAGGCCCAGAGACAGTAGATAAGCAGAGCCTCCTCCACCCATCTCCCTGGGGACTTTTATGAAAAAACGGGGGTGTGGCCTGATAAGAGGTGAAAACAGCAGATGGTGCAGAGACGGTGGCATTATGAGAAAAAGCCCCAAACAGCCATTCAGGCCCAGGCTCCTCGGACAGGACTGCACTGGTAAGGAGGGCAGCCGTGGGCTGAGACCTGATAAACTGAGTTATGACCTGAGGCCCAGAGGCTCCCACAGTGCCCCCAGGCCAGGCTGAGAAACCTGATCCCAGATGTGTTATTAAGTGACTGCAGCCTGGCTGAAGGTGGTTAGAGGCCACCGGGCCTCTTTGTCAGACAATGGCGCCCTCTGCTGGCAATGCAAAGAGAAGCCGCTTCAAGGCAGAGGCCTTAACTGCAGGCTAATAATAAAAACAACAGTTACGATGACAATAATAGTAATACTACATAATGACATCACAAGAAGAGAAGGAGGAGAAAGACACTTTTATGGAGCACTTCCTGCAGTCACTGTGCTAACCACTTTACAGATATTATCTCATTTCTTTTCTTATTTTATTTTATTTTTTTTTGAGATGGAGTCTTGCTCTGTCGCCCAGGCTGGAGTGCAGTGGCGCCATCTCGGCTCACTGCAACCTCCGCCTCCCAGGTTCAAGCGATTCACCTGCCTCAGCCTCCCGAGTAGTTGGGATTACAGGCATCCGCCACCATGTCCGGCTAATTTTTGTATTTTTAGTAGAGATGGGGTTTCACCATGTTGGCCAGGCTGGTCTCAAACTCCTGACCTCAGGTGATCCGCCCGCCTTGGCCTCCCAAAGTGCTGGGTTTACAAGCATGAGCCACTGTGCCCGGCCATTTTTTTTAGTACTAATATTTTCGTCAGCTTGAGGAAGAGTGACGCTCCGAAGTTAATGAACTTACCCCCGGTGAAGCTGTGGCATGAACTGACATGCCTGTCACTTTCCTGTCCTCTCTAGCTTGGGGGAAGACACTCTCAGCCCACCACATGGTCCATTTCTGTCCCTTGATATGCAGGTGGCTGGCATGCTGGGGGGATTCAGGGCAGCTTTGCAGTGTGACAGAAAAGCAGGTTCCTCACTCAATAAGATTGCCAGGCTTAGCAAATAAAAATAAATTGAAATTTAAAGCCAAATTCAAATGAGTATTCTACATTTATCTGCACCATTTCCCCAGACCTGGAGACCCAGATTGAAATCTCATGCCACCACTTTCAAGCTGTCTGGCCTCAGGCAAATAGTACAACCTCCCAGCTTTCGCTGTGACATCATAGCCAGGAGCCAGTTGAACTCAGGCTCGGTTAATTCATCAGACTGGCACTGCCAGGGCCTGGGTCAGCTTCCCTGTGACTCTCTTGGCTTCCCATGGTGGGCAGAAGACCCACGTCTTGTGACCTGTTCCCTGCCCCCAACACCATGTCCTCACAAAACTGTGACTAAAGGCAAGAAAGAAAGGAGGTTTCCATCCAGTGGACCCCCCCCCCCTCAGGTCTCGTTGTCTAGACATGGGCCAAGGGAGGCTGGGAAAATAAATCTCTGGCATTTCAGCCTCGTGGTGGCAGATAGTCTTTGCCTGCGAGGCAGGGGTGGTGGGGGAGGCGTGGAAAGACAGAAAAACAATTGTCAGTCAAGAGCAAACACATCATGCTCTTTTCACGCCAGGCATTGCCCTAAGGGGATTTGCTATGTATGTTAATGCATTTAACTCTCACCATTATACCATTTTACAGATGAGGAAAGTGAAGCCCAGAGAAGATAAGCAACCTGTTGAGGTTCACAGAGTACCAGGTGGCAGAACAGGGATATGCACCCAGGCAGCTGGCACCATCACCTAGGAAGCCAGCCCCCAGCCCTTCTGCTTCTCTGGAGACAGTGGCAGACAGGCCCCACCCCCTCCAACTCATCTCTCCCTGGTTAGTGCCAATGCAGCACAAGGCTGGTATTGAGTAAGTCTTTAACTAAGTACCTGATAAACGCCTCATGAGGACAAAAGGGCTGCTTCCTGGTAGGCACCTGATAAGTGTCAGCAATTCTTAGTGACTGGCACTTCCTTTCCACCTGCCCCTCTCCTCTCTGTGTGGATGGTGACATTGCTCTTCACCTGTGCAAACACCTAACTCCATGGGCAGAGCTCGGGGCACTCCCTGTGCCTGTGGAATGAGTTCTTGCTGTGTGACCTGCACCTGGTCCCTGTGGGATTAGTTCCCATCAGTTTCTGGAACGTGAGTTACTGATGAGACAATGCAACCGCTGTCCCAATTAGAAAGCAGGCAGGGAAGCTGCAAAATGCCGAGTGTGGTTTTATTCATAGCTCTTAAACTTTTCGGTCTCATTCCTAACAAATTCTTCTTCCTATTATTTCTTATTTTTACATATTTATGTTTATTATTTATTATATTTATCAATTTAGAGTTTGAATTATCATTATTATTGATGTGGGTTAAGTTTATCCATATTTACTGGGTTATAAATTGAACTTGATAAATGTATAAAATACTTATTTTAACTCATCTTTAAACCCATTACATTTTATTAAAAAATAACTTTTTTATAAAACAATAAAAAGTAGAAAAATGCCATTGTGTTTTGTTTATGCAAATCTCTTTAATGTCTGTCTTAATAGAGGACAGCTAGATTCTCATGTGGGCTCCTCTTTCAATCTGCTGAGATATATTGGTTGTAGTATATGAAGAAAACCTGGTCTCATACAAATATGTGGTTGGAAATGAAGGGAGTATTTTAATTGTCTTTTTCAGATAATTTTGCCTATTTTTCTTTGATATGAGACCCAAAATTGACAAATGGTTTTAGATTTCAGATTTGCTGCAACCTGGAATCCGAAATCGTATCATGGAATTCTTTTCTACTCTGTTACATAAACTCCTTTGTTCTCTCTTGGATGGATCTTTCCTCATGCATGCTTGTACCATCATGCACCAGTCATCTGGAAAACATTGGTTTGCTGAGTCATGCCGAGCTTCCAAATGTTAGCACATTTATCTTAAATATCAAAAGATCCTGACCACTAATGTTACCATAGGTCTTATCAGAAGAGTGTTCAGTTATTAGGAAATGGCCAAACTCATGGTAGTGGATATAGATTTTCCCAAATTCTAATTTTCACTTGAAAGATCACATTTTTATCATTGGTAACAAATGTCATTTTTTCCCGATTGAAGCGACAAGCTTACTTCACCTGCTTTCAAGAAAATGTCTACTAAATATTCAAGTCTGAATCATTTGCCACTTGTACTTTCAAGTGAAATGTTTGTCCATAAAAAAGTGGTGAGTTCAGCTGAAGAAATTGCTCAAGTGTTTTTCCTCAAGACAGCTATGAAGCAAAAGTTCTTCATGCGCAGCTTCCATTTTGTCACAAAAAGTTGTGTATGCAAGAGTTGAGGCTGAATAAAATTAATTCATACAGCTTTGTCAGGGACATTCTTAAGTGAAACTGGCATCTGTATTTTTTAAAGCAACAAGTGCATGGTAACACTGAAGAATCCAACGATGGCCATGGCAGCGTGCCGCCACTTCCCTCCATCTCTGCCAAAGCTCCAGCAGGTTCCCCTCTGCTGCTTCTGCACCCTCAGTGCACGCATCACTTAGGAGCCAACCACACTTCTGCTCTCTGCACATATGACCTCATGCACCAGCCTCCACAAGTGGCCTTGTTTCCATGGAGACAGTTGCCCAGTTGAGGACTACATTTCCCAGCCTGCCTTGCTTCCAGAGCCGACCACCTGAGGGGTCCTCACCCTTGAAACAAATGCAGGCTGAAGTGACTCCTGCCAGCTCCTCTGACTCAGGTGTGCCTTCCTGGCACTCTCTTCCCCTTCCACTACAGGATGTATGTGAATGGTGGATTAGAGATGAAAAGAAGTAGATACAGTCTAGACATCAATAGGCAGTGGAATGAGAGGAGTATGGAAAGAGGGGTGTGAAGGAGGAAGGAGTAGAGAAAGATGCTCAAATTCATCGCCTTCCCAACCATGTGGATGTTGATGTTGCTACCAGCATGAAGATCACTGAAGGAGAACCAGGATATCAGTTAATGTCCAGGCAGAAATCCTGGGCTGTTATTTTGAGTATGAATTTCTATTACACAAGGACTTTAAAAAATGTAAAGCTATAATCACATCCAATGAAATAAACCATATTTATGTAATATTCATAGCATCTAATACTGAGTCTATGTTCGTTTTTATCCCCCATAATGTCATTTAACAATTGGTTTGTTAAAATCCAAATAAAGGATCCAACACTGTTTTTTGTTTTGTTTTGTTTTTTGTTTGTTTGTTGTTTGTTTTGATGGAGTCTCACTCTTGTCGCCCAGGCTGGAGTGCAGTGGCACGATCTCAGTTCACTGCAACGTCTGCCTCCCAGATTCAAGTGATTCTCCTGCCTCAGCCTCAGGAGTAGCTGGGATTACAGGCATGCACCACTACGCCCAGCTAATTTTTTGTATTTTTAGTAAAGACAGGGATTCTCCTTGTTGGCCAGGCTGGTCTCGGACTCCTGACCTCAGGTGATCCACTCACCTCAGCCTCCCAAAGTGCTGGGATTACAGGTGTGAGCCACTGCACCTGGCCTCAACACTGCATTTTTTTTTTTTTTTTTTTTTTTTTGGATGTTGCTTAATTCTCTTTTAATCCCCAGTGATTTTCTCCACCTGACACCTGACTGCCATTAATTTCTCTAAGAAACTGGGTAACATTTTTCTTGTAGAATTTCCCAAATTATGGCTCTGACTGATTGACTGATGTTGCTTACAGGTTCATCTCTCCCACATATATCCTGGAAACTTAGTTCTAGAAGCTTGATTACATTTTTTTTTTTTTTTTGCTAGAATACCTGCCAGGTGGTGCCTGCGTACTTCCTACTATGTCAGGGGTGCGCCGTGCCTGGGTGTCCCCCTTTGGTGATGTTAAAATTGTTCAGTATAAGGTTGCATCTGCCTGGTCTGTCAAGTGCAGGTGACCACATCAGTCTGTCCCTTGCGAGTCTTAGCAGATATTCATGATCATTGCCGAGATAGAGTGTTTCATTTGGTATTATAAAAGGTTAATTTTTCCATTTTATCATTCCTCGTGCACTTGTTAGCTTTGACCTTCTAAAAAGAACTTCTTCTCATCAACTCTTTTCTTATCCTGAACTATGGTCTTTAGAGGGAAGGCAAAATAAATATTGTATTCTTTCCCTTTATTTATCAGTTTTCAGAATAATGAACTGGTACTCTAGCCACCTCCAAAAAGAATTAGTAGTACCATTATGAACTCATAGCTTTTATACATTTGCTGCATTTCAATCCATTGCAGCCAGTATTCTTTCTGATGCTAAAGTTATCCCATCCTAGGACAGTGCAGGGGCCCTTCAAATTGGCCCCTCTCTCCTAGAAGTCTTTGATCATGTTTTAATTCCAGCATGACAAGAGATTCCAGACTCATCTTGTACATTTCCTGCTCAGGACCTGGAGCTGGACAATCCAACTTTACTCCAAGAAGCTCTGGTGCCTCTTAGTGGGGAACGTTACTTAGATTTTCCACACCCTTCCAAAATCTAAGCAAAATGATAATGGATATAAAAATTAAGAAAAATCCACATCAGCAAGGCAAAACCAGAAAGAGGATCCATGACGCCAGGAACAACAGGATTATCTGCACATAAAACGCAGAGAGGGTCCTACCAACCCCAGAGAAAGAAAACATGTCTGTCTGGGGAGGAAGCAGAAGGAACCCTGGCAGCTGCAGGGCTGCCCTCAGAAACTCAGCTGGGAAGAGCGAGAGGAAAGCCGTGATTATTCACACCTGCGCTGTGGGACAGCATGTCAGTGGTTCATCTCCACCCCCAGTGCAGTCCTGAGCCAGGCCCTTTTCACATAGCTTTGCCTGACTGTACAGATAACAAAGCAGAGACTCAAGGAAGCAAAGTTACCTGCCCAAGGTCACACAGCCAGTGATAAACTGAACCCTCAGCTCTGACTCCCACACCTGCCACTCTGCCTCCATCAGCACCTTCATTCTCACTATTGCCCTCACCTCCTCCTCCAGGGGCTCAGCTAACCCTCAGTTTCTCCCCGACCAGTGACATGGGAGGTCCAATTCCTGGCCCACCAGCTCTGCTGTGCTTCCCTGGAGGGTATGAACCTTGATGTTCATTCCTTCGGTTGACAAATATCTATTGTGATAAACTGTCCTAGGTTCCACCCCCATGATGATGAATTTTATGTGTCAACTCGACTGAGCCCAGGGATGCCCAGATAGCTAGGATGCATTTTTCTGGGCATGTCTGAGAGGGTGTCTCTGGGGGAGATCAGCATCTGAATCAATAGGCTGAATGGTTAGGTACCATCCTCTCTGTTGAGGGACCAAAGAGAAAAAGGGTCGAAGGGTACATTTGCTCTCCTTGTTTGAGTGGGGACGTCTGTCTTCTCCTGCCCTCAGACATCGGTGCTCCTGGCTCTCAAGCTTGCCGATTCAGACCAGGGCTGATCCCCATCAGCCCCCAGATTCTCAGGCTTTCAGACTCAGGCTGAATGACCCCACACGCTTTCCTGGTTCTCCACCTGCAGATCACAGATAGTGGGATTTCTTGACCTCCATAGCCTCGTGAGTAATTCCTATTTAAAAAAAAACCCTCATTCATCTATCTATCTATCTATCTATCTATCTATCTATCTATCTATCTATCTATCCATCCATCCATTTCTCCTATTGGTTCTGTTTTTCTGAAGAAACCTGACTAATACAATCCCTTTGTGTCTCATCTAGGGCTTAGAATACTTGGCAGTGCTCCCTAAATAGCTAGCAAATGAAAGACTGAATCAGTAAGCTCATGAGGGAAAGAAGGAAGGAAGGAAGGAAGGAAGGAAGGAAGGAAGGAAGGAAGGAGGAAGGAAAGGGAGGAGGAAGGAAAGGAGGGAGGGAGGGAGGGAGGGAGGAAGGAAGGAAGGAAGGAAGGAACGAAGGAAGGAAGGGGGAGGAAGGAAAGGAGGGAGGGAGGGAGGAAGGAAGGAAGGAAGGGAAGAAGGAAGGAAGGAACGAAGGAAGGAAGGGGGAGGAAGGAAAGGAGGGAGGGAGGGAGGAAGGAAGGAAGGAAGGAAGGAAGGGAAGAAGGGAGGAAGGAAGGAAAGGGGAGAGGAAGGAAAGGAGGGAGGGAGAAAGGAAGGAAGGGAGGGAGGGAGGAAGGAAGGAAGGGAAGGAGGGAGGGAGGGAGGAAGGAAGGAAGGAAGGAAGGAAGGAAGGAAGGGAGGGAAGGAGGGAAGGAAGGAAGGAAAGGAGGGAGGGAAGGAGGGAAGGAAGGAGGAAGGAGGGAAGGAAGGAAGAAGGAAGGAAGGAAGGAAAGGAGGGAGGGACGGAGGGAGGGAAGGAAGAAGGAAGGAAGGAAGAAACAAAGGAAGGAAGGAAGGAAGGAAGGAAGGAAGGAAGGAAGGAAGGAAGGAAGGAAAGGGAGGAGGAAGGAAAGGGAGGAGGAAGGAAAGGAGGGAGAGAGGGAGGAAGGGAGGAAGGAAGGAAGGAAGGAAGGAAGAAGGAAGGAAGGAAGGAAAGGAGGGAGGGACGGAGGGAGGGAAGGAAGAAGGAAGGAAGGAAGAAACAAAGGAAGGAAGGAAGGAAGGAAGGAAAGGGAGGAGGAAGGAAAGGGAGGAGGAAGGAAAGGAGGGAGAGAGGGAGGAAGGGAGGAAGGAAGGAAGGAAGGAAGGAAGAAGGAAGGAAGGAAGGAAAGGAGGGAGGGACGGAGGGAGGGAAGGAAGAAGGAAGGAAGGAAGAAACAAAGGAAGGAAGGAAGGAAGGAAGGAAGGAAGGAAGGAAAGAAAGGGAGGAGGAAGGAAAGGGAGGAGGAAGGAAAGGAGGGAGAGAGGGAGGAAGGGAGGAAGGGAGGAAGGAAGGAAGGAAGGAAGGAAGGAAGGAAGGATGGAAGGAAGGAATCACAGTAGTAGCAACCAACATGATTGAGACCCCCGAGTCGTTCCAGCCTCTTCTAACAGGCAGGGAGACAATGCACTCTCCTGAAGCCACTGTAAGCTTTATATGGGCCCCACAAGGGAAAGGAGAGAAGCCAAAGTCATTTCAGGGAATGTGGATTGACAAGACCAGCAGCTGGATGCAGGTGGTGTCCTCTCACAGCTGTCCATCAGGGGGCTGCAAACAAGAGGCACTCGTCAGGAGAGACCTGTTGTTGCTAGGAAGTCAGGAGGTCCACTGTCCTGGAAACCAGCTCTGCACTCGCTCAGTTTCGGAGGGCAACCCTGTGGCTGATGAGTAGGAGACAGTGATTCTGAGAACTCCAATTCCATCCCAATGCCAGCAGCGGATGCAGAGGGAAGGCATCCTCCCCTTCAACACAGGGGCCTCTGAATGTACCCCAAGGACTTGTCGATTGACAGGGATGGCGAACTGCAGAAGGGTAGATATGGGTGCTAGCGAATGATCAGATTTAGTTTGATTAAGGGAGGTGAAAGAGAAAGGGAACTTTATTGGGCTCCTACGCTGTGTGAAGCTCTTGGAGTCAAGGTTTATGATCCCTGGTTTATAGATGGAAAAACAGGTGGAGTGAGTCAGGGTACTTGGTCGTAGGAACCCAGCGCACAGGGAGAGGTCAGTTGGATGCCTCGTCCACTCAGCCAAGCTGACCCTTGATCATGCTGTCTCCTGAGTGGGCCATGCGAGGACATGAAGAGGGGCCGGCTGGGAGGAGGCTGCCCGCTGCCCAAGGGGCCATGGGAGCCAGCCAGTGATCTCTACTGTCATCACCAACTGGACCCAATTGAAGCCCAGTTCTCCTCACATTGACTTGAGCTAAGATTTGGGAAACAAATCTCCTCAGTTATGCCTTTCTTTGAAGATCCTGAAGAAATCAATGGCTTTTCTCTGCATCAGCACTAACCATTGAGAAGTAAAATATAAAAGAAAACACAGAAATGAAATATTTACTTCAAAGACAAATTATAAAATATCTAACCACAGAATTAACACAACAAATACAGCACCTGTATGAATAAAGCTACCTGTGTTACTGAGAATAAGCCAAGAGAAATTTTAGATTCCTGAATAGGACGATGGAAAACCACAAAAATGTTCATTCTTGCCAAATTAACACATACATTCAATCCAATTTTAGTTAGGATCCCAACAGTTTTGAAAAGGAATACCTTTTTCAGTTCTTATGGAAGAACAAATGTCAAAACAATGCAATATATTCTTGAGGAGGGAAAATATCTAAACTTACTGTAAAGCTACCATAATAAAAACAGTGTGACATTACCACAGAAACAAACAAACAACAACAAAAAACAACACAACAGACAACACAGATGAAACAGGGCAATGAACCACAAGAGAACAATGATACAGGATAGAATATTGAGAAACATACCCAAGTTTACATGGAAATGTAATAGTCATAGTGCCATTTTATTTTAGTGAGAAATAAATGGTATTGTATATCTGGAAGAAAACCTAAACTGGGCTATATTAATCATACCA
Organism: Symphalangus syndactylus; assembly: GCF_028878055.3. Taxonomy (NCBI): domain Eukaryota; kingdom Metazoa; phylum Chordata; class Mammalia; order Primates; family Hylobatidae; genus Symphalangus; species Symphalangus syndactylus. The sequence goes on from NC_072429.2 coordinate 12,391,332, forward strand.
TTTTTTTTTTAAAGATTCAAAGTGAATTAAGAATCAAAATGTAAAAAGCAAAGTGAAAAATAACAGAAGGCATTTTAGGAAAACAGCATTGGATGGAGAGAATCTTCTTAGGCAAGACAGGAAACCTAGCTGCCTTAAGAAATAGGAGAAATGGCTGACTTTGCAGTATACTTATATTTTTGTATAGCAAAGAAACCATAAATACAGTCAAAGGATTTGAGGGGAAGCATTGCATATAAGACCAACAGAGTTAATACTTTTCAATATATGAAGAGCTCCTATAAATTGATAAGTAAAAGGCAAAAAATATCATCTAAAATGGGCAAAGTATATTCAAAGACAAATTCATCTTACTTGTCACAGGGAAATGCAACATTTTAAAAATGCAATATTGTTTTCACTCATTAGACTCGACAATGCTCAAAAAGAGTGGGACATCTCTGACGTGGGGAAAATGTCATTCTCACACACTGGTGTGGGAGTGCTAATTGCTACAACCATATTTCAAGGAATTCTGGAAATATTGATTATACATCCACAAACACGTTTTGGTCCAGTATCCTCACTCTTTAAAGTCTCTTCCTTAGATTTAAAAATATGAGTATGAAGATGCATAGTTCAGCACTGAATGGGGAAACGGAAAAGGTAGAAGTCGCCCAAACGGTCTTGAGTGGGATGTGGTTGAGCAAATCGAAGTATTCCCTCGAGTGCATAGTCACGCACCTGTTACAGAGCATGCAGCTTCTGCCTGGGCTGCCCTAAAGAGATGGCCGTGATCCTTAAGCAGAAACAGCAAGTTACAGAGAAATGCATGAGGCACCATCTTGCTTTTTGTCAAAAAAGCAAAACAAACAAACAAACTAAATGAATAGATGTCAATGTATGTATGAGAGCAAAAAATATTTAGGAAGCTTAATCTCGAGACTGGCGAGATCTGAGGCCCAAGAACAATGAGTTCCTCCCTCCTTCCCTCCTTCCCTCCCTCCCTCCCTCCCTCCCTGGCCTTCCTTCCTCCCTTCCTTCCTTCTTTCCTTCCTCTTTCCCTCATGAGCTTACTGATTCAGTCTTTCATTGGCTAGCTATTTAGGGAGCACCGCCAAGTATTCTAATGTGGGTGGACTCTCAATGTGGGTGGTGCTGGGCTGGAGCTGTAAGCTGACTGTGAGCATGTCTTGTGAACTCTGTGTTCAGTGACCTCGCATTAGTTCTTTGAAACTGGACACGTTGGTAGCATTTGCACCGTGGAAGTTGGCAAATGCTCCCCTCAAGAGCCCGTTGTTAAACCTTTATCAGCATGTTGCTGCCACAGGACCGAAAATGCCACTTGCGCTTCGTCTCCAGAAGCCTACACTCACATACCTGCTTAATCTTTGTACTGGGAAATGCATAGGCATAGATAATTTTAGAGCACACAGGAGACCTTTCAAGCTCTAATTTTCCAGGGGTCTCTGGCCCCTGGCGGGGAATAACATCCTTTCCCAAGGATACGGTGGTCCGTGCAGCCTGAGTCAGCGTTATGCTGCTTCCTTGCCACTGGAGAGCAGTGTTGCCCCAGGCAAGGCCTCTGCCCAGCCAGGAACAGTTGGGTAGAGCTTCCAGTCTCAGCAGTGAGCAGGCAGTGTCTCAGCCCTCAGGGCCCTGGGACCCCTCCCTGGGGGGTGGAGATAGGGGAGAGGGAGGAATCAAACCTTAACATCCTTATACCCAAAAAGCATGGATTCGAAGAGCGAGGGTAAGATAACAATAGGACGCTCAGCACGTTACCATTCAGGCCAACTGGCTCTAATACTTACAAGCAGTGTGAGAAGTTAATAGCCCACCAGCCTCAGTTTCCTCATCTGTAAAACGGGGCACACAGCAGTATCAACTTCACTGGGATTTCAAATGATTAACTGACTCGATGCACTTACGCACTTGAATGAGCTTAGCAAGGTGCCTGGCACCTGGTGATCCCCCAGGAACGGCAGCTCCTATTATGATTTAACACAGTGTGTTTAGCGTCTCGTTAATATTTGTGCTCATCCTCTGAGGTATGAACTATAATTTTCCGTTTTACAGTTAACACTGAGGGACACAGAAGGGAGGAGGCTGTCCCAAGGCTACACAGTGAGTGGGGGACAAGCAGGCCTTGAATCCTGGCCTCAATAACGCCATGAGGCTCCCCTTCCTCATTTGGCACAGCAGCGACAATGGAGAGAGAAGAGGGTCTGGAGCCTGCAGTGGGGTCTGAGCTGCCCTCCCCGGCCCTGCCTGCACACCGGGGCAGGCTACTCAAGCTCAGCAACCCCTCTCTGAGGCCCTGTAAAATGTGACGCACTCACTACCTCAGAGTTATCGTGAGATCCAGTCACACAGCGAATACGAAATCCTTCCAAACAAATAAACAATCCATTGATGTCTTTATTCAACTCATGCTTGTCGCATTCCAAATGTATGCCAGGCCCTGGGCAATGGTGTTTGGTGAACCCCCAGGCTTTACCCAGATGGGCTCACAGTCTGTGAACGGAGGAAGGGAGGGCTGATGCAGCCTCAGTTTTCTCCTCTGGCTACAAACAGTTTTACCCGGCAGGATAGGCAGGGCACCTTTCTAATGTCCCACCACCACACACGCACACACACGCACACACACACACACACACACACACAGAGGCACACACTCACAAAGGAGGTATTGGGTCACTCGTGGGCTCCCTGTTGGGGAGCAAGAACGATGGCTGCTTGTTGACAGGCAGTGGCTCAGCATGGCAAGGACTTTTCTGGGGAGAGGCTGTCCCATGTCCAGCTACAGCAGGGGCGCCCTGAGCTTCACCCATGCTTAGGCGGTGTTCGTTCCCTAGCAAAGCTCTTGGTATCCATTGCTGTCCCCATGGAAGGAGGCTACCAACACAGGAGGCCACAGCCAGGCGGCCATATCCAGTTTCTGAGCTTGGCTTTCCCACCTTTGAGCTGGGCACAGCGCCAGCCCCTACACCAGTATTGAGGACTGACCGAGGTTCTGCACACAGCAGACCTGGAGCCCAGGGAGCGCTGACAGGACAGCGGATGCCCACATAGTTACTGCTCATCTACAAGGCTCTGCTGCCAGCTCCCGCCCGAAGCCCAGTGTCGCTTCTCCTTTGCAATGTCTTATAAAGTAAACAGGTGCTAGTGATCTCCACCTGCAGAGCTGTGTGAGGACTGAATAAAGCAGACATGAGTGCCAGGCACACGTTCTGGCAATGCAGAGGCCAGTCCAGACCCAACCTCTGCAGCTGGCACCTCCACCCTTCCTGGTGCTCAGACCGAAGCCACACTTCCACCTCAATGGCCTCTCTCCTGTCTCAAGCCACTTGGTCTGCAAAGGCAGCCGCCCCACCTCCAGCCTGACCACTACTCCCCTACATGCCCTTCCTGTGTCAGCCGTGTTATCACCACACCTGGGCCAAGCCAGTGAGTCCAGGGACCTCCTGGCTGCACTCTCCACGAGGTTGACAGAGTGGTTCTTTGTCGAAGTTAGATCCTGTCTGTCCCCTGCTCCGAGCTCTCCAGTGGCTTCCATCTCACTCACATGGAATAAAATCCAAAGCCCTCACCTGGCCCTACAAAGGCCTCACCACCTGCTTCTTATGCACACCTCGGAGACTCTGCACCTTCTGTTTCCTGTACCCAGCACACCCTTCCCCACGCAGCCACAGGTGGCTCCTCCATTCATCCCGGTCTCTGCTACAGCCACCGGGACAGAGCTGCCCCTTCCTTCCCTGTTATGTGGAGGCTGCTCTCCCCTGCACTTCCTTGGGACTCCGCATCTCTTCACCTTGCTGTCTGGTTCCTTATAGTACCCAATGCCACATGATGGGTTTAATGCTGTCACCGTGCCCCCTCACCTATGAAGCTCCAAAAAGGCAGGGGTTCGGTTTTGTTCTCTCCAAGCCCCCGCCTGGCACTATTGACTAGCCCTCTGCCTGGCACTACTAGTAGGCACTCAATAAATACATCTTGAACAAGTAAATGAATCAGTAAATGCAGGACTGCGTGAGTGAATGAATGAAAAGCTCCGCGTTAACCCATGGATGTACTCTGAAGGACTGGTTCAGAATCAAAGGATTTTGTTCAATTACCCGTATGTACCAGTGTCCTCTCCAGACCCAAGTTCCTCCAAAAACAGACTCGCCTCTCCTTAGGGACACACAGAATGCTTACTCCTAAACTCATTCCAGAAACTCTGGCGGCTGGGTCAAAGAAAATCAACCCAGAAGAGCCCAACAGACCTCCCCTAAATGGAGCTCCTGGTGGCTCTGCCCTTCCTCTCGGTAGATGGCCTTGTGGAGGGAGAGTTAAAGCCTCTACTGAGACAGTCCTGGGTCAAATTCTTTCTTTCTCCAATCGGTGTGACTCGGGCCTGTTGGAGCCTCAGCTTCCCTCTACAGATAAGGGGCATGAGCCCACTCTACATGCCTAGCTTGCTGTGATGTTGAAGCAGGGACGGGACCTTTTTGGTGACAACCTGCCATAGGCCGGGTGTACACAGAGCACTCAGCCTCTGGGGACATTCAGCAAGTCTCAGCTCCCCTTCCCCACTGTGGCCCCAGCCACGGCATTCCTGCCGCCCTTGCTCCCCTGACAGGGGAAGCGAGGACAGGAGAAGAAACCGCTTGCCTAAGGTTATGGAGATATTTTGCAAAGCTGGGGCTGGATGAATCTCAAATTCCTGAGTCTGAGCGCAGAACCCACCCACTGCCGCCCACTGAATGTGTTGACTTTTAAAGGCCGTCTGAAGATGTGGTTCCCCTGCTGAGCACTGAGGAGGGGAAAGGATGAGAAAGAAACAGTGCCCAAGTGAGCTCCACGCCTGAAGAAATCTACTGAGGCTGTGGTGGACTTGGGGACTGACTGAAGGCCTTCCATGTGCCAGGCCCCTTGACATCAACTACTTCATTTGACTCAACCCTAACGCAGCTCTGGGCAGTAGGCATCACTGTGCCCATTTCACAGAGGTAAAACTGAGGCTCCCAGAGGGGTAACCACATGCCCAGAGTCACACACAACTTGCAGATGGCAGAGCTTAGATTCAAACCCAGGTCTGCCTAAGCCCCAGCTTTCCCCCACTGTGCTGTCCACATCTCCAAGTCCTCTGAACACTGCCTTTCCGGCCGAGCCAGCCAGGACGGAGACACACGCTTTCCTCCCACAGCTGGGTCTCCAGCTCAGCTTCCTGAAGGTCCTGGGCAGGTGACAGTGGTGTGAGAGGGGGCCGGCGGTCAGTGTGGGGGACCACAGAGTGAACACGCTCTGAAAATAGGCTCCACTCAATCTGAATGCTAACCCAGGGTTCTATTGCCAAGAGGAAAGGAAAAGCCAAGGTTTCATGGAAGATCTCCTGACCTTTCCATGTTGTCAGTTAGGTTTGTGCATGGTTTTGGGTCCTTAAGCCACTGTCCCGTCACTACGGCACCCAAACACTGGCAAGAGCCAATTCTGATTATCTGTTTCTGTTTCTTTCTTTCCGTTATGGGCTGAGTCATGTCCCCCCAAAATTGCTGTGTTGAATCCCTAACCCCTAGTACATCAGAATGTGACTGTATTTGGAGATAGGAAGTTTAAAGAGGTGATTAAGTTAAAATAAGGCCATCATGGTGGGCCCTAATCCAAAATGACTGTTGTCCTTATAAGAGGAGATTAGGACACAGGTACAAAAGGAAAGACGGCATGAGGACTTGGTGAGAAGGCAGCCGTCTACAAGCCAAGGAGAGAGGCCTCTGCAGAAACCATCCCTGCTGACGCTTTCATGGCAGACTTTTAGCCTCCAGAACTGTGAGGAAATAAAGTTCTGTTGTTTAAGCATTCAGTCTGTAATACTTTGTCATGACAGCCCTAGCAAATGTCCCCTTCCTTCCTTCCTTCTTTTTTTCTTTCTTTTCTTTCTTTCCTTTTTCTTTCCCTTCCTTCCTTTCTTCCTTCCTTTCTTTCCTTTTTCTTTTCCTTCCTTCCTTCCTTTCCTTTTTCTTTTCCTTCTTTCCTTCCTTCCTTTCCTTCCTTCCTTCCCTCCTTCCTTCCCCTCCTTTCCCTCCTTTCTTCCTTCTTCCTTCCATGCCTCCTCTCTCTCTTCCTCCTATACCTGGTGGGACATAATGCAATCGAATTAAGGAAGGAAGCGATGGCTGCAGGGTGGATCGGGGCAGAAGGTGCTCCTACGCACAGATCCACCCCCACACGCTTCCCTGAGACATTCCACTCAGCTTCCTTCAGGGACCAGGGTGGACTGTGCTTGGGAACAGTGGGGGTGAAGGGCGAGGCCGGAGGGCATGTTCTGTACACTGATGGCTGCAGGGCAAGGTGGTGGGGCTCCGGAGGGCTCTCGTGAGCAGGGCTGAGGAGAGAATGCAAAAGAGAAAGAAGGGTGGAGAGGGAGGGCCAGGAGATGCTTGCCTCCCACCCCCAAACCTCTAAAATTCTACTCAGTCTCACAAAAGGGTGCGTGTGAGTGGATTTCCTAATGGTGCTGACAAAGGGGCTACCATCAGGTTCAGGGGGAGACAAACACCCCGCCAGCTGGTGCAGGAGGTGAGGAGTGGGTGTGCGGGGAAACCGGGTGGGGCAAGCCGCTAGGAGGCCTCGACCCGCGCCCGAGCCACGTGTGTGCACAAATAACACCACAATCAGCGCCCCCACGGCAATCAGCGCCCCCACACCCAGGGAACCGGTGCGCGCTTCCTCCCATTGCAGCAGCGGGAGACTCAGGCTCTGAGCAGGCTGGGGAGCCGACCCTTGCCGCCAGCGAGCGCAGGGCTGGGACTCGACCCTCGGCCCACCAGGCTCCCCGCGCAGCCCTGGCATCGTGGCCACCCGCTCTGGAAGCCGGGGCTTCAGACTCTCCAGCAAGCCTGAGCCGCAGAGGCCGGAAACGCAAAACAAAGGAGCTCGCGTTTGCGGGGAGCGGCCTGGCCACCAGGGGGCAGCGTGCGCCCTCCGATGCCGCCGCTGGGCAGCCTTTGTCGCGGTGCAGCCCGGCCCGTACCCCGCAGCCGCCCGCCCGGGGACCCTCACAGGCCTCCGAGCCCCCGCGCCCCCGCGCGTCCGGGTCTGCCGCCTGAGCTGCTCCTGCCGCTAGCCCTTCCCTTCTTTCACTGGAGGATTGAATGTCGGCAGTCTCTCTGGGCCTAGCTGGAAGATCTGCCCACGCAGCCTTCCTTCGGCTTCCGCATGCAGAGACGGGCATCCTCGGCCGCCTGGCCGCAGCCCACCTGCCCCTCTAGCAGCCCCCGCTCTGCGGTGAAAGTCTTCCCAGCGTCCAGTGCAGCGCAAATGCAGATTCCAGCATCCCAGTGCCATCTAGATGGAGCCAAGACGCCTGCAGAAATACGGGGGCTGCCGGGCCTCCTGGGTCAGGAAAGCTGCCGGGCCCGTGTCTGTCCCATTCTGGCCACACCGGGCTAGGGGCTGGGAAGGTCCGTTTAGTTTACGGATCTTTCTCCACCAGCCCACGGCAACCTCCTCGGGCCAGGACCACGCCTGAGTCGCCCCTGTCCCCCCAGGCCCAGCTTGGTGCTTGCCGGTGGAGACCTCTGTGGGTTCCCAGAGGTGCCCTGGGGGCCCCTCTCAGGCATGGCCTCCTTTAGAGGGGGGTACGCCCTCCCGTGTTTCTCCTGGTCTAGGGCGCCTGTGCTTCGAGTCTTCTATACACCCAAGGAACCCTCTGCTGAGGCAACATGGCAATCAGCAGAGCTGGGATCTCAACCCCGGCTGGCTCTTCCCACGGGTGCTGCGAACCCCAGCCTCCTGTTCCTGCCCCCGGGGCCTCCTCACACACAGAGGGAAGAGTGTGCCGCTGCTCTGCACCAAAGCTTACACCCAGCTGGAAGATGTCCTTCGTGCGCATTTCCTCATTTCACCCTCAAAAAGCCCCACAAAGTCGAAACGCTGCCACGCCCATTCCACAGATGAGAAAGCTAAGGCCCAGAGCTGGGGAGAAACCTGCACAAGCTCAGCCTTCTGGGTGGGGGCCTCCCAGAGCTCTGCCCCCTTCTTGGAACCTGCCCGCCCCCATTTGCTGTCCCCTGCCCTCTGATTCTGAAGCATTCTTCTGCCCTCTCTCCCAGCCCCCCGTCCGTTTCCTGAGAGGGTGACACAATATGTTCTTGTATAGTTTCTCATGACTGCTACTGCCTGTCTTTCCTCAATTCTGAGCGCCATCCAGGCAGGAACCATGCTAATTTTGTTCACCATCCTATTCCTGCTCATAGCAGTTTGCCTGACACATAGTAGCTCTTCAATGAAATGTGTTGAACGAATGACTGAAAATTCAAAACATCCTTGAGGGAGTATGTTATATCATCCTCATCACCACCCCATGTTACAGATAAGGAAGGAATCTGAGCTCGGAATTAGAGCCGGAATTAAAAAGAAGGAAAATTTCGGATACAAATTAATCAAGAAGTCTATCAAAGTATTGTATTTGGTTAAAGCGTTTATAAATATGAAATTACACATATGTATATTGCAGATACCCAGCATGTGTTAATAACAGAAATAGAACTGACAAAAATAGTCAACTTTATGAAACGCACCACATGAAGACAAAGGTGACGGACGGAGGAGGCTTTGGAGCGTTTGCGATGCTGTTGCAGTAGGTGTGCTGTGAGCCAACAACACAGTTGGAATTTGACCAAGTGGAACAGAGAGCCAGGCTGAGGCTAAAGTGTCCCAGCACTGTGCGGGCTTCCCTGGTCATGCCCCCCTCCTCCTGCTAATGGATTTATGAAAATAATAACACAAGTTACAGGTAAATAAGTAATCAGCGGGGCCCTGCCAGCGGTAGCCTTGCTAGCTACACCTAGAAGAAAGGTTGGGAGAGTTTGCAGTGAATTTGAGTTGCTCATGAAATGCCTGTACTGAACGGTAGGTTTGGAGCCGTTAAGAGACCCCACGCCTGCTGCGCATGCTGGCTCACACCTGTAATCCCAGCAGTTTGGGAGGCTGAGGCGGGCGGATCACGAGGTCAAGAGATCGAGACCATCCTGGTCAACATGGTGAAACCCCGTCACTACCAAAAAAAAATACAAAAATTGGCTGGGCAGGGTGGCTCACACTGTAGTCCCAGCTACTGGGGAGGTTGAGGCAGGAGAATCGCTTGAACCCGGGAGGTGGAGATTGCAGTGAGCGAAGACTGCACCACTGCACTCCAGCCTGGAGACAGAGTGAGACTCTGCAAAAAAAAAAAAAAAAAAAAAAAGAGACCCCATGCCTGCTGGGGCACCCTCTTATACACTGCCCTGTGGAATGAGTTCAGATTGTCTCCATTTATGAGTGAGAGGAAGTCATGGAGGGAGAGAAAGGGGACTCCACCGGCCTTGGCCTCACAGCAGGGGGCAGGGAGAGGGCACCCACCCAGCTCTGCACAGCCGCCTGGGCTGAAAACTGTTCCTGGGGCAGGGCAGAAGCTGAATCCTAGCAGGCTTTGCCATCTCCGGCTCCAGTCGTGTGCCATGAATTATTCCTCCAGCATCAGGGACACCGTCCAAGCCTGGCGACATCACGGGTTTTTAATTTATGATGCTTCCCAAAAGGTGGCTGCTGGAGGCCGAACTGTGAGCCACTCGGGAGAGTCCGCCGCCCTCACGCCCTCTGCACATTTGTCAACCCCACAGCACAGGCCAGGCCCTGGCTCAGAGCCCCGTAAGCAGCCTCAGGGGAGACAAAAGAGTTGAATTCAAACCTCTGATTTGCCTCTTACTAGCTGTGTGATGTGGGGGAAGCTACTTGGCCTCTCTGGGCACTTATCCTCATTTGAGAAACGGGCCAACCACTCACAAGGTTTGGGTGTCATGTCAATGAGAAATTGTATGTGAAATAGAGATACTCCTGATGGCATCAAGGCAAAAGGACCACTAGGCTCCTGGCCCCCAAGCCAAGGCTTTCTCCAGATCAAAAGGCAGAGGTAGTAGCGGCGTGGGGAGGGGTGGGTGACAAGCCATGAGGCCTTTGAATGCTGGGCACTGAACTTGGATTTGATCCTCGGGGGCAGGGAGTGTTTGAAAGGAAGTGTTCAGATTTGCATTTCAGGAAAGGCTCATGGGAGGCTGGAGTCTGGGAGAGGCAGGCACGGGAGATATGCAGGTAGGTGTCTGCCAGGCTGATGGGGGAAGCTGGGGAACACAGGAGCAGGGCCAAGGACCTCAGAGCTGCTCTGTTTCCATTCATGTCCCTATTATGGGTCACATTTGTGCTGTGCCAGTGAAGACCCACAACCCCTGGCTCTCTGCAATTTGGGGGCCTCCTCACTTGGCTTTTACTCTAATCTTTGAACCTGCCTCATTCTGTCCATTCCCTGTGAAACATCAGTATTTAAACATTTTTTTTTTGAAGGAGGCTGTGTGGTATCCAGAAGGGGAACTGAGGAAAATGTCCTAAGTTTCGCTTCCCGCTATTCCTACTATTCACACTGTACCTTGGGCAAGGATCTTGAGTTGGGAGAGTATCCAGGTTAACCAGGGGGACCCAGTGGCTTCAGAAAGGCCCTCCTGAAAGGGAGGCGGGAGAGAGAGATTAAGATTCTATGCCGCTGGGCTTTGGAGATGAAGGGAGAAGCTACGGGTGGAGGAATATAGGCGGCCTCTAGAAGCTAGAAAAGACGATGGAAAGCATTCTCTCCTAGAGCTTCCAGAAGGAACGTAGCCCTGTTGATACCTTAATTTTAGCCAGTGAGACCCATTTTGTACTCCTGATCTCCAGAACTACAAGAGAATAAATGGATATTGTTTTTAGGCAGTACATTCATATGTTACAGCAACAGTAAGAACATAATGCCTCCTCTCTCTCTCTCTGGACCTCAGTTTCCCCACCGGGGTTGTGGACACAGGGCATGCTTCATGCTCAGGCTCCGTTGAGTGGGACCCAGGGCTGTATGGAGATCAAGCCGACCTTTCCCGCTCAGGAGACCTGGACCGTCCCGGTGCCCACCATGGTAAAGGCCGATGCCTGTCCCATGGGTTGTGGGTGAGGTGAGTGGGTGAGAGGGACAATAGGGACTGGCAGGGCCTGTGGAAAAGCACAGAGCAAAGGCTTTGGCTACCAGGGCAGCCCCATGCATGTGGCCAGGTGAGGAGGCAGGCCCAGGTGGCCGGAGGGCCCATCTCTGCTTAGAGAAGCCAGAATGATTGGTTTTCATGTGAAATCTCCAGCCTTTAGATGTTGCCAACAAATTAGAAAGAATTCAACACCGAGCAAGTGAAACCAAACACATCTGCAGCCCATCCTAGCCTCAGGGCTGCAGCAGCACTGCCTCCAGCTTGTTCATGCAAACTCTGGGCTTTGGAATCAGCCAGACTCGGGCTAGAATTCTGGCTCTGTCATAGCCCTGTGTCCTTGGGCAATGTACCCACCTCTTTGAGCCTCAGTTTCCTCATCTGTAGAAAAAGGGTAGAACTGCCCACCTCACTAGGTTGGATGAAGAATAAATTGCAGAGTGCATGTGAAGTGCATGGAGTAGGCCCCGGCTGGGAATTCGCTAGCTGTGACATGTGCGTCATTATCACTATGATGATTATTTTATTGTGTGGGTGGGAGGACAGCTGCCCACGCCTCTGTACCCTGTGCTGGTCCTTCCGGTAAGAAGGGCCTCTGTGTCAATTCATGATGGCAACTTAGAGACCGGACTCTACAGAAAAGAGGCCCACAGCCCACTGTCTCTGAGTTCATACCTCGGGGGGACGTGGGAAGTGTAGTAAGCTCACAGCACACCCAGCCAGATGCAGGAATACTGTACGGGAAGGTGCTACAGAGAGCAAGGTGAGTTCACTGCTGCATTGAGTCCCAGTGGCATCCATCGGCATCCCTATCTGTTCGTTTACAAAGCAGCACTTGCCAGCCTCCTCAGATTGCCTCTGCTCCACCAGGCAGACTGATGGACAGCTCTGCAGCCGCCACGCCCCCCTCACCCCAGGAGGTAGCGTTCTCAGTGCTTCCCACACTTTATCCATTACGCTATAGCCAATGTCGTCTTCTGCAATCTTTTACTTACTGTTTTACTTTAGGTTGACTCATTTCTCATATACATTTAGGTCTATCTTAGCAACACTATATGTAAAATAATGAGTTGGATGAGTACTTTTTTCTTATGTATGTTAAGACAAATGCATCTCTGTTAAAATTTACAAATTTGTCATTGGAAGGTCAACCCGCCTGCCCCCGTGACGGTGGGGGCACCTCCTTTGGGTTGGGTGTGATCTCGCCCTCCCTGTTTCTCCCTGTTTCTCCCTGTGGGGTTTTCTCCCATCCTTGGTTACTGCTGCGGCCCCTGCCCAGGGGACTGAGACGTCAGAGGGAGCAAGCAGAGAGAGTGATCATGAGTGTCTTCCTTCCGGCATCCTCATCTGCTCTCGATTCTTTAAAGATGGATTTTACAGTGTGTTTGACTCATTCATTCATGCCTTCCACCTGTAGAATGCTTCCCAATCCTTTCATTGCAATTAAATGTGTGAACTAAGTATGTGGCTTCTAGGGCTCCCACTGCCTGTGAGACAGGGCCTGAGCTCTGGGCATGGTATCGGAGGCTCTCCATGGCCCCCTTCCCAGCTCTCTCCCCTCCCATCACATCCCCATTTACTGGTTGTATTCCAGCACCATCCAGCCACTCAGAGTCACCCTTGTGGAATTTCACACATGCTGGCCTCATCATCAGGAGGGGCCCCTTAGCCTTCGCTTGCTGAGCAAACTCCTACTCAATTTTCAAAACCCTACTCAGCACCACCTCCCTTGTGGAGCCTTCCCTGACTCACTCTTTCTCCAAAAATATTTTGGCTTTTTGGCATTTCCTTTACCAGTACTGTGGGCTGAGCCTACAATATTTGTTACCCAGCTAATAACAATCACCTCCCCTCCACCCCTCCAACCTCCCCTCCAATCTGATCTCCACTGCCAGAGGAACCCTAGAAAGATCACTTGGAGCATGTCATTCCCCTGTTTAAAATCTTCCAGCAGCTCCCACTCTACACAGAATGAAATTCATGCTCTTGATAAAGGCCCCCAAAGCCTCGTGTCACCTGGCCCCTACCTCCTCTCTGGCCAAATCTCCAGCCTCTCTCCACCAGCTCCCTGGTCCAGACTTTCTGCCTCAGAGTCTGTAACTGCTCTCTAATCTAGAATGTTCCATTCCTCCCTGACATCCACTTGTGTTCTTTCCAAGCCCTGTCCTACACACACTCTCTTTACCTGCCTGCCTCTCGGACATCACTCAGGTCTCCCCTGGACTACCACCCCCTCCAGGAAGCCCTCAGTGACTTCTCCAGTCTGCCTCCCCGACCTGGATGGGCCCTCCTGAAGGGGAGGCGTTGCATTGCATTAATCTGTGTGTCCTCAGGCTGAGGACCAGGTAAGACTCATTTACCTGTGGAGACAGACTCTGCCCCACTAGTCCCAGAAGCAAGACCAGCTCCTCTAGTGATGTGGTCCTCAGCCAGCCTTCCTGAGAGCTGGTGCAAGTAAGCATGAGCACCCCTGACCACACGCAATGTCCCTTCCCTACAGTGGTCATTGGGGGCTTGGCAAGGACACAGCCTGCCTGGAGATCAGGTAGTGAATTTACCAAGAGAGCAGCCAGCATGCCAATCTGGGTGGCAGAGACACATCCCCTCGAGATCAGCCAGGTGTGAGCCGAATAGTCACAAGATACAGAGCCAGACTGCAGACCCAGCTCCACTCTGAGTTCAGTGCAGCCCTGCAGGTGCCCTGCCTTGCTGGGCCCATTTCCTGGGGGCCAGGTTAGAGTGCGCCAAAGGCCCTCCTGGCTTGGGGTTGGTGCAGCTCAAATTTTCATAAACCCTTAGTTCCTTCACCCAAAAAATGGGGACAGTGATGCCAACCACACCACCAATGAATGAACAGGGGCAACACATGCAAAACCCTCACTCGGGGCCACCCCAAGGAGCCAGGACCCCTCCTGGGATTTTCATGGGCCCCAAGCATTCTTGCCTTCATAGGCCCCTTCCTCAAAGAAATTTAAAAAGTATATTTTACAGCTACATTGGTATAAAGACAAATATAATTCAGGCTGGATGACAGTCACTATTCTCTTCTTGTTTTAAGTAAACTGAAACATTTTTATGGGCCCCTAAACATACCTACTTCTCCTCCCCAGCCCCCCTGCATTTCATGTCCCACCCAACCCCCACGGCACAGGGTCCTGGGCTTAGGGGGCTCTGACTTCAGCATGGCAGATGAGGGGTCAGCCTTGCTCACTGTGCCTAGCAGGCGGGAGAAGGCAGCCCTAGGGCAGGTCTGTAAATGTGCTCAGTGTTTATTGAGCACCTCTGATCTCTAGTACAGCTAGTGTTAATTTCTCGGTGCTATTCACTCCCTTTGTTTTGTCTTAGTATAGTGGTTTCATTCATGTCTGCCTGAGAAATTGGCCTTATTTGAAATAGGGCTTTTGCAGCTGCAACTAGTCAAGGACTTTAAGATGAAATAATCCTGGGTTTAGGGTAAGGCCCTAAATGCAATGATTGGTGTCCTTATAAGAAGAGAGGGCCGGGCGCAGTGGCTCACCCCTGTAATCCCAGCACTTTGGGAGGCCGAGGAGGGTGGATCACCTGAGGTCAGGAGTTTGAGACCAGCCTGCCCAACAGGATGAAACCCCGTCTCTACTAAAAATACAAAAAATTAGCTGGGCGTGGTGGCAGGTGCCTGTAATCCCAGCTACTTGGGAGGCTGAGGCAGCATAATCACTTGAACCTGGGAGACGGAGGTTGCAGTGAGCTGAGATTGCACCACTGCACTCCAGCCTGGGTGACAGGAGCAAAACGCCGTCTCAAAAAAAAAGAAGAGAGGACACAGACACAGAGATAAAGAGGATCCAAAGATGGAGGTGGAAGTTGGAGTGACACAACCACAAGCCAAGGAACCCCCAGGATTTCAGCAGCCCCAGAAGCTGGGAGAGAGGCCTGGACAGTTTCTCCCTTGGAACCTCCAGAAGGAAGCAGCACCTCAATTTCTCACACTGGCCTCTTGATCCGAGTGAGAATACATTTCTGTTGTTTTAAGCCACCCAGTTTGTGGCCATGTGTTATGGGAGCCAGAGGCAGCAAATCCGCTCAGCTAATCCACTCAGCTAATCCTTACCGAAGCCTCTGAGGGGCCGCCCTGATTGTGCTCTGCTTTAGAGATGGGGAAAGAGGCTCACAAAGGTTTGGTAGCTTGCCCAGAGCCACCTGACACACCAGACCCGGGCCAGAACAGGACCAGCACGCAGGGACTCGGGGAGGTCAGGGTAGCAGATCTGGGAGAGGTGGGAGAAGAGACTGGGAGGCGAGACAGAGCAAGGCCACCAAAGGGAGCCACATTCTGAAGCCATTGACAGTGATCATTGGAAGCACCACCTGAGAAACGTTCACGCACGACCTCGAGTGAAGAAAGAAATGTGAAAGCAAAATGGCTTCTGCACCAGGACCTCAGCTATGCAAAACCAGAGCTGCCTGTGCACAAAGCCTGCAAACTATGCCATGTTGCACCCATAGGGCGCTAGATTTGTGAGAGATTTTTTTTTCATTTCTTTTCCAAAATTTCCCTGATAATATGTTTTGTTTGGTTTTGAAAAGGGACAACACACAGAGGGACCCTTTGCCCTGCTCCTAAAAGTGACAAAAACCTGAAGCCCCCAGCACACAGCTCCCTCCACTTGCTCTGTCAGTTCTGCCGCAAAATCCCAATTCTCTCCTATAGTGTCTGCACTGCGGGAGCTGCAGCTCTGCTGGAAGCTCGGCCCTCGTCTAACAGAACCCACCAGCTCAGGCTCACTTGTCAGGGAAAGCACAAAGAGAAGACTCCTTATCTCCTGGGCTGATGTCAGAGGGCCCTGCCAGAACCCAGGACCCTGTGCCTGTGGGGAAGTGCGAGTGGAGACGGGAGAAGCATTGCAGGGTGGGGGCGAGGGGAACAGAAATGGCCTTGGGTCTCCACTGTTGAGGGGCTACCTTTGCACAAGCTGTATTTTTCTGGAGAACCTGCTGCTTATTAATTAACGATTCCTTCCACTTGCCAGGCGGCTCATCTGCAGGGCATTGGGAGCACGTGGGAGAGGCTCAGAGCCGTCTCCTGGAGTCGGGGGGCAGCTGAGCCCTTTTGTGTCAGAAGCCCCTGCTGAGAGATGGGGTGGTCTGCAAGACCATCCTGATTCCCTTCAGAGGGCACGAGGATAGGTTCAGTTCGCTATTCAATCATTTATTTCTGTATATTGACAACTACATATGGAGCCACTGCTTTGGCCAGGCATAGCTCTAGGCCTGGGGATCCGATGATGGATAAGAAGTGAGAGATCTCAGCTCTTGAGGGGTTCACAGGCTAATGTGAGGGACAGCTGTCATCATCCTTCCACATATATTTAACTACATAGGTAAGAGGTGAGACAGGAGAAGCACCCCTGGGGCCCTAGGAGGCCAGCTTCTCCATGGAAGAGAAGCTTAAGGAGAGTGCTGAGGGATGAGGAGGCTGCGGGCACAGTGTGGGAGAAGGGAGGTGGCCTTGCATCCAGGGAGAGGGAACAACAGCAGGTGCAAAGGCCCCGAGGCAGGAGAAAGCACAGTGCATCAAGGAATTGAAAGCAAGCAGTGTAGCTGGGGAGAGAAAGTGATCAAAGAAAAAATGCAAGAGATGGGGTTTCAGGGAGGAGGGCTCAGGAAGGAAGAACTGAGACACAGGAGAGGGTCCTGGTGGGTTCTGCAATGATTTTGGTCTCTAGCCTAACACAATAGGAAACACCAAAGAAGTGCAAACATCCAAGTGACGTGGTCAGATTTTAACAAGACTGAGACGTGCAAGCCAGGCTGGGGCCCCTAACACCCGCCATGGCTGGAGAAGTCACTGAGATGCTCCCAGGCTCTTTTCTCCTTTGGAAAGTGGGAGTCAGCAGGACCACCTTGCTGGACCACTACCATTTAATTAGGTGTCAACTTAATGCCATAAGGGTATATTCTTCCCCACCTATAGGTGAGAAAACTGAAGCTCAGAGAGGTCAAGTGACTTGTCCAGGGACACACAGCAAGCGGGAAAGTGGCAGAGGTTGGTTTGAAGTCCAGTCTGTCACCATTCAAAAGTCTATCATTACATGGACCCAAATGTAATTCAGTCAAGATAAAGGACAGAAAACAGACATGGAACTGACAGTCTCTTCATCTCTTCCCTTTCCCTTCCAATCCAACCTCATCGGATGCACAGAGAGAAAGACTAGGGGAGCCTCTGTGTGGGGGGGGATGGGAGGGAGGTGGGTGGGGGCCTGATTATTTTTGGCAGCAAGGGAACTTAATTAAGAATTGAGTTCACAGCTTTCCTGTTGAGAGTTAGCCGAGGGGTGCAGGATGAAGAAAAGGCGTGGAAACCAGAGCGGCCTGCAGACAGTGACTCCAAAATAAAGAAACTCACACAGAGCCTTCCAGCGGGACAGGGGAGGGGGTGTGGATACTATTTTGGGACCTGGTCATGCATCACAAACCCAATTTGATGATGTTCTGTTTGCACAGGCAGAATTCCTTCTGAGCTGGAAGAGTCTGGGGACTGTTGTCCTTGGTAGCAGCAGCGACTGTCATCGGACAGAGGGTGTTTAGGCAGAGACTTTCATTCTGGGAAGAGCCTTGCCCAGGGAGTGGGATTCCCTGGAACCCTCCCCAGTCCTCCAGCAACTCCTTATCTCTCCTGCCAACTTTCTTCTCATCCAGGCCTTTCTGTGTGGTCTCCTGAGCTCTGGAGGCCATGGGTCCTTGCCCCCACTTTCAGATTTCAGAAAGCTTCCTGGAACAACCATCCAAAACAGGCAGCTGCGCAAGGAATGCAGCTTAGAAGTTTTGTTTGGCCTGCACTGTTTTAAAATAATGTGAACCAATATTCTGAAAATGTGAGATTGTATGTAGAAAGCACAGCTGTGTGTCAGGCCCTGAGCTAAGTGCTGAGGGTAGAGTGAGACCCAAATAGAGGCCCGGGCAGACTTATGGCAAACACGTGTGTATGCACACCAGTGACTCTATTTGGATGCTGATAAGGGCCACACAGGGTGATTAATAAGACAGGAAGAAGTGGCTACAATACATTGGGTGGTTGGAGAGTCTTCATGTTGAGGAGGAGGCAGATAGGTAAACGAGAGAGGAAGGCATTTGATAAAAGTAAGAGCTGGTACCAATGGAGAAAGAAAAAGGAGAATATCAGTTTCAGGTAAGGGCACGCAAACTGTGGGGCTGGAGGTTTGCATTCAGAGAGAGGCCAGCGAGAGAGGAGGCTGGACAGACGGGTGAGGTCAGAGGACTGTTGTCGTCAAAGTCACATGCTTTATGGTCAGGGCTAGGAATGCAAAAGGTGGAGGGACTACTCCGGTGCCATAAAGAGGTCATTGTTGTGACTCTCTTGTTGTTGTTATCACTGTAACTGTTATATTAAACAAGAATGTCTTGCACAAAGTGGTCAAAAACCACCTTTCTCTGTGTCTCCTGAATGAGAAGGAAATCCCCATGCCTCTCCTGCCCCTCCCTCCTGTGTGGCAGAGGCAGACCTAAGCCACTGAAGTCCCCAGCCACAGCCTCTAATTCAGGAACTGACAGTGTCCATCCATGATATTAATCAACCTCTCCCTCTCCTCCCAAAGGTAAAGCTGCTGCTCCTCCACTCCTTCCTCAAGTAAAGCCAACCTTAGTGGACGGGACAGGTGGGGTCAACAAGTAATCTTCTCTGCTGACTGCACCTGCACCTCCTCTGCGCTTGCCAGCTGCTCTTTCATAACCCACTCAGGGTGGAAAGGAGGAAAGGGGAAGCGACATTTCTTACACAACAGGGCAGCTTTGCATTCTCTGGTTCAGGAAGGTGTTAAAGGTGAGATTGTTCACCGAGGGTGTTTCTGTGGGTTCTCTGGGGGCTCCTCTGCTGGGATCCCCTGCCGGAACTCATATGATAGAGATGCCTTTCCTTTTGCTGTCTCCAGTCTCCCCTTGGGCCCTTGTCCCTTGGCCATCCCTTTATTTAGTGCTGGCTGCCCCTTCCAGGAGATCCTCTCAGCAGAAGTTAAAGCCGTCCCCAGCTGCCCTCATTTACTGCTGGGTCCATATCTGGTTCAAGGAAGTACTCACACATTTCTTGGCATGCCTTAAGGTAAATCAGTTGCATCATTATCATCATCACTGACATGGTCACCACCATCATTATCATTGTCATGATCATCGTCGTCATCATCATCATCATCAGTCTAAACCACATTCGTCTAATAGACAAACATTTTCTTAAAAGTTCAAATAGTAAATATTTTAGGACTGGCTATCTATTAGGTCTCAGTCACAATTACTCAGCTCTGCCTTCACAGATCTGCTTAGTAATCACAGACACTAAATGAGTGATTAAATGAATGAGTGTGGCTCTACTCCAATAAAACTTTATTTCCAGCCAGGCATGGTGGCCCATGCCTGTAATCCCACCACTTTGGGAGGCCAAGTGGGGTGGATCACTAGGTCAGGAGATCAAGACCATCCTGGCCAACATGATGAAACTCCATCTCTACTAAAAAATACAAAAAATTAGCTGGGCTTGGTGGCGCATGCCTGTAGTCCCAGCTACTCAGGAGGCTGAGGTATGAGAATTGCTTGAACCCTGGAGGCAAAGGCTGCAGTGAGCTGAGATTGCGCCACTGCACTCCAGCCTGGGAGACAGAGCGAGACTCCATCTCCCAGCATGGTGTTTGAGCATGGTGTTTGGCTCTGAGAACAGACAGACTGCCTCCTCATGTGGGTCCCTGACCCCCGTGTAGCCTAACTGGGAGACAATTCCCAGTAGGGGCCGACTGACACATCATACAGGCGGGTGTTCCTCTGGGATGAAGCTTCCAGAGGAAGGATCAGGCAGCAATATTTGCTGTTCTGTAGCCTCCGCTGTGATACCTAGGCAAACAGGGTCTGGAGTGGACCTCTAGCAAACTCCAACAGACCTGCAGCTGAGGGACCTGACTGTTAGAAGGAAAACCAACAAACAGAAAGGAATAGCATCAACATCAACAAAAAGGACATCCACACCAAAACCCCATCTGTAGGTCACCAACATCAAAGACCAAAGGTAGATAAAACCACTAAGATGGGGAAAAACCAGAGCAGAAAAGCTGAAAATTCTAAAAACCAGAGCGCCTCTTCTCCTCCAAAGGATCACAGCTCCTCACCAGCAACAGAACAAAGCTGGATGGAGAATGAGTTTGACGAGCTGAGAGAAGCAGGCTTCAGAAGGTTAGTAATAACAAACTTCTCCAAGCTAAAAGAGGATGTTTGAACCCATCGCAAGGAAGCTAAAAATCTTGAAAAAAGGTTAGACGAATGGCTAGAATAACCAGTGTAGAGAGGACCTTAAGTGACCTGATGGAGCTGAAAACCATGGCACAAGAACTATGTGACACATGCACAAGCTTCAGTAGCTGATTTGATCAAGTGGAAGAAACGGTATCAGTGATGGAAGATCAAATTAATGAAATAAAGTGAGAAGTTTAGAGAAAAAAAGAATAAAAAGAAATTCCCTCCAAGAAATATGGGACTATGTGAAAATACCAAATCTACATCTGATTGGTGTACCTGAAAGTGATGGAGAGAATGGAACCAAGTTGGAAAACACTCTTCAGTATATTATCCAGGAGAACTTACCCAATTGAGCACGGCAGGCCAGCATTCAAATTCAGGAAATACAGAGAACACCACAAAAACACTCCTCGAGAAGAGCAACTCCAAGACACATAATTGTCAGATTCACCAAGGTTGAAACGAAGGAAAAAATGTTAAGGGCATCCAGAGAGGAAGGTCGGGTTACCCACAAAGCTAAGCCCATCAGACTAGCAGCGAATCTCACGGCAGAAACTCTACAAGCCAGAGGAGAGTGGGGGCCAATATTCGGCCTTCTTAAGGAAAAGAATTGTCAACCCAGAATTTCATATCCAGCCAAACTAAGCTTCATAAGTAAAGGATAAATAAAATCCTTTACAGACAAGCAAATGCTGAGAGATTTTTGTCACCACCAGGCCTGCCTTACAAGAGCTCCTGAAGGAAGCACTAAACATGGAAAGGAACAACTGGTACCAGCCACTGCAAAAACATGCCAAATTGTAAAGACCATCGATGCTAGGAAGAAACTGCATCAACTAACAGGCAAAATAACCAGCAAACATCATAATGACAGGATCAAATTCACACATAACAATATCAATCTTAAATGTAAATAGGCTAAATGCCCCAATTAAAAGACATAGACTGGCAAATTGGATAAAGAGTCAAGACCCATCAGTGTGTTGTATTCAGGAAACCCATCTCATGTGCAGAGACACACATAGGCTCAAAATAAAGGGATGGAAGATCTACCAAGTAAATGGAAGGCAAAAAAAAAAAAAAAAAAAAAAAAAAAAAAAAAGCAGGGGTTGCAATCCTAGTCTCTGATAAAACAGACTTTAAACCAAGAAAGATCAAAAGAGACAAAGAAGGCCATTATGTAATGGTAAAGGGATCAATTCAACAAGGAGAGCTAACTATCCTAAATATATATGCACTCAATACCCAGATTCATAAAGCAAGTCCTTAGAGACCTACAAAGAGACTTAGACTCCCACACAATAATAATGGGAGACTTTAACACCCCAGTGTCAATATTAGACAGATCAATGAGGCAGAAGGTTAAAAAGGATATCCACGACTTGAACTCAGCTCTGCACCAAGTGGACCTAATAGACATCTACAGAACTCTCCACCCCAAATCAACAGAATATACATTCTTCTCAGCACCACATGGCACTTATTCCAAAATCGACCACATATTTGGAAGTAAAGCACTCCTCAGCAAATATAAAAGAACAGAAATCACAACAAAGTGTCTCTCAGACCACAGTGCAATCAAATTAGAACTCAGGATTAAGAAACTCACTCAAAACTGTGAAACTACATGGAAACTGAACAACCCACTCCTGAATGACTACTGGGTAAATAATGAAATGAAGGCAGAAATAAATATGTTCTGTGAAACCAATGAGAACAAAGACACAACATACCAGAATCTCTGGGACAACACTTAAAGCAGTGTGTAGAGGGAAATTTATAGCACTAAATGCCCACAAGAGAAAGCAAGACAGATCTAAAATTGACACCCTAACATCACAATTAAAAGAACTGGAGAAGCAAGAGCAAATAAATTCAAAAGCTAGCAGAAGTCAAGAAATAACTAAGATCAGAGCAGAGCTGAAGGAGATAGAGACACAAAAAACCCTTCAAAAAAATCAATGAATCCAGGAGCTGGTTTTTTGAAAAGATCAATGAAATTGATAGACCACTAGCAAGACTAATAAAGAAGAAAAGAGAGAAGAACCAAATAGATGCAATAAAAAATGATAAAGGGGATATCACCACCGATCCCACAGAAATACAAACTGCCATCAGAGTATACTATAAACACCTCTACACAAATAAACTAGAAAATCTAGAAAAAATGGATAAATTCCTGGACACATACACCCTCCCAAGACTAAACCAGGAAGAAATTGAATCTCTGAATAGACCAATAACAGGCTCTGAAATTGAGGCAATAATTAATAGCCTACCAACCAAAAAAAGTCCAGGACCAGATGGATTCACAGCTGAATTCTACGAGAGGTACAAAGAGGAGCTGGTACCATTCCTTCTGAAACTATTCCAATCAATAGAAAAAGAGGGAATCCTCCCTAACTCATTTTATGAGGCCAGCATCATCTTGATACCAAAGCCAGGCAGAGACACAACAAAAAAAGAGAATTTAGACCAAAATCCCTGATGAACATCAATGTGAAAATCCTCAATAAAATACTGGCAAACCGAATCCAGCAGCACATCAAAATGCTTATCCACCATGATCAAGGTGGCTTCATCCCTGGGATGCAAGGCTGGTTCAACATACACAAATCAATAAACGTAATCCATCACATAAACAGAACCATCGACAAAAACCACATGATTATCTCAATAGATGCAGAAAAGGCCTTCAACAAAATTCAACAGCGCTTCATGCTAAAAACTCTCAATAAACTAGGTATTGATGAAACGTATCTCAAAATAATAAGAGCTATTTATGACAAACCCACAGCCAATATCATACTGAATGGGCAAAAACTGGAAACATTCCCTTTGAAAACTGGCACAAGACAAGGATGCCCTCTCTCACCACTCCTATTCAACATGGTGTTGGAAGTTCTGGCCAGGACAATCAGGCAAGAGAAAGAAAGAAAGGGTGTTCAATTAGGAGAAGAGAAACTCAGATTGTCCCTGTTTGCAGATGACAAGATTGTATATTTGGAAAACAACCCCAAATCTCCTTAAGCTGATAGGCAACTTCAGCAAAGTCTCAGGATACAAAATCAATGTGCAAAAATCACAAGCATTCCTATACACCAAGAACAGACAAACAGAGAGCCAAATCATGAGTGAAGTCCCATTCACAATTGCTACAAAGAGAATAAAATACCTAGGAATCCAACTTACAAGGGATGTGAAAGACTTCTTCAAGGAGAACTACAAACCACTGCTCAACGAAATAAAAGAGGACACAAACAAATTGAAGAACATTCCATGCTTATGGATAGGAAGAATCAATATCATGAAAATGGCCATACTGCCCAAGGTAATTTATAGATTCAATGCCATCACCAATGACTTTCTTCACAGATCTGGAAAAAACTAAAGTTCATATGGAATCAAAAAAGAGCCTGCATTGTCAAGTCAATCCTAAACGAAAAGAACAAAGCTGGAGGCATCATGCTACCTGACTTCAAACTATACCACAAGGCTACAGTAATCAAAACAGCATGGTACTTGTACCAAAACAGAGATATAGACGAATGGAACAGAACAGAGGCTTCAAAAATAACACCACACATCTACAACCATCTGATCTTTGACAAATCTGACAAAAACAAGAAATGGGGCAAGGATTCCCTATTTAATAAATGGTACTGGGAAAAGTGGCTAGTCATATGTAGAAAGCAGAAACTGGATCCCTTCCTTACACCTCATACAAAAATTAATTCAAGATGGGTTAGAGACTTAAATGTTAGACCTAATACCATAAAAACTCTAGAAGAAAACATAGGCAATCCATTCAGGACATAGGCATGGACAAGGACTTCATGACTAAAACACCAAAAGCAATGGCAACAAAAGCCAAAATAGATAAACATGATCTAATTAAACTAAAGGAGCTTCTGCACAGACAGCAAAAGAAACTACCATTGGAGTGAACAGGCAGCCTACAGAATGGGAGAAAAGTTTTGCAATCTACTCATCTGACAAAGGGCTAATATCCAGAATCTACAAAGAACTTAAACAAATTTACAAGAAAAAAGCAAACAATCCCATCAAAAAGTGGGCAAAGTATATGAACAGACACTTCTCAAAAGAAGACATTTATGCAGCCAAAAGACACGTGAAAAAATACTCATCATCACTAGTCATCAGAGAAATGCAAATCAAAACCACAGTGAGATACCATCTCACACCAGTTAGAATGGCGACCATTAAAAAGTCAGGAAACCACAGATGCTGGAGAGGATGTGGAGAAATAGGAATGCTTTTACACTGTTGGTGGGAGTGTAAACTAGTTCAACCATTGTGGAAGTCAGTGTGGCGATTCCTCAGGGATCTAGAACTAGAAATACCATTTGACCCAGCCATCCCATTACTGGATATATACCCAAAAGATTATAAATCATGCTACTATAAAGACACATGCACATGTATGTTTATTGCAGCACTATTCACAATAGCAAAGACTTGGAACCAACCCAAATGTCCATCAATGATAGACTGGATTAAGAAAATGTGGCACATACACACCATGGAATACTATGCAGCCATAAAAAAGGATGAGTTCATGTCCTTTGCAGGGACATGGATGAAGCTGGAAACCAGCATTCTGAGCAAACTATCACAAGGACAGAAAACCAAACACTGCATTTCCTCACATAGGTGGGAACTGAACAATGAGAACACTTGGACACAGAGTAGGGAACATCACACACTGCGGCTTGTCATGGGGTGGGGGAGAGGGGAGGGATAGCATTGGGAGAAATATCTAATGTAAATGGCCAGTTAATGGGTGCAGCAAACCAGCATGGCACATGTATACCTATGTAACAAACCTGCACGTTGTGCACATGTACCCTAGAACTTAAAGTATAATAATAATAAAAAAAAACTTTATTTCAAAAAATAGGCAGCCATAGGCTGTGATTCTGCAGACCCCTGATCTAAACAGACTTCGGAAATAATATTTTCTGACTGCATGAGAATCCAACGACCAAGCAGCACTTCACCACAGGACACAAACCCGCCTTGTCATAGACCCTCAGTCTGGGCAAATGTTCACACTGAGGCAGAAGTAGAGAAACTAACAGTGATCCCCATGTACCCACACTTGGCTTCAACTATCACCTTTCTGCCATTCTTAAGACTGTCTTAAAAGAAAAAACAAATGAATGGCAGTGGTGGAGGCTAGGAGAGAGCCAAGTAGAATGTAAGATTAAAAGGAAAAAAGAGCATCCAAGAAACATCTTCCTTCTGTTGGAGAAGCTTGTAGCTGTCTCTTTAAGTCATTTCAGAAGCTCTGATGGTTTGAGGTCAGGGAACTCCTAGAGCTTCAAACCTCAAGGCAGAGATATTTTCTGACACAGCTGCCTGGCCTTGTCTGACTTCCTAGAATAGCTGAGGAGAGCTGCCAGGATGAGTCTTCAGCGTAAGTTAAATGACTTCAGTGATTCTTGCTGATGATGGCATCTTGGGGCCATGGAAAGTTCCAGGGGCAACTGTGAGTTGGGACACCAGACCCACCACCTGTCTGACCTTGGGCAAGGCACTTTGCTTCCTGAGCCCCAGTTTGCACATCAGCACAATGGGTTAATAGTACCTGCCCCCAGAGTGTGGTTGTGAGGATAAAGTGAGATAATGAACTTCATGTAACATTTTCTTGGATGTTCTGAACTCCGAGGAGTATAAACGTGAAGCTGTTGTTTTTCTCCCATTCCTGCTTTCTGCTGTGTGTGGTTACAACTTGGTTTTCCATCCTTTGTCTCCATCTCTGGCAGATGATGAATATTACGAGTTCCTTTTTCCTGGATACAACCCAGCTCATTTTCTTTTGATTTCTCTCCCTTGCAAAGCCACTAATGCCCTCATTTATTCATCGCATAAATACACACTGGCATCTGTTCCATGCCATGGGCACAGTGATGAGGAGGACAGGTTCCCTGCCATCCCAGGCTCGGGCTGAGAAGGTGGCTGCACAAGGCCAACTGACTGGGGCACTTGGATGGGCAAGGTTTGCCTACCCTTGAGGGTTTACTAAGAAGGGTGGAATTGGCACCACAAAGCCACCTCAATCCTATCCCATGCCTGCCCTACTAGCTAAGCAGAAGACAGGAAGGCAAGGAAGAGAAAATCTTGGGGATTTGGAGTCATTCATCTGCTAAATGCAGACTGCAGGGGCTCCGTCCCTCTCCTCCTCCAGGCCACACACATGTGCCCCTGTGAGAGCCACTCCAGCACCTTCCACACTGAGGCCATCAAAGCCTCATCAAGTGTTGGCCAGAAACTTTGGCAGCGACAGCCAAAAGATTGAAAAGGACAAGAGAATTTGGCAAGCAGAGTCATTTGTCCTCATCCCTCTTCCTCCTCTTTCTTGACCCCAGAAGAGGAGGCAGACTGGAAGTGTCTCCAAAATAGGTGGCTGCAGTTCCCTGTCGTGCAAGGTAAGGGAGGGCAAGAAGGAATAAAAAAGCAGCCTAAACCCTCTTCCCCTCCAAGTCCCCTGAGCCTCCAGCCTGGCAGGTGTAAAGGAAAAGTTGGGGGGAAAGGGAGGAAATGGAACTCGTATCAGAGACGAGGTTGTACTTCCACCCAGGTGAGACTGGACTTTGCAGATGGCGTCCCACTTAAGCCTCACCACAAACCTTCGTGTGAGTCAGGACTCATGGTGGCTAGTTAAGGAAACCTAAATCAAATGACAGTAAACAGAAAGAGGATTGATTACTCTCATAGTTGAGGAAGAATAAGCGGTTAGCTCTTGAAGGGGAGGCTGCAGGAGCCAACGCCCCAGGAATTAATACCTTCAGCTTATTTCTCTCTGTCTCTCTCTCTCACCCACCCCTGGATCCCCAACTCTCATCTCTCCCTCTGTGTCTCATTGCATAATTATTTTATATTATTTGCCTATTTATTTTCCCAACAGCACTGGGCAGCTACTTAAATGTCTATATTATTAATAGTTGCCCTTTTTTTTTTTTTTTTTTGAGTTGGAGTCTCCCTCTGTTGCCCAGGCTGGAGTGCAGTGGCACCATCTCGGCTCACTGCAACCTCCGCCTCCTGGATTCAAGCGATTCTCCTGCCTCAGCCTCCTGAGTAGCCGGGATTACAGCTGCGCGCCACCACGCCTGGCTAATTTTTGTATTTTTAGTAGAGACAGGGTGTCACCATGTTGGTCAGTTTGGTCTCAAACTCCTGACCTCGTGATCCGCCCACCTCAGCCTCCCAAAGTGCTGGGATTACCGGCGTGAGCCACCGTGCCCAGCCGATTATTGCCATAACAAGGTCTCACAAATTCGGTGGCTTACAGCAATTTAAATTTCTTCTCTTAAAGTTCTGGAGGTCAGAAGTCCAACACGGCCTCGCTGGGTGAAGGTCAAGATGTGGGCATGGCTGTGTTCCTCCGGAGGCTCTAGGGGAGCATCTGGTTTCCTGCCTTTTCTTGCTTCTAGGGCTCCCCTGTGTTCCTTGGCTCCTGCCTCCTTCCTCCGTCTTTAAAGCCAGCAATGGCCAGTTGAGTCTTCACATCACATCACATAACACCACTCTGACACCAACTCCTCTTCTGCCTCCCTTTTCCTTGTAGTGGCATTGGGCTCACTCACACAAATCATAAAGAATACTCTCCTTATTTTAAGGTCAGCTGATTAGTTATCTTAATTCCATCTGCAACCTTCGTTCCACTTTGCCATGTAAGGTAATATATTCACCCATTCCAAGGATTAGAACGTGGAAATCTCTAGGGCCTACGATTCTGCCTGCTGTAATGTCTCCCAGGCCCCTCACAATTGACAAGTTCATATCTGACCCCTGCCCTTCCCCGTGCAAACCTGCTCCACCTGCAGCCTCGCCAGTCTTACCAGAGGGCAAGTTCAGCCTTCTGGATGTGCAAGTCACAAAGACTCAGCTCCCCCTCTTTCTCACATCCTGCCTCCAATTGGTCAGCGAATCCTGCTGCCTCCACCATCAGTGTCTCACCAGAACCTTCTCACTTCTTACCAGCCTGAACAGTCTCTGCCCTCTTACCCGATGCCTGCCAGAGACTCTCCTCAGGTCTCCCTGACTCTACTCTGCCACCTGCAGCCCATTCCCAACAGAGCGGAGAAAGGGGCCCCTTTAAAGCCTACATCAGATCACGTCCCTCTCCACAGGTTGCCGCATATGATTCCTGCACTTACCAAGAGGAAGCTGTGTTAACTGCATTTCCAGCTTCTGTGCACTTGAGGATTTTCATGTTTTCCCTACACATCTATGCCAGGGACGCCTCGTTCTGGACAACCCAATAATATGCCTGAGTCACCTCACCTTGGCCTCCAGACTCCCTCATTGCCTGGCACCCCCACCCCTCCCCTAGGGAGGAGCCCTGCTCCTGAGGACCCACTTTTCAAAATACAAACCAATCAATCTGGAGTTCACAGCCCCAACCACCTTCTTTATCAGGCACTCATATTCTGTCCACTGTGCATCTGCCCTAATCACCCAGGGCAGGTATCAGACAACTAGGATTGCCCCAGTGCCCCAGAGCCCATGGAAATTACTCAAACGGGTCAAACCTGCTTGCCCTGCCTCCCCCATTCCATCCCACAGTGACCACAATAAAGGCCCCTGCCACAGAGCCCCTCTCCCTCTGCCCTGTGACCAAGCCTGGTTCTTCCCCTTGCAGGCCCCTGTGGCACAGCATGCTTGCTCCTTTTGGGAACTGTGAATAATAAAATATCTTTTCAATGGTATTTATTTCCTGATCTGCTGACTTCACTATACCGCAAATTTTTTTACTAATACATTCTATTTTAGAACACAACTAGGAATCAGCAAGGTGAAGATTAAAGTGCAACTTTATCACTGATAAAAGCTATGCTAGATGGGGCTTAGATGTGACAAAAAGTTTTTTAAAACTCTCCCGAATTGAATTTCAGTGTCCCCCTCTGAAGGGCAGAGGTCCGCTAAGACGGCCAAGCAAGCCTACCAGTATACTATCTTCCCATAGACAGGCAAATGTCAAGGAGAGAAAAGAAAAAAGATATGATTCAGCATCATCTCCCCAACTTCCTATCCAGAAGAGGAAGTAAGGGGTGTGGAGAGGGGCCACGAATGCTCAGAGAAAGTCTCTCCCAGGGAAACAATACAAGTGGGGAATAAATGTTCCTTCTTCATTCTTACTGATGCTTTGGCATGAAGGGACTTGTTTTCATGGCCCACAGAGAAGCATCTTTCTGCACCTAGATTTGTCTGGGGAGGGGGAATGGATATAGACCATGGGGGAATGGGTACTAGGAGGTGCTGTGGAGAGCTGAGCCTTTGTAATGTATGCTAAGGTGTGGGAGGCATTTCTGGCGTGGTTCACCTGATCCCCATCTCCTGGTATCATCCCATTGTGCAGTCTTTCCCCCACTGAGTGCAGGCTGGACCTAATGACTTGCTTCTAATGAAATGAACATAACAAAAGTGTTGGACTATCATTCCCAAGATAAGGTTACAGAAGACCATAATGTCTCTCTCTCTCATCCCTTATGCCTGGCCTGATGAAGCAGGTGTCATATAGGAAGAGGCCCACATGTCAAGGAACTGAGGGTGGCCTCCAGTCAATAGCCAGTGAGAAACTGAGGCCCTCAATCCAACAGCCTAAGTGAAATTGAATCCTGTCAACAAGCACATGAGCAAGCTTGGAAGCAGATCCCTCCCCAAGTGAACCTTGAGATGTGACAACCCTGGACAACACCATCAGTGCAGCCTGTGAACAACCCTGAAACAGAGGGCTCAGCTAAGCCATGCCCAGGTTCCTGACCCCTAGAAGCCGAGATGATAAATTGTTTCAAGTGACTGTTTTGGAGTCATTTGTTATGCAGCAATGGCTAACTAATACATAATTCCTTAGCACAATGCATGGCATATAAATGCTCAAAACAGATGCTGTTTTGTTATATCTGACTCCAAGACCACTTTCCCAGCTATCCCCCAAGAGTGGCTGCTTTACTTCCAAGATTAAACACACTTTCCAAATATTAATATTTTACTTTCTGTGGTTCTCAGCTGTCTGTCTGAGTCTCAGAATATTTAGGACAGAGGGTGAAGAAAGGCTCTTCTTCCCTTTAAATGGAAAGGCATCAAGAGACCGAAACTTAGTGGGTTTTCTTCCCCTTGCTGTGATTTTGCTGGTCCTGAATTTCCTCCTCACTCCCTGAATTTAGTTGCCACCCAAATTCAGCCCAAGCTAAATGGCTCTAAAGTGGTGCCAGATAAAAACAGCACGGCCCACATAGAAACAAGCCTTCCATCCCCACAGTTGCCATAGAAATAAGGGAAAAGGTGACTAATAAAAAGCCTTGGCTGGATCTTGGTAAAATGGACCCGGTAATGATGTCTGTGAGATTGCTGTCATACAAAACCTCTGGAGCTTTATTCAGATGAATAGTTCCAAGAAAGCTAGCTCCACT
The DNA here is from genome assembly GCF_028878055.3 of Symphalangus syndactylus. NCBI lineage: Eukaryota > Metazoa > Chordata > Mammalia > Primates > Hylobatidae > Symphalangus > Symphalangus syndactylus. The sequence goes on from NC_072429.2 coordinate 12,422,044, forward strand.
GAACTCCCAGAAAGGTCATGGATAAACTCATAAGACGAATCATGCTCTAAAGGTATCTATGTGGTTCTTTCTATGTCTAACCATAATTTTCCTTGAGGAGCCACCCATTCTGCCCTAGGCTGTGTCACTGATTCCAGATAAGCACATTCTCCAAGCCAGCATGTGAAGCTTCATTCTGGAATCAGCAGTCACTCCTTGTTTTGTTCTTCCTTTTTTTATTCTTTCTTTTTTGTTTTGGGATAAATGTAGATTTCTTTGGACCTCTTTTTTGAAAGTTCATTTCAGTGGGTCTCCTTGTTGGGGCTTTCATGCAAAAGTAGTTTCTTTCATTCTTCTCCATTCAGCCTCCTTCATGGGGAGGGTGACTGACAGATAACAAAAGCTGTCAGACCGATAGACTACTGGAAAGGAGATTCAGTTCCCAGTTGACAGCATGAATTCATCTCAGAAAATTGCTTGTTACGGGCATGGAAAGGAAGATGGAGACAAAACTTTTTGCATTTTCTCCATTTGGTTATTGATTTGCATGACCTCCTTATTCTTAATAAAATAGGTGGGGCATGCAGACTACTGACTCTCTTAGAGATTCCTGGGAGTTGTTGTGCTTCCTTGGGAATTGGTGAAATGGGACAGCCTGTCCATGAGCATTCCCTGGGAGAATAAGAGGGAGAGAGGAGGGAGGGCCCCACACAAATAAAACTGCTAGGTTATGGATCAAAATAATTAATATTGTTGCTATTATTGAAATATTCACCCTACCCAAAGCAATCTACAGATTCATACGATTTCTGTCAAAATCCTAATGACATTTTTCACAGCAATAGAAAAAACAATCCTAAAATTCGTATGGTCTTAAAAAACCCTGGAATACCCAAAGCAATCTCGAGAAAGAAGAACAAAGTTAGAAGCATCATACTTCCTGATTTCAAATTATATTGCAAAGGTATAGAAATCAAAACAGCATGGTACTGGCATAAAAAGACACATAGACCAATGGAACACACTAGAGAACCCAGCAATAAACCCAAACATATAGAATTAACTAATTTTTGACAAGGGCATCAAGAATATACATGGGGAAATGATAGTTTCTTTAATAAATTGTATTAGGAAAACTGGATATCCACTTGCAGAAAAATTAAATTGGACCCTTATCTCACACCACATACAAAAAACAACTCAAAATGGATTAAAGACCTAAACCTAAGACTTAAACTGTAAAACTATTGGAAAAAAACATAGGGAAAAAGCTTTTTGCCATTTATTCTGGCAATGATTTTTAGAGATATGGCCCCCAAAACACAGACAACAGAAGAAAACTAGACAAATGGGATTAAATCAAATTAAAAAGATTCTGCACAGCAAAGGAAACAATCAGTAAAATGAAAAGACCTATAGAATGGAAGAAAATATTTGTAAACCGTAAAATTGATAAGGGGCTAACATCCAAAACATATGAGGATCTCAACTAAATAGTAAGAAAATAACCCAATTAAAACTGGGCAAATGACCCGAATAGACATTTTTCCAAAGAAAACATACGTACGGCCAACAAAAGACATGAAAAAAATGCTCATACCTGTAATCTCAGCACTTTGGGAGGCCTAGGTGAGAAGACTGCTTGAGCCAAGGAGTTTGAGACCAGCAACATAGGGAGACTCCATCTCTACAGAAAAATTACATATGTATATTTGTTGTTCAACATATATATGTATGTATATCATAGATAGTTATGCTCAGCTTCACTAATCATCAGGGAAAAACAAATCAAAACCACAATGAGATATCATCTCACACCTGTTACAATGGTACAGCCATTATGGAAAATAGCATAGAGGGTCCTCAAAAAACTAAAACATGTCATTCTCCCTATGTGTATGTCCCCAATTTTGTCTTTTTATAAAGACACTAGTGACATTGAAATAGGACCCACCCTAAAAAATAATGTCACTTTAACTTATCTCTGTAAAGATCCTATCTCCAAATCACATTACATTCTGAGGTGCTGGGGGTTAAGACTTCAATGTATGAATTTGGAGACGACACATAATTCAAACTCTAACAGTCCTATGATTTAGTTTGACTAATTCTGCATATGAAATGACCCAAATTTCAACAAAGAAAAAGGTTGAAAACACGTGCGCATGTCTCTGGTGGTCTTTATGCAAACATTCTAAAGGCAAATCCCTGTCTTAGGCAATGATGGGCAATTGTATATTCCCAGATTCAATGGCAGGTGTATACCGTAGTCTGTGACAGTCTTACCCATATAAGACCCTGACTACAAGTCTGGCTGCTTTGCAAGCTTATTTGGGAGGCCAGAATGCCAACTTTCACGTTTTGGAGTTACTATTGTTGCACAAATGATTAAAACCTGGCTCTGCCAAGTTTAAGTAATTAACACCTTTGGTGATTGTCTCCGAAGGGATATCAGCTTGACTGAACATGATGGATTTTTAATTAACTCTTATTTTTGGCAACATGGGATTTCCCCATTAGTGTGGGCTTACAAAGAGGTGTTCCATTATGTTGCTAAATATGCTGTCACCTTGCTGAACTATGGTGAATCCACACTTTCACCCTGCCACGTAGAGAATGAAAATAAGTCCAGATGGCTTGGAGGAGTGATGCCAATGTAGATGAGCTTGTCCCGTAGACCAACAAGATCAGGGAGTATGTGGTACTACCCGGCTAAACTACTGTCATTTCCTAGGTAGAAGTTACAATGGGACTGAGAGACAGGCCAGTGTGGAGGGAAGGAAAACATATATGTGGTGTATGGAGGTAAAGAACAGACCCAATTATAATAGCAATGAAAAATAAATTATTAGCTATCTTTCACAAAAGGAAAAACTCAACCTCAGAGATGTTAAGAGGTTTGCTGGAAGTCACATGCCTTTAAGCAACTGGGCCCGAATTTAAACTTTAGTTTGATGCCACATAGTTCTTTTGACCATATAGTACAAGTCCAGCCCTGGAGTGGCCATTCATTCTGTCCCCTGGTTTTTCTTTTGAGAATCACCATTCCTTCACTCTTGGATCATTTGGCTAAGTGTGGCTGATCTTACCTCTTTCACTATAGGGTTGGACACATGACACTGCCTGTTCAATCAGAGTCATGACAGTTATTTCACAGGAGGTCATGTGACTCATTCGGGCCAGTGCAATCTGGCAGAGGGGCTCCCTTCCCATGCTAAATTTAGAGCTGCTGGTGGCCATCCTCACTTAGGCATGGGTGAGCGAGCCTGCCTAGAAATGGATTATGAAAGAAAATAGTCATGGCTAAAGTCAGAGTTACCCCTGGACTTTTCAGTTAATTGAGCCAAGACGTTTTCTTTTTTGGCTTAAGTTTGTTTTACGTTTTTGATATTTGTATTCAAAAGAAAGAGTTGAGATTAATTCAAGTCTTTATAGTTTATGGTCCTCAAAGCACATGATTGAATGGTGCCAGAGGGACCAATCTGATGAACAGGGACCATGAAGCATAGGCAATGCTGACACTGAAGGTGGCATTGCTGGTTGTGTGGTCTCTTGGGGCCTGTCTTGTGGTTGGCACAAGCTGACAGGTGAATTGGGCTTCTAATGAGTGGGGGAGGTGCAAAATGGACCCCAGCCTCACTTTACCTGGTGTTTCTGATTTCATGAACTGGGTTAAAACAGGATTGTGGCTCTAATAGTTACATCAGGCGGTTCCATATCACTTTATGCCTTTACTCTAGAATTCTAGCACACTTTTAATCAACATGTTTTAAAAATTCCTGGAATATTATTTAATTCAAGGGGTTAACAGTACCTGTTCCAATAGTCTTAAAGATAATTTTTTTTAAAAAACTGGAAACTATTAGCATGCAAGTGAAGCCCATTGACATTTATTAATACAATTAATATGTTTGATCTCAGTTTATATTATTTATAAGATAAATATATTAAAAGTTTTCTATGTATGATCTCTGTTCTTTTTTATTTACTTTTGTATTTCATTTGTTATTTAAGAAGGTTTGTGTCTGTGTTTTAGTGATTACCCTTACATTATTATCTTTACATAATGCCTAAAGTCATTTTCCTTTAGACAATGTCTGCTGGCTCTCTACTTTGAGGGACAATATTAGATTGCAATCTTTCCTTCTTTCCTCCCTCACTTCTTCACCACCCAATAGAAAAATGTCGATTTTTTTCTATTCTTAACTAGACTTAACCTTCAGTTATTTGGTTTGTCCACTTTACATGACAATCTTTGATTCTCACCCATCAGCTTTAAGGCACACAATTAGCTTACTTCATTCTCCCTCCGTCTTAACCTCCTTTCTCTCATTTTTAAAGTCATGTTTTTTTCTATTATATGAACGTATTTACCATATACATGCATTCCTCTCCCTTCCTCCACTTCGCTCTTTTCATCTTAACTCTTCAGGTCAATATATTCAGTGTTTCTCATTTGCCATTTGCCAACATTGATTGACTACCTCACTATCCTGTAGATTCTTTAGGAAGGGTCCAAGGGTACAATTGTCCTTGAGTTTGTGCACATTCAAAACTATTTTTCTTTAGCCTTGATACTTAAAGAACAGCTTGATTGCATTCACAGTTCTCTACTCACTCTTTCTCTCCTCATTTATCTTACAGATCTTATGACTGTTACTCCTTGGCTTTCTTGCCATAAAGGCTGCTCTTGAGAGAACTAATGCCAACCTGATTTTCTTAATTTTGAAAGATGCTTTGGTTTTTCTCTCTCTTCCTCCCCCTCCTCCTCCCCCATCTTTCTCCTCCTCTTCCTCCTCCTCTTCTTCTTCCTCCTCTACTAGGATATGTTTTGGGTTTAGCCTCTCTGGATTAAATTTTTAAACATTAGTTATGCTTCAGTGTTTTACTTTTCTTCTGGAATTCCAATTATTTATATGTTGAGTCTTCTTCGTATGTCTTCTACATCTGTAACTTTCTCTATAATCTTTTATCTGTATTTCTTTTTTAACTCCTCAGCGTTTCTCATTTCTATATTCTAAGTCGCTTCAGAATTTTTTGTCATATTTATTCTCCTTATGGTAATTTAGTCTTTGACTCTGAAATAATTTTGTCCTTCTGTTTCATTTGTTTAAAAAATTGCCCATTTCCATTTGACATCTTTCAGTGGGTCTGTTGTAGTTCTGTTCTGTGGTGTCCTTACGTGGCTGCAATTGCTTACAGATTTATTTTAAACTTAGGCTAGAATATTATGCTGCAGCTTTCCTCTGCTTCTTCATGAGATTTTTCTGGTGTTTTTTTCTTTGTCTACGGAAAATCTTTTATTCTCATTTTCTGTCATTTTTCTTATAAAATTTTGAAGTTTTATGTATTTATTTATTTTGATATTTGAGTGTGTTAGATTTTCCTGAACTGGTTTACATTGGTTTCTATGGCAAGAGTGGTAGAGAAAGAGAAGTTTAAGTGGCTTTTCCAGTTTCTCAATTCCAAGGTTCCCTCTCCTGTTTCATAGTGAAAGGGCAGTTTCTTTAATATATGGCACCCCTGTGTTAAGAACTAGCTTCTTCTAAACTTTTCATTCTCTTTTGTACAGAGAGTGACCAACCTTCTTGAGCTGTCTGGGATTAAGAGCTTTCCCAAGGTGTGAGACCTTCAATATGAACATTGAGAAAGTCCTAGGCAAAATGAGATGAGCTCCTCAAAAAATTAAATAGAGTTATCATACCCAGGAATTCTATTCCTAGATATATGCCCAAGAAAATTGAAAACATATGTCCCCACAGAAACTTGTACGCAAATGTTCCTAGCAGCATTATTCAAAAGTCAAAAGTGGAATCGACCCAAATATCCATCAACTGACAAATGAATAAACAAAATGTAGTATATCCTTACAATGGAATATTATTCACCATAAAAAGGAATGAAGTATTGATCTATGGTACAACATGTATGATCTTGAAAAATACCATTCGAAGTGAAAGAAACTAGACACAAAGGACACAGAGTCTCATTTTGCCTAGGACTTTCTCAGTGTTCGTATTGAAAGTCCTGCATCGTGGCAAAGCTTCTAGTAAGCCCATCCACCTTAGACTCAGAGGGCTCTTCTGCCCTCCACTTTCCTTCCTTTATTAGGATTCCAGCATCTAGGAACTCTCCAGCATCCTCCAGGCACTTTCCTCTCTCTTCCCCCACGCTAGTGTGTTCCTAAGTCTGTCCCTCTAGTCTTGTGTAATTACCATTCCTCTCCCTTTTGCTCACCCACCACATTTCAAACTTGATCTCAGTGACTCCTACTGAGGGAGGGTCTCTTTCCTCCTGGGTAAACCTTGGTGACATGTTCTTTATATTCTGTGTTCTTTATATTCACGACCCCCGTGGTCCTCCTTGCACTGGTCTGGTTTAGGCTCCTGCTCTTATCATTCAAATATCTGTTTCTTGACTCATGTGCAAATTGGAGTTTGCAATCTTCTCCTCCTCTCCTCTTAGCCAAGCTGCAGTTGTATTTGAAGACTAATGATGTTTTGTTTTCTCTTCTGGTTGGTTTCTGGAATTTTAGAAGATGTGGGGAAATAGAAATCCAGAGTGTCCCAGGAACCCAAATGCCCAGAAAGATGGAAAATTTTATCAGACTGTTGATGGATCTCACACTCCGATGCCATGGTGGACATTGCTGTTGAGATTTGAAGAGCCCAAGCATCCTACCCAGCCGGTCAATCTGGCAATTACTCTCAGGTGGCAGACTCAGGAAGAACTATTCACCAGTCATCTTAACATTCCCAGAAAGTGTAGTAAGTACTTTCATGCCTCCATGCCTTTGCTTATGCTGTTATTTCTGCCTCAAATATCCTTTGCCTACTTTGTCATCTGGAAAAATTCTATGCATCCTTCAAATTCAGCTCAAATGTCATCCTTCTTTACGAAGCTTCTCCAATTCCTTCCCCTCAACACCACCAACTGATTCTGCTGTGTTACTGCATCACTAGGCTGAAATCCTCATGTTGTAGTGCTTATTCTGTGGGAGGCACCATACATTCTCTCCCCTCACGGACCCTGAATTTTTCCAGGTCAAGGAACATGCCTGGTTCTTCTTTGTGTCCTAAGCATCCAGCATGGTGCTCGACATAGAGTAGGTGTCATTTATTGCATAAATAAGTGAGTACAATATCTTAAGTAAGGCTTGCATCTAAGACAGCTCGGTGGTGTAGACAGCATTCACACAGGGCTCCTCTCACCATTCACAAAGGCACAGCTGACATTGCAGACTTAGGCCTGTAGTTAGGAAGCACAGGGCTCTTTTATTCTGCTTCATTATTTTTTTTCAAGAAAACAATATGATGCATCCTTAGTACTCCCCAAAGCACACCAATCAGCATACTAATCACCCTGAAGTGTCATCTGAATCTTCCAATTTCATAAATTTGCATATTTTCCAAACAGTCCCTAGTTCCCCTCCCCCCTTTTATTAGCTCTTCTTGGAAGAGCTGCACTCCCTCCATGTTGCTCAAACTGACTTGATTTTTATTTCTCTTTGTAAAGACAGATTTGTGAGATGATGAATTAGTCATTGCCAATATCATGCGTTTACGCTCCGTGCGTTTACACCTTATATTTATTCTGCCCCATTCTCCCCTTCTGGCTCCAGATGGTGTGGCAATACAGCCTCGGGTGTGGAAGGCGGAAAACTCATTCTCTCTCCTTCCCTCCTCCCACGGTCTCAGCTCCAGCACGACCGTGCCAGGTTTGAATGGCACATCACCCTCTGGCAAACATGGCTTTTTTTCTGCAGATTTCACTGGCACTTAGGAATCGGGAAATGCTAGCGAGACAATGGGAGCCGTCAGATGCAGGCTCTTGTTGCTCCCTCCACTGTCCCCCTCCCAGATGAAACCACAGTGGGACTATATTTTGATATAGTCACAATTTTGTTTTTTTCTAAAGCCTTCATTTATTCAGGCAGCGGGCTGCAAGCGTCTCAAGAGAAGATTGACACAATGGAACTATGAAACAAAAGACTCAAATATTTCAGTTTTCAAAAGCCAAAAGTCCTGGTGGCAGATGAAAATGATTTGGAAGAACATGTGATCAGGCCAAATCTGCTTTTTCTTGTCCTTTTATGCCTGAAATAGGTAGCAAGATAAATATGTCAGAAAAGGAAGAGTATAGGTAGAAGAAGCGCGTCAGAGACAAAGATGTTTGTGATCTGGGAGAGGTGCACCCCATCCCTCCCCATCCCCCAGAGCTAGAGCCAGAGGACAGAGCAGCCCACAGGCATGGAAATCCTGGGTGATTATTGGGAATACCTTAGCATGGACAAGATCCGTTCCTTGCATTCTATATAGGGCTAGGGAGATGGCAGTTTTGTGTGGCTGCTAGCCCCTAGGTTCAGTTGAGGAGGAATGGTGACCTGTCACATCTACACAAAGACCAGAGATAAACAGTCAGAATCTGCAATTAGAAATTTTCCTATTCATTCTCATGAGATGGAAGCAGGAGCAGCTAATGGGGGTCAGGCCTGGTAAGGGCGGGAGTCAGGGGTCAGTGAAGACATCACTGATATGGCAAAGGTGCATGACCCAAGATGATTTAGAGTGGTGGACTCTCAGCAAACATCAGCCAGGACACAGCACAGCCCACAAACAGATGGCCTGCTCTCCACGATGCCATGGCTCTACATTAGCTCCAAGAACATAGACACGGTAGGGGCCAGGAGAGCAAGGAAGCCCCTGACTTAGCCGAAGAGACCCTATATTGATTGAGATGATCTGGAATCAGCTAAGATGACCCAGAATGAACGGCAGACTAGAGGCTGGAGGTAGCCGTTAAGGCTAATTATAGGACAAATAGGAAAGGTTTATTTCTTGCACATCCATGTTTGGGTTTGCAACTTACAAACTCTATATGCCTTACCAAGCAAAAGTACATGAGTTGACTTCAATGTTTCTGTGAATCCTAGACTCCTAGAGGGAAATGTAGAGATCATTCCGGGCAACCATATGTTTTAGGGATTTGGCCACTTTAAAGCGTGATCCTGCCAGTACCCCACTGCCACTAAGAAGAGGAACTGAATCTTCTTAACCTGCAAGTTTTCTAACACCTCCAAAAGCCATTGATTGTATTAGAAAAGCTGGTTGTATTTCTCAACACAGGTGTCCACACAAAAACATTTTACAGGGATGTTTTAAAATATTTGTGGGGTGTGTGTGTGTGTGTGTGTGTGTGTGTGTGTGACAGAGAGAGAGAGTTTATGCAGAAAATGAAGGATAGAATGGCATCTGGGGGCAGAGGGTCTTCAGCTTTTTTAGATGGTGGAGTTTCGCAGGTCGTGGGCTCCTCACTATGAAGAAGGGACAGCTGGACTAAGAATGATATTGGCAGGAATATGACCAGTTATTTAAAGCTGTTAGTAAGGCTTAAATATAGTTACATTTTCAGGCTGTGAAACATAACGAATTATAAAAAGAGTGGTCAAATTAAGCCCGATTGTCTCTTCCCAAGTTTTCTCATTAATTTTCATTTGCTCTTTGCATCCCATATGTCATCTATGCACATGGCCAGTGGAAACTGGCATGGAAGGGACAGAGAAAGTGTATGGGAAAAGTGCCAGCCACTGTTTTCACTTGTTCTGCAAAATGGGGGTGGGGTAAGGAGGGAAAACTAGATTATGTGATTTTAGAAGCAATTTTCTTTAATTTGGTAAATGCTCATTGGGCACAAACTCAAAGTCAAGAACTCCAGCTGGCACTGAGGAACTAAGACAATAAGGGTGGTCTCCATCCTGAGGAGCTGCAGGGCTACAGTGGCAATGACTCGAGGGCCAGACAGTCTGGCCTGTCTGGAGACCCTATGTCAGCTCTGGGTGGACAAAGATATTAGAAACAGAGGGAGAGCAGTGGTAGCACCCACGGAGGCCAGGGAGTGTCATGGATGAAACATCATTTGTCAATCACCATTCCTACCACTCAGGCAGAGGGAAGACGCCTTAACTGTATGGGAATAAATAAAATCCTGGGTCTTGGCCATACTAAACAAGGTCTAGACATCATATGACCTTATCACTTTGGTATGGTCTCAACTCCTAGAGGGAGGAAAGTTAGAATAATTGCATTGGGCCCACAGTAGATTACCAGCCAAACTAGACTCCTACCTAACTTCCTGAAAGCCCTTTGAAAGGCAGCCTCTTGCTGAGACTGCACTCAGGAAGGGACAGAAGAGGCATCTCACATGGTTGTCATAACCACGGGCTTTCCCATTCCGATACAGGCTGGGAGGACTTCCCAGTGGTGGTGCAGGTCTCCCTGGATTCAGCTCAGGTTGTTCCTGTCATGAGAGCCCCTGGTATTGGGAATGGTGGGGATGATGTGGAGACCAGTTTGCAAGGAAGCTAGAGTGTGAGCCTCTCATCACAAATGAGTGTGGAGAAGGAAAGCAATTTGTTCACTGTTTCTGAGCTCAATAATAGGATGCAGAAAAAGTAGGATGAGTTCAGCAGCCACAAACTAAAGAGTCTGTGAAAAGGTAAATGCTGCAATTCACACATTCCTCCTGCCTGAAAAAGTTCCCACAATGTGTTGTTGTTTTTATTGTCGTTGTTGTTTTTTCTTGTTGAGACAGAGTCGGAGTCTCTCTCTGTTGCCCAGGCTGGAGTGCAGTGGTGTGATCTTGGCTTACTGCAAGCTCCGCCTCCTGGGTTCAAGTGATTCTCCTGCCTCAGCCTCCTGAGTAGCTGGGATTACAGGCATGTGCCATTATGCCCAGCTAATTTTTGTATTTTTAGTAGAGACAGAGTTTCACCATATTGGCCAGGCTAGTCCCAAACTCCTGACATCAAGTGATCAGCCTGCCTTGGTCTCCCAAAGTGCTGGGATTACAAGTGTGAGCCACTGCAGCCGGCCCCAACAACCCTGATTCTTGAGGATGGACTATCAGAGGCACTGGCTGCTCTTTCTCAAATGAATGAAAGCTCAGCACTACTAAGGCAGCTTGTGCAGAATCTCTTCCTCTATTACAACCAGGGTGCCTGAGACTCATCATTTCATCGCTCTGAGCCTCCATTTTCTTGTCTATGAAATGGGTGTGTCAAGCAGGGTTCAGTTGCAGAAAACAGAATCTACTTGAGCACAAATGGTTAGAGCATCTTTAAGAGGGTTGAAGAAACGAATTCTAGAGTAGATTTTGAAAACACTGTAGAACTGGCCTACCCAGGAAACTGCTGCCTCTGCCCAGGGTAGGAAGGATAGAATCTCGAAGCTCTTTTCCAGGCTGGGATCCCATGACACTCCAGCTCCAGAATCATGTTGCCTCGGACATGATGCACACCTGCAAGATGATGCCCTTGACCCCATGTAGCTTGGGCATAGATGCTAGAACCACTACTACAGCTGCCACAGAAAAGCCAAACACCCCCACCTTGATCCTCCAGGCAAAAGCACACAAGTGGCCAAGTGCAGTCCCTGCTCCAGGTGTGCCATGTCTGATCTCAAATCTTGTTGCTGCTTGGCCAAAGGCAATCACATCTCTAATGGTAAATTGCCTATTGGAAATTGCCTATTTTAGGGCCCATCCTCTGTAGGTGGATGAGAGGGAAGTGGGAATGGATGTTGAAAACAAACCCACAGTTATTCCACCAGACTGCTTCTCACAGAGGCATGGAGGTAATTCAGGGGGATGAAGAGGAGCATACCTGGAATGCTATAGGTTCATAGCCAGCAGCAGGTCCCTTCTATTTGCCCTGTGAGGAATCCCACCAGATTTGTTCTGGAGGTGATCAGGGATGCCTTGATCTATGGTGTGAGTGTCTCAATGACCAAGTCGCCAAAAGCTGAAAGAGGTTCTGTTTAGGTAATAAACAACCATTATAAAGTCTTGCATTTTGTTTATTTATTTCATTGGGAAGATAGCAGCCCCTCAGTTCTTGCAAAGAAGATCAAATGTAAAATAGAGCTGCAGGCCAAGTACAGTAACAGCCCTGAGAGGTGATAAGAGATGGAAGAGAGAAGAGAAAGGAGAGAGAAAAGTAGAGAGAGAGAGAGAGACCTGCAATGTTAGCAATTAAAATACCCCAAAGAGAGTTTTATAGAAACAAGTGATGCAGGACATAAATTCTCTATATCTTAACACACATTTTACCATTTTATCCTTACTTCAATTAAGAAATATTGGTTGAACTCCTACCAGAGTTGGGCGCTGTGCAAGACTCAGTAGATGCAGTGGTGATGGAGCCATAACTATTGTTGACAGTGTGAGCTATCTCTTCCCTATGCCTGCAATTGGTAAACCTGGTTGGCCTCCAGTCCAGACTCCCCAAAGCTCCTCTCCTTGTGTCTGAGGCAGCAAAATCCCAGGTGCTCATGCTTTAAAAATGCTGGCCTCCACTTCCTAAGAGATCCAGACTGAGGCTGACAACTGAAACCCCACAGGTATGAGGATACAACTTGGCTTAATTTTTCAGACATTAATTTCTGACCCCAGATTCAGAATCGAAGAGGGACAATAATAATGTGGGATGGTATTTCCTGTAGTAGAAGGTTCAGTTCATTTTGTCTAGTGAAAATATAAAGGTTTATCAAATAAGATTACACCTAAGCTGAGTTCTCTGAATGACTTGTGCCAAGGAAGACAGGCAGGAAGGGTGTTTCCAGCACATTTGTAAAGGCTCAGAGTATAAGACAATAAGGTGAATGTATTAGGGTTCTCTAGAGGGACAGAACTAATATATATATATATTAGTTTATTAAGTATTAACTCACATGATCACAAGGTCCCACAGTAGGCCGTCTGCAAGCTGAGGAACAAAGAAAGCCAGTCCAAGTCCCAAAACTGAAGAACTTAGAGGCCGATGTTCAAGGGCCGGAAAGGTGCAGCATGGGAGAAAGACGTAGGCTGGGAGGCTAGGCCAGTCTAGTCTTTTCACATTTTTTATTTCTGCCTGTTTTATATTCTAGCCACACTGGCAGCTGATTAGATGGCGCCCACCCAGATTAAGGGTGGGTCTGCCTTTCTCAGCCCACTGACTCAAATGTTAATCTCCTTTGGCAACACCCTTTCAGACACTCCCAGGATCAATACTTTGCATCCTTCAGTCCAATCAAGTTGACACTCAGTATTAACCATCACAGTGAGCTGAGCTGGCATGGGCCAGTCAGGAAAGTATAGAAGTCCTTGTGCTACTCTCCTGATCAGCAGACCCAGTCACAGGCTAAGTGAAGACTGGCTGGGATGACCTTTCATAGAAACTTTCCAGAGCCAACCAGAGCTGAGAGGACTCAGTACTTCTGCATCAAAGCACTGGTTTATCTTTAATCCAGTTAAGTGCCTGAGAGTTCACTTGGTGTCCACTTTGGGCCTGACCCTAGATCTGAGCTTTGAGCTCAGATAATAAAAGGAGGGCAAAGACCCTGTCCCAGCCCTTTGGATTCTCTGTACTCTGTGATGGTTCATTCCAGGTGTCAATTTGACTGGATTAAGGGATGCCCAGATAGCTGGAAAAGCACGATTTCTGGGTGTGTCTGTGAGGGTTCCTGAAATAGATTGACATTTGTATCCATGGGCTGAGTAAGGAGGATCCACTGTTAACATGGTAGGTATTGCCCAATCAGCTGAGGGCCTAGATAGAACAAAAAGGCTGGAAAAAAGGAGAACACGCGCTTTCTCCCTTCTGAGGCTAGAATACCCTTCTCTTCCCTTGGACATCAGAGATCCAGGTTCTCCAGCCTTCAGACTCTGAGAGCTGCACTGGCAGCCCCTCAGTTTCTCAGGTCTCAGACTGTGAATGACACCATCAGCTGCCCTGTCTCTGAGCCTTGGGACTTGGTCTGAGCCACGCTGCCGGCTTCCCTGGTGCTCTCACTTGAAGATGCCATATCTTAGCATCCATAACCATGTAAGCCAATTCCCCCAGTGAGTTACCTATCACATATCTGCTTCTCTCTACATTTATCTTACTGGTTCTGTTTCTCTAGAGAACCCTAATCCCCAGTCTGGTAGGAAAAACAAACAGGTGGGCCAGTGCACAGTGAAGCATTAGGGATAGAGCCAGGGGCCAGGATCAGTCATCCTGAGAAGTATTTCAGAGAATAAGAATTGCCCCTGAGGATCAGATATGACCCATAGCTGTATGGTTTGGGGGTCACTATGTTTTCACACTTCAAAAATGTAATTGCCAGGATTTTAAACATTGAGCTGTCAAAGAAAAATGCAGATTCCTGAGCTCTCTTGAAAAATCAGAAGGTTAAGTCCATAGTGGCCCACGTTCTACCATGGCCTGCATGTTTTTCTGGAGCTGTGTAGACAACCCATTCAAATGGAGCATTTTCTCTTCATCCACATCATCTGGCTTTCCTCTTTCAATCGCATTAGCGGCATGGTCCCCACCGTCACCTGCATTTGAGATCCCCGCACAAACCAATCCCCAGTTGGGTGCACAACATACCACCAGTGGGGACTCGGGATCATGGTCTCAGTAGTGACCATGGAGTATCCCCCCTTCCTTTCACTGATTGCCTCCTGTGCTGGCCCAAACCCTTCTTTTTTTTTTTTTTTTTTTGAGACGGAGTCTTGCTCTGTCGCCCAGGCTGGAGTGCAGTGGCGCAACCTCGGCTCACTGCAAGCTCCACCTCCCAGGTTCACGCCATTCTCCTGCCTCAGCCTCCCGAGCAGCTAGGACTACAGGCGCCCGCCACCACGCTCGGCTAATTTTTTTTTTTTTTTTGTATTTTTGGTAGAGACGGGGTTTCACCGTGTGCCCAAACCCTTCTGACTACCTTCTTGTGCTCTGAGAAATCGGATGAACACTCAGGCTTTCATTTAAGCATCACAGGCACAAGTAAAATATCTGAGAAGACCCCATCCTGCAGTACACAACCTCTCGATGACTCATGTTCAAGTTGCCATGAAGGGAGGGAGAATAGGGAAGATATCCTAGTGAGTACAGCAAGTATGTGCCCCAGGTAGGTCCCAGCAAAGAAGCCACAGCAGAGAGGCAACCACTGCAAGCAAAACAGAGGGTTGCAGCACAGCCCATACTTGACTTTGCAATGGGCAGAACCCAGCTCCATCCAGGCTGGGTCTATTTTGTAGCAAATGAGTACATTTCTGACAGAGTCAAATATGGCTCCTTTCTTGGGTCTCATCTATCCAAACACCTGTTTTGCTCCATCTTATTCCTCTAATCAGCATCCCTAGGGAGCATCTCAGCAATTAAAGCTTCACTACCATACTGGGGTCTCTTGTTCCTCTGTAGCCTGACTCCTTCCCTCCATCTGGGCTTGTGTCTGTATCCACAAAGCATTTCCACCAGCTGCTTCACCACTGTTTTATGAATGGCAACATTGGGAGTGCAGCATGCCCTTAAGTATGGTGATGTGCAGAATGATTTTAGAGGGCAACTGGATGAGCGTTTTTAGGCTTGAACTTACTTTAATGTGTGTTATGGACTGAATTCTGTGCCCCCAAAATTCATATGTTGAAGCTCTGACCCTCAGTATGATGGTGTTTAGGAAATAGAACCTTTAAGAATGCAATTAAGGTTAAATGAGGTCATAAGGGTAGGGCTTCGATCCACTAGGACTGGTGTCTTCATAAGAGGAGGAAGAGACACTGGCAGTGCACACGTGGACAAAAAAAAAAAAAAAAAGCAAGTGAGCTCACAGCGAGAAGGTGGCCAACAGGCCGACATAAGCCAAGGAGAGAGGCCTTGCCAGAAGCCAACCCTGCCAGCACCTTGATCTTGGACTTCCAGCCTCCCAAAGTGTGAGAAAATAATTTTTGTTTTTTAAGCCACCCAATCTGTAGTGTTTTATTATGGCAGCCCTAATAAACAAATACAATGTGTACCAGGAAAAAATAGGTAATTGGCATCTTAAAATGCAACCTCACAGATTATGTTGATCAGGGTTAAGTTTTTGAGATTAATAAAAATATTAAATGAATAATAGTAATTGGAGCTGCAGGAAGTGGTGTAAATTGCAAAGGTCTTATTCAAATAGTTGAAGATTAGGCAATAGTGGTTTATTGGAAAAGTGGCATTGGAAGAAGGCAGTCCCAAATCTGAATTTCAGCTTTGCCCTCCTTACCTATGTGAGTTTGGGAAAGTCGGCTTTTCTGAAGTCAGGTCCCCGGTGGTCAAAAACAGGCCCTAGGATTTTGCGTTTGAATTTTCTTTTTATTGTGTCTGTCAGCCCCAGGGGCTGGGAGCACCTCAAGTCCGTGTCCTCATTGGTGTTCTTTCATGTTTTCCATGTGCAGCCCTGGACCTGCCCCCAACAGAATGAGGAAGGACATGAACTTTGTCACTTACTAGCTGTGCCACCTTGGGAGAAGTATTCGATCTCTGAAACTCAGATTTCTTATCTCTGAAGCAGAGATAATAATAATATCTATCTTAATGGTCTTGTTTTGATAACTAAATGAGGTAATCCCTGTTAAAGCACTTAGTGCACTACCTGGCATACCTTGAAAGCTAAACAAAGTGTTATCATTACTATTGGTTCTTAACAAATGTTAGTTGAATATAAGAGCAAATGAGTGTTTATTCAAATGGATGGATGTATAGTTGGTGAATAAGGAGGTGAGCGGTGAGTGGAAAGATGGATGGATGGATATATTTTTCAATCATTGAGTGTGTGTGTATATTTATAAGTAAATTAGATGATTGATGGATAAGTAGGTGGATGAATGGATGGATAAATGAGTGGATGGATGGATGGATGGATTAATGGATTCATTGGTTGATTTTTAAATCAATGATTATATGTATATTCTTGGAAGTGAAGAAGTTGATTGATAGATGAGTGGAAGGATGGATGGATGGATGGATGAAATTTTCAATCAATGAGTGTATGTATGCATTTATAAGTAAATGAGTTGATAGATGAGTAGGCAAATTGATAGATGATGATGGATTTTTCTATCAATGAGTGTATTATGCATTAATAAGTTTATGAGTTGATTTATAGATGAATAGGTGGATGAATGGACAAATAGATGGATAAACTTTTTGAATGAGGAGTGGTTACAGAGGATTGGTGGATAGATGGATGGATGGATGGATGGATGGATGGATGGATGGATGGATGGATGGTTGGATGGATGGATGGGTGGGTGGATGGATGGATGGATGAACAGGCTGTGGCTGATCCATTTGAACCATCATCTGCTTCTTCTACATAGATAATGGCCACACATTAAAAATAGACAGTGAAGGTGGCCTTTGGAATACAAGTTTTAGATGACAGTTAAGTGACAGTTGGGGATGATTCTTTTTTTTTTTACATGGAAAGCCTCATTATGGGTTTATGGCAGTCTTCTTAAAGCTACAGAAGTGAGAGGATGATTTTGGGTCAAGAGCATTATCATTTTCAATGTTCCTAACTATTTAACTTCCCCTTCTCAGAAGTATATTTGCCTCTAATCTGATAAGCAAAAGCTCCTTGAAACGCAATTGGACTTGGCCCCCAGGTACAGCGTTATTTGCAGACAGGCCCTGGGTAATCTATCATACCTTTTTAATTACCAAGAGCCACCTGGAGATCATGAGCCTTTCTGTGGAGTCTGGGCAGGTTTTGAGTAACATTGGGAAAATGCCAAAACAGTATTTGCCACAGGAATTTTTATCAGAGCTATGGTTTCTTTCAAATAATCCAGCAGTGGTCTCACAGTCTCCAAAAGGGCCAGGTTTTCAGCAGCCAGATGTTTGTGGCATTGTCCAAAGAGCCTAGCTGGAGTCTCAGGGCATGCAACAGAGATTGTGCTGCAGGCCAAGTGTCATGAGCGCACAAGTTAAAAATAAATGTGGTCGCTTACACACACACACATACCTGTTCTCTCTCTCTCTCTTGTCCCCTGCTTTTTTTTTCTTTCTCTTTCTTTTCTCACTTCAGTGACTATCTGTAATCACTACTCACAAATTCCACGGCAGCATTACTGCTCTGCAATATACAGCTTCTTCCCACACCTACACATCAGAGGCTTTGAGACTTTGCGTGGGGCTCCCACTCCTCCACCCTGTCCATTTCCCCTCTATATCAGAGGCTACAACAGACTCCACTCAGAGACTGGAGTTGGAGGCAGGCAGGCCTGGCTTTCAGCCCTGACTCTGCTTCTTACTCTCCATGAGGTCTTGGGCTGATTACTTTAAACCTCTCTGAATCACTCTTTCCTTGTCTCCAAAATGACATTAATAAGCCCTTTCTCATAAGCTTATTTTAAAATGAAATTATATATACTTTGCATGCTCCTTTGCTCATATTAGAAACTTACAAAAATGTTTAACTGATTACTCAGTAACTCGGGAGGCTACAAGTGAAAACTCAAAGGGTTTACCTGAGGGGCGGCTAACGAAGAGGCTATTTAGAGAGGTGTGGGCAGGGTCAATAGGACCCATGGGCAGATCCCACTCCTCCGACCTGTATCCTTCCAGGCCCAAAGGGGCAAGAGAACAGAAGCTGTTCCCAGGGTCTGGAGACAGCTTTGGACACAAAGGGGTTGTGTGACAGGACCTACAACAGTAGAAACAGCCAAACAGAGGTAAGACAGGAAGCAAGTGAGGAGGGAGATAGATGCCCCACCTCTCTTTCTTCCTGCCTTGGGACCAGACCTCCCTCTGTCCCTGCCAGAGCCTCCCATTGTCTGAACCCCCAGGATGTTGCAAGACAAGGGAGCCAGATGATGTGGCCCATAGATGACGTGGCCCATAGATGACGTGGCCCATAGATGACATGGCCCATAGATGATGTGGGCTCAGAGCAGTCTGGGGAGAAGATTTGAGGTGGGGACATGCAGAGAATGACTAGCACAATGGCATGTGATATTTTCATCTTACTGTGTCTCCCAATAATGCAATATTCATAGGACCTCCACCACTAATCATAAGAATATCATAGTTGGCACTTCCTATGTGCCACACAGTAAACCATGCACTTGACATTCATCATCTCACCCAGTCCTCTCTGCAACCCTATGAGATAGGTGCTGTTTGTGTTCCTATTTTATAGATGAGGAACCTGCAACTGGTACTTTTTTATGAGGTCTCCCTGGTCCCCTTTTCTGTCCAGACACCACTCACAGTGGTCCTCCCAACAAAGAAGGCAGAACCTAATTGTGGGTGGCCAGGGTTTTACCTGGCATCCTTGGCATACAGACAGCCAGGCTTGGTAATTATGCTTTATGCAGCTATATCCAAGTCATGGTGCCCACCACCCCTTAGGTCACTCAAATATCTTGAGCATTCAAGCTAGTATTTATTTAAAATCTTGCCAAGTGCCTGAACTTCACAGAAGCATTGACATTTTGGCTTGCACAGAAACCACTGTGCTGGCATCCACAGGGTTTTGACCCAAAAGCCTTTTTCCCTGTGAAAGCTGCAGCCCTGAGATGCTTACAGAGACCCAAGGAAGACAAGATAGCTCCTGAAGGCATTTTTTGGTTTTTGTTTGTAATTTTTTAAACCAATAATAGTATACAACTTCTTTTTACCTGAGTTTAAAGAGCCATTTTCTGTCCCTTAAATAACCTGCATATTCTAATTACTAACTTATAAAGAAAACAAAATTGTGTGAAATTAGGCAGAGTGAATTATTCATCGCCGTATTTTCTGTCATCATTTTCCACTGGCATCTCCCTTTGAGAAGGAAACTTAATAATGAGAGAGTGAAAAATTCCCTCTTCATCTCTTTTTCTCCATAGAAGCCCATTTACCATTGTGGTTGAACTATGCCATGGTAGAAAGCAAAATAATTATTACAATAATTACAGTCATAATCATAGCCAGTCGGGTTTTGTTTTGTTTCTGTTTGTGAAAAGGAAAAAAAAAAAAAAAGGTGGTGATACTTCACCCAACCTTCCATTCTCTATTTATTGACAATTGCTTATGGAGAATCCTACTGTGTGGCAACTCCTGGCTCTTTGGCAAGACTCCCAACCCCATCCACCCCGGCTGGGCTGGGAGGTGCCTTGTTTACCTGACTGTCCCTGTCATAGAACGGTGAGCTCCTGACATCTGGAACAGTATCTCATCCAACTTTCCATTCCCCTAGGACCTGATATTCTTCTCATCACCAAAAAGGGCTTGAAAACTAAGTGAGGAATAAAAATGTGAATAAAAGGGATATAAAAAATGGAAAATAAAAACTACAGATACTCTTGGTTGAGTTCTGCAGGATGGATAATAGAGCAAATGCTCAGAAGATGAAATTTATTTTTCAATTTTTATTGTGCCATAAAAACACATAACACAAAATTTACCCTTCTAACAATTTCCAAATGAACAGTAGAATATTGTCAACCACATGCACATTGTTTGCAACAGAGCCCCAGAGTCCGCAATTCTACCTTAGACCCATTAAGCAACTCTCCCTCCCCCAGCCCCTGGCAACCACCATTCTACTTTCCATTCCTATGAGTCTGACTACTTTAGACTCCTCACATAAATGAAAGAGTGCTGTATTTGTCCTTTCGTGACTGGCTCATTTCACTGGACACAATGCCCTCAAGGTTTATCATAACATCTGACAAGATTTCCTTCTTTTTTTCTAACGTTGAATAGTATTCCATTGTATATGCCACATTCTCTTCATCTATTTATCCATTGAGGCATATTTTAGGCTGCTTCCACTTCTTGGCTATCGTGAATGATGCTGCTATAAACATTGGTGTGCTAAAATCTCTTCAAAATCCAGTTTTTAATCCTTTTGGATATCACCATGGTCTGCATGTCCTAACACTCACCTTGAAATTTAATTGCCATTGTAGCAGTATTAAAAAGTGGAACTTTAAGAGGTGGTTAGGTCATGAGAGTTCCACCCTTAAAATGGATGAATGCTGTTATTGTGGGAGTGGGTTCCTGATAAAAAGATGCAGCTCACCCCTCATCCTCTTCCTGTACTTGGTTACCCTTTCACCTTTTGCCATGGGATGATGTAGCAAGAAGACCCTTGTCAGACACCAACACCATGCTCTTGGACGTTCATCCTTCAGAATTGTGAGAAAGACAATTATTTTCTTTATAAACTACCTAGTTTCAGGTATTTGGTTTTAGCAGTAGAAAATGAAATAAGAAAGACACATACCCAGAAGTGGGATTGCTGGATCATATGGTAGTTCTATTTTAAATGTTTTGACAAATTTTTGTACTGTTTTACATAGAGGCTGCACCATTTTACAATCCCACCTACAATGCCCAAAGTTTCTAATTTTTTCCACAGTCTCACCAACACTTGCTATTTTCTGTTGTTGTTTTTTTTGATAGAGACCATTTTAATACATGTGAAGTCATATCTCATTATGGTTTTGATTTGCATTTCTCTAATGATTAGTGATACTAATCATCTCTTCATGTGCTTGTTGGCCATTTGTATATCTTCTTTGGAGAAACATCTATTCAAGTTTTTCACCCATTTCTAAATCAGGCTTTTTGTTGTTGTTGTTGAGTTGTAGGAGTTCTTTACATATTCTGAATATTAACCCCTTATCCGATAAATGGTTTGCAAATATTTTCTCCCATATGTAGTTTGCCTTTTCAGTCTTGATTGATTTTTCCTGCAAAGAAGCTTGTAAGTTTGATGTCATCCCATGTGTTTATTTTCGCTTTCATTGCCTGGGCTTTTCATATAATATCCAAAAATCTTTTTTCAAACCCAATGTCATGAAGATTTTCCCCTGTGTTTTTTCTGAGAATGTTATAGTTTCAGGTTTTATGTTTGTCTTATGTTTAGCTCTTTAACCCATTTTGAGTTAATTTTGTATATGGAGTTAATTTTTGGTATTAGGGTGATACTGGCGTCATAGAACGATTTAGGGAGGATTCCCTTTTACTCTATATTTTGGAATAGTTTCAGTAAGAATAGTACTAATTTTTCTTTGAATACCTGATAAAATTCAGCTCTGAATCCATCTGGTCGTGGATTTTTTTTGCTGGCATTTTTTTTTATTACTGTTTCAATATCACTGTCTGTTATAGAGTCTGGATATTAGACCTTCATCAGATGCATAGTTTGCAGATATTTTCTCGTATTCTGTACATTGTCTTTTTACTCTGTTGATAGTTTCTTTTGCTGTGCAAAACCTCTTTAGTTTAATTAGGTCCCATTGTCAACCTTCATTTTTGTGGCAATTGCTTTTGGCGTCTTCATCATGAAATCTTCGCCAGGGCTTGTATCCAGAATGGTATTTTCTAGATTATCTTCCAGGGTTTTTATAGTTTTAGGTTTTACATTTAAATCTTTAATCCATCTGGAGTTGATTTTTGTATATGCTGTAAGAAAGGTGTCCAGTTTTATTCCTCTGCATATGGCTAGCCAGTTATCCCAGCATTATTAGTTGAATAGGGAGTACTTTCCCTATGGCTTGTTTTTTTTGACTTTGTCAAAAATCAGTTGTAGGTGTGCAGCTTTATTTCTGGGCTCTCTATTCTATTTTGTTGGTCTACGTTGGCACCCTTTTTGAAGATCATTTGATCATAAACATAAGGATTTATTTCTGAGTTGTATTTAAGTCTATTGGGTTATATGTCTGTCTTTACATCAGTGCAATACTCTTTTTATTACTGTCACTTTGTAACATGTTTTGAAATCAGGAAGTGTGAAGCCTCTAGCTTTGTTCTTTCTCAGGATTGTTTTAGCTATTCATAATCTTTTGAGATTCCATATACAATTTAGGATTGGTTCTTCTATTTCTTCAAAAAAAATGCCATTGGAATTTTAATAGGGGTTGCACTGAATCTGTAGATCGTTTTGAGTAGTATGGGCATTTTAACTATATTAACCATTACAATTCATGAACATAGGGTGTCTTTTTATCTATTTGTGTCTTCTTTAATTTATTTCAGTAATGTGTTGCAGCTTTCAGTGTAAAAGTCTTTCATCTCTTTGATTAAATTTACTTTACTTTTAAGTATTTTATTTTTTAAATGCTGTTTTAAATGGGATTGTTTTCTTAATTTTCTTTTCAGATTGTTCATTACTAGTATATGAAAATGCAACAAATTTTTGTGTCTTTTTTTTCTCCTGCAACTTCACTGATTTTGTTTATTCTAACAGTATTTTTTTGTGTGTAATCTTTAGGGTTTCCACATATAAGATTATGTCATCTGTGAACAAAAATGTTTTTAATTTTTTCTTTCTAATTTTGATGACTTTACATCTTTTACTTGCCTAATTGCTCCGGCTAGAAGCCAGTACTCTCTTGAATAAAAGTGGCAAGAGTGGATATCCTCACCTTGTTCTTAATCTTAAAGAAAAGCTTTCAGTTTTTCACTACTAAATGTGATGTTCACTGTGGGCTTCTCATATATAGCCTTTATTATGTTGAGGTAATTTCCTTCTATTGCTAGTTTGTTGAGAGTTTTTATCATAAAAGTGCTTTAAATATTGTCAAATGCTTTTTCTGCATCAACTGATGTGATCATGTGATTTTCATCCTTTGTTCTGTTAATGTGGTGTATTATATATGATTTTCACATGCTGAATCATCCTCACATTCCAGGATAAATCCCACTTGGCCATGGCATATTATCCTTTTAATGTGCTGTTGAACTTAGTTTTCTAGAATTTTGTTGAGGATTTTTACATCAATATTCATCAGGGATAATGGGCTGTAGATTTTTGTTTTTGTTTTGTTGTAGTTCTTGTAGTTTTGTTTCTTATAGATCTTTGTCTGGCATTGGTAGCAGAGTAATGCTGGCTTCATAAAATGAGTTTGGCAGTGTTCCCTTTCCTTCAAGTTTTTGGAAAAGTTTGACAAGAATTGATATTATTTTTTAAATTATCCAGTAAAGTCTGGTCCTAGGCTAATCTTGTTGGGAAGCTTTTGATTACAGATTTCTCTCTTCAGATTTTATAGCTCTTCATGATACAGTCTTGTTAGGCTGTAAGTTTCAGGAATTTATCAATTTTTTTCTAGGTTATCCAATTTATTGGCATATAATGGTTCATAGTAGTCTCTGATCATCCTTTGTATTTCTGTGGCATCAATTGTAATGTCTTCTTTTTCATTTCTGATTGTGGAGACAACAGTGATTCTATCTTGAATGCTAATCCACCATGTTGATTTCTGATTAGCCCCAGTCCTGTGAATGCCTCCTGAGTCCTACTTTACTTACTGTCCCTAGAATACAAACATGTGAACCTTGATGTTATAGCACAAATTATAGGTCATAATGCATGTAGCATACATGCCTGTTCTGAAGGGTTGCCCTTAATTATCTCCCTGGAGCATGTACCCCCTTTCCCCATGGCATTTAAGCCCTAGGTCTGGGGAATAACAGTGCAGAGATCTACCTGTCTTGCAGCCACCCAGGACTACACTTCTGTCTGTAAGTTTCTCCAATAAAACACCCATTACTGACAAGCTGGATCTGTCTGTCTTATTCTTTGGTTTCTTGGTTCCTGTAGCATTTGGGAATCACTTTGCATATATGGCCCTTTCACAGAACACTGATTCTCTTTAATTGAGTCTTCTCTTTTTTTCTTATTCTAGCTAAGAATTTGTCAATTTTCTTGCTCTTAAAAAAACACAACAACAAACAAACAAACAAAAAAATGGGCCAGGCAGAGTGGCTCATGCCTGTTATCCCAGTACTTTGGGAGGCCAAAGTGGGAGGATCGCTTGAAGCTAGAAGTTTGAGAACAGCCTGGACAGCAAAGTGAGACTTCATCTCTACAAAAACTTTTTAAAATTAGCTAGGCATGGTGGTGTGTGCCTGCAGTTCCAGCTACTTGGAAGGCTGAGGTGGGAGGATCACTTGAGCCCAGGAGTTCGAGGCTGCTATGAGCTACGACAGAGCCACTACACTCCACACTGGGCAACAGAGTGAGACTCCATCTTAAAAAAATATTTCAAACCAACTCTTAGTTTCACTGATTTTTTATATTGCTTTTCTATTCTCTATTTCATTTATTTATGCTCTGATCTTCATTATTTCCTCCCTTCTGCTAACTTTGGGTTTAGTTGTCCTTTTTTTAGTTCTTTGAGGCATAAAGTTAGGCTGTTGCTTTGATATCCTTCTTTTTAATGAAGGTGTTTATTATAATAAGCTATCCTCTTAGTATTGCCTTTGCTCCATCCCGTAAGTTTTGGCATGTTGTGTCCTGATTTTCATTTGTCTCAAGATATATAATAATATTTTGTTATTTCTTCTTTGACTCATTGGTTGTTTAAGAATGTATTGTTTAACTTCCACATGTTTGTGAATTTTCTAGTTTTCCTTCTGCTACTGATTTCTAGTTTCATTCCATTGTAGTCAGAATGTGGAATAATTATCGACAAGCAAAAATTTATGTCTTTCATTGAAACCTCAAGGATCATGGTTACTAAAAACATGTTTGAGAGCAAATAATGGTAATTAGAAATGAATTCTAGTGCTTATTGTAAGTAGTGCTTATTGTAAACAAATTCAGATGTGTGGCATGTCTTTGATATGCCCTATTTTATGTAGCCTGTATCTTGTGTTATTTTTATTTATGTACAGATAAAAGGGCTCTACTAGGTCTCTTCCCAATGCTACCCTGGGTCTGGTTTTTAAAGCCTGGCTTCTCTCTTCTGGATTCTCACTCTGCAGGGCACTCTGTTCTCACTCTGGGTCAGGCATGGTACCAAGTATTGCAGTTACAAAGATGAACCAGTCATTGTACCTGCACTTAAAGGGCTTTCAATGTTTACACATAATGCAGTGATGGAACAGGTGGGCCATTCAGAAAGGGAATCTACTGTGTTACAGGAACTTTAATATGTCAACTTATTTTATGTAATAATATCCTGTGACATAGGGATTCTCTCCAACAAGTAAAAGAGAAAAAAGAAAGCTCAGAGAGGACACTGCTTTGTTTAAGTTTACCCAGCCAGGAAATGGCAGAACTGAGACTTGACTAGGTCTATATAATCTCAAAACTAACACCTTTACAAATGTATTGTCTTCCTACCACACCTCCCATGGAAAGGAATGACTCCATAAATTGCATGCTTCCTGTATGAATCCAGGGATTGTTTACAGAATCTCAAATAAGGCTAGAAAATATTCACAACAAAAAACCCTCAAAATTATTCCCATATCTAGAGAATAAAGTAACTCTTTCTTCCCTAGTCTTTATTTAAGATGTGATGGAATCACTGTTGGCATCTGCCTAGACTTTTTCTGAAATTAGTAACTTTAATTCCCCATTAAATTCTGGAGGATATGTATTTTGGAAGTCAGAGAAGCTAAATTCAATAAAAATATGTATAAATTCATTTTATTGCACAATTGGTATGCTCCTGCTGGATATATTTCTTCTAGTATCTTCAAAATTAAGAGCACATCACGTATTATGCTATAGGCAGAACCAGAAGTCCTGTAGAAAACTCAACCTTAGAGAAAGCTTTAGACCCTTGGAGTTAGAAATGACCTCAGGACAGGTCATCCAGCTTCCTGCCCACTGCAGGAATCCTCTCTACAACATTCATAGTGTATGGTTGATATGGTTTGGATCTGTGTCCCCACCCATATCTCATGTTTAATTGTAATCCTCAAGTTTTAGGTGGGGCATGGTGGCAGGTGATTTGATCATGGGGGCAG
Source organism: Symphalangus syndactylus (assembly GCF_028878055.3). Taxonomy (NCBI): domain Eukaryota; kingdom Metazoa; phylum Chordata; class Mammalia; order Primates; family Hylobatidae; genus Symphalangus; species Symphalangus syndactylus. Next base: position 12,448,544 of record NC_072429.2, read on the forward strand.
ATGTCTCATGAATTGTTTAGCACCATCCCCCTTGGTGCTGTTCTTGTGATAGGGAATTCTTGCAAGATCTGGTTGTTTAAAAGTGTGTCCCCTCTCTTTCTTGCTCCTGCTCTGGTCTTGTGACTTGCCTGCCCCTACTTCACCTTCTGCCATGATTGTAAGTTTCCTGAGGCCTACCCAGAAGTAGAGCAGATGCCAGCATTATGCTTCTGGAATAGCTTGCAGAACCATGAGCCAATTAAACCTCTTTTCTTAATAAATTACCCAGTCTCAGGTATTTATAGCAATGTGAGAACAGACTAATACAATAGTCCTTTAGCTGCTGCTTGAATACTTCCAGGAACAAAGAGCTCACCATCTCTTGTAGTCTCATGTTTCATTGTTGAATAATTCTACTTGCTCCCAAGGTTACTCAGCACCAAGCTAGGAATCAGATACACTGAGGTTCTAGTTCCAGATCTGCCACTTAGTAACTGCATAATCTTGGGTAAGGCAACTAACTAGAATCCTTTTTCTTCACCAAGGCCCCATGGACACGCCAAATAGCTGTCCTGTCTCCCCCATTTAGTCTTCTCTACTCTAGGCTGAAAATCTACCATATTTTCAACTTCCCCTTATATGTTGCTTTCAGATCTCTGAGAAGGAACGCCCTGAACATATTCCTTAATAGATATTTCCCTCAAAAACAGATTCTTCCAGTTTTCAAGGCATATGATTTCCCCAAGCCAATGAGTGACACCTCCCAAACAACCAATATAATCATCCCGACAGTCGGCTGGATGGTCTCAAAGCCACTTTCCAACCCATTTCTGCAAGTTTCAACCACAATATTTTTTCCAATCTGCTTATCTTTTTCAATAATAATCACAAACATTCGTTTATTACCTAGCCACGCCAAGCCAGTCGTCATTCATAGAGATTCTCAATTAATCAACATGACAGTCCAGGAAGATGGCAAAACAAGCACAGCTGCTTGCTGTAGTCCATTCCTTTGATGAACTAACCCATCACCCATTCTAGGTGGCCTTGCAGAAATGGTTGCAGTGCCTTGTCCCTCCCCCATCTCAGTCACACGAGAGGACCTGTGGAGTATCAATTAGAATTTTGTCCTCTATTTCATATTTAGATGCTTCATATTTCCATCTCCAACCAAAATGGAACAATGGAGAGCAGATTTAACCTCCTAGTTGAAACAATTGAAAAAAAAACCTGGACAAAACAGATGAAACAATGGTTTTCAGCCATGGGAATCCAACAGTACAGGACATTTTAAGCCTGCTTCCCTTTGTTATTGCAAGACAGCTGCCAACATCTCCTAGGGCTAACTGTTCTTTCATCCATGAGAGGGAGAAGGGAAACATCTGTTCTGTCATTCCAAGCAAGAGTCATAGTGAGGTAAGTCTAATTGATTGGACGAACCAAGGTGATGGCACAACCACAATGGGAGTGGAATGAATGTGCGTGGGGGGTGAAATGTGATGTTTGGTGCTGCCCCTGCGACTGGGAGTGCAGCAAGATCTCCCCACAGTCCCTGTGCTACATGGAGAAAGCATGGTCTTCCGAATAAAAATTAGACAACTGTTAGAAAAATACTTATGTGAATTCCGAGTAAACAACCAACAAGTGTCCATTACAATATGTAACAATAGCAGACCAGTTAAATAAATTATAGTACATCCACAAAATGGGCTGTTTTGCGGCCATTGTGAATGATTATGATATGAATCTATATTTATTTTTGTAGGAAAATGCTCATTTTAAGTAAAAAATTGAAAAATAAAAAATGGCTTACATAGAAGCATCTCTATATTTTTCTCAAAGGATGGGTGCATAGAGAGAAATATAGCAAAAATATCTGGAAAGAGTATGCCAAAATATAAATAATGGTTGAGTGGTAGAAATATATGTGTTTTAATTTTTTCCTCCTTCTTAATTTTTTAATGTATTTGTTTTATTTTATAATTTTTAATTTTATTTTCCTATAATGAACATTTATAATAATAAAATTAATTAAAGAAAAAAATTTTCAAGGAAAAATATCCTCTTCCAGAGTTGGAGCCTATGTTTATTTTTGCTTTAACCAGATGCTTCATTTTAATAACGCAAATACTCTCAAAATCCCCACTTCTCCCTCCAATCACACAGACACATCCAAAAGCAGCACTTTGCCAGAAGAAGACAGATGGTGCCGGGAATAATGTAAAAGTTTGAGAAGAACGAGTTCAACTGCCTTCCTTTCTCCAAAGTTATTAGTTTTTGGACAACCAAATGTTAAATGGTTTGGAGGAATCCATGATCAATGCAAGCATAGAGTTTATAAACCAGCTCTTCTCAAAAGGGTAAAACAAGCACCCAGGAAGTTGGTCGGTAGGCAGGCCCCTGCTTACAGCTCATCTTGGAAACACAGACACTCATCCTCAGTGTTCATCCCACAAGCTGAGGCATACCCTCGGCCAGAGCACCAATTCAGTCTCTCACTTTGGGTCTCAGTCCTCATGGTGACATTAACAGCAGCCAGTTACAGAGGGCTCCACCGTTTCCATGCTGTATTTCACTTAATATTCCTAACAACGTTTTGAGCTAAGTTCTCTCATTTTCCCACTTACAACATACTAAAACTGAGGTCACAGAAGTGAATTGATTTGTGTGGTCTCACAGGTAGAAGAAGAGTCCAAACTTGAGCTCAGGGCTGTCTGGGTTGAACACTGCCCTTTTTACTGTAGCACACCACCTTCATCTTTGAACTAAATTACCAACAGAACATAGAGCATTTTTTTCTCGATATAATTTGGAATAGTCTATATCCACTGTTAGGAGTTCAGGTTGAGGGTAATGATAATGAATTCAAGTGCATCTGGATACTTCCTAGTCCATCTCTTCACCTCCCATGGGGTTGCAGATGTAGTGATTCTCATAAGACCATTAGCAAAGGAAAATCAAAGCATCATTTTATTGTTGTTTGGGCTCCTGGAAAAGCTGATTGGGGTATATAAGTCTAGCTTCAAGGTCTAAGCAGGGAATTGTATTTCTTCCTAAGCTAACTAGATTTTGTAGTCTTGACATTATCTCATAAAACACTTGGTATAGGAACATGGCAATGGCCATGATGCTTAGTCATGAATGCCAAGAGTGTGTGTGTGTGTGACTCTCTCTTGTTTCTCTTGGGAAACTAAGATGGCGGGACTAGGCAGCTTGCCCTCCAGCTGAGTGAAAGAGAGACTTTGCTGGACGTTTTTACACTCTAGTGAAGCTGCTGTAGCTCTAGGCAATCCTATTAACCCTCCTCCCTTGGATGGGAGCAAGGAAGAAGGAGGGATAAAAGAAAGGATCAGGGAATCTTCTACTTTCAGAAGCATATGGCATCATTTTGCACACACCATCACATTGAGGGAATAACCTATTTGGGGGAAAATGTGACTGTTTGGACACTTCAGTGTATATTAGGGAGTCATGCTTGGCTCCTAAGCCATTTCTTAAGGCATTCTGAAGATAAGCAACCCCTAAGTGCAATCAGATAGGTTGTTTTGTGGGAATTCTGTCTCCATCCTCCTCCACGCATGGAAAAAAAAAAAAAAAGATAGTCAAGCAGGCATGATCTCTGAGAGGTTTGTGAGGCAGACAATTGAGCCAGAACTAGACAGGGGCATTGAACACGCAAGGCAATGGTAACAGCCAGCCCAGAACATCAGCTCCATTTCCCTTCAAAGCATCTTGAATTAATTTTTAATTCACTTTCTGCCTTGTCAATTATGAATGGAGATGCCAGCACCAGCATAACAGCTGGAGTGTGGCAAGCCCTAAAACTGATTTTGGAAGAAATATGAACAATGATCTAAGGCTCAGCCTGCAATGAGCAGCAGCCATGGGCCTTTGGAAGAAACATTTTAGCTTTGTGTTACGTAATTTTCTGTTTGCATCATGTCCACAGTGGAGGAGTTAGGTCATCTGCTGATGGCATGTCTAAAGTAAAAATGGCCAGATGGCCTTCACGATAGAGTGAATTCCAGCTCATAACCCGTTAAAGGACCAGGCTGACAATGACAACCAGAACAGAATTATAGATTGTAATGAATTCTTACTATGTGTTGAGCATTGAGACATATACATAGATATTTTTTAATCATGGTCAAATACCCACAACACAAAATTTGCTATCTTAATCATTTTTAAGTGTACAGTTCTGTACTGTTGAGTTGAATTCACATCATTGTGCAAACCAATCTCCAGAACTCTTTTCATCTCACAAAACTGAAACTCTGCATCCATTAAACACTAACTCCTCATTTGCCCCCTTTCCACCTTCTGAAAACCATCATTTCACTTTCTGGCTCTATGAATCTGGATGACTTTAGCTACCTCATACATGGAATCATGCAGTAGTTGTCTTTTTGTGACTGGCTTATTTCACTTTGCATAGTGTCCTCAAAGTTCATTCAAGTTGTAGCATGTGGCAGAATATTCTTCCTTTTTAAGGCTGAATACTATTCTCTTTTATGGATAGGCCATACAAGATGGTCATTCATCCATTGGTGGACACCTCAATTGCTTCCACCTTTTGGCTACTGTGCATAATGCTGCTATGAACATGGCTGTAGAAACATCTCTTCAAGTCCCTGCACCCAATTCTTTTGGATACATACCAAGAAGTGGGGTTGCTGGATCATCTGGTAATTATATCTTTACTTTCCTGGGGAATTGCCATACTATTTGACATCTACATATTTTCTCATTTGCTCTCACAACAACGCTGTGATACAGGGATAATGATGAGGAAACAGACTCAGGAAGATGAAGCACCATTTTACAGATGAAGAAACTGAGACTCGAAAAGGTAAGTACTTAGTTTTAGTAATTATGGGACGGTAATCAGGAGCTTGGGCTTGGGAATCAGACACACCTGGAGCTCTGGTGGATTGAACTCCAGATTTCTCTGGCTCAAACATGTCAGCCTCCACAAAAAAAAAAAAAAAAAGTGAGTTGTTTTTTTGTTTACTTTCCCAAATTGTGTATTTCTACCTCAAATCACCCTGGAAGTTAACTGTGTTGGTTTATTCCCAATCAAATTACTGAGTAGGGAAGAAGGGGACTCCTGTAAATAATCCTGCTGGGAGAACGTGAGGTTGCATTTCTATTTACACAGCAATGATATTTGTATGGAAAATACATTTCTAGGTCTGGCCTAGGTATAAAAGAAAGAAATGTAAGGAGGGACCAAGAAAATTGGCTTTTATTTTTTTTTGAGACATAAACAATAACCAATTATGTCAAACTGGAATCAAAATAGGTGGCTGGTGTGTCCAACGGGATATCGTGGAGGAAAGCAAGGAAAGTGACTGCATGTAGTATCTCTACACTCACTCATTTTAATCTTTACAATTATGAGGCATATCACATACATGTTTCAGAATATGTGTTGTTTAAATAATAGTAAGTATTTGTGCCCCACCTCCCAGTTTAAACACTGAACATTGCCAGGATATCAGCAATCTAAACTTGCCCCTCTCCAACCCCACCCTCCTCCCTTCCTAATACCCAGGGGGTACTCAAATCCCAAATTTTGTGTTAATCATTAATTTACATCTCTTCATATTTTGTATATTGATTTGTACTTGACAGTTTTGACCTTGATATAGTTGGAATCCTAATGTCTGAATGAATGGCTGTGTCAGTTTCCTTTTGATCAATATTTTGATTGTGAGATTCATAAATGTAGCTCTATATATCCATGGTTCATTTCCATAGCTACAAAGTGTTTTATAACTTGTTTATCCATTCTCTTGTTGATGGACATTTGGGTTGTTTGCAGTATTTTGCTGTTTTGAGCCATGTGGGAATGCACATTTAATTTGGGGTATAAACAGCAAAATGGAATTGCTGGCTCAGGCAATATGCCTATATTAAGGCTTACCAGATAATGTCAAAAATTTCCCCAAAGTATTTGTATCTTTTTTTTTTTTTTTTTTTTTTTTGAGATGGAATCTTACTCTGTCACCCAGGCTGGAGTGCAATGGCGCGATCTCTGCTCACTGCAACCTCTGCCTCCAGGGTTCAAGCCATTCTTCTGCCTCAGCCTCCCAAGTAGCTAGGACTACAGGCACGCACCACCATACCCGGCTAATATTTGTATTTTTAGTAGAGACAGGTTTTTACAATGTTGGCCAGGCTGGTCTCGAACTCCTGACCTCAAGCGATCTGCCCTCCTAGGCCTCCCAAAGTGCTGGGATTACAGGCGTGAGCCACCGTGCCTGGCCTCGTATCAATTTATACTCTTACTGGGAGTATCAGTTTTTGTATTGTTGTTCAACCTGCCCTTCAATACTTAATAGTAACTGGTTTTTAAAATTTTGCGAACATGCTTGGTATTGAGTGGTATCTCACTGTGGTTTCAGTCTGGATTTCCCGTTACTTATAAGTTGATCTTTTTCTACGCTTTTAGCCCATTTGTATTTTCTCATCTTTGAATTGCCTGTTCAGGTTTTTTTGTCTCTTGTTCTATTAAGTTACATGCTGGAGGGGTGGTGGAGGTGGGAGTGCTTTCTTATTGACGCCTAGGAGTTCATCATATATTCTGCACACCAAAACAGTTTAGGTTTAAAATAAATTTCCCTGTTTGTGAATTTTCTCCACTCATTATGGCTTCTCAATTTAATATGGTTAGATGGATTGATATTCTTTATTGCCTGCATTTTTATTTATTTATGAAATTTTTCCCTACTATAAATTTCTAAATTCATTCTCACTGGTTTATACTTTTCACATTTAAATATTTTATCTATCCAAAATAAATTTTTAGATAAGGAAGGCATTTGATTTCATTTTCCTCATATGAATAAGAAATTGTCCCAGCACTAATTAGTGAATTGTTTCACAATACATACGTACATTAATAATTTGTATATAATTTTTTAAGTTTTATAAGTGAGTGTTTATATAATCTATGCATAATTAAAGCTTCTTCCTTTCTATTCCTCACAACTCTCATTTCTTTTCCTTGCCTTGTATGCTGGTTTAGACCTGCAGCATAAAGACTGCTCACTGGTAGAGATAGTAGTCTTCCTTGTTTTATTTCAAATTAAAAAGGCCTGCTTTTAACATTTTACCTTTGAGTAGGACATTTAGTTGTTGTGCTAAACTTCATCAGGCAAAGGAAGTCACTCTTTATTTCCACTATAAAATTGTTGTTTCATTTTTAACCCACTTATGCCTGAGGTTGCAATTTTTTTGAATTTTTGCAATCAGACCTTAGTGATGACCTTGAGCAGTAGGATATAAATAACTCCCACGTGCTTAGCGTTCCAATAATGGAACACTAGGTATAAGTGTAAACTTTGGCTTAGCTTTGTCAAATCCTTCTCCTGTGTACTAATACGATTATCAGACAAATTTTTCCCCCTTCAATCTGGTAATCTTGTAATTTAGATAAATAGATTTTTCTGTTAAGTCAATCTTGCTTTTTTGAAATAAAGCCAACCTAGTTATAGTATACTCTTATCTATTGTTGGATTCAGTTTGTTTTCTCGTATTTAGTTTAGGAATTTTTCGTCTACATTCTTGAATAAGATTGGCTCATATTTTGCTTTTTAACATAGTCCTTCTCTGGTTTAAATATCAAGTTTGTAACAATTTAAGAGGACTGTTTCCTCTGCTTTTCTCCGAATTTGTGTGAAGAGTGACATTATCTGTACCATCACTATTAAGCACGATGTTTTATGTATGAGAAAAAATGAATTCTACAATTAATTCCCATGATAACTCTTGTGCCACTCAAGGTTTTCACTTTTTCTTGAGTCAGTTTTAATGATCTATATTTTTCTATTATTTGTCTATTATGCCTGCTTCTAAATATATTGATATAAAAGTATTCACATGGTCTTTTACTGTTTCTAATATCTCTGCTGAATTTGCATTTATGTCTATTTTCCTACTTTTGATATTTTTAAAAATTTGAGTATTTTGTCATATTTGAGGTTTTTCAATATTGCTAGAAGTTTCCTAATTTTTTAGAGTTTAAAAAAAAACAACTTCAGGCCGGATGTGGTGGGTCACCCCTGTAATCCAGCACTTTGGGAGGCCAAGGCAGGTTTGGATGGCTTTAGCCCAGGAGTTCGAAGCCAGCCTGGGCAACATGGCAAAACCCTGTCTCTACAGAAAATACCAAAAAATGTAGCTGCGTGTGATGGCGCTTGCCTGTAGTCCCAGCTGCTCAGGAGGCTGAGGTAAGAGGATTGCTTGAGCCTGGGAGGTCCAGGCTGCAGTGAGCAGTGATCGCACCGCTGTACTCAGATTAAGTGACAGGGTGAGACTCTGTCTCAAAAGCTAAACAAAACAAACAAAAAAAAAACCCAACTTCAAGTTTTTTATACTTCTTTCTCTTTGTTTTCTATCTCATTTTATTTTATATTTGCATTTATTTTTATAATTCCACTCTAATCTCTTTGAGTTTATTTGCTTGTGCTTTTTCCAGCTTCTTAAGTTGAACACTTAGTTCATTTTTTCTCATCTCATTTACTTCTTTTCCAATATCATCATTGAAGGCTATAAAATTCCTCCTAAAAAGCAATTTAATGCCATCCCACATTTTGTTAAATAGCAATTTTATCATCACTTGGTTCCAAGCATTTACAAATTTTTCTTTATTAATTCATCTTTAATTCATAAGTGACTCAGAAGTTTGTTTTTAAATTATAAAAATTTGTAGATTTTATCATGGAGTCCAGGGAGTCAAATTCTAACTCTTAAATTTCCCTTGTCACACCTATCCCTATCATCCCAAATTGAATCCAGTATCTTTCCCACCATTGACCCTATCCACCTTCTAGGCTTTCTGGGGAAGTCTGGAAGCCTTCCCCACTTCAGGACTCCAGGCAGCCACTGCCAGTCAACCAGGGATGAAATGTTAAACGTGGAAACTATTAAGCATCCCTGTTGTAGGCCCTGGGGAGCTATTTGCGCCTGTGTGCCAAAGCTGCTAGGCTCATCTTTGTGGTTAAGAAAATTCACTCTGATCTAGAGACAGTAAAAAATCACAGCCTTTCCAAACCCTAGATTATTTTAAATTACAGGTATATAGATGCATCAATTAGATCAAAGGCATTTACTGGAAACCTACTGTGTTTAAGGCAATGGGCTGTAAATAATGAATAGGACTGTTGCTGCCCTCAAAGGGTTTATAGTCAGCCTTGTACCATGACCTGTTTAACTCAAAAAGTCTTCACTGGGTGCGTTATGTGTGTGTGTGTGTGTGTGTGCACCTGACACTGCTTTATGTGTGCAATCTCATTTCCCAACCACTCTGGGAGCGAGTTGGTGTTATCTCCACTTCCCAGATAATGAAACAAGGCTTAGAGAAATGAAGTAGCTCGCCCACATTTGCCCAGCTAGCATTAGAGCTGAAATCCATAGCCACATTTGTCTGACAGCACTGCACCGTGCTGCCTCCTTGGAAAAGATTACAAGGTTTTATTTTTTTCCCTTCCCATTTTGTCCACATGCTCCGCAATGGGAGAGAGCTGGATGGGAATTGATAGATAGGCAGTTACTGGCTTCTCTGCCACAGAAAGTACATCCCATCTTCAAGCTGCCCTGAATTACATAACGGTTAGTTGACTAAAAGAATCTTGCTTTGGGTGCCTGTTGTCTGTTTCCCTTATCTCTTCAGTACATTTTGGCCAACCAAGCAGAATGCTTATCTTGTAGCATTAGGGCTTTGGAAAAATGTATTCTCTCATGCTGAGTGCCCTTCCCTGCGGGCCTGTGTGACACAGAGTAAACAAGTCTTTCTGACCTTTTTTCTCTCTAATCCATACTGCCCAAGGCAGAGAAGTGGCCAGAAGTCTGGTCTGTGCCATGGAGAAGGCAGTTAGGGCTGCACAAATGCATATGTAACCATACAGTTCATATTACCTGAACATCGGCTATACGCCATGTGCATACATGACTTACACTTATCCCATTTCATCTTTAATTATTAGAATAAGTGTTATTATTCCCATTTTACCAATAAAGGCAGAGGACTCAGGGAATATGCATGATTTACCCACCACCACCCAGCCACTAACTGTCAGAATTGATATTTAAACCTTGGTCTGTTGGACTCTGTCTTCTCTTAAAGACATGTATTTATATACCATATGCTACTTCGGTTTCTGCAGATGTAAGAAGAAACAGTGAAGAGATAAAGGTACCCAACAGATGCATCATTATACACTAATGAGTTTGTTCTAGAAGGAAAAAAATACACATGCTATACAATCTCTGGACTATAATAAGATTTGTCCTCAGTCTTGCTAATGAAAGCATGGCCCTCAGACCAGTAACATGGCTTTACCTTGGAGCTTAGAAATGAAAATTCTTGGGTACCACCTCATACCTATTGCATTTTAACAAGAGCCTCAGGTGATTTTTTTTGTACATTGAATTTTAAGATTTCTACAAGACTCCAGGAAGGCCATTAAACTAATGTTGTTTTTCATTTACAACCAGGTCTTTAATTCTGTATAGACACAGTCCTGTGGGTCTAGGCATGTACTCATTTATACATCTCCTCAAAAATACCAGTCTGTCCCTTGGAAACTACCATGGTCTGAATGTTTGTCTCCCTCAAATCTCCTATGCTGAAATCCTGAAACTGGATCCCTTCCTCATACCTTATACAAAAATTAATTAAAGATGGATTAAAGACTTATATATTAGACCTAAAACCATAAAAACCCTAGAAGAAAACCTAGGCAATACCATTCAGGACATAGGCATGGGCAAGAACTTCATGTCTAAAACACCAAAAGCAATGGCAACAAAAGCCAAAATTGACAAATGGGATCTAATTAAACTAAAGAGCTTCTGCACAGCAAAAGAAACTACCATCAGAGTGAACAGGCAACCTCCAGAATGGGAGAAAATTTTTGCAACCTACTCGTCTGACAAAGGGCTAATATCCAGAATCTACAATGAATTCAAACAAATTTACAAGAAAAAAGCAAACAACCCCATCAAAAAGTGGGCAAAGGATATGAACAGACACTTCTCAAAAGAAGACATTTATGCAGCCAAAAAACACAAGAAAAAATGCTCATTATCACTGGCCATCAGAGAAATGCAAATCAAAACCACAATGAGTTACCATCTCACACCAGTTAGAATGGCCATCATTAAAAAGTCAGGAAACAACAGGTGCTGGAGAGGATGTGGAGAAACAGGAACACTTCTACACTGTTGGTGGGACTGTAAACTAGTTCAACCATTGTGGAAGTCAGTGTGGCGATTCCTCAGGGATCTAAAACTAGAAATACCATTTGACCCAGCCATCCCATTACTGGGTATATACCCAAAGGATTATAAATCATGCTGCTATAAAGACACATGCACACGTATGTTTATTGTGGCACTAAATCACAATAGCAAAGACTTGGAACAACCCAAATGTCCAACAATGATAGACTGGATTAAGAAGATGTGGCACATATACACCATGGAATACTATGCAGCCATAAAAATGATGAGTTTATGTCCTTTGTAGGGACATGGACGAAGCTGGAAACCATCATTCTCAGCAAACTATTGCAAGGACAAAAAACCAAACACCACATGTTCTCACTCATAGGTGGGAATTGAACAATGAGAACACATGGACACAGGAAGGCGAACATCACACACCACACCAGGGACTGTTGTGGGGTGGGGGGAGGGGGGAGGGACAGCATTAGGAGATATACCTAAAGTAAATGATGAGTTAATGGGTGCAGCACGCCAACATGGCACATGGATACATATGTAACAAACCTGCACGTTGTGCACATGTACTCTAAAACTTAAAGTATAATAATAAAATAAAATAAAAAAAAAGAAATCCTAACCCCCAAGGTCTTAGGAAGTGGGTCCTTTGGGAGGTGATTAGGTCATGGGATTAGTGATCTCATAAAAGAGACCCAAGGGAGGGAGGCTGTTCATCTCTTCCACCAAGTGAAGACCCAGGAAGAGGCAACATCTATGTGTCAGGAAATAGGCCCAAACCAGACACTGACTCCACTGATGCCTTGATCTTAAACTTCTCAGCCTCCAGAACTTGAGGAATACATTTCTGGGTTGTTTTCTTTTTGTTTTGTTTTGTTTTTGAGACGGAGTCTCTGTCTTGTCACCCAGGCTGGAATGCAATAGTGTGATCTCGGTTCACTGCAACCTCCTCCTTCCGGGTTCAAGCAATTCTCCTGCCTCAGCCTCCTGAGTAGCTGGGATTACAGGCGCCCACCACCACGCCCAGCTAATTTTTTTGTGTTTTTAGTGGATACGGGGTTTCACCATGTTAGCCAGGTTGGCCTTGAACTCCTGACCTCAGATGATCCACGCCCCCCTCGGCCCCACAAACTGCTGGGATTACAGGCATGAGCCACTGTGCCTGGCCAATTTCTGTTGTTTTTAATCTACCTAGTTTATGGTATTTCATTTTAGCAGCCTGAACAGAAACTAAGTCTCAATTCAAGGGTAAGATACTATCAATTAGCTCGTTAGACTCATGGTTGTTTTTTTTACGCTTTCTCTTTCCTTTCTTCCTTTTTTTTTTTTTTTTAACGATTTACTGTTTGATTCATAGGCATACATGCCTGTTGTCTCTTCCTTTAACCCACTCCCCAAATGATGCTTCTTAAACTCAAACATAAGCATGCCAATTCCCAGCTTAAAAGTCATCAGCAACTCCCTATTGTTTACAGGAAAGTCTCAACTTTCTTGGCTTCAATGTCCTCCAAGTTCTGGTGCCATTTTAATTTCCCACTTCATACCTGTACTTGAACTACTATCAAGTACTATCATTGCTCATGGATCTCAGAATACCACACATCCTTTACATGGCAGGGACACTGCCCACATTGCTCCTTACCTTGCCTGGAATAGGCATCTGCCCCTCTGCTGCCTCTCAGGCTTCCGCTGGAAGGTCCGTAAAGCCTACCCCATCCACTAGGAAAGGTTCATTGCTCCTTGTCCCATCATCCCACATACTGTAGAAGTGGTTCTCAAACTTTAGTGAGCATCAGAATGACGGCGAAGGCTGGTCACCCCACGCCCAGGGTTTCTGACTCGGCAGGCCTGGCTGGGGTCTAGGTATGTGCATTTCTAACAAGCTCCAGGCTGATCCTGTTGCTGCCGCTCTGGGCTCCACTCTTTGAAAGCCACTGTAACACAGGAGCACCAACCACATCGTGTGGTAATTAGTAGTTTTCCAAATCTGCCTCTGCCACGGGATTCTGAGTTCCTGAGCAGGCTCAGCTGTGCCCATCCCTCACAGCTGTGCCCTCTCAGGAAATGAATGAGGGACTGGACCAGCACAGCGTGGTGCGTTTGGAAACAGTCCTGACTGGGATCGTGTCTCCCCCACTTGTTATCTTGGAATGATTTCTTCATCTAAGAAGAAAATGTATCTCATGAAGCTATAGTGAGTGTTGAAAGAGAAGGGCCATGAAGTCCCTAGCAGATAATATGTGATCAGTCAGTATTAATGAGGGGAAGGGTGGGAGAAAGGAAGGAAGATAGAAAGCAATGAAGGGAGCAGAAATCAGCCAACGTTTTGGCATCCTGGGCTGTGAGCTCGGTGTACAGGCAGCATTGCATGGGGACATTCTAGTCCCAAGCAAAGCGTGAGTGGAATTTTACAGGCAGATCCCAGAGCAGCGGCATGATTTTGAAACATTCAAGCTCTCTAAGCTCGTAGGCTTAGAGGTTACAGGGAGCGTTTTCCACTCTGATGAATAACAGAAGAGACACTCAGATATTCCTAAGTAGACCTCTAGCAGGAAAATGCTTTCAGCAGGGATTAGCAATCCCAGGTGCAAGCTGGGTTTAAGGAACGGACCAAACTAGCAAATGAGACCAATCCCAGCATAAGGCCTGGGATCTCTGGCTAGGGAGGCTGGTGGCTGGAGATTAAGCTCTATCAAGCTCTCTTATGTAAAAACTCTTGAACAAAAAGACTTGATGAGCTTCTAGTTGCTGAACACGTGGGCTGGGAAGGTGGAGTACTGAGAGAAGGTGTGCAGGCTTCACGTCCCTCCTCCCATACCTCGCTCTCTGCATCTCTTCCACCTGGCTGCTCATCTGTAGTCTTTGTAATGTCCTTTGTAATAAATGAGTAAACATAAGTAAGGTGTTTCCTTGAATTCTATAAGACATCCTAGCAAATTAACCAAACTCAAGTTGTGTGTGGGGAGGTGAGGGTCATGGGAACCCCAGTTTGTAGTCAGTGTAGGTGACAACCTACTACTTACTTTTTGTTTGTTTTACAACCTATCACTTGCATCTGGTGTCCGAATCAGAGGCAGTCTTGTGGGAGTGAGCCTTTAACCTGTGGGATCTGACACTATCTCTAGGTTTGCTTTTCCTTCAGACCATATAAGGTATCATAAGGGATTAAGGCATTGATAATTGTGGGGGTCGGGGGAACATTATCCAGCCTACCATAAATAATAAAAGCAATACTGCTGAAAGCTTTGTCAAACTGGACTAGGTGTTTTAATTATATCATTTCTTTTTCTTTTCCTTTTTTTTTTTTTGAGATTGAGTCTCGCTCTGTTGTGCAGTGGTGCTATCTCAGCTCACTGCAACCTCTGCCTCCCAGGTTCAAGCGATTCTCCTGCCTCAGCCTCTGAGTAGCTGGGATTATAGGCACCTGCCACCACGCCTGGCTAATTTTTGTATTTTTAGTAGACATGGAGTTTTGCCACGTTGGCCAGGCAGGTCTGGAACTCCTGACCTTAGGTGATCCGCCCTAATCCACTCAGCCACCCTACAAAGTAGGCATTAGAGAAGAGGGCCACACATTGTCATATACCAACTAAGTTACATAGCAAAGATTTCAACCTTGACACCTCTATTGAAAGTTCATCTGGCTTTTTTTTTTTTTTTAACCATGATGATGGTTATAACCCTGGAGAACACCCTAAGTACAGAATATTCAAGTTGGTACCTGCATTACCTCCTATCTTCACCCTGACACATGAGTTCTTCTGTCCCCAGCTCACGGTGAGGAAACTGACTGTAAGCAAACAAAAGTTCACCAGATCAAAGAATTCATATGTGACACAATGTGAGGACTCTTGAGCTCCCTGCTTCCCTCCAAACACTGTAGGTCCCATTGTCATGTTCAATGGTGGCCCCTGTTGGCCCCAGGATGAGTGGCCTGCCATAGACACATTTTGTTGGCACCGTCTTCATTTCAGCCAATCTGCAGGTGCCAGTACACAGGGGTTTATGCGGCTCACCACCAGCATGTAGTTGTCAGCTGGAATAACCATATTCTACTTGCTAAATTGGATTTCTTTCAGAAAAGGCTATGATGGCAGATAAAAGCAGATTTTATGGCCATCCAATCAGAGGAAGCTGAATTTCATTTGAACAGGTGAGCCTGGATGTCTTTCAGCTTTCTCTTTTAAAACCAGAGGCAAGCACTTAGATGCTGAGGCCAATTCATCAGGCTTTAGGAGGCTTTTTTATTAGTCGCTTACAGAAAACATTTTCTCCTTACAGATGGTTACGTATTGCAACCAAAATTCCTGCCTAGGCTTCATGCCTAGCTCAGACGTGAAAAGCCACGGTGGGGGGCGGGGAGGCGGGGAAGTAAATGGCAGCATCTCATTCCAAGTCAGGAATGAGAGATCACAAAGATGCCAGGGTAAGTCAAATGGGAAAGACGAGACTTTCCAACACGTGGTGTTGGAGCAATTCAATATCCATAAGCAAAAATGAACGTCAACACTTAGCTCACACCATACGCAAAAATCAAAGCAAAATTGATCACAGACATAAATGTAAAACCTAGAACTATAAAGCATCTAGAAGAGAATGGATGAAAATTTCTGTTACCTTGGGTTAGGCAAAGATTTTTATAGACAAGCACATATGGCAAAAACTATAAAAATAATTGATAACTTGGACTTTATTAAAATTAAAAACTTCTGCTCTTCAGAAAACACTGTTAAGAAAATTTTAAAAGCAAGCTTCAGACTTGTAAAAAGTGCTTGCGGAAAAACATATCTGATAAAGGACTTGTATCCCAAACATGTAAAGAACTCTTACAACTCAATGATTAGAAAATCAACACCATTAAAAATGGACAAAAAATTTAAACAGACACTCAAGTAAAGATGCAGATGGCGAGTAAACACATGAAAAATGCTCAATAACGTTAGCCATTAGGTAAATGCAATTTATTTTATTTTTTTTTTTTTTGAGACGGACTCTCACTCTGTTGCCCAGGCTGGAGTTCAGTGGTGCTATCTCGGCTCACTGCAAGCTTCACCTCCAGGGTTCATGCCATTCTCCTGCCTCAGCCTTCCAAGTAGCTGGGACTACAGGCGCCCACCACCACACCCGGCCAATTTTTTGTATTTTTAGTAGAGACGGGGTTTCACCATGTTAGCCAGGATGGTCTCCATCTCCTGACCTTGTGATCCGCCCACCTCAGCCTCCCAAAGTGCTGGGATTACAGGCGTGAGCCACCGCGCCTGGCCAGGTAAATGCAATTTAAAACCACAATGAGATACCTCTACACACCTATTAGAATGACAAACAAACAAACAAACAAACAAAAATCATCAACAGCAAGTGCCGTAGAGGATACAGAGCACTGGAGCTCTCATGCATTACTGGCAGGGATGCAAAATGGCTCTCCTGGCCACTTTGAAAGAACAGTCTGACAATTTTTTATACAGTTCAATATACACCCACCATATGACCCAGCAATCCTATTATAGATGTTCATCCAAAAGAAATGAAAATATATGTCCACAAAAGGAGCTGCATGCAAATGTTTATGGAAGCTTTATTCATAATCACCCCAAATTATAAACAATCCAAATGGTCCTCAACTAATGAAAAGATAAACTGCTACTGCTGTGGATTCAATGTCCCCTCCAAAACTCATGCTAAAATTTAATTGCCATTGTGACTGTATTAAGAGGTGATTAGGCCATGAGGGCTCATGAAAGGATTAATGTCATTATGAAGGGAGTGAGTTATCTCGAGAGTGGATTGTGATAAAAGTGAGTTGGACACTCTCTTGCTCTCTCATTTTTGCTGTCTCTTGCCCTTTCACTTTCCACTGTGGATGATGCAGCATGAAGGCTGTCACCAGATGCAGGCACCATGCTGTTGGACTTCCCAGCCTCCAGAACCATGAGCTACATAAACTTCTTTTCTTTGTAAATTACCCAGCCTCTTGTATTATGTTGTGTCAACACAAAACAGACTAAAACAGCTGTGAAGCAATAAAAAGAAATGAACGATTAGTATATGCAATAACATGGATGATCTTTAAAAGCATGACGCCAGTTGAAAGCAGTCAGACACAAAAGGCCACATACTGTATGGTTTTATTTATATAATAACACTTGGAGCAAAACAACTCAAAAATATTTGGACAGAAATCAGGTGAGTGGGCTGGGAGCAGGGACAGAATGGGGAAGATTGTTGATTGCAAAAGAGCATGAGGGAACTTTCTAGAGTGAGGGAAATGTCCTACATCTGAATTGTGGTAGTGGTTATATGACTCTGAAACTTTGGCAAAATGTATTGAATAGCATACTTAAGAAGGATAAATTTTACGTTTTGTAAATTATCAATAAAGCTGACTCTGAACAAAAAGAGTGAAAGAATTCACATCCTACTCTTTCCTCCTCCCTGTAATAATATATGAAAGTGATAATAAAGGTGAAAATAACAATGCCAGCACAATTATTCCAACAGTAGAAATTTACACTGTAGCACATACATTTAATGTCAAGCATCAGTCCTGTATTCCCCAGAGCACAAAGCTTGTGGAATTGGATAATCCTTCCCTTATCTTCCGTTTCTATCACAAAGCAAAACAAACACAGAAAATAGACTTTCATTTGCCAAAACGTTCTTTTTCTGAAACAAAGGTAATATTTTATTTCCTTACACTCTATTTCAATCCACAAAGGAATAGAGGCAGCTTACCAGAATGCTTTCAATAAAGTAGAAGCTATAAATAAAAAATCAGGGCCAAAGAAAATACATGTCACACAAAAAGGTCTAAAAGAAGAAGGAAGTTGGGACGTGGATGGGCAAATCATAAGCTTTTACTCACTCATTTAACCATGATTTTCCTGATGGACTATGGAAGGAAGGATGGAAAAAATGAATGAGCCAAAGAATTTACATAGCACATAACCAGAAACCCTCTAACTCCTCAGTGGGAGAAAATAATATCGATGCAAGACAAGCCACCAAAGGTATTTCAGTAGCTTCCCCCATTTCTAACTGGCTTTGTTCTAGGAGAGAATTAACTTGGCTCGAAAAACAGAAGCAAACTTGGTCTCAGAGAGAAACTTTCCCACATCTGGTGCCCTCTGTGTCGCCATGGTGCTGTCCTGGTGGCCTCCTTCCATAGGGCCAGATTGTCCTAGAAGAGAAGCAATGCAGGCTGTCGAAATGACCTCAGACAAGAAGGCAGACTGGGCTCTGGGCTTTGGTCATGACTCAGATACTGGCTGGTTGTTGCATGGCTTTGTGCAGGTTGCTTGACTTCCTGTGCCTCAGTGTCCTCATCTATAAAATGGACACACCTAATGTAAGCATCTCGTGGGACTATTGTGAGAATTCACTTACCAGATATAAAAGTCATCTGTGAACTTGTGAGAAAGAAGAGAGTGAACCAGAGAACAGAAGCGTCTCCCAGGAGGGAGCATGCCACAGGCTGCACCTGATCTTTCTAGGCTGCTGGGAAGATAAGAGACAGAGGTTCAAGAGAGGGAGAGTACTCTTAACACCTGACGTGACCAATGTCCTCAACCATGACCAATCCATGGGAATGCCCCTCTTTTTTTTTTTTTTGGGAGTCTCACTCTGTCACCCAGGCTGGAGTGCAGTGGCCTAATCTCAGCTCACTGCAACCTCCGCCTCCTGAGTTCAAGCGATTCTCCTGCCTCAGCCTCCTGTATGGCACTACAGCAAGTGCCATAGAGGATACAGAGCACTGGAGCTCTCATGCATTACTGGCAGGGATGCAAGTTGGATCTCCTGGCCACGTTGAAAGAACAGTTTGACAATTTCTTATATAGTTCAATATACACCCACCATATGATCCAGCTGGGACTATAGGCATGTACCACCACACCCAGCTAATTTTTGTATTTTTAGTAGAGATGGAGTTTCACCATGTTGGCCAGGATGGTCTCAATCTCTTGACCTCATGGTCCACCTGCCTTGGCCTCCCAAAGTTCTGGGATTACAGGCATGAGCCACCATGCCCAGCCAGGAATACTCCTCTTCTTGAGGTTGAAACACCCTGTCTTTGATCCAGACCCATCTTTGAGACTAGGGGAAGGTCGGGGGTGGGGGGAAGGGTGACCTCCTTTTAAACTAACAGGAGTCATGAACATTTTTCATGTGGTTATGGACTCTTCATAAACAAGCTTTTAAATGGCTGTATTGAGATGAGACAACATTTCACTAAATCATTTCCCTATACCCCCTTCTCCCAGATCTTGCTGTTATAAAGCACACTGCAGCCAGTATCTTCATGCACTCAGCTTCTCTGACAGCCTCTGATTAGTGGACGGGTGACTAGGCACACTGAAAGAACATGTTACTGGATAAAACAATAGCTCTTATTATGGGCTGAATTGTATCCCCTTAAAATATTTCAAAGAGACCTTATTTGAAAATAAGATCACAGATGATCAAGTTATAGTGAGGTCTTTTTTTTTTCTTTTTTTTTGAGACAGGGTCTCAGTGTCATCCAGGCTGGAGTGCAGTGGCACAATCATGGCTCACTGCAGCCTCGATGTCCTGGGCTCAAGTGATCCTCCCACCTCAGCCTCCTGAGTAGCTGGGACTACAGGTACAGGCCACCACACCTGGCTGATTTTTTTGTATATTTTTTTAGAGACTCGCCATGTTGCCCAGGCTGGTCTAGAACTCCTGGGCTCAAACTATCCATCTGCCTTGGCCTCCCAAAGTAGTGGGATTACAGGCATGAGCCACCTCACCCGGCCATGATGAGGTCACTAAGGTGGGCCCTAATCCAGTGTGACTGTGTCCTCATAAAATGGCGAAATTTGGACACAGAGACAGATACACATAGAGGGACAGTGATGTGAAGACACAGGGAGAATCCCTTCTACAAGCCAAGCAATGCCTGAAATTACCAGCATCTAGGTGAGAGGCATGGAGCCAATTCTCCCACAAAGCCCTCAGAAGAAACCAACACCTTGACCTTGGACTTCTGGCCTCCAGAACGGAGACAGTACATTTCTGTTGTTTAAGCCACCCAGTTTGTGGCACTTCGTTATAGCAACCTGAACAGATTATCCACACTCTCAAATGCTGGCTCAAAGCCAGCCCACGAACAAGTTTTTAGTGGTCTGCAGTCAACCAAGAAAAGAAAGGACACTGTAGAAAATTCTTTATAATTTAAACTCATTCGATGTTTTATTGTCACAGATTACCCTTTGTTGGTACTATGTGGCAGGTTTATTGTTACATCATTATCTGGCCAAACAAAAAGATTTTTAAAAATATATATTACTCCAAGAAAGTGAAAGGCATAGAAAACCCCGGAATAAATCCACTGAAGGGCCCTTTCCACCTCTGTTTTGGTGAGTCTAGGTGAGCAGTAGAACCCTGGAGAAGGCAGGAAGGACACACAGCCACGCAGAAGGCAGTCTCTAGATGGCAACCACCATGAAGGACTTTTCTTTGTCTCCACAACATTTTAGCACAGACCTTTCGAGACTTGCTCTGTGATTCCTACTGATTGATTAATAAGTTAGTGAGATGGAATGTAATTTCTGAACCAAAGGGACACCTGACACTGGGAGAAAGAGCCAGGAATGCTGATCATGGCAGGACAGACACCTGCTGGGAGGGCTGCCATTGCCCTGCTGGGTCTATGGTGCACCTCGCTACTCAGCCACAGCCATCCTTCTCAAAACCCTCCTCCACAAGGCATCCAACACAGCTAATAGGAACTGAACTTGGCACTTGAGCTGAGTCCAATGTCTTCACTAAATACCCAAGTAACAAGTACTCCCCGAAACTCTACCAACCTAGGAAGTGTGCTAGGGTGTCACTCTCCCAAGTGGAATTTCTGGCTCCCTCTCACAAGCCAGGCTGCTGACAAGAAGCCCCCTCCATGCCTTCCTCGGATTTACATTGATGCAGGGCATGTTCCCCTTTAGTACAGAAGAGCTTTCATCCCTTTAGCCCTTTGTCCCAGTGGCCTGTAGCTGCCTCTGATGATCAGGTACTGGGGCCAGAGCCCAGACATCTGCTGTGTTGTGTATGACACACACTCCGGGTGTGGGTGGGCATCCCCAGCATAAAATCATCATGTGTCAGGATCCAGTCTGGGTCACTCTAACTGGTCTGTTCATGACATCCTGAAGACCAAACCCCTGAAGCAAAATTGCCTGCACTTCCCACCACTACTTCTCATTCTGGTTAGAGCTGGGGTATTGGTTTTCCAAGGCTGCTGTAACAAATTACTCAGGGGCTTACAACAATAGAAATTTATTCTCTCACAGAAGTCCAAATATAGTATCACTGGGCTGAAATCAAGGTGTCACCAAGGGCTGCACTCCTTCTGCAGGCTCTAAGGGGAGGATTCATTTCTTGCCTCTTCCAGCTACTGGTGTCTGCCAGCATTCTTTGGCTTATGGCCACATCATTCCAATCTTCTAGGCCAGCGTCTTCAAAACTCTTTCTGCTCTTACGGTCACATCACCTTCTCCTGTCCTGTCTCAAATCTCTTTCTCTTTTACAAGGATACATGTGATTGTATTTAGGGCCCTCCTGGATAATCGAAGATAATCCCTGTATCTCAAAACGCTTAACTTAATCACCTCTTTTGCCATTTATGGTAATATTCATGTTGCCATAGAAGGTAATATTACTTTGCCATAGAAGGTAATACTCACAGATTCCAGGGGTCAGGACTTGGAATCTCTTTTTTTATGGAAGAGGGTGGAATTTTTCAGTCTGCCAGACTTGGTTTTACCTCTGTACTCCATCCTAACCATGCCCGTTAAGGCCAATGCAGCTGATGTGTGTAGAATCCATGGGCTATATGGGGTTCATGTGAGCTCATATCTAAGGCTGGGGTAGGAATCGGGAATCACTGATGAGGCTTCTGGGCTGGTAGTTGAAGAGATAAAAATCAAGGTGATGGGCCAGGTGCAGTGACTCATGCCTGTAATCCCAGCACTTTGAGAGGCTGAGGCAGGTGGATCACTTGAGGTCAGGAGTTTGAGACCACCTGACCAACACGGTGAAAACCCTTCTCTACTAAAAAGTAGCCAGACGTGGTGGTACACACCTGTAATCCCAGCTACTTGGTAGGCTGAGCCAGGAGAATCACTTGAACCCAGGAGACAGAGGTTGCACTGAGCCAAGATCGCACCATCACACTCCAGCCTGGGCAAGAAGAGCAAAACTCCATCTCAAAAAAAAAAAAATTAAGGTGCCGTCGGGCTTGTCTTGCAAATAGGATGAGAATAAAGCTTTGCTCAAACGCCAGCAATCATGGTCTAGAGAGAAAGAAGCTCGTGTGTATTTATGCAAGACCCTATTGCAGCCCCCAGAACAATAGAAACAGTGTTTCCCACAGCCTTATGGGAACTTTTCTCTGTTTTCCATTAACTTCCCCTCTCTTGAAACAGGTAACACGGGTTATCTACCCGAGGTTTAATTCCTCCTTCCTCTCCTTCTTAACAGAACCCACATAATCTTCAGAGACCTACTCCCCTCCCTAAGGACTTGGCTACCTCATCCCTATGAACTGCAAGACTGGGCTCTCATTATTCTAGACCAATCATCGTGGGTTCAATCATGGTGGGAAGTGCTGCACCTTTTAGTCAGCACATGGGGAGCCAATGTACGAACACCGTTTACTTACCAAAGATGTCAGAGTGAAGATGGGAAAATACAAGTCCTTAGTGAGTTAACTGAGCTGCTGAATCAGCCAACCCAGAGCCTCCTCACTTGCAGAGTTCTTACGATGTTGAGCTAGTACATTTCCTTGTTGTTTAAGAGAATTCAAATTGGAGCCCAAAGTATTCTAAGCCACTTTCTGTGGAAGGACCTGATACTGCTTGGGCAAACCCACTTTTCCTTCTGGCAACACAAAAGAGGAACTGTCAATATCACAGAGAAAAGCTTATATTAGATTTCAGATCAGGGTTCATATTTATGTAACAAGTTGGAGAAAAATGAATTCACCAAAAATATCTTTAAAAGTGATAGCTGAGGCTGGGCGCGGTGGCTCACGCCTATAATCCCGGCACTTTGGGAGGCCGAGGCAGGCGGATCATCAGGTCAGGAGATCGAGACCATCCTGGCCAACATGGTGAAACCCCGTCTCTACTAAAATACAAAAAATTAGCTGGGCATGGTGGCACATGCCTGTAGTCCCAGCTACTCAGGAGGCTGAGGCAGGGGAACCTGGGAAGCGGAGGTTGAAGTGAGACGAGATCCTGCCACTGCACTTCATCCTGGAGACAGAGCAAGACTCCATTTCAAAAAAAAAAAAAAAAAAGTGATAGCTGAGTTAGTGAGAAAAATAGTTTGATGAGTGTTTAAAGCCACAGTAGTGATTGTGAAGCATTTAAACTTCACTAGAACAGAAGAGAGGATATTATTTGTTGCCTAGGAAAAGGTGAAATGTTGAAATAAGAGGACAAAAGAGAGAAGGGATTCAGGAGATGGCAGAAAGCTAGGAGCCTGCGTGGTGTCACAACTTCCTCTGGAAACTTCTCGTATCTCCCCACATCCCTCCATTCTAGTACAGCTCAGAAAAAACCACAAAATGCTAATAAAAGTGGAGCACTTGTAGAAACCAGTGACACAGCTGTTTTGGTTTCTATAGGGTCATAGAGGTAATAGAATAAATAGCATACAAGGGAGTAAGAAAATGAAGACAGAAAGAAATATAACAAATAATTCCCCATCAATTTCTCCCAAATCAATAAGAGACATTTGGTTTTCATGAGACTAGTATTGGGTCCTGAGCATCAGGGAGCTTTAGATTATATCTAGGTTACATTACTAGTTACGCTACCATTTCTAATGCTGTTTCTGTACCACAAATCACACTGAGCTGTCCGGCCCAACCTCTTCCCAAATTTGGACCACTAGTCCACTAGTGGGCTTTGTTTTGAGCATTTTGTTAGTCTGCCCCACTGTGTGGCCAATGCAAGCCATGCTTACCAGCCGCGTTTGGAAAAGCATAGCCCCCAATACTCATGTCCTTCCAGTACGACTTTGGTCTTCCCACCTTGCTTGCTGCTATCTTTCTTTTTTCTTTTCTTTTCTTTTCTTTTTTTTTTTTTTTTTTTTTGAGACAGAGTCTTCCTCTATCACCCAGGCTGGAGTGCAGTGGTGCAATCTCAGCTCACTGCAACCTCTGCCTCCCGGGTTCAAACAATTCTCGTGCCTCAACTTCCCGAGTAGCTGGGATTATAGGTGTGCGCCACCACGCCCAGCTAATTTTTGTATTTTTAGTAGAGATGGGGTTTCACCATGTTGGCCAAGCTGGTCTCAAACTCCTGGCCTCAAGTTATCCCCCCGCCTTGGCCTCCGAAAGTGCTAGGACTACAGGCGTGAGCTACCGATCCTGGCCAGCCCTCTTTTTATGCATCCATGGCATCATGTTTCCTAGACTTTTCAGCACTTTGAGTGAGTGAATATAGCCTTTCCTAAGGAAATGCCTTCCTAGCAAAATTTCCCAACATGAGCACTCAGACCTGCCATTTGCTTAAGTAAGTAGTCATTTGTACAGATGAAATGAGCAGTTACATATGTGCAGATAGGTCCTAATAGGTACCGTATGTTTCAATTACCCATTTTCCCAGCCCCCTGGATGGATTGGTTATTAGTGCAACAGATGGAGCAATTTAGCACCAGCGAACTCCCCAAATGCCACCCTTCCCCTCCCCTTCCCAGACCCACAAGCTTTTCCTGGCATCCTCCACTTCTTTGTCATTGCAGAATAAATGCCACTAAGCAGTATCCAACACATGCCCTTAGTTCCACTGACAGTTAAATTGCGTTTCCTTAACGAGAGTGCCACTTGGGAAATCAACAAGCCTTCATTGTCAATGAGACTCTCGACTGACAAAAGCTGGGTTTCTAAATTGCATCCTCTGTAAAAGCTGGTCTGTTTGGAGTTCTGTCAGCTCAAAGTCTTCGAAGGGTCTGAAGTTCAGGGATAATTGATGTTTGGGAAGATGACCCAGAGTTCTTATGAAATCCTGGGGTTTCTTGTGAGCCATCATGAAAACGTTGATGATGTTCACTGCTCAGCACACCCCCATAATACCATCAGAGATGCTCAGAAATCTTTAGAAATGAAAGCAAATAGGAAATCATATAAGCTAACAGCTTTCAGGCTGTTTTCCCTGCAACACTGGGAGTCCCTGGAGAAACCTATAGGTGGGAGAAGTCTGAGTGGGCTGGGATCCTGCCCTTCACAACGCTGCTTTGACCAGACCTGTGCTATTTATACTTTATAGACTTTATTATTTATTGAGCTTATTCATGTGAATAAAAGATTCCACAGCCAAAGGAAGTAGAGAAACCAAACAGGTTATTGGTTTCTGACCTGGCCCTCCAAAATCTTTTAAGTTCTTGAAGTGATGGGGGCAGGGGAGGTGGTGGAACAGAACTATTTTTAAATATTTCGCAAAGCTTAATAGAGCTTCTCCATGTACTGAGTGCACCCTGAAATGTCAAGCAGTGATCTCATCCACCCCTCCCACCCCCTGGCTTCATTACCACCTTCACAGCCATGACTCACAGGCCATGTCTCCAGCGCAGACCCCTTTTCCAGAATCCAGACCTGAATAGACATTTGTTCAAACCACAGCCACATTGGGAACGCATCTCAAACTCAGCATGTTCAAACCCAAAGCTATGTTCCCCTCCCCACCATCCACTGCCTCCACAAATGGGCCAACGTGACTACCTCAGCAAAAGGCAGCTTCCTCTCTTAAGCTGCACACAACAGAACCCATAGACCATCCTTGATGATGCCTCTCTCTTTCCTTGAGGATCTGGGCCATCACCACGTCCCCTCCACTCTCCCTTCTCAACAGCTCTGTAAAGCCTTCTCATATTTCCATTTCCTCTGATGTCACCATACTGCAAGAACCACTTGAACAGGCAGCTGGTTTCTTTGCTTCTACTCTCCCTTCTCTACTCCAAATTCCTCCCTACTAAAGTAAATGGAAATCAACATTTTCCAAGACAAATCTGACCATGTTACACCTCCACTTCGGTCCCCTTAATGCCTTCACATCTTATGATGAAGCACACAGTCCTTAACATGGCCCAGGACTGAGCAAGGCCTACTGTCATCATTTACCGCATGCCCCTTGTAACCCGTGGTCCAGCCACTCTGGCTTCTTATCAAATTCCTGTTCGAGCCGGTTCCTGTCACTTGAAACACTCGGAAAGGCTCTTTGAGACCCCTGTGCCTCAGAAGATTCTATCAGTGTTGGGAGAGTGAATCAATTCAACTGCCCACCTTCCTCCTTCACTGGGCCCTAACTCTCCACTGCTGGATGCACCACCGTGGGTGAGACAGAGACAGGCAGAGGCCACAGCAGGGCTGGATGCTGAGTCACTGTCACCATGACAGTGGCCGGGCCTTATGAATGTGGAAACAGTGCATTATATTGCCAGGGCTGCTCCTGCTGTGATACAAGCCAAGTGACCCAGCCCAGAGGCAGCTGAGGCCCTGCGGGGTATGTTTCCTAATGTTTAATTATTCTCTCTCTCAGCTCTGATACAACGCGGGGCAGGGAAAAGAGCGTGGACTTCACAGTGAAAACCATCTGTTTTCAAATCTTGACTCCCACCTCATGAAATTTCTGAGACTCTTCTCTCACCTGCAGAATGGGGGTGATTGCAGCACCTGCAGCATCGGGTTGTGGTAGGACCATTTTTCAAGATTTTCTGGGACCATAGGCAGAGAAGAATGCACGTGCGGTTCCAGAAGGCTGGAGTGCAGGTTAAAGCAGCCTACTGCATACATGAAATACCCTCGAACGGGAGCTGCTGTTAAAAAATTAACTTGAGATGTGCATTCTAGTTCATAGTTTGTTTTAATTGCTAAAAATTTCCTTCGGCTGGGCATGGTGGCTCACACCTGTAATCCCAGCACTTTGGGAGGCCAAGGCAGGCAGATCACCTGAGGTCAGGAGTTCGAGACCAACCTGGTGAACATGATGAAACCCTGTCTCTATTAAAATTACAAAAATTAGCCGGACGTGGTGGCATATGCCTGTAATCCCAGCTACTCAGGAGGCTGAGGCAGGAGAATCGCTTGAACCTGGGAGGCAGAGGTTGCAGTGAGCCGAAATCGCACCACTGCATTCCAGCCTGGGTGACAGAGCAAGACTCCATCTCAAAACAAAACAAAAAAATTTCCCTTTACAAAAGTTTACATAAAAACCCAAGTTATAGAAACAGCTTTATCATGCAAATATGTACATCTTCTCAAATACCACCCATCTTCTGCAACACACCACCAGAGTCCCCCTGGGGGTGCCTGAGTGCTCCATTTTGAAAAGCACAATTTGGAATTGGCAACAATAACCAAAATTACTACTCAATTTATTGAATGCATGTTAGGGACTTAACTTGAATTTTCTTATTTGATCATCTCAAAGATATTAGGAGGTAGAAATTATTTCCCTAATTTTACAAAGAGAAAACCAAGGTTCTGAGAGATTAAGTGCCCAGCCCAAGTGTGTAACGGTAGCAGCGAGAATTTGCACCTGGTTTGTCATAGCCAAAGGTCAGAATTTTATGCACCAGGCTGCATGAATTGCTGATGTGTGTGAGGGGCCTGGCCCAGTGACTGGCACAAGGTAGGGACCAAGGGCAGTTCCCACTGTGACTGCCCCTCAGCATGTGAGTCAGGGCACACCACCAGGGGCAGGCACTGAGAAGCCACTCCTGCAGGTCACCAGAGTGGACCAGGCTGGTGTTTGCCAGGGAGGTGGCTGGAATAACTTCACCTCTTGCTCACCAGTTGAGCCTAAATCTCTTTGTGCCTCCTTCCAGACTGGGTAGTCTGAAAATCTCCCAGGTGTTCCCCAAAGCTAGTCAGCTGTTACTATTTAATAGTGAGCCTGGGGAGAGTAATGGTGGTGTCTACCCTCTATCACGGGGATCAATGGCCCCAAAGAGAGAAGGGGCTGCAGTCAAGAGTAGGAGCCATTTTGCAGGCCAAGGCAGCCTTCATGGCCTTGGGAATCTAAACAGCCCCATGAAAGGGATATAATGCAAGTTTTTCGCTCCAAGTAAAAAAATAAAATAAAATAAAGGATGTTGAGTTTCTGAATAGGAAAATATAAACCAAAAGGTTATTGCTATTATTCTGCTAAGTTGTCATAATGAGGATTACAGTTTGAGTGTGATATTACTTTTTCATACGTTCTTTCTTCCTGAGCAATCGCTTGATAATAAACACTCACGTGTGACAGCAATATCCTTATATCCATCCATCCACCCACCCAACCACTTGCAAGGGCCAGGAAATGCTTTTGTCACTGCAGAAGGGCCTTCCACATCCCTGACTTCTTCTACCAACCAGAGACTGAAGACACAGATATGTTGCCTCCCCGGCCTGGCCTCACTGAGCTCCACACTGAGATGTACCCAGGCTTATGAAACAGAGATCCCTCAATTCATGAACACAACCCTAAACTGACACATTTCCCTCTCCTATCCCCAACTTGCTTCTCTCACAGGATCTGTCCTGGCATCACCATCTAGAGTAGTTAGATGTAGTTTGGACATAAGTAAAAATCCTGAAAAGTTCTACACATACTGCATCTCTCAGAGTAACCAACTAGTTGGTGAGGGGAAGTTCCTCTTTACCTCCTGGCAAAGAGGGAAGGTATAATTGTATGATCAGCATTTTGCAACCCCTAATGAAATAATGGATTTTGGCATTCGTGATCAAAGGCCACTAACATCAGGAAAAGAAAAATAATCGGATCTGAGTGGCTTCCTGTGCACAGCACCACTTATACAGTGGGGCTGGCAAAGTTTCAAACCTGGATCCGAGCAGCTTCTAGAGCCAACCACCAACTTAATAGGAAACACAGAAGACATAGGAGCTTGTTAAGTGCCACCAAGGGAATGCAATTAGCAGAATCCAGACTGTGGGAAACGTAGAAGACACATGACTCAGTTCCTTCAACAACAACAACAAATGACAAGACAGTGGAGAAAGGGTCTATAGACTTTTTTAAGTCTTAAGAGACATGTTAACTGATTCAAAGAGATTAACTTAAGAAAAATATATATAAGACAATTGGGAAGTATCAACACCAACTAGGTGTTTAATGATATCAAGAAATTATTATTGATGGTTCTGGGCTGTGATGATGGTATAATGATTATATTTTTAAAGGGCAGTTTTGCTTTCAGAACTACATGCTGAACTATTAAGAGATAAAAGGGCTGGACACGGCTGCTGACACCTGTAATCCCAGCACTTTGGGAGGCTGAGGTGGAAGGATCATTTGAGCTTAGGAGTTAGAGACTAGCCTGGGCAACATAGTGAGACCTCATCTCTAAGAAAAAATATATGTATATAAAAAGGAGATGAAAGGATAGACTGTCTGGGATTTACTTCAAAATCATCTAGGGTGCAGATGGGAGGCTGTGCACATGGCAAAAGCTTGTTCACAGTTACAAGTGTTGAAACTGGATGATGGATATATAGGCATTTGACATACTGTTCTATTAATTTGTATATATTTAAAATATACCATATATATCTTTTAAAACTTCAAAAATAATGTCTTAAACAAGATTCATTAACACATTTTTTTCAACACCTACTATGTGTTGTGTGGGAGCTTAAAATACATTAACAACGGCTGGGCGCATTGGCTCATGCCTGTAATCCCAGCACTTTGGGAGGCCGAGGCGGGCAGATCACAAGGTCAGGAGATTGAGACCACAGTGCAACCCCGTCTCTACTAAAAAAAAAAAATACAAAAAATTAGCCAGGCACGGTGGAAGGCGCCTGTAGTCTCAGCTACTCGGGAGGCTGAGGCAGGAGGATGGTGTGAACCCAGGAGGCGGAGCTTGCAGTGAGCCGAGATCACGCCACTGCACTCCAGCCTGGGCGACAGAGCGAGACTCCGTCTCAAAACAAACAAAACAAAACAAAAAAAACATTAACAACAAAACAAAAAAAAACATTAACAACAAAACAAAATGCTTGCCTTCATGGAGCTTCCATGCAGATGGTGGGAGACAGACCGCGCACAGTACACATAATAAATAAACACAAGCACAGCAACAAGTGCTGGACGTCAGGGGAGGGGGCGGGTTGTCATTTTTAACTGGGTGGCAGAGACATTTGCACGAAGACTTGATAGAGACAAGGAAGTCAGCTGCAAGAATATCTAAATAATGGTACCCCTGGGAAAGGAAACAGCCAGTGCAAAGGCCAGAGGTAGGAATGTGGCTGGGACGTTTGAGCAATAGCAAGGACACCAGTGTAGCTGCAGCAGAGTGAGTTTGGGGAGGAGTAGTTCTAAAGAGGTGTCAAAGAGCTAAAAGGATGGGGGAAAAGTCATGTAAGGTCCTGTAGACTCTCTTAGGGACTTGGACATTTATCCTGGATGGGATGAGGAGCCATGCAGAGTTCTGAGCAGAAGCAATATGACTCAACTACGTTTAAAAAGATGCCCTTTGACTGCTATGAGAATAGACTGCAGGGTGCAGGGAGGCTTCTGCAGTGAGAAGCCTGGTGACTCAGACCTGGGAGACAGCAGTAGGGATGGACAGAAGTGCTAGATTCTGGATATATTTTGAAAGTAGAGCTACCAAGATTGCAAGTGAAGTTTGAGAGAGAAAGAAGTCGCAGATGACTCAAAGGCTTAAAGCCAGAGCAACTAAAAGGATGGAGTTCTGTGTCAACTCCATTGACTGAGATGGATTTGGCATAGAACTTGGTATTTCTCTCTCACATACAGTGAGTTCAAAATAAGCCATCCAGAGTTATGCCTTGGTCTTAGACTGTCTGCAGCTTTTTCCTGCACCATCTCCTGGGATTTGGGCTCATGCTCCTGGTCCAAGGCAGAGTTCTAGCCATCTCATCTGCATTCTAAACAGCAGTGTGAGGAAGCAGGGGAAGGGGAACACATGACATAGCCCAGTTCTATTTTAAGGTCATTTTCCAGAAGTTGACACATGATGCTTCTTCTTGTATCCCATTGTCCAGAACTTAACCACATGTCACTGCCATTTCCTGGGATGCTAGGAAACAGCCCCTATTTCTGGTACCCAATGAAACACTGGAGGTTTTAATACCAACAAAAATATAGAGAATTGATATTACAGTAACCATGTACAGTTTGTGACAGACCATCCATCCAGTTGCCTCAAGTGGAAACTTAATCACTTTCAGTTGTTCATCCTCAAATGGTGTCAGTTGTATCTCCTCAATAGAAGATAATACTCTTATCATTGGACTTCTGAGTCAATCAAACATGAATTTAAATCCCTGCTCTGCTCCTTACTAGCCATGTGACCTTACACTTCCATCCTTGTGATACTTTGCATAAGCTTCCCCCAGATTGGGAATGCTCCTTGTCCTCGCCCTTCATGTAGCACACTCCTATGCACTCCTAGTCATCCCTCAATACCCTTCCCAAATGGCCCCTTGGGGTCATTCCTATAGGTAAGCCTTCCTTGATTTTATCAGAGTGATATGTATCCACCTTCCTAAATGACCTAATCTCCCCTAAGCACTATATCTAACTCATTTATGTGTATCCAGAAAACAATCAACATTCAGAAAATGTTTCTTTTATTTGAACTGTGTTTCCAAATTTTAAATGTTTGCATGTAATAAGAAATAAACGACAGCTATTGTTATCATTGTGGTTACCATTATTACAATTATTTTGTTGTCATGTGTACACAATGTATGTGGTGGCCTGGCTCTTACTCCATATCCTTGTAAAGCGAGTCAACAGAGTGAAAATTATCAATGAAATCCCAGCTAAAGAAGGGTCTTTGGAAAGTGACTAAAATAAGAAGTTGTTGTTATTGTTTTTTTAGGAGGGCTGGCCACCCTGTCACAGCTAAATGGGCCTTCATTCTCTCAGTGTGTGGAACCCAGAGCAAAATCCAAGCACGTCTGTTAAAACTTCTGTCCTCCTTCCAGAGTCTTAAATCAAAGAGAAATTTGCTTGCAGCATCAACTCTGAGTCTTAAAAAAGCGATGCATTAGCATCAACAACAGGATTAATTCGGCTTCCCTGGAAACTGTTCAAACAAAGAATTGCGCAGTTCTCTAGGAAGGCCAGGCTTTTTCATTCTTTTCTGCAGCAGTTCAAGTTATCACTTCTGCGCAGGCCCATGCTCTGCCACAGGTTGGAGGAACATTCATTCCAGTGCCCCGGGGTCTGATGGGATCAGACACTGGTTCCCAGGGGTGGCGCTCTGAATGGCCAGGCCTTCAAGAGTGTTAGCCAGAGGTGCCGGGTTCCAGGACCAAGGCCTAACGAAAAGATGAAGGGCTTTGAAGTCCAGCATAGTAAGCCCTGCCATTCCCCCCACTGGACTTCATTTTCCTCCTCTGTGAAATAGGCCTGATATTCTCTATAGAGCGAAGTTGCCATCAAGGTTAAAAAAGGTAATGTGATTTTCCCAAACTCCAGCACACAACTATCCCAATCTCATAAAAATAGCATAACTTTTTTTGCTATTAATTACTTAATATTTTCTTTCAATCAATGTGTTTTATAAGGAGAGGCTATATTCTTTAAGTAGAAAGAAATATTTTCTAAAATTACATAACCCAAAGCTACTAAAATAGCTATTAAAATATTTTTTGAAAATTTTATGTACCACGAAAAATCATCCTGTTAATTAGCAAGGTATTACACAAGCCACGCTTTGGGGAAAACCGTGATGTTTTCTGTAGAAGAAGAGATCTCCTCTGCGACACAAATGTGTGGGTCTTTGTGATGTTTGCCAATTGTCCTCCCGGCCCTCTCTTCCCGCTCCTTCCTCCCGCAGGGTCTCTTTGTTGTCTCTGTGCTGAACAGTCTCCTCACCATCTTAAAAGTCCTGGTGGGCTGATGCGTGCTTACACTGAAACAGTAGGAGACACAACCCTTGTCCAACCCATCAGGGGAGGTGTGTGAAGCCACACCACAGCTGTGGTTCCGATGTGTGCAGCTCTGTGTGATGACTAGGTGCCCTGAAGGAAGCCAAACTACTCTACTTTTCCCCAGTAGTTTTTCAGTTGAACCACAGTGTGTGTGTGTGTGTTTGTGTGTGTGTGTGTGTGTGTGTGTGTGTGTTTTCTGTTGAAAGCCTACTATAGCACTACTTTGGTTTTGGACTAATGTGTACTCAGCAAGAGCTCTTTTGGATGCAAGTGACAGAAAAACCCTTCCTGTGCACATTGAAATAATGATAACTTATCAGCTCACAAAACTGAATAGACTACTGGCTTCAGGCAAGGTTTGATCCAGGGCTAAAATCATGTGACCAGGATGAATTTTTCTCTCCATTTATTTGCCTTGTTCTCTTCACTGTGGCTTCCTTCTCTGCAGGCTTTTCCATCATGGTCATAAATAACTAACCCGAGCTCCCAGGGCTCATGTGTCTAGGCTTAAAGGCAGCAGAAATAGACAAGGCTCCCTAAGCCAGCAACCCCTGCAAAATCCTGCAATCTGTTCTGATTGGAAATTGTAGGGCACATGCCCACCCCAGAATCAATCACTTTTACCAGGGGATATGGCCTTTGATTGCTCTGCCCAAAGTCAGTCAACTCTGCCAGAAACATGGGCTGAACGTGGAATAGGAGGTGGCCTCACAGAGGGAAGTTGGGAGGTGGCAACAATAAGAATGAATGGATGTTGGGGGCAGAAACCATACTCATTCAGCCTATCAGTTAGTATCATGTGCAGCTGCTTATAAAAGAAGAGCAAAAAGGCTTTAAAAAGATAGAAGGATAGTCCCTTCTCACACAAAATACATATGGCGTTGGGTATTGCAAAGCTGGAGTGATGGTCCCACGGTATCATTAAGAACTTGCATATAGCCACTCTCAAAGTTCCATCATAATCTTAGATGGGTACTGGAGGAATAGCCTGTTATCCCAGGTTGGGAGTGGGAGGAAACAGATATACGGGGAGAATGGGAGACAAATGGGACCCCTCCCAGCTGAGTTCACAACCACCAAGTCTCATGGGCGTAACTAGCTCCAATGGAAGAAAGGCTGGAAAAACGTCATCTTGTTTTCCATGCAGCTAAAAATCAGGATTCTGTTACTGTGGGTATTACTTCTTCAACATCATACAGGTGAGAAAACCAAATTCGAAGAGGTGAAGCAATTTGTGCCCCTCACATAGAGGGTAAGCCGCAGATCTGGGATCCACACTGATCTCAGCCTCTTCCTTCCACTCGTCCTGATTCCTCATTACTGCAGCAGCACCTTCTGAGAAATGGGAGGAATTAGAGCCCCACCCTGGCATCCAGCCTGGAGTGGGGCTTCATACCTGTCTGTTGATGACTGCTAATGGTAGGCTTGGGGTAGAGGAATTAGAAGACTAGATGGTGGTAGTGGTGGTGGTTTGAATACAAATGAGGGCACACACTAATAGATTCTCCCGAGCAATTAATTCTCAAATCAGAAAATGCGTATCAGAATGGATTCACCTGTTTAATACAGAGCTCAGAGCTCTCCTGGAGCAAAATCACATGGCAGCTGGCCTCTCTGCAGCTCAGTAGTTTCAGAGAAGATTATTTCCTGTGAAGCCAGCACCTCCATCACTTCCATCTTTAGCATGTGATAAATGTGCCTTTTATTGGGGGGTTGGTCACTCACATGCACCCTCCCTGTGTTTATTAGCATGGATCAGTGTTTTAAAACATTTTTAAAATTTTTTGAATGTCTTTAGACAAGACCTGTGCCACAAACTGTTCCCCATGGCCTTCCCAGGAGTTGTCAAGTCCCCACATGGCTGGCTCCTGAAGGCCCCTGCTTTCAAAGGATTTCAAAGGATTTCAATTTGATATGGCTTTTTAAACCTGGCTGTGGAGTTTGTTTTTTTTTGTTTTTCATTTTTCCAGGACAGCAAACAGCTGTGTCAGTGTGGAGCCAAGCATAATCTGTCTTTCGAAGCCTATCTTTCCACACCCTGCACTTTCCCTGTCTTTTGTTCTTTGTTCTCCCCTACCCTGTCCACATGGTGAGCTCCTTCTGTGTTTAAGAACCAGACCTTACGCTTGGTGCAGAGCTGAGTTCAATTCCTGGATATCCTTGTTAACTTTCTGTCTCATTGATCTGTCTAATGTTCACAGTGGGGTGTTAAAGTCTCCCATTATTATTGTGTGGGAGTCTAAGTCCCTTTGTAGGTCACTCAGGACTTGCTTTATGAATCTGGGTGCTCCTGTATTGGGTGCATATATATTTAGGATAGTTAGCTCTTCTTGTTGAATTGATCCCTTTACCATTATGTAATGGCCTTCTTTGTCTCTTTTGATCTTTGCTGGTTTAAAGTCTGTTTTATCAGAGACTAGGATTGCAACCCCTGCCTTTTTTTGTTTTCCATTTGCTTGGTAGATCTTCCTCCATCCTTTTATTTTGAGCCTATGTTTGTCTCTGCACGTGAGATGGGTTTCCTGAACACAGCACACTGATGGGTCTTGACTCTTTATCCAGTTTGCCAGTCTGTGTCTTTTAATTGGAGCATTTAGTCCCTTTACATTTAAAGTTAATATTGTTATGTGAGAATTTGATCCTGTCATTATGATGTTAGCTGGTTATTTTGCTCGTTAGTTGATGCAGTTTCTCCCTAGCCTCGATGATCTTTACAATTTGGCATGTTTTTGCAGTGGCTGGTACCAGTTGTTCTTTTCCATGTTTAGTGCTTCCTTCAGGAGCTCTTTTAGGGCAGGCCTGGTGGCGATTCCTCAGGGATCTAGAACTAGAAATACCATTTGACCCAGCCATCCCATTACTGGGTATATACCCAAAGGACTATAAATCATGCTGCTATAAAGACACATGCACACATATATTTACTGCGGCACTATTCACAATAGCAAAGACTTGGAACCAACCCAAATGTCCAACAACGATAGACTGGATTAAGAAAATGTGGCACATATACACCATGGAATACTATGCAGCCATAAAAAAGGATGAGTTCATGTCCTTTGTAGGGACATGGATGAAACTGGAAATCATCATTCTCAGTAAACTAACGCAAGGACAAAAAACCAAACATCGCATGTTCTCACTCATAGGTGAGAACTGAACAATGAGAACACATGGACACAGGAAGGGGAACATCACACTCCCGGGACTGTTGTGGGGTGGGGGGAGTGGGGAGGGACAGCATTAGGAGATACACCTAATGCTAAATGACGAGTTAATGGGTGCAGCAAACCAACATGGCACATGTATACATATGTAACAAACCTGCACATTGTGCACATGTACCCTAAAACTTAAAATATAATAATAATGAAATAAAAATAAATAAATAAAGAAAGAAAGAACCAGACCTTCCAACTTTGCATCCCCTACACACGCCTGTCCAATCTTGTGTTCTGATCCACTCTATTCTCTGCAGCAAAACCCAGATAGCTGCATCCTCTTCTTCTGGGACTTTCTCCAGGCTCTGCCATCCTTGACCTTGAATCTTCTTTTCTCTTCTCCACTGCTGCCCTGGGGTCTTAACTCAAATCCCACTTCTGCCTGGAGACCCTGACTCCCTCTGTAGGGAGGGCTGCCCCAAGTCCCTACGCCCACACCCAGGCCCTGCTTCTCTGGGATGGGGGTGGGGAGGGTGGGAGATCAGCATCCCTTGGGGGGTTTTCTCTGGTTGGTGGAGGAGGGAGACCTGCCTAGGGATTTGACCTGTACAAATAAAAGAAGCACGGTGCTTTCTAAGTGACTTCCAGTTCCACATATTTCACCCGACAAAGGCTGAGGAGAATGACTATTTTATTTAGGAAAAGTCATTCCTGGGCCCCTTGGAGTTTAATGCAAGGGAAGTCCAGAGCCTAGTCTGAGCAGGAGAGGAGATCCACGTTTCTCTGCATAATGAAGTAACAGGAATAAGGCACTTTCTCCGGGCAGCCACGAGCCAGGAGGAGGAGTCTGGGTATTGAGAAAAGCAGAGAAGAGAGAAGGCTCTGACCACATGGGAGCAGGCTGGGCTTTAGGGAGAGAAGTAGCCCGGGGAGAAACTCTGAGTGGTTGTAGAGTAGAGAAGGAGCAGGGACTGGATTTTGCTTTTTGGGGGGTTTTCCCGTGGCTTTACTGGGGCATGTTTGACAAATAAAAATCATACAGTAAGGCCGGGCACGGTGGCTCACACCTGTAATCCCAGCACTTTGCGAGATCGAGGCAGGTGGATCACCTGAGGTCAGGAGTTCGAGACCAGCCTGGCCAACATGGTGAAAACCCATCTCTACCAGTACAAAAATTAGCCGGGCGTGGTGGCACACACCTGTAATCCCAGCTACTCGGGAGGCTGAGGCAGGAAAATCACTTGAACCCGGGAGGCAGAGGTTGCAGTGAGCCAAGATCGTGCCACTGCACTCCAGCCTAGGCAACAAGAACGAACTCCATCTCAAAAAAAAAAAAAATCATACAGTAAAGTCTCACTTAATGTCATAGGTACGTTCTTGGAAACAGACTTCAAGTGAAACAATGTAAATGAAACTCAGTTTTCCATAGGCTAATTGACATCAACAAGAGTCAAGTTTCTATGGCATATTTCTGGTTACAAAAACCTCATCAAACTTCTAGATAAAGACCAAAACTCTGCTAGTATTAAACACTGAAAACCATGTTTTTCCAGGACATGCTGTATGTATCTAATGCACACAATGTGGTGATTTCATATTACTTATACGTGATGAAGGGATTACCACAATCAAGCCAATTAACACCTCCATTACCTCCCCCAGTTACCATTGTGTGTGTGTGGTAAGAACACAAGATGTGCCGCCTTAGCAAATTTCCAGTATACAATAGGGCATTTTAAACTACAGCCCCCATGCTCTACATTAGATCTCCAGATCATATTCATCCTATTACTGAAAGTTTGTCCCCTTTGAACAGCAAAGTGATTGGATTTTAAAGTTTCCTGCTCTGAGTTCTAAGGGCCTCCCTTTAAGACAGCTCCCTGTCCCCCAGCCCAAACCTTGAGGACAAATCTGTTACACGCCATGGTCCTCAGGAGAGGAGCTGGGAAGGAGGAGGAGGCAGCAGAGAGGGGGCTATAGCCTAGGGCAGAAAAGCTAGTGAAGGTCACTAATCCAGCTCCAGCTGGAGAACTGGTGTAAGGGACAAGGAATTGGTGTAAGGGACATTGGGAGAATATAACATGTCCCTCAGGAGTTCTCAAGACCCCCAAAGTGGGTGATGGGGGCTCAAGCCTATTTATTTTGCCATTAAGTATGGTTGCAGAAGACTGGGTTGACTGGATTGCACGTTCTTAGTGGGAAACTTGACAAAATCCCCCTGCCTCTCCAGAGGTTCTCCATACACTGTTCAGAGGAGGAGGCCCGGAGGTTATTAGTGGTCTGCCAGCGCTCATGCTCCCTGGCTGTCTGCTATCTCAGGAAGGCTCTGCTTCCCCCATGAGGCAGAGATAACTAGAAATTGCTGCCGGGGCATCTCCTGAATCAAGAGGGCTGGTTTCTATTCTTATCTCTGGCGCCGCCAGGTCGTGCAACCGAACCACGGTAACTCTCAGCTGTTCAGCTCAACCTGAAAAGGAGGAGGGACGGCATCCACTCTTCCTGCACCCATGTGGGGTGGTGAACACGCAGCCCCAACCAGCCATCTGCTTCTCAGAAACTAACGAGGAGAGGGCCAGAGGTCTATACTCAGAAGGTCTGGGTGTGGATTCTGACCTCCCGCCTCCAACCTGGAGTGTGGTGAGAGGAAGTCGCATCACCTGTCTGGAGCAAGGGCGGTGCCACCTTGCCTAGCAGGGTTGCAGGAGGAGATGCAGGTGAGCAGCTGGCACAGGTGATAAGCACCTTAGTTATTGCTGTTGTCACTGAGGGTCCAGGTGGGCTTTCTGCCATTGGACAGGACCCCAGCCAGCGACAGACAGGAAGCTCTGTGCCCAGCCCTGGGGAGGGGAAGCTGCCTGGAGTTAGCAACGATGTCAGAGCCCAGCACCTGATCCTGCTCTAAGGCAGGCCCTGGCACCAGGGGAACCAGGTGCTATGGTTTGAATGTTTTGTCCCCTCCAAAACTCATGTTGAAACTTAATCTTCAATGTAATAGCATTAAGAGGTGAAGGCTTTAAGAGAGGGGCCTTTAAGAGGGAGTAAATTGATCGGCTCATGGATTAATAGATTAATGGACTAATCGACTAATGAGTTATCACAAGAGTGGGTCTGTATAAAAGCCGGTTTGGCTTTCAGTGCCCCCTCATGGCCCACTCACCCTGTGATGCCCTGCACCACCTGCGAACTCTGCAAAGAGACCCCACCAGCAAGAAGGCCTCACCAGATGTGGCCCCTTCACCTTGGACTTCTCAACCTCCAGACCTGTAAGA
This sequence comes from Symphalangus syndactylus, assembly GCF_028878055.3. Lineage (NCBI taxonomy): Eukaryota > Metazoa > Chordata > Mammalia > Primates > Hylobatidae > Symphalangus > Symphalangus syndactylus. Next base: position 12,488,128 of record NC_072429.2, read on the forward strand.
ATAAATTCCTTTTCTTTATAAATGACCCAGTCTCAGGTATTAGCCATAACAACAGAAAATGACACTAGGTTCCCCAGGATGGTGGGATGTGGGGAGATGAGCAGCAAAGTATTCTGTATACAGAGAACCCCACCCTCACCCCAGACGTGGGCCTCCAGCTGCCCAGCCAGAAGGCAGCCTAGCCATTGCGTGGCGAGGCTGGGCTCCAGGAGGCCCTCATGCCTGTCATATTGGAGACAGTGATGCCAAAGACCGTCTGCAGCTGAGGAAGGGTGGGAGAGGCTGGACCTGACCCACCACTCCTAGATCCTGCTACCATCACCATGAATGAGGCACCAGGCCAGAGGGAGAAGAGTTTGAGCTTGGTAGTAAAATGAGTCTGGGCCAAACCCTGACTCTGCCACCCCTTACTGGTTTCAGGGCCTTCTACAATCCCTCTCTCCCCCGAGCCTCTGTTTGCTCATCTGAAGAATGAAGATGCTGCTTAACAAGGCATGAGAATTAAATGAAGCCCTGTTCTTCCCATGGCAGCATATGGCCTCTCTGGGACTCCTAGGATGTGAAGCCCCCACCAGCTGTACATACCCTGACAAATAATGGGACCATCTCAGTTACTCCCCAAGGGAAGGGTCAGCCTGGGAGTGCTCTGTCCTCTGTCCTCTCAGCTCTCCTCAAGAGTGGGAGTCGGGGAGGAGAGGGAGCACCCCTGAATGGGCTCCAGACCCTAAGAAGAAAGAGGGTTTGCACTCATTCATCAATTGCTATAGACCTAAGCTTTCTTTTTTCTTTTTTTTTTTTTTAAGAGAGAGAGTCTCGCTCTGTCGCCCAGGCTGGAGTGCAGTGGCGCAATCTCGGCTCACTGCAAGCTCCGCCTCCCGGGTTCACGTCATTCTCCTGCCTCAGCCTCTCCGAGTAGCTGGGACTACAGGCGCCCGCCACCACGCCCGGCTAATTTTTTGTATTTTTAATAGAGACGGGGTTTCACCGTGGTCTCGATCTGCTGACCTCGTGATCCACCCGCCTCGGCCTCCCAAAGTGCTGGGATTACAAGCGTGAGCTTTCTAACCAGGTTTGGAGGGACTCGAGTGTCCTGGCCAGGCAGACAGTCCAGTGGGAAGAGGAGCTGAAAGCTGTGGTTGGGAGGGGAGGCCTGTGGCCGATTTTGTCTACAGAGCAGAGTGTTTAAGAGAATGGTGGTGTTCAAGCCAGGCAAACTGTCTCAGGGGCTATGCGCCCCGGAGCCTCAGTGATATTGATAGGCTTACAATGTCAATTAAAGTCTGGAATGCATTCCAGACTCTTAGCACAGTGACTGACATCTGGTAAGGCCTAAGTAAGCAGCAAGTTGTTTTTTACCAGATGGATTCTATTAAAAGGGATAGAAAACCCCATCCCAAATTGACTTAACAACAACCAAAAAATAAAGCGGGGCGGGGAGAGAATTTATTGGACTTACAATTTAAATGTCTGGAGCTAATAATTTCAGGCACTACTTGACTTAAGTGCTTGAGTCCCCAGAGTGTGTTCCTCTGTGTCTCTCTCTTGGCTCCGTACCCCACAGTTTCCCCCATCACGGCAGCAAGACATCTACAGCAGCTCCCACTTCCAAGCCCAGCAGGAAGGGTGTAAATGCTTCCTGCAGGGGTTGTGAACACAGCCCCGGGTTTGCTCTGAACCAATTTGATGTCTTGGCACAAAGTTTATGCCAATCAGTGAGTGAGCTGGTCACTGAGCCAAGTAGGGATTGGGGGATAGAACATGCCAACGGGCCTAGACGGGTTCTAAATCTGGAGACTGATGGTGAGGCCCCTGCAAATCCCATGCCCTGAGAATGAGGCTGGAATGGGTCTCCAAATTAGAATCAGGAGCCATGACTGGAAGTAGGGTAAATGGATGCTGGGCAGGAATACAATGACCATTATTTCACACTGATTAGCATTGACTAAATGTATTTGGTGGTTCTAACAAGATTAGACTTTCAGAGCCAGGTCCTTATGTTGCCTCGATGCCCCAAAATATGTCCTTTGTCCCCCTAGGTGGAGGCTTGACATCATTCTGGGGGTGCAGGCAATCTTTTCCCTGTATCTCAATCCCCTGACAGACATCACCCCCAATTCTATACCAAGCATCCCCATCAGGCCATGGAATAGCATCTCATCAAACATAAGAAAATCTGCTGCATTCATCCATCATGAAAATGGCCCCATTCTTGGGAGAGTTTGTCTGCGTAACCACAGAAATCCAATTATCTTCTCTTCAGAAAGTTTGCATGTGGAGACCACTTTCTCTAATTAATTGGTTCTATCGCTTGTGCTGAGCCTTTCAGGGGGCCTGAGATGAGAGCTCTTTCTGGGAGGCTGATCAGGGATGTGAGATCTTGGCTGCTCAAGGCCTTCCATTAGCTGAGCACAGCGAAGAAGCAGCAATCTCGGGTCAGCTTTGCTGAGACAGCCTCTTGCTCTCTGCACTAAAACATGTGTTGTCAGCACTTGTGGGCAAGGGGTCCTGTCTTCCTCTTTTCTCCTACTTTATTCTATGACCTGGAAAAATGCCTCCACTCTGGGTGACAGGGTGGTGTGTGGAGGCTGGCTCTTGTGTGCACTTATTCATTTGTCCCTTCAGCTCCTGCAAGTCCCCTCTTCCCTGTCTGTTTCCAACCCCAGTCCTAGTTTCCCCAGAGTTCCCCAGAGAGAACCTTGCTTGTGCTCTGCAAGTTGCCCAGACTGGGTGCTGCAGCTGGCTCTGATTTTGGGGTGCCACAACTCCTGGGCTCTGGCCAGTGTTGCTGACCTACTTGGCACAGGCAGTAGCCATGGCGATTCCTCCGTCCTGGTGGTTCCTGACTGAATGATGATCCCCAACAATGTCCATATCTCAATCCCAGAAATCTGTGAATGTTACCTGATATAAGATTTTGCAGGTGTGATTAACTTAAAGATCTTGAGTTGGAGAGATCGCCTGGATTAGCCTGGAGGGCCTGGATGGCCTGATATAATCACCAATGTCCTTAGAGAGGCAGAAGATGAGAACAAGGAGAAGGCTATGTGAAATGGAAGCAGAATGGTCCCAAAAATATAGTTAGATAGAATGAAAAAGATCTAGTATTTTATAGCACAGCAGGGTCACTACAGTCAACAAACATTTATTGTACATTTTAAAATAACTAAAAAAATGTAATTGGAATGTTTGTAACACAAAGACAAATGATGGATACCCCATTTTCCCTGATGCGATTATGTGCTTGCATACCTGTATCAAAATATCTCTTGTACACCATAAAGATTAAAAATAACAAAATTTAATGTAAAAAAACAGAGATTGAAATGATGTGGCTATGCCCCGAGGAATATGGGCAGCCTCTAGAAGCAAGGATTGGGGAGCAGAATTGTCCAGAGGCCTCTAGAGGAACCAGCCCTGCAGACTTCTTGATTTTAGCCCATGAGACAGATTTTGGAATTGACCTCCAAATCTGTAAAAGAGTAAATGTGTGCTGTTTTAAGCCACTGCATTTGTGATCATTTGTTACAGAAGCAACAGGAAACTAATCCACTGCCTCTGACTGGTTCTCTTGAAAAGTGAAGGGGGGAATGGAGAATGGCTTTCACCCCTGTGAGCAGCACCTGACAGTGGGGACCCCAAAGAAGTGTTGCTTGGGGTCCAGTGTTGTGGAGCTCACAGGAAGTAGTGCTTTCAATTCTTATCTGTTTGAAGTCATGGAGGGTGTGGCCAGGAATTGGGCTGTGCTGCTGTCCTGAGACTCAGCATTCTCCTCCATTGCTGGGGTGTCAGCCATGTCAGTGAGTCCTGCTGGTGCTATGTGCCCTTACTCTGATCTATTACCTCCAAGGGGTTCCTCAGCCCCTGGACAAAGACCTTGAAATAACCTCAAAATAACCATAGGAGCCTATGGTTATTTTGCATAGGGCAAGGTTTGCCATATCAAGGAACCACTGCTCTTGGTTATAAAAAGGGTATGTTCCATGGATATCAGGGAGCCCGGGTTTACGTCCCTACACTTGTGAGAGAAAAACACATGCAACAGAAGGTAAGAAATGAGGCCTGGTTGTCTGTAACCCTGAATCTCAGCATCTACTCTACTCAGCCAAACATTCCCCTGCCACTTGAGAAAGAGTTGAAAGGATTTTAATAATAATCCTAACACTTGCTGAGGACCTACTAAATGCCTGGTGCTAACTGCTTTGTGTGGAAGACCTCGTTTGACCCTCCCAATAATTTCACAAGGAAAATATTATCATTATTCCCATTTTACAGATGAGGAAATAATTGTCTACCCTAATTCAAGCCTTGGGACTGTTATAGGACCACAGGTTTGTATGCATGTTGTGCAGTAGCAGACCAATTATCCTGACACAGCAGGGTTTGCAGCAGAGAAAGAGTTTAATGATAGCAGGGTGCTGAGTGAGGAGATGAAAGGAGACCCCTAAAACCATTTTCCTGAGGAGTTCTGGGCTGATTTTAAGGGGATTATGGAGGGTGGAGAGCTGGAAAATTGGGGTCATTAATTGGTCAGGGTAAGGGGGATGAAATCAGCAGTATGTGGAGACTGCGCTCTTTGGTGAGTCACCTTCTTACGGGCTCCTTCAGACCAGCTGACGTCAGTAGTTTTACTGGCATGTAGGATCTGAAAGCATATCTTAAAGAGAAAACTTAATGTTTCATAAAATTAATGTTGTATAGCTGTTCTATGGAACAGTTAAGGGGAACTATATGGTCTTGTAACAGGGTCTATGTAATTCTAGAGCAATAGCAAAAAACTATGAAGAAGCAGGTCAGAGAGCAGGCTGAACTACTGATTAATGCTGAATGTGCTGCAAGCCTGGTTTATTTTCATTTCTCCCTCTCTCTCCTTCTCTGATTAATTTTATAAAGTTTATAGAAACAATTTAAGAATCAGACTATGTTTGGAGAGTGTTAGATACTGTACCACTAGCTGTGGTAACTGATAAACACCAAAATCTCAGTGGCTAAAATTTATCTCTTATTTATACAAAATCTAGTTGGTGACTATACTCCATGTAGTCATTCAGGGATCCAGGCTTTCCTTTTTGAGGGTTTCCCATCCCAACATCCTCAGAGTCCTTCTAGTCCAGCTGTGAATGGGGAAAGTGAGAAAGGGTTCCCCGAGAGGAGTTTTATGGGCCAGACCTGGAAGTGGTGACATCATTTCTGGCTACACTTATTGGTCAGAACTCAGTCATATGACCATGCCTAATTGCAAGGAAGCTGGAGACATGTGTTTGGTCATGTGCTTGGGAGAAAAGGGAACCCAGAACTTTGCCACTGCCTCAGAAGAAAGAGTCTCTAATAACTCCCCAGTTTCTAAATTGGGCAAGCAATTAATGGTGATCCCATTAACCCAAGAGAAGATGATCCACTGTATACCTACCAGAATAATTAAAATCCATTAGAACACTAACAACATGAAATGCTAGTGAGGATGTGGAGCAATAGGAACTCTTATTCGTTGGTGGTGGAAATGCAAAATGGTATAGCCACTTTGGTAGGCAGTTTGGCAGTTTCCTACAAGCTAAACATAACCTTACCATATGATCTAGCCATCGCTCTCCTTAGTGTTTACCTAGAGGAGATGAGAAGTTATGTCTACACAAAGCCTGCACATAGATGTTTATGGCAATTTTATTCATAATTGCCCAAACTTGGAAGCAATTAAGTTGTCCTTCAGTAGGTGAGTGGATAAATAAACAATGGTTCATCTAGACGATGGAATATTATTCCATGTTAAAATAAATGAGTTTTCCATATATTAGAAGGAGCCTAAATGCCTACAGGGGCTGGTAAGTAGATTGTGATACATCCATATAATGAAACACCATGTAATTATGAAAAAGAGTAAGATGGCTCAGTAGGTTTGGCACAGATGTGAGTGATATATTGAAGTGTGAAAATATGAAGTGAGTTCGAATTTGTAAGTGTGTATTTGGATGAAATGCCCCATTTTCTTAACAGTAATTATTTCTTGAAATAAAATTACGGGCTTAAAAAGTGAAGGGAACTTTTACTTCTTTATTTAAAAGTAAGCATTAACTATTCTTATAATTCAGTAAGAGGTTAAATAGGTCAACAAATTGGCAAAAGAGACATTAATTTTATAAAAAAATGGGGGGACACAGAAAGAAAAGAAAAATAGAGCTAATAAGCTAAAATAAGGAAAGGTGTTAAATTTTGACAAATAATAAAAACAAAGGAATGATGAGTTCTTTTATTAAAAAACAGTCAAACAACAAAATGACATTAAAATATCGCACTTTGTGCTGGCAAAGGTGCATGAAATGGACACTTTCTTGTATAATTAATGACATTTAAATTTTACATAAGCCTTTGGGGATAAAGTTTGGCAATTTGTACCAAGGGCAATAAGAATATTTATGCCCTCGGACTCAACAGTAATCTTAACTCTGAAAAGTAATTTTTGGAGATAATTCAACCTAAATGAAAGTTCATATACACAAATGCAGTGACAATCTGGGAGTAATTTGAGATAGAGTAGTTAAGTAAAGTAAGGGACAGTTACTGTGGGGAATTAAACAATTATGGTATTTATAGGCACCTAGTAAGAGCTAAGTAAATGCTAGCTGCTGCTGCTGTTATTATTATTATTATCATTCCACTCAAAAACTGAATCATTAAAACAATGAGCTTTGTTTTTTTAAAAAAATGAGTTTTAAAAAAGAAATGAGATTTCAAGCTACAAAAAGACATGGAAAAGCCTTAAACAGATATTACTAAGTGACAGGAACCAATCTGAAAGGCTACCTACTGTATGATTCCAAATATCTGACATTCTGGAAAAGGCAAATCTACGGAGGCAGTACAGTGTCAGTGGCTGCCAGGATTCGGGAAAGGGAGGGATGAGCAGGCAGAGCACAGTGGATTTTTAGGGCAGGGAAACTCCTCTGTATGATACTATAATGATGGATACACATCCATACACATTTGTTCAAATCCATCGAACGTACAACACCAAGAGTCAAGACTTTGGGAGATCATGCTGTGTCAACGTCATTCATCAATATACCACTCTGGTGGGGGACTTTAACAGGGGAGGCCCTGCACATGTTGGGGCAGAGGGTATATGGGAAATCCCTGTACCTACTGCTCAATATTTCTGTGAATCTAAAATTGCTCTAAAAAGTAAAGTCTATTTAAAAAAAAAAAGAGAGAGAGAGAGAGAGATGAGGTGACCAGGGAGAATGAGGACAATCAGATATATGCATGGTGAATTTACAGAGCCAGTAAGAGATATGATAAGGACTGGATATATAGGTCCTCAGCTTGGGGTCAACCAGAATCAAAGAGGAGGCATCCTGTGCTTCCGAGAGAAGCTCAAGTCTTCCGGGTCTCTGCTCTCAGCCTTAAAAGACATCAACCCCAGGGTGTCCACGGTGCCAAAATGGAGCACCTCAGACCTGGTCCCATTGCCCCCAAACTCCTCACAATTGTTATCCCAGCCAAACAGAAGCATCACTAATGAACGCCCACTGTGAAAACAGCTGGCCAGCATGGGGTGCAATTTTCATTTATCTCAGAATTCTCAAAGGGAGAGAACAGTGAGAGCCTGAAGTCCAAAAAAGCCATCTCCATCATTCCCGCTTCTGTGCATTCTCTCATTTTCCTCCTTCATAGAGCTGCAATACGTGCAAGTCGCTGGGGCTCATTGGACCACTCGGGTTCCTGCAGTTCATCAAACTCACAATGAATAGAAGAGATGCCAAGGGCTGCAGTTTTATAAAGAAGCAAGGGCGTTCAGTTTCAGCTTGGAAGATGAAGGGAGGCCAGGGCTCCTGGCAGTCGGCTGTGAGGGGCAGGTCCACACTGCTCAGAGGAGACCACAAGGCCTCTCTGCTTGGTCCAATCCCAGACACAGATAACACAAAGATGTCGCAATCCTTCTTTCTTAATGATGTGTACAGAAATCCTCCCCCCCCCAATAGTCCAATGGGGTCACATTTTAAAACACAGTCATCTTTGTCCCCTGTTACTCACTAGAATAATTAGACCCAAATCCTGTGCTTCAAATAACCCAGCATGGAGAGCACTGGCTCTGCTCTGGGCCTTGGTTGAACATTGATGAATAAGACATGCATCTGTGCTAAAAGGATGCACAGCCTACACCAAAGGGAAACACACGTGAGGAGGATGAAGATGAAGACAATGGCAACAGTGATGCACTTACTGTTTGAAGTGAAACGAGATGTTTTGTTTGTATCCAGGTGGCATTGGGATGCAGGTCCAGGAAACCCTCAGTCAAGCCCTGCTGCTCACCTTCCTCCCTGTTCAATGCAGGAGAACTATCTGCAAGGAGCAAGAGCCGAGTGTTCACAAGGAAGTGCTTAATTAACTGGGCAACTGTCTGAAACCAACAGCCCCACCACCTCCCTGAGAGCAGAGCTCTCTGGTAAAACCTGGACTGAAATAAGCAACTTAGGTTGGAGGTCTTGATAAGCCTTTTCTCCAACTGAGCACTCCCCTTCCAAATCTAAATCTCTGGCTAGCATGAGCTGGGGCTGAACACATTCACTCACACAGCTCCCTGGGAGGGAGAGAGGTGTGTACCCTGGGGAACAGGCTCCACCTGTCTGAGACCAGAGTGCCACAGAGCACAGTGCCCTTGGTGCTAATCACTGAGGCACAGTCTCCCCTCAGCTCCATGGAAGGCCCTGGCTACCAAGAATCAGCAACCCTTCCTCTTTTGTGGCGGAGCTGAAAAGGGACTGGGGGAGAATCAGTGATGACTGGGGAGAGCAAATGAGAGGGCTCCTCCTCTGCAGCTTTCTAGAAGATCCTGTGACTTAGCCAGTATCACACAGCTACTGCCTTGTGGTGGGAGGCCACCATTCTGTGTGCACCACAGCACAGCCAAGGGCTACAACAGCGGGCTGTGCAAGGAGCCTTGGAGTAAAACAAGGGAGCTCTTGGTTTAGCTAGAAATGGGAGACAGGTGGAGCCCTATGAAGGGGTCCCCGAAATGAGAATGCAGGAAAAGCATTTCTGGAGGAGGACCCCAGGATAAAGGCAGGGCATGTGGAGCATTCTCCTCCCACAACACGTCTGCCAGGTGCGGAAGCACTCAGTGTCCTTGTCTGTAGTGTAGTGTCTGGGACCCAAGCCTGCAGGGAGACCCAGGAGACAAGCTGGGACCTGGGTGTTGTAGTAAGGAGTTTCGACTCTATTCCATAGGTGGCTGAAGGGGGGCATAGGCTTACGGGGAGCAAGGCCACATTGTCTCATGGGTGATCCGGCAGTGCAGAGGATGGAAGAGGCTGCAGGTGTGCGCGGGGACAAGGAAGAGGCCAGAGCTAGGGCCATGGCAGTCAGGATGGAAAGGGTTGGCCACAGTGAAGAGTCCTTTAGAGGATTGGCCAGGTGAGATTACCGATTAGATGGCTAATAGAAAGAGGGGAAGAAGGAAGGAAGCTGGGGATTATAGCTTGGGGTCCTTGGATGAGAGCTCATTAACACAAGAATCAGAAGGAAGGGCCGGGCGTGGTGGCTCACGCTTGTAATCCCAGCACTTAGGGAGGCCGAGGCAGGCGGATCACGAGGTCAGGAGATCGAGACCACGGTGAAACCCCGTCTCTACTAAAAATACAAAAAATTAGCCGGGCGTGGTGGCGGGCGCCTGTAGTCCCAGCTACTCGGAGAGGCTGAGGCAGGAGAATGGCGTGAACCCGGGAGGCGGAGCTTGCAGTGAGCCAAGATTGCGCCACCGCACTCCAGCCTGGGCGACAGAGCGAGACTCCGTCTCAAAAAAAAAAAAAAAAAAAAAAAAAAAGAATCGGAAGGAAGGAAGCGCAGAACTGGGCAGAGGAAGAGAAGATGGGGAAGCAGGTTTAGAACCATCCAACACTTGCAGAAAGAGACTGTATATCATCAGTTTAGCACACATTTTCACTCGGATTTTAACGTCTCTGAAATTGTAATGCATCTTGTAACTTATGTTTCCAGAAAGCAATGTATCATAGTTTAGTTGGCAGCATTTTCTCCTTCCTAGTGGTGTGTCAAAAATATGTTTTCACAATTGATGGCAACTTAGATTGTATGAGACGATTTTGCTGAGTTGGCTTCGAGAGGTGTTGAAGCCTAGAACTCTGAGCTCTCTCCTGCTTTGTGGCACTTAGGTGACCTTGAGCACAAGTTCCTTCCTGGGACTCCATGTCCTTGTCTCTAACGTAGGGCTAGTCACTGGTGCAGTAGTGTTTGCTCAAAAGAGCTGTCCTGGGCTCCCTGACGAAGCTCAGAAGGTTTGGATTTGAGGCTGTTTTAGGATTAAACCATTTTACTGTCATTCTTCTCCTACCAGCTGTATGCATTGTCTTATCCCTTAAAAAGCCACCTAGCACCCCAAATCCATCAACTGATAACATCTTTTTTTTAGTGTGTATCCATTCGATGGAGTAATATAGCACCCCAAATCCATCAACTGATAACATCTTTTTTTTAAAGTGTGTATCCATTCGATGGAGTAATATTCAGCCATAAAAAGGAGCAAAGTGCTGATTCATGCTACAGCAGGATGAACTTTGAAAACATGCCAAGTAAAAGAAGCCAGTCACAAAGCACCACATGTTATATGATTCCATTTCTATGAAATGTCTATAAAAAGCAAATCTATGGAGACACAAAGTACATTAGTAAATCAGCAGTTGACAGGGGCTGGGAGGTGGAAAGGAGATGGCTAAGTGGCAGGGTTTTTATTTTTTAGAGTATCTAAAATTGATTGTGGTGAGAATTGTGTAATTCTGTGAATGCACTAAAAGCTGTCGAATTTTATACTTTAAATGAATCCATTGTATGGTGTGTGAATTATATCTCAATAAACTGCTTTCTTTCTAGAAGCCACTGTTTTAGAGTGCTTCCCTTTCTCCCCAGCTGGCAAGTAAGTCCTGTAAAATTTGAGGTCTGTGTCTGCTCCATGGAATTGGAACATAGGAGAGGGAGCCTGGAGCCCAGGGCTGGAACTGAAGACCTCAGTGTGGAACACTGGCCAGGTGACAGGAGAAGGCTCCCAGAAAGGCCGCCCCATGTCTCCCGATCAGCCCTCCCATTCTCCCCACTCCACATCTCCCTCTCCATTAGGGAAGAGGGAGTGGGCTGCAACAGAGGGCCAGTAGCAGAATGTTACAGAGGGGGAAGAAATGGGTTTGAGGCCTTTCTGGTTCAGAAGGTCTGTTTTGGGTGCTTGGGGCGGGGTGCTCTGGGCGTATCAAGGCATGAGAGTAAAGATTTGCAACTGTGGGCTCTGAATCCCGATGGTCTGATTTTGAATCTTGGCTATTTATCTCCTGTGTGAGCTTGGTTCACTTACTCAGGCTCTCTGTGCCTCAGCCTTCCCATCTGTAAAGAGGAGATGGGAATCCTGTCTTCCTCCAAGGTTTTTATGAATGGGGCCCAGACTAGGGTGAGAGTGAGGGGCCGACGATGCAAAATATAGGGAGAAACTCCCCTCAGTGCATGCACAATGTGAGCGTCTCCTTACATTTCATTCAAGATTGGTTGAAAGAAGAGCTTTGCAGGGTGCCTGGCAAATCAAGAGCTCTCACCTGCAGGGCTGGCCCAGAGGGATGTGGGGGCTGAGTGGATAGGTGCTGGCCACAGAGGCCACTCTCACTGGCCTGCCTTCTCTTCTCGTGGCCATGCCCCACTTCTCTCCTTCTTTTCCTTTCCAACTGAAGCTCTATGATGTGGTATCAACACCCTCTCCCCTACACACAGCCTTCCCTTCCTCTCCTTCCACTTTCTCCCCCTTTTCAGGATTTAACGTTCTCTGAGATATCTACACATTTGAAACTACTCAAAAAGGAAGGGGGATATTAAATTGAGAGCCAAAAATGCCGTGGGGAGAGAAGCAAACGCTCCCACAATTAACAGCCTTGGGAATAACAGCTTTGCCAGCAGCTCTCCCGCCCTCCTGAGGCTGCAGCTCTGCGGGGCTGCCTTTGCTTGCTGTTGTGAAGAACAAAAAGAGGAAGAATTATGTCTCTTTCCCCACTCTCTTCTTTTCTTCCCTCATCCTACTTTGACACTGACTTAGCATAATTTACCTGTGTTCCAGCTTTTGGGTTCATTCATTTTTTTTTTTTCAATAAGCACCTTGCATTCGTGATTTTAGTTTGCTTCCCCAATTGTCTTTCAAGGTTGAAATTATCCCCACTTCACAGGTAAGAAAACTGAGGTTTAGAGATAAATACGACATGATTCTTGACTCCAGGGAATCCAAACATTAGTAGTGAAGGTGAACACACCAATACCCCCTGAGGATGGAGGGGAAGACATTCTCCCAGCATGTTCCTGAGGGCTATCTCATAACCAGCTCTCTATCAGCATCTCTGTGGGAAATAGAGCCCCAAGAGATTTTAAAAGACGTATCTTTGGTCACCACACTGGTGAAAGCTGTAGTTGGAGTCGGATTTAGTTCTGGAGAGGTTTCCTGACTTTGTAAGAGGCAGGTGGTATCTTCTCTACTGGGAATATTGTCTGGGCTTTGGACAAGGCATGGCATGACTACTCCCAGCATCCGAGAGGAGTAACATGGTCCCCCTCTCCTAGCACTCACTGACGGTGGGAGTAGACAGTAGCCTTCATCTTTTGCTGTGCCCACTCACTCATGAACCCTATGCTGGGAACAGCACCTCCCTCTTCTTTAGGAAAAATCCTTTCCCTTACGCAGTCCCTGGTCTTTGAGTGAACTTGACTCCGCTTATACGACCAGATTTAGCCAAACAAAGCACCCTATCACCTAGCCCCATGATTGGCTCAGGATGGGCATATGACCCCCCAGAGTGAGAGAAATGCAATTTTGTAATCTTTTCTGAAACAAGGCTGTGGGGGCCTTCTCAGCACAACATAAGGAAACTCCAACTGAGATTGGCGTCGCCATAGAGGAAGGCAGCACCAGGAATAGAGGCTGCATGATGCAGGCGTTCTCTGACACCTGGAGATGTCCCCTGTAGGAGGAACCAGGAAGCTCCCTCTCCACGTATGCTGGGGCAGTGAGTGCCTATCCTGTGAAACTCAGGGTCCTGGCAAGAGGGATTAGGGCACAGATGTCAGCCCTGAGCAGGACAGATGGAGGATGTGGGAGCTGGGGGAGGAAGAGGAGAGTCATCCAGGATGGGAAGACTGGGGAATGGCCCATGGAGGAGGCAGCATCCAGGTGGATCTTGAAGGGAGAAGGATCATGCCAGGCGCAAACCCAGAGGAATCTTAAAAAGTGAGCCTGGTTCCCACAGTGTGGCCCCTGTGTGCTTTCCTGCCTCAGCTCACCCCTTTTCACCCCCAGCTCATGAGACCCCAGCCTTGCCAGGATGTGTCCATGAAAACCATTGTATGGGCTGTTCTCTGCTCTCGAGAGACCCGTGGTCTGCCTCCGTAGGATCTGAGCCCAAACCCATTTCCAGGGCCGGCATATTCATTAAGCACCAGAGGCATCATGCCCTAAAAATATCATGGGCCTATAAAGTGTTTCAATTTCAGTTTATCTTAAAAAGAAAAATGTTGATAGGGCCATAATGAATATATAATAAACGATACAGCCAGAAATATACTTATCTTTATCACCAACATACCAATATAGCCATAAAATAACTTTTTAAAATTTTGTTTAAGAAAGGAAGAGACCCACGGAAGCAAAAGTGCTTAAGACTCATTAAAATCGCGATGTGGTCCTGCCCATGTCCCTTGGGGAGGCCTTTCCTGATGCCCCAGATTTCAGAAGACTTCTACATCCTTCTTTGGACATTTATTATTTGTTTTTATAAAGTAATTTTTTGTATTTCCTTTTATTTTTATAATTACTTGTTATCTCCCACCAGTCTACACACTCCATGAATGTATGTTTCACGAATACCCGGTACACTGGCGGAAGAATGGATGAACGAGTGAATGAATGAATAAATGAATGAGTTTAAGTAACTTTCGTTTTGGAAACTATGTTCCTTCTTCTGCAGCTTTGTATTCTTCAAGCTTCAAGACTCTTCCCTCAGCCTCTGGCCTGGGGGGATCACAGTTTCTCCTCTAGTCCCTAGATGAGAACTGACCGGTTAGGTAAAGTCAGCCACACAGGACTCTATGCAGAGACTCTGTGTCAGTTGCAATTATCTTTCTCTCATTCTATCTTCATATCACTGAGGCATGGGGGATAAGGGAGTAAGTTTAGGCAGATTTATCTACATTCGGGAATAGCATTGGCACAGGTTTCACCCTAGCTCACTTATTGAAAATGACACCGTTAAGGTTTATCACCTGGAAATTTGCCTAACCTCGGAGTTATTTTTCTTGATGTGCATTTGTAAAGTCCCTGTAACTTTGGCTGGTTTGTTCATCCATTCGTTTATTTAATTAATATTTGTTAGCACCTATTCCATGGATGCAGTAGACTTTATCCAAGATAAGAAGATGGAGAGTGCTGACTGGAACAGCGTGAGGTGCTTACAAATGTCCCTTTGTCTTCTCCCGCCGACCTCATCTTATCACCCACAGAGAATTACTGCTGACAACTTCTTTCCCATATCTCCTGTATCTTCATATTGTCTTCCTGAACTGCTCTGAGAATTCAAAAATTTTCTCCCTCCATTAAGCAGAGTAATTCACATCTCTCTAGCTCCTGCTTCATCTAACAGAATCCATTTCACTTCTCTCCACCTCTTGCTTCATTTAACAGGATCCATTCATTCTTTCCCTTTTTTTCTGTTTGCTTTTCATGTTCCTTTGAGAGAAGTTGTAATTATAGAAAAATATTTTGTTACAGAATTATTTGTAGTATCAGAACTTCATTTTAACATCCTCTTTATGGGTTTTGTTTCCCAAGAGAAATACTATAGGAAGGAGAAATTTCTTAGTGACATCTACGTACATCCCAGGAACCTAAAACCAACAGACCAGGGTGATTATCCAAGGAAAGAGGTTCCTCCTTTCTAGAAGTTTTGGGCCATTAGGTTAGGGAAAATGTTGGGAAGGAAGACTATAGCCATTCACAATAAATGCAATTGAGTGGCTTCCATAACTGAATGGTTCAGTGACTTCAGGAGAGGTGTGATCCAGCTGCTCTAACAATGTAAACGGAATCTGACATTTCTGTTTCCTCAGAATGGTTGCAGTCCCCATAGGCTCATGGTTGCAAGATGCCCACCAGTGATATCCTGGGTCACATGCTTCCTTATTGATATCTAGCTTGTAAAAAGAAAATCTGCATTATTAGTCAATGTGAACCAAAAAAGTTGAGTCCTATTGGCTCTGATTGGCCTGAGTCGGGTTGTGTGCTCATTTTGAATCCATCACTGTGGCCACGCTAAAACCAATAAGGACGCAATTGTGGAGCCATTGATGGAGTCAATCCCCCTTAAATTTCAACAGTCAGGAAATTCAGGTGCACCTGGTAAGGTGGACTGAAGAAACATTCAATTTACAGATATCTACGGAAGGTCTCTTCCAGTAGCAAGTTCTGAGGTCATCTCATGGGAAAGCCACATCAGAAAGTGGACATTGAAAGGTACATAGGATTTCAGGGGGCAAGAAATGGAGGATTGGAAGGTAAAGAGGTTTGGGAATGAATTCCAAGTGGAGGGAAGTATGCAGCCAAAGACACAGAGGTGGGAAAGCAGAAATTCCTAAAGTGAAGGAGAGAGAAGATCCACCAAGTCTGATCAAACCTGGTAGAGACACAAGATCCTAGGGAAAGGAAATGGGAGGGGGCCTAGAAAGCTCAGCAGCAGCCCTGAACTTCTGGCTAAGGAGCTGGACTTTCTCTTGAGGGCAATGAGGAGCCATTGAGGCATTTAGTGCAGGACAGTGGCACAGTCAGATTTAGAGCTTAGGAAGATTGCTTGGGTGGGGTTGTGCAGGAGATAGACCACAGTGGGAGAGACCAGAGGCATTGAGGACGTTACCAGCCTGGGTAGTAAGGTCATTCTTGGGGAGTGGCAAGCTCAAAGCTTTCTCATTCCAGTTGTTGGTTGGAGATGTTGCATTGGGAGCCTAAATCTTCCAAAAAAAGTGTCAAGTCTTTCTGAGAGTCGTGAGCAGAGAACTTCCTGGCATCGGACCTGGGGACACCCACCAGACATGTTAGTTCTTAACTGTGTGACCTAATCAAGTCCCTGAAGCTCTTTAAGCCTCAATTTACTCATCTGCAAAGTGGGGAATATATTCCCCATCTTGCAGCAGTATGAGAATTAGGGTGCTCTATGTTAGTCCTCAAGAAATGTCAGCCTTTATCAATACTGGCAATGGGATTTTCTTGAATCACCTCTCCCCAAGGCCAAACTACATCCTTTGTACACATTAAGAAGCAAACCCTTGCTGAGTGATATAAAGAAAAATGACTCACATTGGTTCAGGACTTTGTATTATGTGCAACTAATTATCCAGTCTAACCTCCTAGTAGTCAGTGGGGAAGATACCAGCTCTATCTTTCAGGTGAGGAAATTGAGGCTCAGAGAGGGAAGGTACTTTCTCTAGTTCCCCCAGCAAGGAAGGTGGCAGAGTGAGGATGCCTAGCAACTGACTCCACAGCCCATTCTGTTCCTACCCCTCACAGCGAGTCCCCAGGATTTTCCAGTATGGACCTCAGATCCTGTAGCACCAGGGTGTTTGCCCCACACAGCTGTGATCTGCCAGGGTGGACAAATCCCAGTAGGCCAGACGAGATGCTGTTTACCAAGATGGGCTGGAGGTGAAGACATTTAGCTGGAGTTACAGAATACATCACCCTCTCTCGATCTTCTGAGAGATTGCAGCAGACTGCCTAATCCTTCTTAACAGCCCATTATGCTATCTGACATACACAGGCCCTAGCACGCTGATCTCCTGGAGCAACCGACCTTCCTTGATAGGCTTGGAGGAGGCTGTGTATTTTGTTTCCTCCCAGTTTGTGTGTGGTTTTTTCTTTGTTTATCCCAGTGTGATGTGTGGAAGGACCAAGGACCAGGCCTCAAGGGCAGCCTCCACCACTTACTATCTCTAAGACCTTGGATTAGTAACATTTTCTCCCCCAACCCATTTTCTTTTTTTATTAATTTAATTTTTTTATTTCAATAGCTTTTGGGGTACAAAAGGCTTTTGGTCACATGAATGAATTATACACAAGCGATTTCTGAAATTTTAGTGCACCTGTCACCCGAGCAGTGTATGTTGTACCCAATATGTAGGTTCTTATTCCTCATCCCCCTCTCGCCTTCCCCCTTTTGAGTTTCCAAAGTCCATTATACACTCTGTGTGCATTTGTGTCCTCATAGCTTAGCTCCTACTTATAAGTGAGAATATATGGTATTTAGTTTTCCATTCCTGAGTTACTTCACTTAGAATAATGGCCTCCAGCTCTATCCAAGTTGCTGCAAAAGACATTATTTCATTCTTTTTAATGGCTGAGTAGTATTCCATTGTGTATGTATACCACATTTTCCACTCTATGGGTCAACAGACATTTGGGCCCTAACCCGTTTTCTCATCTATAAAAGAGGAATATTAATCCTACCTCACAGAGTTTGTGAGTGTTCCACGGGACAATATCTGTAAAATGCCCAGCACACGGCCCAGCTCACAGGGGTGGTACAGGGAAGAACAGTGAGCTACTGTAAGAAAGAGGGAAAATCATTCACAGTCTGAAGAAACACAGAAATCTATTCTTGCCCTAGAATAGTGCTGAAATGACAGAGCAGCTCTGGTCTACATGGTAATCCAGGGGCCAGGTTGCTGGCATTCTGGGGTGGTGGGCTGAGTGGCTGGAGCTGAGGCATGGAGCAATCATCCCAAGATCCTAAGGCCCCAAATAGAAACATCAAGAGATACTGGGAACAGAGACTTGTTGGGCTGTTGGGCAGCTGTAGACCCAGTTTCAATCCCACTACTCTGGAAGAAGAGAATAAATTTTGGTGGACACTAATGTAGGTCCTCCATATAGGTTTTCAATAAACAGTTCTTGCTATTTTCAAGATGTCCTTCACCAAGTCAAATCAGTAGAGAATTTCAAGAGGCAGCAGAAAGACTAAAAATATTCTTTCTTTAGTTATGTGAAAATTTAGGGTTGATGTCATTGGCTAAGTTCAGCCGTTGACATTTTCTTTCCTGAACTGATGGCCCGCCCCATAAGTTCTTCTTAGCTTTTGTTTGGCAATCATACCCCATCATCTTTCTGAAAGAATGTTTGAAAATTAGAAATCTCAACAATGGATCCTTTGAAAGAAATCACAGGACTCAACTCTTAGATAAGAGTGGCTGGCAAGATAATTTACAACCCAGGACAAACCACCGGAGTTTATTCACCAAGGAGCTGACACAATGTGGAGGAAGGCATGGGCTTTGGCATCAGCCAGAATTCGGTTTGAAGAGGGAGCCAGCATGCTTTCTGCAAGACATCCTCTGTAGGTAGCCATCAGCATTGATGGGGGGTGTCCATTCCCTAGGGTTGTCCTGTTCTCTGCAGGATCCACATCCAGAAATGATGCTGAGTGGGAGTTTCAGAAATCTCCCTGCACCTGTCAAGATTCCCTAAACCCTACCGGTGCTGATAGCCACCATATAATATACCTTGGGGCCATCAAGGACTAATGTTATCATGGCCTTTAGCCTTGATTATGTTCGGACTTCTGTGGCCCTTGCCAGTGGGGGCTGTTCTCTCTTACACCCTGCACACTGCTGTGCCTAGAGGCAGATAGGCATTCTCTAGGTTCCTCATGACTGTGTATCCTCCTCCCCAGCAATACCCTTGCTTTCCTTTCATGTCACTAGGACACAGCACCAATACCCCCTCCCAACGTGGCCCCATCTACAGGCAGTACCAGGCTTATAATGGTTCCACTTATGATTTTTTGGTTTTACAATGGTGCAAAGGTGATAGGCATTCAATAAAAACCATACTTTGAGTGCCCCTGCAACAATTTTGTTTTTTATATTCAGTACAGTATTCAATAAGTTACACGAGATATTCGACATGTTATTATAAGATAGGTTTTGTGTGGGATGATTTTGCCCAACCGGAGCCTAATGTAAGTGTTCTGAACAGTTTAAGGTAGGCTAGGATTAGGTAGATTAAATGCATTTCTGACTTACAATGTTTTCAATTTACGGTCACTTCCATCCACATTTCATTGACTGGGACTGGTCCAGCAGCCCTGCCCCTCTGCAGGGGGTTGAGAAACGCCATGCCCTGTGCATCTGGAAGGGGAGGAGAGCCAGACATTGGTGAACATGAGCAAAGGCCACCGCACGCTCAGGAATGCAGATCAGCTGGAATGCAGAAAGGAATGCTGGCTGCCAGCAGAGCTCTCAATGAGCAGGTGCATCTCACTGTTCTCCGCTCCTCCCCCATCAGCCCCATTGCTTCCACATCGAAGAATACCAAGCTCAGACCCCGGTGGGGAAAAAAAAAAAAAGCAGCTTTCCTTTATCTTCAGATGTCACAGTTCTAATTATGCTCCTGTCTTCCCCTGCCAAGGGCATGAGCACAAAATCAGAATTATCTAAAGAATGAAAAAGAAATTTTGCCTTCAGACCAAATGTGTAACATTCCTGGCTTCCCACTTCAACAGGGCAGATATGGTTAAAAAAGATGAATTCTTGCTTTATGATGGAAAGTTCAAAATGAGTGAATTCACAAAAGAGCTGTTGGCAAAAGCTCCGGGTTTGGAATTAGAAAGATATGAGAGAGTGCCAGCTCCCCCCGTCACTGCATAGTCTCTACGAGATGAGTTTACCTCCCAGAGTCTTGTCTTTCCCATCTGTGATATTAGGTGGCAACACCTGCCCTGCAGGGTTTTGTGAGGATTGGAGATGACATGTGCACCTGCCTGGCCCCTGCTCTGCACTCCCTAAGGAGTGTCACTGTCCCCTCCTTCCTGTTCTAAGAGTATAAACCTATGAGATTGTGCCGATGACCAATTAGACACAGAGAGACAGAGAGGACACATTAGACATAGCGGAACAATAGGTTGAAGTGCTTAAATGGTTTTTGCCTTGCATTTCCTCATAGCCCTGGTTCTCTCACTCACCCAAACAGCCAGGGTGAGTACACTGTGCTCAGCACCTCCAAGAAGGAAAGCTAAGCAAGCCCTTTCAGTTTTAAAAGCTGAGGCC
Source organism: Symphalangus syndactylus (assembly GCF_028878055.3). Classification (NCBI taxonomy): domain Eukaryota; kingdom Metazoa; phylum Chordata; class Mammalia; order Primates; family Hylobatidae; genus Symphalangus; species Symphalangus syndactylus. Next base: position 12,508,237 of record NC_072429.2, read on the forward strand.
CTCAGGGGAGCTTGCAAAATTCTAGATAATACAATCAATTTAGGAGACTGAATAGATATAGAGGAGCCAGGCCTGGCATGGTGGTTCATGCCTATAATCTCAGTATTTGGGAGGCCGAAGTGGAAGGATCGCTTGAGTTCAAGACCAGCCCAAGCAACCTAGCAAGATCCCATCACGACAAAAAATAAAAATAAAGAATTAGCTGGTCATGGTGGCCCGCCTGTAGTTCCAGCTACTCGAGAGGCTGAGGCAGGAGGATTACTTGAGCCCAGGAGTTCGAGACTGCAGTGAGCTATGATTGTGCCACTGTACTCCATCTAGCCTGAGTGACAAGCAAGACCCTGTCAAAAAAAAAAAATTTAAAAAGAACCAGATCCCCACGATCAAAACAAGATCAAGAGACACCTGGGTATGAAAGTTGGGACAGGAGAGAGGAGAGGTTCATGTCAGAGGGTCCCTCAGGAGGCTCTTGTGTCCTGTCCTTCTTGGGAGGCTCTCTAACCCCAGGGTGGGGAAGACGATGGAAACCCCAGGCCTGAAAGCAGAGGGCACCATAACTGTTTTTCCCTGTAGATCCTTGGGAGGTGACAACCCCCAGAAGGGGGAATCTATGCAGTACGACACAACAGACGGCCCAAGAAGGCCCCAGGGGTGTGCCTGGGAGTAGCTCGAAGATGCATAAAGGGCCTTTAATCAGGAACCTTAAATTATGCTGTCTGTAGGCTGCTCCCCGCTGCCTATTCAAACTCCCTGATAGCTTCCCTTCTTTTACTATAAATTAGGTTGCAAAGCACACCCTACTTTCCCGAGATTCGTGGCAGGGCACAAAGAAGGCCTTGTGGGGAGGATATATCCTGTCTTCAGAAGGGCTGGGGAGAGGTCCACTTCTTTTAAAGCAGCTGCAATGAAGGTAATAGTATCCAGTCCTGAATTGCCATGCCAGGCTGCAGGCATCATTGGCCATGCTGCGTGTCCACTGTGTGAGTCCTGCAGTGGGTGGCGTCTCTCCTGGCTGTGTTGTTCTTGGATGTGAGACTTTAAATTCTGTCCTCAGTCCTTCCCAGATATTCTATGCAACTTCTGGCCTTCTAATAAATCTTGTTCTGCTTAAACTACTGGAGTAGATTCTGTCATCTGCAACTAATCATGCTGGCTGACACAGTGACTTAGCAGTAACACATGTGCTCAACGGTGGAAAGGAGGAGATCTCAGCAAGTGCCCCTACAGGACAACAGTGAGGACCAGATGCTCATCTCATCATCCACCTCATATGGCACATTGGCACGATGAACACTCTGAAAGTTACATATAACTTCAACGCAAGAAAGGGGCACTGAATAATAATTGTGATTACCTTTCCACCACTTAGCAGAGTGGTAAGTCAAAGTAGGCATTAGATAATGATACAATATCAAAGAAAGTCACACTTAATGCTTAATTTAATGACCTGAGGTTTATACCCAAAAGACATGCTTGTGTTCACAAAGAATACACAAAGCAAAAGATTTCTAAATCTTTTACTTGCACCCTTAAGGTGACTTCTATCAAAATAGAGAAAACAAGTGTCAGCAAAGATGTGGAGAAATTGGAACCCTTGTACACTGTTTGTGGGCATGTAAATAATACATGATTCCACTTGTGTGAGGTACCTAGAACAGTCAAACCAGAGACAGAAAATAGAATGGTGGTTACCAGGGTCTGAGGAAAAGGGGGAAAGGGAAGTTATTGTTTCATGGGTACAGACTATCAGTTTGTGAAGATAAAAAGTCCTGGAGGTAGGGAGTCCATGTGAATATACTTAACGCCACTGAACTGCAAACTTAAAAATGGTTTAGAAGTCCTCAACAAACTAGGCATAAAGGAAAATACCTCAAAATAATAAGAGCCATCTATGACAAACCCACAGCCAACACCACACTGAACAGGCAAAAGCTGGAACCATTCCCCTTGAGAACTGGTATAAGACAAGGATTCCCTCTCTCACCACTGCTATTCAACATAGTCTTGGAAATCTTGGCCAGAGCAAACAGGCAAGACAAAAAAATAAGGGGCATCCAGATAGGAAGAGAGGGATTCAAAGTATCCCAAAAAGAACCCGAATCACCAATCCAATCCTAAGCAAAAAGAACAAGGTAGGAGGCATCACACTACCCGACTTCAAACTATACTACAGGGCTACAGTAACCAAAACAGCATGGTACTGGTACAGAAACAAACACATAGACCAATGGAACAGAATACAGACCTCAGAACTAAGGCTGCACACCTGCAAATGATCTTCAACAAAGTTGTCAAAACAAGCAATAAGAAAAGGACTCTATATTCAATAAATGGTGCTGGGATAACTGGGTAGTGATAAGCAGTAGCTTGAAACTGGAGCTCTTCCTTACACCATATATAAAAATCAACTCAAAATAGATTAAAGACTTAAGTGTAAAACCTAAAACTATAAAAGTCCTGGAAGACAACCTAGGCAATACTCTTCTGGACATAAGAACTGGCAAAGATTTCATGATTAAGATGCTAAAAGCAATTGCAACAAAAGCAAAGATTGACAAATGGGATCACATTAAACTAAAGAGCTCTTGCACAGCAAAAGAAACTATCAACAGAGTAAATAGACAACCTATAGAATGGGAGAAAATATTTGCAAACTATGCATCTGACAAAGTTCTAATATCTGGCATCTATAAGGAATTTAAACAAATTTACAATAAAAAAGCCCCATTAAAAAGTGGGCAAAGGACATGAATAGACAATTTGCAAAAGAAGACATCCATGCAGCCAACAAGCATACGGAAAAAAATCTCAATATTACTGCTCATTAGAGAAATGCAAATCAAAACCACAATGAGATACCATCCCACACCACTCAGAATGGCTATTACTAAAAAGTCAAAAAATAACAGATGTTGGCAAGGTTGTAGAGAAAAGGGAGCACTTATACACTGTTGGTGGGAGTGTAAATTAATTCAACTGTTGTGGAGAGCACTATGGTGATTCCTCAAAGAGGCAAGAACAGAACTACCATTTGACCCAGTAATATCATTTGCTGGGGATATACCCAAAATAATATACATTATTCTATCATAAAGACACATGCACACATATGTTCATTGCAGCACTATTCACAATAGCAAAGACATGAAATTAACCTAAATGCCCATCAATGCAAGACTGGATAAAGAAAATACGGTACATATACACCATGGAATACCATGCAGCCATTAAAAGAGCAAGATTATGTCTTTTGCAGGAACATGGGTGGAGCTAGAGGTCTTAGCAAACTAACGCAGGAACCGAAAACCAAGTACCACGTGTTCTCACTTATAAGTGGGAGCTAAATGATGGGAACACATGGATACAAAGAGGGGAAAAACACACACTGGGACCTACCAGAGGGTGGAGGGTGGGAGGAGGGAGAGGAGCAGAGAAAAAAACTATTGGGTAGTAACTAGGCTTAGTACCTAGGTGGCAAAATAATCTGCACATCAAACCTCTGTGACATGCATTTACCTGTATAACAAACCTGCACATGTACCCCTGAACCGAAAATAAAAATTTAAATAAATAAATAGTAAAAACCAAACAAAAAAAAACCACACACGCCGGGTGCGGTGGCTCACGCCTGTAATCCCGGCACTTTGGGAGGCCGAGGCGGGTGGATCACGAGGTCAGGAGATCGAGACCATCCTGGCTAACACGGTGAAACCCCGTCTCTACTAAATATACAAAAAATTAGCCGGGCGTGGTGGCGGGCGCCTGTAGTCCCAGCTACTCGGGAGGCTGAGGCAGGAGAATGGCGTGAATGCGGGAGGCGGAGCTTGCAGTGAGCCGAGATCGTGCCACTGCACTCCAGCCTGGCGACAAAGCGAGAATCCGTGTCAACACACACACACACACACACACACAAAGATGCTGGTGAGGCTGCAGAGGAAAGGGAATGCTTATACACTGTGGGTTGGAATGTAAATTAGTTCAACCACTGTGGAAAGCAGTTTGGGGATTTCTCAGAGAAGTTAAACCAGGGCTACTATTCAACCCAGCAATCCCATTACTGGGTATATACCCAAAGGAAAACAAATCATTCTATCAAAAGACCCCTGTTCAGGCACTCATGCTCATTGCTGCACTATTCATGATAGCAAAGACATGGAATCAAACTAGGTGCCCATCAATGGTGGACTAGATAAATAAAACGTGGTGCATATATACCATGGAATACTACGCAGCCTTAAAAAAGAAGGAAATCATGTCCTTTGCAGCAACATGGATGCAGCTGGAGGCTATAATTATAAGCAAATTAATGCAGGAACAGAAAACCAAATACTACATGTTCTCACTTAGAAGTGGGAGCTAAACATTCAGCACCCATGGACATAAACACAGGAACAGTAGACACTGAGGACTCTAGAGGCAGGAGGGAGGAAGGGAGCATGGGTCAACAGTACCTATTAAGTCCTATGTTCACAACGTGGTGCAATATATCCACGTAACAAACTTGCATATGCACCCTGTCTATCTAAAATGAAAGTTGAAAAAAGAAAATAAAACCTAAATAAAGATAACAAGAAACATATCACCTTAAAATAGAGACATTCTTTGAAAGAGCAGTCCTACTTGTTCAAACATTAACTTATGAAATATGTATATTGTGTCTTCAAGAAAATACAGTATTTTTTCCAACAACAACTAAAATGATTTAGAAGGAAATTTTATGTTATGTGTATTTTATCACAATGAAAATATTTTTTGCACCTAATTTCTAAACATTTCATGGAGACAAGCTAGCTAGAGTCCCAGCATGATAGCCCAGGCAGAGGCTGTAGAGATCACCCCATTCCCATTCCCGGAAGGGAAACCTGGCCTCTCCAAGGGGACAGATATTTCGTTCAGACCTGGGCCCTTTTCACTCCTGCCCCTGCACTGTGACAAGGTGCCCAGGTGGCAGTCAGGCAGTCCCCATCCTTAGATGCTCTGTCCTTCCTCGTCAGGCTCTGCTCTGGCCCCTGACTGCCGGATAATTGGTGATGACTCAGACCAAGCCAGAAATGGCAGCAGCAGGCCCCAGACACTAATTAGATCCTAGCACTCCCAAAAGGATGTGCTCGAGCCTGGTCCTTAGGATGGTCACTGGCGAAGACATGATGTCATGCCAATAACAGAGCTACCCTCCCTGGAGCTTGGATCCATGACAGAGCCTTTACAAACACTACCCCCTTGGGTCCCTTGGGTCCCTCCAGTCCTGTGAAGTAGATGTTATTATAAGAGCTATTTAGCAAATGAAGACACTGAGAAACATGGGGCAAAGCCTGGTGGTTGGCATGTGGCAGGTCCGGGACGCTGTGCTGGGGCAGAATGGTCCCGGGCCCAGTGCCACCCCTGACACCCAATAGGTGCCTGGTATATGTTTGCAGTAGTGAACTTAGTATTTTTTGTCCATGAAAGGCTTGAGAGAAATATTGCCATTTCTTAGCCCACCTCCAGATAATAGAATTCAGGGACAATTGTAGTAAGTGCGGCAGCTAGCTACAGGTTAATCACTGATTTCTTTAGAAAGGCTGGTTTACTATCTTCATAGATCAGTTTATGGTTTCCCCCTTCCAAGCTGTTCTTCTAGGAACCACTTTCCAAGGGAGCAGCAGCATTAGGAAAAAAAACTGTGATCTCATGTATGGGCATTGTTCTCATTTGCAGAGAATGAATATATTCATCTGATTACCTTCCTCAAAGCAAATGATAGAATACTAGTCAGAGCATCCTTAGAGATCACTGCATCCACTCTCTTCCTCATTGCACAGATGAGAACACTAAAGTTCAGAAAGGCTAAGAAGCCTTCATTTGATGGCAGAAGTGAGAGGGAGCCCAGGCATCCAGCGTCCACTCTGCTGTGTGGCCTTGGCTGTGGGTGTGTTGGACACAGCAAATCTCTCAAGCGATCGAAGCAAATTCCTTCTCAGGATCTGAACTGAGGTCTTTTGGGTCCACCATGGAGTGGGTGGGGGCTACCTCTCATGCCTAAAACGTCAAACTGCGGGCAAGAGTCAAGCTTTTGCGGTCATCTGTGAGGAAGGGGTCAGTACCCCCCTTCAGCAGATGAGAAAACAGCCTCCACAGGTGAAGCACCTTGCCCAGGGCGCTGTCCACTCAGTGGCGGTATTAGTTTCCTAGGGCTGTCAGACAAACAGCAACAGAAATTTACTGTCTCGCTGTTCCGAGGCCAGATGTCCACGATCAAGATGTCACTGTGTTGGTTCCTTTTCAAGGTCGTGAAGAAAAATGTGTTCCTGGCGCCTCTCCTTGGCTTGTGGCTGGCTATCTTTTCTGGGTCTTCTCATGGTGTTTCCTCTGTGTGTCTCTGTGTCCAGATTTTCCTTCTATGTAAGGACTTGGTCCTATTGGACGAAGGCCCACTTTCTTTAACTCAGTTACCTTCTTTAAGACCCTGTCTCCAAATATAGTTCCATTCTGAGGTGCTGGGGGTTAGGACCCCAAGATATGAATTTTGGGGAACACAATTCAGCCCCTAACAGTGGAGGAGCTGAGATTGGAGGGCAGGTGTGTGAACTGTGAATGTCTGGGCTCTCCCCTCCGCAGCCTCTACCTGCCTGTCAAAGTCTAGGCCAGTTGCTGGTTTTCAGGGAATCCACTGATGAGTTGTGAACAGAACCCAATGGCTTTCCCCAGAACCATCCAGATGGCAGAGGTACTCCATCTCTAGCTGCAGCTTCTCCAGAGTCTCTCCATCAAATAATAGAGAAATTCACAGAATAAGAAGCTTCGATAACTCTGAGACAGGTGAAGACATCCTAAACCTTAGAACTTATAGTAAGAGACAGGAAAATTAAAGCTGGTTGGAAAAGCTATTGTTCAACAATCAAATTGACAAAAGTCAAAAGTTAGATAGTGCCCTGTGTTGATAAGATTACAGGGAAACAGTCACACTCACCTGGTGGGAGTGTAAGATGCAACGCACTCTAGGGAACCCTTGTGGTTATACCTGCCACGGTCACAAACGCACACTCCAAATGTGTCCAGAAATTACACTTCTGAGTATTTATCTCATAGCTCTACTGTCAGCCTCATGCAAATTGATGTGGGTACAGAGTTCTAGCTTATTTTATTTTATTTTATTTTATTTCTTATTTATTTATTTATTTATTTATTTTTGAGACAGGGTCTCACTGTGTCGCCCAGGCTGGAGTGCAGTGGTGCAATCTCAGCTCACTGCAACCTCCACTTCCCAGGTTCAGGCAATTCTCCTGCCTCAGCTGGGACTACAGGTATGCGCCACCATGACTGGCTAATTTTTGGATTTTTAGTAAAGACGGGGTTTCACCATGTTGGCCAGGGTGGTCTCAAACTCCTGGCCTCAAGTGATCTGCCCACCTCGGCCTCCCAAAGCGATGGAATTATAGGCGTGAGCCACTGTGCCCGGCCTTCTTTTTTTTTTTTTTTTTTTTCAGAGTTTTGTATTACAGTATCATGATATCAAAAGATTAAAAACCTAAGTGCCCATTAATAGGAGACTGCTTAAATAAATTGTGTGAAGAGCCACACAATGGCATACAATTCTTAAAAAGAATAAAATAATTATTTATGAACCAATATGAACAAAGAAGCGGAAAAGAAAGCCACAATGTGGAACAGAGAACAAAACACGCTCTCATTTGTGTATAAACATGATATATATTTATATGCTTACAAACATGGAGCACCGAAGGATGGTCCCACAAATAAACTGCTAATAGTTGTCACTTTCCGGGAAGAAAACCAGATGGCTAGGGAGTGGGTAAGGGCAGGGAATGGGGTAAGAAAGGCATATTTTAAAGTCTGTTCTATATGCAGAAATTGCCTATTTAAAGTATATACAATTACAAAGAAAATTCTTGCCAGCAGGCAAGAATGACTATAGGTCCATTTTGTACTTTATTCCTCCAGGCAAGACTTGAGCCTTTTAACACTTGCTCAAATGATTTCAATTAATTTTTATTCTCATTTAATGAATTCGAATTAAACCAATGCCAGCATGGAAGGAAGCTAAGGACAGAGAAGCCACACAGATCAAATGTCACTTCCTGGCTTTCCAGGTCTCTGACTTCTCCCTGCACTAGGCAGAATTAACCCTTTCCTCTCCTGCATTCCCACGACAACTTGGGCCTGTTATAACTCAAGCCGTGGAGAGTGCCAGGCATCCATCCTGGGAGGAGGGATGAGCCTGGGAGGGAGTGTGGCTCAGCAGTCAGGCTTTGGTGTTGACAGAGGTGGCTTTGAATCTTGGTCTGGCCATGCACATGCTGTGTGCCCCTAGCAGCTGGACCAGCCTCTCTATGGCTCTGTTTCCCGTCTGTGACACGGTGGGAAATGTTGCTTGCTTGGGTGAGTTCGATGAACCGGGGCAGTGAGGAGCCCAGCACAATGGCTTCACCAGCCGAGCACTTCATCAGCACCAGTTCTGCTCAAGGGCTCCACATTCACGGGCGCCTACAGTGTGCAAAGCGCTGAGGGGGATCCTGGGAGATCCCAGGGAATAAGGTGAGTCCCAGCGTTCAGGGAGCATGCGTTCCAGTCTCGTGGTGGTTCTGATTGCCATCGTGCTTTCAGATGTGCGTCATAGCCTCTAACACACAGAAAGGGCTGGACAAAGGACAGGCCCCTGGTCTGGCTGTGCATGCAGCTCTGGTTCAGGTTTCTAGCACCTGCTCTAGACCAGCACAGGATCCCACTCAGAAAGGCCTGCTCAGCACGGCAGTGACGAGCATGTGGGACACCTCCTCTCGGGGCTGGAAAATGACGGTGTAGATGAGACCCCAGCTAGCTCCCCTTCACACCCGCAATAGGGCAATGGGAACAGGAGGCCTCAAGGTCATGGGCCTGTTGTGGCCGTTTCTTGCAAAAAGATTGGCAGCCTGTCCCCATCCCACCAGAGAAGCCTGAGGAGCCCCGGGTTCGGAGCACCCTGGAAGGCCCCACGTCGTCCACAGTTGGGGCTGCAATGTAGGTGGCTCCTCTGAGAGAGCATCAGGGCACCTGCTCTAGTGGGGCTGCTGGGACACCACATCCCTGAGGCCAAAAGGAAAAGAGCTGGCTGGGTGGATGGGGACACAGGGATGCTCTGCTTGGTCATTTGGGGGTTCTTGGCCATTTTAGGAAATCTCAGACGTCTATAATTCTATAATTAAGAGTTCCCTCCCATACCCTAAAATGCCTCCAAGACAGAACTGAGATGCTGAGGTCACTTGGGGGTTCAGTGGGCTCCCAAGGCAAGGGGGTGAGGTTTGCCACAGAGCAAACCTGTGTGCACGCCTCCAAAATCCTCCACGTGGGGGTGAGGGGGTGTTAGCAGCACAACTGGCTGCTCCATATTCACAGATTTTGGACAAAGTAATGTGAGCTTTAATATTAATGTAGCTTTTCATTTATGTGTGAGAAAAAGAAAAGTGACCAGGTTGAAGATCAAGAAGAGGAGTCAGCATTTTCAAGACCTATGATTTACTCAGTGCCTTAAAAGCATCCCTTGATTAACCCAAAGTAACGTTATTCGCATTTTAGATGTGAGAATACCAGAGCTCAGGGACACAGAGTATATTAATTACCACAGTCCCCAGGGAGGAATTGGAGGCTCAGGAGAGGGGCCACATGAGCTGCTGAAGGTCAGGCTCATCCTCCAGGAGGGACATGAGGAGCCCTGTCCCTACTGCGTATTCAGACCACGCTGCAGAGTTTGCCTCTAAGTGAAAGCTGCCCCATCCTTCCTAAGCAAACCACATTCTGACATCCAGTTGTGCCCAGAAATCCTCTTTGCCTGTTAGTCTAGGATGATAGCGTACAGAGAAGAATAAGACACAGCCTTGGCCCTCCGGTGACTGGTAGGCAGACCTGCAGCTGACTCCCACCTTGGGCACTTGCCAGCCATGCAACTCTGGGAAGATTCCTTTATCCCTTCCAGCCCATGTTTCCCTACTGACACGAGAAATAATAATTTCCTTATCCTCTTGGGTTGATGTGAGGATTAAATGAGATGGTGTACATAGAGCCCCAGAATATAGTCAGTGCTTCATAATGGTGGCCAATCTTGTCATTATTAAAAAGATGTGCTGTCCTGACGAAGTCAGCCTCACAATGTCACGTTTTAGACAGTTTCATCTGTTGCCTGGGAACACAAATGTAGATTCTTGGTTACAAACTCCCATGGGGTAAGAAGTGCAGCCTAGGGCTGAAGGAGAGCAGGAAGGGGAAGAAATACAATTATGCCCGGCGTAGGGGGGCATAGCACAGGCTCAACATGACTTGTTTAATGCTTAATTTGGACAGTCTGGAAGTTTAGGATTTGGTGCTCACAATAACCAGTGAGGCAGGAACCATTATCTTGTCCATTTGACAGATGAAGGGGCTGAAACTTCAAGAGGTAGAGTCACTCAGCCATCAGCAGCCTGTTTGTTCAGTAACTCACTCACTCATTCAATTAACAAATGCTTAATGAGACCTCCTATGTGCAAGGCTCCTAGCTAAAGACAAGTGTATCAAGTGCTCTTACGATGCTATGGCCTAGTGAGAGAGACAGACAGGTATCGAATCATCACACAGACACGTGCGTGGCGGCAATCCATAATAAGCACAGTGAAAGAAAAGTCCACGAAGCCGGGGCAAGGGCTCTGGTGGGGAGAAATTTTCAAGGTCGAGGGGACTTTGGCAGGCATGAGAGTCCTGTCTGCTCCAGGACAAATATTCTGGTTTCCAAGACGGACTGTGTGGCCTTTCTCCATAGACAGATGGAGTACGGAGGAAGCATAAACAAGCTTCTGTGCAGCCTCCCAGCTTGCCACATATTCTGGGGAACAAAGAAGAGGCTCCCCAGCCAAACAGGTGCATCTCTCACTCTGCAGACAGTGCGCTGTCTCCACGGCAGCCTTAGGACCCTTAGGGGATCGGGCCCTTCCTTGCTGACTTGGAGGCACAACCAGCAGACGGTGTGTGTGTCCAGCTTCCTTGGGCTGTGAGTGAGAGGTGCCATCAGGCCTCCCTCTTGGGGGCCACCCAGAGAATATTTTCTCTTATTTAGAGAGGTTAGGTGGTTGCTGGAGCACAAATAAGCGTCCACTATCACAACACACACTCAAAAGCTAGCTCAGGTGCCTGCATCCAAACTGCTGTGTTACCAATTCCAGCTGCCTCCGCCCCTTGAGGTCTCAGGGCTTCAACTGCATTAGCGATAGCCTGGCAATTGCAGAAAGTGTCACTGTAAGGTGGCACTTGGCTGGAGAGTGGAAGCATTGGGTCCCAAAGTGGGATGATGTCCCTTGGATCCCTTACCAAGAAACCCTAAGTGGGAGACAGCCTGGCCGTTTGGTAAGGGGTTATGGGGCAGGGGGTGTTGGTGGCTTGGGTCGGGGGTGGGAAAAGACCTGACCTTTATCCTAAGCTGCTAGGGAGATGGAAGGGTTTTCATGGAAGTCACATGATCTGGTGTCTGTCTGGAAAAGAAGTCTCCAGCTGCTCTGGGAAGAATTGCCAGGTGAGGGGTGTGGAGGAGGGAGATGCAGAGTGTGCGTGCAGGAATAGGATACCAGGAGGATGACATGAAGGGACCCAGGAGCTAGGGAGGAAGAAATCACAGCTGTAGGCTCCAGAGTTCACCCTGCCCCTCCTTCTCCTAAGCAGGCAGTGGGGAGACACATTTTCTGATAGCGTCCAAATATCCAGCAATTTATCTCAATTAGAGAGAGCGGGGCTGAGAGTTTTGTTTGAATGCTGAGAGCTGACA